>NC_142202.1:51515090-52140090 GCF_049639895.1 Pseudopodoces humilis
CTCGCTGGTGAAGACACCACTGTTGTGTGAACACACAGCTTGTTCTGCTACCCCTGTGAAAGAAATGAGGTGAGACTTACAGGTGAAGTTCCTGCTGGGCACATGAATCAGAACCCCAGCCCAGTGGTGGCATATGTCCCTTGCAAAGAAGTAATTCTTTCTCATCCAGTTCTCCAGTTCTTCAGTAATAAAGTGTCCTCTCACAAGCAAAATGAGAGTGTGAGATAGAAGTTTTAAGAAGGAGGCTGGATTACAGGCTTTTGTGTGTATAGGAGCAGACATAACTGGCTGCTGCTGTGGTCTGTTTGGAAATCTCAGTCCTATTACTGCTTTCATTCCTTCAGCAGGTTGAAAATAGAGCTGTTTTGACTTAAAAAGATTCCTCATGTACATGCTAAAATGTACTTATTTCATTTTTTAAAAGTGTCTGTAAAGTACCACAGAAATAATTGGTCCTGATGTTTAATTAGGTAGTGTTTGAAAAGCACTTTGAAAATGAAAAACGGAGTAGAAGTGCTAAATATTCTTGCCTAAGGTTGATTAATTATGGACAGTAAATCTTACATTAGCCCATGTGATAAATGTGAGTGAATAGACTGCATAATCTATTAAAAAAACCCAGACATATACATTTTTTCCTTCTGCATATGGACCCGGGGATGATTATCTGGAGGTTGGAGAATTGTGTCTGCTTTATAGCTTCTCATCCCCTTTTTCATTCAATACTGTTGAAGACTTTAGCAGAGAATTTGGGATCTGGCTTTTCAGAGCTAGCAGAGGGGCAATCCAGGGCATGGGAACCCACTGGGCCCTTTCAGAAGCTTCCACTTTCAATTTTACAGGAAGTTGTTAGACAGTGAGGCTACATGTCTATTAGAAAATCAAACATGTTCATCTCTTTGCTGCTGAAGTCACCTGGCACTGGATTGCCCACATCCACACAATTAAACACCTTTACCCTTTGAAAGCAAGGTGGTTGTAGCCAGGTGCTCTTGTGGGGAGAATCCCTGGTCTGTGCCGGGTCAAGAAGTCTTCCTGCAGATTGCTTGGGTGAGTGCAAGTCAGCTCCAAGTCAAAATCATTCTAGAAATTTAACAGTGGAAATGGTTGAGGCTCAGTGCCAAAGCTGGCCCAACCCTGTTTATTTCACCAGTGCAGATGTAGCTTGAGGGGCTGTAGCCTCACCTAGAGCACTCCCCTTTGTTGTGTTCAGGGCACCTTCCACTGATGGAAGAGTACAAAGCTGCTTTCCTACAGATCATGTCACGGTTAGATCATGTCACAAGCATGTGCATCTTGCCAGCCCCTCTGAGCTGTGGCTGTTTTGAGGCAGCAATAGTGATATCTGGTCTTAAAGGGCTGATGAAGCCAATCACCCAGCTTCACTTGCAGTGCAGAATAGATGATATAATGCAGGATCACTTGGTGTCTTTGACAGGTTTTAAGTGGGGCTAATGTATAAAGAGCAAATGTTCTTATCACACCTAGACCAAATATGTGAGAGGTCTGTGCTAGTTCTTGCAAATATGGTAAGTGCTTTGAATAAACTGAAAACCACTTACCTCAGATAAAAAGTCTAGAGAAGCCTGTAGAATGAAAACAGAAAAGGGAGATGAGTCCAGAGACACTGCATGAGAATCTGCAGAAAATACAGAGAATATTTCTGCCTTTTAATTTTTTCCCTATATGACAATATAGCTTATATGCTATAGAACATTGAACTTTTAAGACTGGAGGAGCAAGTTTTCTACTTCAAATCAGGGATTAGGTCAGTTGCTAACATTGGAGTCAGCATTGAATGATTCATGTGAAATTGCTGCTTTAAGAGGGTATTACTTTGGGATATAAGGGTAACCGATGACTAGTCATTAATGTTGTTTTACAAAAAGAGGCAGGAGATATGAATCACAGAATCAATTAGGCTGGAAAAGACTCTCTCCAGCGCTTCAATGTCCTCCTTGAAGTGAGTGGTTCAGAGCTGGATACAGTATTCAGGGTGTGGCTTCACAAGTGCCAAGTACAGGGGGAGAACAAATGCAGAACTGCCACTGAAGTCTCTGATGTAGAATACGGTGGGAGAGTTTGGTCAGAAAAGTACAGAAGCTTTGCTTTTCAAATTCAGGTGACAGATCCTAAAATGTTACATTATGGTCTGTTTGGAAAAGATTGTCACATGTCCATGAAAATGAGTCCTGACTACCCACATAAAGACTTCAGCAAAAACTCTGATTCTTTTCACCAGGCTTTAGTGAACAAGCTACAGTGTGAAGAAGTAGGGAAGGTCAGGTTTAGGCATTGGGAAGTTGAGGTGAAGAGTAGGGCCGTAGGCATAGACTTTGCAGCCCCCCAGAATTTCCTTTTCTCTGCATCTATTTGCCAGGCCCAGCCTGGTGGGAGCAGCTCTGAGAGAGGTCTGTGAGCCTGAGTGTGATACCTGGTCTGCAATACAGGGAAAAGGCTTAGGTTGTGAAGACAGGATGCTTCTGGAGACAGGGGCTGTTAGATTGTCACAGGTGTTCTGCTGAAAGGAGGAGCTTGCTGCTTTTTCTCTTATCCCCATCCTCTTGCAACACTTTCCCATGCCAAAACATTTTTGTTCATGTTTAGGTAGCAAGGTGATACTTTTTGACATTAAAATTCATCAAGTAGATTGTACAGAGCTCTTCAAAACTTCTCTGAGAAGACGATGAGCTGGTTGTGGAGGAGCTGATGAAATGGCAAGTCACCCAGTGGGTAAGAAGTCTGAAGGCATAGTGTTCATTGAAAGGAGGCAGTGGGAAAGAGAGATATTTGAAAAATACACGACAAAATCTGAGGAAAGAGAGTATAAACTTGGACGGCAGGACCTTTTTCATGTTTAAATGGAAAATCCATACAATGTGCATCTTCCCTGTTTCTTGGACTCACAGAAACTCCTAGAAGCTTCTGAAATCTAGTTAACTAAAGGCATGCTATTTAGCACCTCGCTTTTGATTGATTTTTCTCTCAAGAATGTGTGAATGAGATGCTGAGGTGTGAACAGGGACCATGAGATATACATCTATGGTGAACTACACACACCCATTCTATTAGCATAATTCACTTGTGTCAGGTGCTTTGTGCAGCATTTAATTTATTTCATTTATTTCAGCAAGTTTCTCCGTTGCAAGAGAAGCTTCAGAACACAAAACCAAGAGATCTAAAATGTTTTCCCTATTTTAACATCAGGAATTCTTGATGATATAATATGTGATGGTATCTGCTTCACAGTGCTATGCAACATGGTTGCAAACTATCACAAGTGACCTATAAACCAGATTAATTTGACACCAAGTTCAAGCTGAAAACAACTTCCCAGAACTCTAGAAAAAGCAGTGAAACTCTGCATACTCACTGCAAGGAGGCTTGTACATGCTTTCAAATATGCATACTTTTATGCACAGATATAATCATGTATCATATTCTTGCTGACCATCTGTTTGCTTCCTGTGAGCTCTGAAATGATTCAGTTGCTATGCCTTTGGGGAAGGCATTGGGTAAGACCTGCATGTAAATGTGAAAGGACGCCTTTGGGGACAGGCTAACTCCTGAGTGCTGAATCTGTCATGCCATACCTGGCTCCTGGTTGTGCAGCCTAGATGGCTCTGAGATCCATCACCAAAGTGGGAGTGGTGGGACCACCTAACAGCAAGGATGGGTGTGAAACGTAGACAATACAACATCTGACTTAGTTTAGGTTGCCTGCAGGAGCAAGTGCGGTTCAGGAGCACACAGAAAGCAGGTGGCTTTTGGTACCACTTGTCTGAGACAAAAACGTGTCTATATCTGTACCTATAACTATATCATCTATATCTGTATTATCTATTTCTATATTTATCCATGTCTACATCATCTAAAGCTATCTGGCTGTGTCATTGTGGGACAATGCAGACAATAAACCAGAAGCATACAAAAAGGAGCTGTAGCCACTTCTATTTAGGTGGGAATGATTAATTTGAAAAACAGAGCGTCCTTGAAAGGAGAGGCACTGAGTCCAAAGTACGTAACAATTATAAGAATACTGCCTTCATGTATGTCACTCTGGTGAAATCTGTTTGTCAGAGTTGTAGCTTGGTCTAAGGCAGATATACCTGTCCATGAAGGAAGTTCTGTATCAAGTGCAATAATACATTATCAGTACATCTGTATTTATTCAAAGTTAGTGCAGTTGAGAATTTCAGATAGGTCTGAAAAGACCCCACAGCTGGCAGTCATGAAGCTTTTAATTTATATTTCCTCAATCCCATGTCCTATGTAATGTTTTCTGTATTCTTCCCAGTGCACAATGTACCTCTGTTAGCCTTTATAACCAAAAGTATATTGCTATCCCAAAAACTCACAACACTGTTTTTTTTTATATTGGGTTTTATTTCTGGTCTAATTTAGGAACTTACAGAAGTATTGCCCTGAGACAGGAGCCGAAACCCTTCACCTTACACAGCTGTCCTGTTATGCTTGTTTTTATCAATCATGTTAAACTCACAGCTGCTGCAAAAACCTTCCCTACAGTTCTTTGCTCTGCAAAGGGCTGGCACATGCAGACCCCACAGTTTTGTGCAGTCACATGCAGAATAGAGGCCTGGGTTTTTCTTGTCAAGTCAATTCGCAGTTGCAGGCAATTGAGAATTGGTATTTTGATTAGAGTTTTTTCTTATTTTTCTTCTTCTGAGTCAATGATGAAGGAAGCTCTCAGATCCTCCCTTGTATTTTTGTCCCAGTGAAGTAGAGCTTTCTGTGGTATTTTCTTTCCTCCAGAACTATTCATCACTAACACTGTGTTGATAATGTGATGACAGTTGTTGCCAAAACTTTCCCGTTCACCCTAAATCTGTTTTTCTTGGTATGAAAATAAAGATCCTAAGCTCAGCAGAGAGGGAACACTCTGTGGTATGAGACCTCAAGGTGACTGGCAGGAAGGTAGTTATCCAAGGACAAAACCCAGAGTGGGCGGGCAGCATTTTCCAGATTCCAGAGAGGAAGGGGAGAAGAGGGCTGTGAGGCTAAAAGGGGTGGGATGTGCCTACCGGGGGCTGGGAAGGGAGACAGTGCTCCTCTTTTCAAGGAAAATGAGCAGCCAGCAGAAACGAGATGCGTCTCACCATGGGGTGAGGGTGGAGAACCCACCAACTGCTGAGACAGTCAATAGCAGATTATTCATCACACATTGCTAGGAGATTAACTGAGCAAACGTTCTGACAAACTGATTAGAGCCTTCATCCCGTATGGGGGAACAAAGACACACCGAGTTATTACACCCAAGCCCAACGCCAGATGATGACTACACGTAGTGGAAACAAACTATGGAATGATTTTTTTCCCCCCCCCCCACACACACTGGGATGACTCTCCCTCCCTTTGTCACTGGAGTCATCACAAGTTACAGTTTGCAAATACAGCTACCTACAGAACATTTCAAAAGCCAGATTGCTGTGATGTAACAGATAAAAGGACCCCCTCCCCCCCAGTTTGCTTCTCTTAAAATGTTATCTCGGAGTGTTATCATGTCTAGAGTCATCTCTTTTGTAAACTGCATTCTTTCCCAGTATTATCACCACAGTTTACAATTGCAGATACTTAAAATGATCAAAATACTTGACTTACCCTTATAGGAAGGTTTGGAAGATACTCCCTCAGGCAAGTGTAAACTTTGTGAGTGCTTCCAGTATCAGTGTTTGCTCAGTCGCTAGCACTGGTAATGGGGGAAGTGGGTATGGTTTTTTCTGTGTTACCTAATTACCATATTTGCTAGCCTTGCCACCTCCTAAAACAAGAGAAATGATATCAGTAAAACTCAATCCCTTAATTGCAGAGTTCTGAAGACCGGGAAAGTCACGAGAAACAGCCTGACAAGGGAATCCCTTTCCAGACAACTCTGATTGTTTTCTTCTGACAGTCAAAATTTTAATGAGTCATGCAAGTGATCAGACTAAAACTGCCAAGTATCTATTACCTCTAACAAGTGCCTGCTAACAAGTGTCTAAAATGTGGCAATGCTACAGCCTAAGCACCAAACTCAGCATCGGTTCGGATGTACCTGTGTAGGTTCACTGTTTCTCAGGCATGAAAAGTCTCGCTGTAAGTTGTCCTGGTAATGTACTGAGACTTTTTGAAAGGAAGGCCATCGTCTGTTAGGACTCTGAGATGTAAAATTAGACAGCCCAGCCCCCTGGGGAGTGAGCAGCAGGAGCTGGGCAATGCCAGTGGTGTCTCTTCCCTCTCTAAACCCCTGACTGAGTGTAAGGACATTACAACTAATTACATCTTTTGACTGTGCTGACATGAATAAACCATTTGAGGTTAACTGACTTGCTCCTTAATGTCATAAAGCCTTCTTTTCACAGAATTAAAGCTTTATTACACAAAATTGTGTCAAAACATTTCCTTGTGCTGTGTTAGATCATATAAACAGGTCTAAAAAACTTGGTTTATCAGGAAGGGTTGGACTCACTCACTGCAGTAGTATCCAAGGAATCTTTTAATATGTGTTTTTTCATGTGTCAGAAAAGTGCATGTCAAATATGCAGTGGCTTTTGAAAAGCAATATCTTCTAATGTAATGAGAGAAATCTTCTCTGGACATCAGGGAAAACACTGGGACAGTTAGGATTGTTCTGACATTGTTAACTAAATCATCATTTGGTACCTCATGGGTAGTTTTTAACTTGCATTTACCTCAGCTATATAGGTTGTCAGTGTCATCTCTTTAACATAAGAAAAGAGGAATGAGACAGTAAGTGAAAAAAAGATCTGTTTAGTACCATGAGCCCTAGATAATGGGTTAAAGAATGGTTCACATATTAGAAGCAGATCTAATAGAAATTTTAATACCAAAATCAGAAAAATACAAGAGAACACAGTAGTATGTATACTATAATATGTGTAAATATATTAAGAACTGTTACGTACATGAACATTTTGTGGATCCAGCTGATGTGTTGAGGTGCAGCAGTAAAAAATTAAGAAACCTCAGGAGAATTGTAGATAGCTTACATAATTTATAGCTGATTTTCCCCTAAGTTGTTAAATAGCTTTATCTAGCAAGATGTTTGATAGCATTTCACAGGTAACTTAATCTCAAAAGATGCTGCCGACAACTGTTTGGGATTGTTTTTTGTTTGTTTTTTGTTTGTGTTTTTTGTTTAATAGGCAATTTATTCATCCTGCAAATGATTCTCACAATTTTTAGGCCACACCAATACTTAGGTGATCTTTGAAAAGACAAGCATACACATTTGGATTGCTCTGGCAAGACAAAGACTTTTTGAAATGAATGAAACAGCTTCCCTTTAAAGAAACCTTTTATATCCTTGTAAAAGGCAATAAAAAATATATATCAAACATAGATGATACTGACTACTCTTTACAGTTGCTATTAAGATTTATGGTCCCTGAAGTTAAATATTGACTTTGGCATCACCTTGGTCAATATTTATATATCAGATCAATAAATCTCAATATTGACTGCAACTGAAGTCACCATGCTTCCCAGTGTTACCTCTGAATGATTTATATCAATATATTTTCCTCTCTCCTCAGTATATATTTTACTTTTCCGTGTTCATATTTGATGGGGTTGGAGGATCTTTTTGAATGAGGAAACCTTTTCTCTGCATAGAGCATCATTATTCCTGTCGTCTTACTTTACTCCATTCCTTATTTCTTTATAAGTTCTACTGTAACTGCATAAACCATCCGAGCATGAAAAGATTTTTCCTAGTGTCTAACTAAATATATAACTTCTGAGAGCATGCTAGGCTGGATCATTTTCATTATGATGTTACATACTGGAAGTTATAATCATCATAATCATCCTAATCAGTATTAGTGCTTTCTGCTATTATCCTTAAATTCCTATATTAACGTGTGCTTTCCTGCTTCTCAATGTTTTCCTTCAACTATTAGAGTTACAACACAACTGCAAATTATAGTTTATTTAAAATTTAATTATTTAGTCCCACTTGGCAAGTTTTTATTATCTTATTTCCCCAACACAGTTCATGAAGAAGTTGGTGCCATGATCGCAACTAGCTTTTCATATATATAATTTCCCTAATATTAGTGGATTTTTGTGTTAACAGACCCTTGAGACTAATTGAACAAAGCTCCTTTACTGAGTCCAATTCTTAGTTCTTAGTGAACTCCTCTGAATGTGGTACATAGATGCTTGTTAAGGCAAACATTTCTGGCTACACTTGTTGTATTATCCTAACCTGAACCTTTGAAAAATTCCAGTATTTTTTTACATAAAAGATATGTGTGATTTTTCCTGAACTATATTCTCACCAATTGAAATCTACAAGCATGTTTGGTGGAAACAGGGACTTTTTTCCTCTGTTTCTGTTCTGTTTTACAATGTCTAAAAAGCCATCTTTCTTTTGTTCCCCTGTGTGACTTCTGCCTGTGCCCTGTGTTGTGCCTGCAGTGAATGCTCTCCAATCCCGTCTGAGGGACAGAACCGGCCCAAGCGCCCTGTGAACCAGAGCATCATCCACCTACCCTGTCCTTGATCCAGTGTTACCTTTTTTCTCCTGTACAGCTCCAAGCACAGTGATAGCTCAGTTAACCAATAGTGATATAAATGGTCTTTGCACCCGTGTCAATTCCAAGAGTAGGCATTTGAATATAACAGGATACTAATATTTTTTACATATCATTCAAATGCTTGAGACAGTAAAACATCAATATGACCTATGCTCACACTTGAACAAAGGAAGAGTAGGAGTCTCTATAATTTCCAAGTTTTATTCCTGCAACTGGAAAAAGCTAGAAGAATACTAGAGTTAAATAACTGAATCAAGAATACTAACCTGCTGCCAAATAATCAGCTGACCTTTTTTTGCTGCTGTTGTGTTCCCAAGTGAGGGTTGCACCCCACTGAATAAAATAGTTCTCTTCTACTGAGAGTGTCATGGAAAATTTGCCAAAGAGAAACAAAGGCCTTCCACTTCCTCCTTCTGATATAAACAGCTGCACTGCATTGTGATAAATTATCAGAATGGATAAAAATTTTCCTTTTCTTCTGTTTTTTTTTTTTTTTTTTTTTTTTTTAAATGAGATCAGAGTACTCAGATGAACACAGCCTCTCTCTCTATCTGAGAAACAGAGCCAAAATGGCTTCTGATGACCTTCTACATTATTTGGGTAGCTCAGCTAATTAGGGACACAGCAGAACTCCCTGGTGACTTGCCTTATCATGATCTTTCCCAGCTGACACAGTTCAACCTCTGACTGCACCAGCAAAGAGCAGCTTTAGTATGCTCCTTGTAATCAAGGGAAGAAATAAGTTTTCTTCTACTTGGATGGAAAACAAAGTGGCTGGAGGGGAGAAAAAAAATGTAATTCAGCAGTACATTTGTGAATGCAAAATGAAACTGAGCAAGAGTTTGAAGATGAAATACAAATAATTTTATAGTCTACTCCTTATCATTTATTAAGGTCCTAAACTTTTGCCATTAGCATAGCTGAATAATTTTCTATGCTTCCTGCCTTAAATTCTGGAGTAGCTTTGATGTGCACCTACCAGCTTGTTGCACTCGAGTCCAGGGGGAATCTGTTTCCCTGGTTGGTGAACAACTACTGGAGTGCCAGGGTCACAAGAAATGCTCCAGAAATGCTTTAAAATGACAAGACCAATCAAATGATAAATGACAGTTTATTAGCTCTGCTATTATTAATGTCCGTACTATTGGTATTAGAGATATTATTGACAATCTGTTTTAGGAACAGGAGGTAACTTTGGTATGAATATCCTGTACAGTAAATAATTTGCAGGCTGTTTAGAGGCAAGAGTGAGGAGTTCTTCAGTGTCATTCCACAATTCTAAACAGTGTGGTAGAGAATCATTCCCTAAATGCTGGACTGGTGACCTGGCTAACAGTATACCTTGCTTCTCGGACCTCTAAGAAAACAAGACAGAAAATGCTGGTGACTTTGCACTGCCACCCAAGCCAGATTGCCCATCTTTCTCTCCAACTGAAGCTGATGTTTGCTGATGAGGACAAGAATGCTAATGTGGAGCACTGATGGATGCTTTTATCTTCAGTGCGGCTCACAAGGTTAAAACACCTCATTTGATGTGGCCTCTGCTTCCTCATCTAACTGTAGCAGAGCTGGGTGAATGAAGAGGATGGTTAGACTCCTAAGAAATTGTAAGGAGAATTTATCTGTCACTTGTTTGTGCAAGCTGGAGTTCTTCTTCCTAAACAATAAGAAGGAAATTCCTTCTATAGGTCCTACAAATCAGATTTACAGCCACTTAAAGGCATCTGGGCACTTGTGCTATGCTTCAAAGTCCTGCTTCTGAAGCTAAGAGAGACCTACCAAATACTGTGATGCTCTGTATGTCAGATAAGGGTATGAGGGACTGAAAGGAGAACAAATTAGAGCAATCAAATATGTTTACTTTGGATAAACAGCAGCTAGTGGGTTGAGAATGCATAGCATAAAACTGACAAGTTTGAGAAGGCTGTAAACAGCAAAGACAGCAACATAATTCTGAAGGTTCAAGTAGATTCAGCTAAAGAGTAAGGGCTTGTTTACACCGAGAAATTCACTGTTATAATTATGCAGCATAATTATACAGCATAATTGTAATTATCCTGGAATTATTCTGAAGGAAGAGTGTCCACATGGGGACTTATGCTGATATAAAGATGCTACTGAATTTCTCTGTGTAGACAAGCCTCAGCAAAAGAAAGGATTGCTTTTGTCTAAAGTCTCTGTGTGCTACTGTTACTAGTACCACAGTGCAATACAAAATAGGGAATGTAAATTGTAGTCATAGCTTTTAGTTGATTTAATCTATCTAGTTCAAACCTTGTCCCCAGAGAGAGACCCCCTACTAGCATTGGCTTGTGTGGCGCATATTCCCATTTCATATGAAGAGTCTTTGCACTTTTCAGTCCCCTGATTCATCTGAGCCTGTGTCCTGCTCTGCAGTTTAGCTCTGCTAAATTGCTTACATGACAATAGCTCACTCTCTGCCCCTATGGCACTGTCATCCACAGCTGTAAGGCACCTGTCACTAAGAAGATTTACTCCAGTCTATTGCTGATGTGTCAGTATCTAACAGGGTTTTTTTCATTCTTCTCTGGATTTCAGTTAACAAGCTTTGAGCTTCCTCTGGGAAACAATATCATACACTTAGGCCTGTCTCTGCAAAATGCTGTTCTGCATTAATGATACCAGAGGAGACAAAGTGATACATTCCCCTCAGTTTTGGATGCTCATATACAATCACATCTATAACCATTTCCATAATTTTGTTGTCTATCATCTCACTGGACTAGAAAACCAGGTTAAAAATGTGTGCCCTCATTGAATGAAGTCCATCACTTCCATGCACCAATGCAGGAAATGATGCTGCTCCTTGAGGTGGAATAATAAAACTTCAGGATAATCAGAAAGTCCTTCTTACAGTGTATGTGCAAGTAGATTTATTCCTATGATTTGTTTAAGATTTCAAACTGAGCAATCCAGAGGAGTTTAAATATTTGAAGGAAGCTTCAGAAAGCAAACAGTATGTCAAGGAATCACTGTGATAATTAGTTTGAATAATAACATTGCTACTCTTGCCTTGTCTATTTAACAGGAAGACTGTCATAATCTTCATTTTATAGATGACAAACGGAGAGGGGAAGTGGCCTATCCAAGGTTCCATACCACCCCCCAGCTGGGAGAAGCAAACTGGTATACAATATCTATTGGACAGATATTGCTGAGAGGCTATGCTGCAAGGAAAAGTTCATAATGAGGTGTATTTTAAATACTTTAAGAAGCTATGTGGCTGCATGTAGAGGAGAAGCCACTTTCCTGCTGAAAAAGAATGTTGTGAGGTTTCACTGAAATAGAGAATTTTAAAGTGCCACTGACTGTGGGACGGATGAGATAAATTGTCCCAGAACTGTGTTTTTCTATGGCTAAGAGTTTTGCTGTTCTTTGTTAACACCTAGAGTTTTGCAAACCTGAGTGTTCTGCCTGTACATTGCCTGTTCCATGCTCCTTTATTTAAAATGACACCTACCTTTTACTCATTTTTGTCTATTCAAAATGAAGTGTTACATTTTTTTTGGTCTTCAGCTTGTTACTATGATTCCTCCTTTCTTTTTCAATTGTACCAATTTTAATCTAAGAAAGCACAGCAAAAATAATATAACTTATCTGCCTGTAAACTCTTCCATGCCACAAGTCATGTCCAAGCTACAATTTTAAAATGGGAAAATGATCTTGATAACTTTGATACTTTAACCTTGATTCAGCCTTTCTTTTGCCCAGTTTCCCTTTCCTATTTTACACCTTTTTATTTCATTTCTACATCACATTGTTCCTCAGCCAATTTGTGGACTTCAAGTTAGATTCACAAAATGACTTAGGTATCGTGTGGAAGGCACTGTGACCTCCCTGTGATGCTACAGCCCAGGCTGTGCCTTCGTGCCATGAATGACCTGGTCCCTCTAGACCTGGCTGTGGGCAGGGTTCAAACAGGCTAGAGGTCTGAAATATAGCTGTTAAGTATAGCTCTGAGGAAAAGCTTAGGAGAGTGCTACATTCCCTGCTGTGCCTTTGGAAAAAGTGGTGCTCAGCTCTTCTGAATGGGTTTGCTGAGAGCTGTGCGCCCAAACTGATGTAATGTAAGGCATGGGACAGCTTTTGTCTTTATCTAATGCTCCAGTGAGTACAATACTTCCCTAGGATGCAGGATGTCCAGGCTTGTCTTTGTTTCTTCCTTAAGAAGACTTGAGTCAATCCGTTTCCCCTCTTAGAATACTGTCATCAGCACCAGACACTAGCAGGAGACCTCCTCTGATGAGGCTTATAGCCGTATTGCTCCCCTCCTGAGACAATTCCTTATCACCTAGGTATTAGGAACTAGTTTAGATACCTCTGCAAAGCATGTCTCCAGGATGAGGCATCTCAGAGGTTAAGCAGCAGCTGAGTAGGATTTAGGATTAGCTTTGTGTGGAGAGTTAGATGGTTTTAAAGATTTATCCTTTTCTTTCTTTAAAACTGTTCGCCTTATCTTCAATTCTAGCTCCATCACTATTGTGTGGGTTCACCAATTACTAGTCCACGGTGCAGAACTCTTCTTTTTCCAAGCCATTATTACATTTACAATCACACTGGCTTTTAAAGCCACCATTGCTTTGTCATTATGCAGTGTTAAAGTCAATGTTGATTAATTCAACCTAGCATACACTTTCCAGAATTTCACAAAGAAAATGACAGTGGTTCTTTTATACAGGGTGGGAAGTTTGAACTACAAACTCTAAGCAGTGTAGCTTAACTAGCTAATCACCTTTTATGTTGCTGCCTTCTATACACCCAGAAAAAGAGAGACTCTAGCATATTCTAGTAATGCACCTGGTGCAGGCAAAACTGAAGACTTTGTTAATTTTTTTTTCCTTTGAAGACAAGGTTACATTGTCTTTTACACACACACACACACACACACACACACACGCACACACACACTCACAGCCACACCTACCCACCCATTCGCACACCCCCTTATCAAAAAATGGGACCAGTTTTCTCTTTGGAAAATATCAGACACACAGTTTTAGGTGGAATGAAAACATTTTGGAACACTGCCTTAAATGTGGCTTTCCAGTACTTGAAAGGTACTTGTGTTGGAAATAGTGTTCTCTCTGCTGGAACACTATGGTACTATGGTATAAATAAAAGATTGTAAATTATTGCTGCCTAATGTTATTAGTAATAGATTTTGCTGTGGGGAAGAAGTTGTTGAGTCAAATCTTCTGTCCTAATTGTTAATTATTGTTGTCCTTGTCTAAAAGAAATTCTGTTATGAGACCAGGCAGCTTTATTCAGTTAAAATGTTCCAGGACGAGTCAACACCAATCACATTTAAAAATAAACATTCAATAAGACAATGAAGAAATATACAGTAGCATATCTCTTGCATGTTTTCCTCTTGATCTCCAAATGATGTTTTCTTGCATTGCCTGTCTTTTAAAAACGATGTGTTGATGGAAGCTGTTCATTTAACTGTCCTAGGGAATGAACTCTGCTTCTGTAGGTGAGTTAGCAATGCCTGCTTTCTGCATGTGAATGAATCATTGTTTATAAAGCCCTGCAAATGCAATCTGGTATTCATTTGGTAAGAAGGCTTAGTTGCAAACTGGCTGTAATCCTGACTTTAATAAAATAAGGTGTTAGTTTAAGTAACAGTGATCTCTTCCTCTCATAGGGACCTTTTTTCCAGTTCTAGAAAAGTCTGAAATTTGTCTTAGTACGAAATTTTACTCACAAGCCCCAAGTGTGCATCCACTTGATGAAAGCCTTTTAGGAAGAAAGTCTTTCTCTTTAAGGCTGGGTCCCACTCATACCAACATATCAGTGTGTTTTGACAAAATCACAGCTCTCTACACTAGCATTAGTAAAAATCAAAGGTCACACATATGAATTTGCTATGGTAGCTTAACAACTTGTCAGGCGTCAGTTTAATTGTGCTGTTGGTAGAATTTAGGCACCTGCTCTGAGTCTGCTCATCTGTGAAGTAATAAATTCTTTAGCTCCTTGCTTTGAGCTGACCATGCATACTGCTGCTCAGCTGGTGGGAGGTAACTTGGGCAGCAATAACTTTATTGTATATCTATGCTTCAATTATAATTTTTTAGAACTTTTTTAGCCGGTGTCAATAAGAGGTATGTCCAGTGGCTGGAGGTTATGTAGGCTTTTATAGGCCTGTATGGACCTAAAAACTGAAGCCACCAAGACACTTGTTCACCCTCAGCTGTCGGACAGTAATCCTTTCAAACCTCAAGTGTCTGAACAAGACTCTGACCTCTGTGGTAGGTAGGCATTGTGACTTTACTTGGTTAGTATAGTAGAGTAGTATAGCAGTCAGCCCATTCAGGTAGTGACACTATAAACATAATTTCTGCTTTATTCTCAGCAAATTTGCTCACTGTAAGGCCACTGACCTCCTCAAGCATGCAGAATCTATCTTTCTTTTGTTGGTCCACATCATTAGCTGTTTGTGCTGTAGATCATGATGAAACATGTTGACATACATGGAACATATGGCAAATTCCACATTTGAAGCACCTTTTTATGAAGAATATCTGTCTGAATTGTGTTTAATATCTGTCCTTTTTTTCCCCTCAACACCAGCTTAAACCCACATGACTCCAATTAATTCCTATTTATCTCAAACCGTTTATTGGCAGCAATCTGTTCTCAGTATTGCCAAAATACATAAAACTGTTACAAGTCCCATGATTTTTAATGGTTTTCTTTACAATTCAAATTTCAGATGAATACCTTAACATTACAATGAGATGAAAAGAAGTGAAAATTACCTTTCAACTCAGAAAAACAAAACAAACCAGAGCTTGGATCTAATTAACCTTAGCAAAAAAAGAAATCACTGAGAATGAAAATCTCTCCAACTCAAAGAGGCCAAAACAAAACTCTCTGAAGTCCTAACAAAACTCTTGAAATAGGATTTAACTGGTACATCAGTGTTGCTCAGGCTGATGTTGATGCTCTGTGAGGGGATTAATTTTACCCTCATAAAGGAGGCTTCCTGCCAAATACGTGCAGTCTGTTTTGTTTATGACTTAAGTCCAGAAAATCCAGGAAATTCTCCTCTTGCTCCCCTGTATTTCAAAGAATTAGATTATGGCAAACATTACAGGGAGTATTTCCTCATACCTGGATATTTACTGACATTTTAAGTTCCAAAATTTATGTAGGGTAAATATTTCTGCGGCTCCGTGTTTATTCTTCACTGTCGCTACAGCAAAATTTTCAGATTTAAAGTTGGTGCAAAGTTGGATAGGTGTTATAGTCAGCTCACTCCAAGGGGGCTAATAAGCAAGACAATATGAGCAAGCCTCCAGAGAAGAGTAGATGGCTTTACCTTTTACCCCAGAGATGTACTCTGATGGTTTGCATAAGAATAGAAAATTAGAATTAGGGACAGGATTTTTAACATCCCCTTTAGGCAGCCAGAGCATTGATTCCATCTCAGTTTTAACACAGGTAGAATCTGTTCCAACTGTGAGAAGAACTGTGTTTGTAAGTATTTTAATTTTGCTTCTCTGGTAACTGAATTACTTTGGGGAATGAGACAATAAGAACAATGATAACAAATCAGGTTATTTGGACATTTGAAACAGCATTATTAGCTCCCCAACCTCTGCAAATGCATAGACAAAATCTATATAGGTGATATTGGAGTACATACAAAGGACAGAGGTCTTTCCCTGCAGCCCAGGCTGTTTCAGAGATGAGACCCAGTGCTGCACAGAACTGTGGTATCTGCTGGCAAAATCTTTGTGAAAGGTGCCAGAGGGGTATGTCATGGAGATCTTACAGACTGAGACCCCCAAGATGTAACCTCTTGTTGAAAACTATAGCAGCTTCATTAGCTTCAGTACCACTTTTGTGTGTGTGAATACTTTGCCACTGGATGAGTGGCTTTCTTCACCGTATTTCTCAGCCTCACTGCAAGCTGTCAGAAATTGAAGCTTCCCTGCAGACATAAGCCAATCCTCAGATTATGGCTCAAAAATAAAGAAATGGGCATAATGTTAGAGCAGTTTACAACATTTCTGACTGTCATTATTTCTGCTCCTGTTTCTGCTTTACACAATGCCTTCAAAACCACATACTTCAGTGCTGGAATCCTCATTATTTCTGTAAAAGTTTGGAAGAGTAAGATGAGCTAATCGTATTCCATTTTGATTTGGGATTGCTAAAAGCTGAAGGGACAATAGGGAATAACCACAAGATCAGGACTGTTCTGTATAATAATTCCAGACGAAAGCTTCAAGTTCAACATCTATTAAGAGTAACATAAAGCATTCCTGAAAGAGTATAATTTTTTCTAGGTATCCTGGTAGGCCTGATGATCTCTTTTTTTTAAAAACATGATGTATTATTGAAAGTGGGCAAACTTTAGTATCAAAAACGACAAAATTATGTGTTTTTTCTTTTTTTTTCCTAAGCAGAAGTTAAAGGCAGGGAAATCTGAGTTGAAGAAGATAGTACTGTCTGTACCTTGACAGGAAGAATGCTGCATGTGCTGTTCTTGAGGTAAAATTACATGAGATGAACTGCTCAAAAAATTCACAACCCACTGGAAAGGTCCTCCAAAAAGGCTCTCCTACTCAAGTCACTCACCCCCTTCTTTCAAATCATCTCTGCTGGAATGGGGAGGTCTCATCTTTTCCACTCCCGGACTTCTCACTTTGTTCTGATTTGTCTCTGACACTCACTAGACCCTCTTTTGGGACAATTCAATTTATTAACCAAGAAGAAAAAAAATATAATTTTTGGATTATTTGTTTTTGCCACATTTGAGAGCTGCTTTACATCAGGAGTCTGACAAACAGCAGAGCTGGTGCTGGGGTGGAAATGTGTGGATGAAGTGAATGGATGAATGTATGGGAGATGTATATCTGAAGGGTGGGTGTCATGAGGATGGAGATAGGCTTTTATCAGCACTGCTGAGCAGTAAGAGGAGAAGAAATAGGCAGGAAGAGGAACACAGGGAGTTCCGCCTGAATATGAAGAACTTTATGGTGTGGGTGACCAAGCATTGGAACAGATTGCCCTGAGAGGTTGAGGAGTCTCCCTCACTGGAGATATTCAAGAGCCATCTGGACCATCCTGCACCAATTGGACATCCAATCCATGTGCTCTAGGACGCCTCTGCTTGAGCAAGGAGGTTGGACCAGATGATCTCCAGTGGTACCTTGCATCCTGACCCATTCCACATTTGTGTGGTTCTGTGAAGTGGCTAGACCTTCCCCTTTTAGCCACAAGGACCTGTTAGATTTACTTATTCATCTTTTATGGCTTAATTCTTTCTAGCGAATGGAAGTACTAAGAGAAATTAATGAACACATTTAATTTGCATGTGGGATGTCTTTAGTGAAACTGATTTTGGGGAGAGGCACTCTGTTTTATTTTCAAGATTCAATTGTATCTCTGCTACAGTGACTTTCTACAGGAAGTTACCAAAATGAGGGATTCATCACTAACCTCACATGTTTTACATAATTACCATTCATATCTTCTAAAGTGGGCTTTGAGGGGAAAAAAATAACTGTTTGAAAACTGTTACAGAGGGGAAAATATACAAACATGCTCCAAGTCAGCAAAAAACGCCTGCAAACTTTCAATGAAGTGTTATTCTGCAGGGACATCTACAGTTTTATAGGATGCAATTTCACAGTTCAAGCTTGGTTTGCCATGTGTGGAGAGCAGACTGATTGCATCAGGTGGTGGATCATTGTTAACTCGTTGCCACAGAGGACATAAATGGCCTTTCCCCACAGAAGTCACTAACAGTGACATGGTAAAGTGGTTTGGCCAGGCTGTTATTGGTGAAGGAAAAGTTCTCCAAGCTGAAATATGAAATGAGTGGAATGAAAACCACAGATCTTTCATTTTTTTTTTTTTTCCTAATTAAGATCTTAGGATTTTGTAGCAATTACATGCTTTACAGTTCAAGAGCAATGACCCTCTCCTGTCCTCTCCGGTTGCAAGACAACATTTGCAGTCTCATTACTCAACATGCTCCGGTTTCCCTTCAAAGTGCTTTTTAAAATCCTTCTTCCCTCCCATCCTAAATATCCACTGGTGGACCACTGGTGAACTTTGACTTTTTAGCTAACTGCCACTTTCAGTAACTCCTGTACCCTGAAACTGTTCTTGGTGGGATCTTAATTTTATTCTGTATTGCACAATAAGTTGCATCTATTTTTGTCCATAAATATGATGAGCTAGACTAATGCAAATAATAAATATGTATAATAGTAAGCCAGCTGCACTGTCCTGAAAGTTTATCTCTGTATTATTCAAATACAGATATTGACATATAGACCTAGTGTAATGAATCATCACATTTTGACAAACTGCATAGAATAAGATATAGCAACTGAAGCTTAGGAGATGAATATAATGTGCTGAAACAAGTCATTCCACTAACCTTCTTCCTGACAGGAATTAATGGAAGGCAGATACCAGAGAAGATTGTTTGTCAAAACCAATATGGAGGCTAGCCTTTAAGTTTATCATGGAAGCAGGATGTCACATTTTTTACAAGAATTTCTGAACTTGCTTGGAATGATATTTCTTTGTGTTAGTATTATTGGTTTGCTTACCCACCTCTGCTCTCCGTTTTCCTCTTTGTATCCCAGCAACGTTTCTAGTGTATGCATATTTCACATAGTATTGTAAATGTAACCCAAACCTGCAAGTTATTTTCAACATAGTGTTCAAAACTTCAAAACCTTGATTACACGAACCTCTGCTTTTCAGCTTGGCATGGGCTTGCAGCAAGATGTGATCCGAGTGATTCCCTGTGTCCAGGTAAAATAGTGATGTTGCAGTAGCACTCCCTTAAACCATGGAAAGAGAAATAGGTACCTGCTGTCCCTGCACTGGGTCATGGGTTGTCAGAAAATGATGAAACAAAGCTATTTGGCTAATACATTAAATATTACAAGATTACAGGCAGGGAGCCAGACCATTCATAGAAGTGTCATGAGATGAATAAAAGAGCAGATGACAGAGCATATACATGGAGGCCAGAGGACCACACAAACTTTAGACAATAGTAATAACAATAGGAATTATTAATAATATTCTTGTTAACATATTGGCCAAGACAAACCACAGCATCACAAAAGCTTAGATAGGCAAGCCAGTCTACTCAGAGGGATTAGTTGTCTGTAATGAATAGACTGCCTGACCAAGTGCGCAAAGAGATTTTGGAGTTATTGCAAAGCACAGAATTCCAGCTGTGTTCTGGAAGTGCTCTAATTTGGAAATAATAGTGGGACACTGTGGGACATAACCTATTACAGGTTTCAACAAGCAAATAGCTACACACTTAGTCTTTCTGTCAACAAATTACTGATTAGAAAAGATAGAAACTGAGGACATGTCTGCATGTGACAGCCCAATTTAATGTTGAAGGTATCAGGGCAGAGCATAAGTATAGGCACAGTGGGTTGAACTAAAGAACCACCTAAGATGCTATCTGAAGGTGGCCAAAAATGGGTAACAATTTTGGATAAGTGATTGACAATACTATAGTAAATTAAATCATAGAAGTAATAGTTAATGAATTTCTAACATCTGCAGTTCATGTATTTCCCTGATGATGGAAATTTTCTCTGTTCTTAATGGGTATCGATGTCTTGTCCTTTGATTACTCTATTAAATACTTTTGGGAAACCGTTTTGGCATCCATGATGTGCTGTGTCAATAAGTGATTTAACTGTACTTCTGGAGAAGAATATCTCCTTTCATTAATTTTCAACATACCACCACAGCTTATCATTTGATGTTCCCTAATTCTAAACAGACATATCTGTTGCAGTTGTATCACCTCCAGTTGTATCTTTGTTATGTGTTTTCAACTATGCTGTGGCTTGATTATCAGGCTTTACTGCAAAGATTGTCAGCATAATATTTTTCATGGTATTGGTAACAGAGTAGAGTCTTTGGTCAAATATACAGGGATGCATATTAATTGTCATCAGACAGTGTCAACAGGACTGCATCCCACTGATGAGCAGCAGAGGACAAGGGTAGATTTCCAAAGGGTCAATTTCAGATCCCAAGTGGACACAAAAAACTTCCTAAAATGCTTATTTCTAATTTAGTACCCAATTTTACAAGAAGGTCATAATAGGTATGAGGTCTGCCAAAAGAAATGCTGGAAAAACTCCAGTTTTAAGGTGGTCTGGAAAACAGTTTTCACTTCCACACTACAGAAATATCATGGAAGTAGGAAATGCATGCAATTAAAGCCTGATAACTGAGAACTGAAGCTGAACCCCATTCCAAATGAATTGTATACATTTCCCGCTTCCATGGTGTGGGCGTTCACCTAATTCAAGCTGTCCTAAGGTTCAGAAAGGACCTGACAATATTTGTGTAGCTGAACTTACTGGATAGATTTTCAGACAATTGTGTACTTTTGAAAAGAAATAGTGGTACTGCAGAATATTAATGTAGGTAGTTGAACTGGGATTATGTGGAATTTTTTGTGTTGTTTATATGGCTTGTTTTTTCTAGCAAGAGTTCATGCATTGAGAGAAAACCAAAATACAATCAGTTCCTATTCACCCTTTTATGCTATTGATTTCATAGACTTCTGTCACATCCTTCCTTGGGCATAGGTTTTTTTCAAGCTGAAAACCTTAGCCTGATTATCTGTTCTGCATAAAAAACTATTCCACACGTTTAATCCCCCATATTGTTCTTCCTTGAAATTTTCCAGTTCTTGTATTTGGACAAGGGGCCCAACATGTTACACAGCATTCAAGCTATCTGTCAGCAGGTGTTTATATTTAATAATGGAATAAGGATGACTTGCACTTTGTTCTTCTTGTCCTTTTTAGTAGATCTAACAGGTAATGTACTTTTACAAGTCTTCCTGATTAGCAAATTGACACTTTTTCCTTGCCATTATTTAACTAGCTGTATCTAAGACCTTAAGCATCAATGATTTATGTAGAACCTCAAACAGAATTGATCATAATTTCATATTTCTCATGAGCAACCTCTAGGACATTATGCAAGTGTTAAGAGCTTCTCAATCATATCCTGTTTTAAATGACAATTGCTTTGTCAGAAGTACTAACTATATGAAATAGAGAAGACTTCTTGCTATTTGCCCAATCCCCACATTTATCTTCTATAAAAATAAAACTAGATTAATATATGATTGTTGAGACATGCCTCATTTTAACACATTGTACCTTTTAAGATCAGTTTTCTGTATGATTTTCTCCATGATCTTGGGTGGAAAAAACTCCTAATTCTAGGTGAGTTCCATAAGAAGAATGATTTCAAGTGAAGTTTGCTCTGAAATTTTGAAATAATTTGGATCTGAAGCTCTCAGTGAGACTGAAAAGGGTAAAGCTGAAACTGTGTGGACTCAAATAAAGAAAAAATGTACAGATACACTCCCCATGAGAGCAACCTCTTGAGTTTCGATGAAATCTAGTGACAATGAGCTCAGACAGTTTCCAAGTCCCCAGTGCTTTGCCTGCAGCATGAAATCACCAACTCTATTTTCATTCTTACCTCGACTTGGTTTTCATGGTTCATTGTGCAAGAATGAACAATGATTTCTTTTGTCAGTCATCCAACTGAAAATTGTTTT
Organism: Pseudopodoces humilis; assembly: GCF_049639895.1. Taxonomy (NCBI): domain Eukaryota; kingdom Metazoa; phylum Chordata; class Aves; order Passeriformes; family Paridae; genus Pseudopodoces; species Pseudopodoces humilis. The sequence continues at coordinate 51,537,264 of NC_142202.1, forward strand.
GCTTATTATTCAATATAAATTGTTCCTCTGCTAAAACATAAGATATCAGCATGTGAGGATTTATTGCCCAATTTTACCTCTCACAATTCTAAAACATGAGAGCAGTTCTTGCTGCCTCGGTAGAGAATGAGAAACTTGGTAAAAGAGGGAAATGTAGGTTTCTGTACTGTACAGAGACAATATCAAATAGCTCCAAAATTTGCTATAGTTCATAGCATTAATTCTGGAAATCCATTACTTTGGAAATGGATTGTGGAAAAATGCCATCTTTATATTGAATTGAAAGGGTAAGTTTTTCAAAGTGTTGTGGTGAAATAGGAGGCAACATGCTGTTGACTCAGAGTCCTTTGAACTTGCAGCTCCTAATATAGGACTGGGAAAGGTACAGCTGAAGTTATGCAGACTGAACATAGCGTAAAACTTCTGAGTGAATAATGACCTCTGACAGCTAAGTGTAGCAATCCAACTCTAGGAATTTAGAAAGGTAGTGGTCTTAAGTTTTCTCTTTACAATTCCACAACTAAAATCTGAATTATTCTTGATCACTTAAGTGGACAACTGAGAGTTTGATCTGAGCCCGACGAATCTGAAGACCTTTAGTTATAGTGAGGTAGCCTTTTGCCTTGAGCAGGCCCAGAGGATATAATTATCATGAAGTGAATGTAGATATCTTACCACTGCTATGTATCTCCTTAAGTTATAGCTGTACCAACTTTGTGGTATGACCACAATGAGAGATTAACACTTCTCTGACAAAGAAATCCAATAAGAGGTGAAACCACTAAACAAATGGTTTTTGATCCATTGAATGTATCATTAGAATGTTTTTTTTTGTCTGAGTTGTAAGACACATAAGAAGGAAACCGGTCTTATTTTCAAATATTTTTTGAATATTTTGTGTTAAACAGTTACTTGATAGACATCATAAACTATTATTGAAGAATAGTCCAAAAGCCAGAACTGTTTGATTGAAATTTCCGGTTGCTAAGTTGTAGAATAAAACCTTTTTCTTCTGTATTTTCTTTCCAACCTATTTGTTTTGAAGTTTTTTTCTCAACAGCGAGACAGGTTCAGCAGAAAGAGTAGAAGCTATATTTTTATCCAGTTAATACAAAAACAATTTAAGCTCCTCTGGAGCTGCATGGAAGGGCGAATACAGAGTTTGAGCGAAGAACCTATTTAAAGTTAAGGGGTTCTCACTTTGTTTTCTGTGCTGCCTGTCACGGTCTCAGGAACCAATTGAAAAGGGTTTTCAGAAAGAGTAATTTTGGGTTGGTTGTAGAAAAAGATCTGTACTTTTGGATTGTCTTTGGAAATTTACTGTGGGGACTATTTTTCAACTGACCATTGTCATAAATGCTTTCTGTTGGTGGGTACCACTACTCAGAATAGCACAAACTGGTGCAAAGATTAAAACCACACTGGAAGAGGTGTTTGGCCTCAAAGTAAAAACACAGAAGTGAAGGCTAGAGAAATTTTCACTCAAGTGAAAATCACTGCTGTAATAAACTCCATGTTTAAATTTTTAGAAAGACATGTCAGGGAGCAGCAAGAACATGTTCCCTCCAAGGGGGAGGACAAGTCAGGAGTCAAAAGTGACCTTCACAGAGGCAGGCTGGTCATCAGTAGGTACTGTCCCACAAGGTCTGAACAAGATCAGGCTGGTGATAGTGGCAGGCTTCACCAGGACAAAACCTGTGGATACCCCTGGGCTTCTGACATAAGGGTACTATAATCTGAAGTTTTGCTTTGTGTTTATTTATTGTGGTACTAGTTTAACTTCAAGCCAGTGATGAAACATCTAAAAACTGATGACAATTTGTATTTGGATCCAAATACTCTTATCACTATGGGCTGATTATTTGGAAACAGACTGGAATTTTGTGCTTTGTTGCAACTCTTCAAAGCAAATTCAACACGTGTCCTCAGGCAGGTTTGCAAATGGATGTCACTTGAAGGATTCTTGGTTTCAGTGGCAACTATTCATGATATCACAGGGTGCCAAAAGCAGTACCCAATCCTTCTTATTTAAATTGCATACTTCACCACTGGGAATTTGTAAAAGAAAACAATTTCCATTACTTCTGCAACTCTTGAACTGAGATTATTTGTACCCCATCTGCTGACTCCAAAGCCATAATTAACTAAGCACACTATTTCCTGAGCAATTGATAATGCTGGCAGAAACAAAAAGGTTGTTTGGCATGACTAAAGGTATCTTTGAGCAGAGATATATTATCAAGGCCTTGATTTCCTATAATCAGGAAAATTCTAAAGTGCCATAGGTGTTTTGGCCTGGTTTCACTGGTTAGGAAACACCACTGTAAAGACAGCATATTACTGCATAGGTCTTGTTATATAAACTGTAGATATTAAACTGAAACAGATGTGTTGATTTCAGTTTGGCTCAAAACACACACAAGAAACCAGTGTTTGCCAAATGGAAAAGGATAAAAAGCAGTTGATAAAATGTTATTTTCATACATCTGAGATAATTACAACCAGTAGGCAGTGAAACAAAATTAAAATCTATAAAGAATAAGCTGGCAGTAGCTGACAGTAGATGCTATGGAGAGGTAAAATCCTTGTCAGAGAACCAAGGCAGTAGATAAGTAGAACTATGTAAGGAAAAATTGCATTTTCTATAAAGCTCATGACATAAGGTTTAATACTAATTTATGATGAATTTCATGTCCACAAAAGGTATTAATGGTTGTAACATTAGCCTTCTTTTTCAACTCTATCCATAGTATTTCACTTAATGACCTTGTGCAGTGCTATGTCTCTCGTAAGTAAATACTTCTCTTTCTAATCAGAATTTATTGCCTTTTAATTTGCAATCCTATGCTGTTATATGATGGGACAAGTTTAATAAAAGGAGAGATTGATCAGTTTATTACTATACTAGTAGCAATTTTGTATACCTCCATCAAGTCTCCTGTTACTCCTGTTCTGTCTGGGTAAATCTCTCATTCAATATAAATCCCACTTTACCTTGATTTCTACTCTGAAATTCATCAGTCTCTGCTTTATCTTGAGAGTGAGTCAACCACAACTGAGCTTAATATTACGAGTCAGAATTGATCACTTTTATGTGGTGCTATATATTTCCTGTCTTGTTTCTATCCATTTTAAAATGCAATATTTTAAAATAATTCTTAAAATGTGGCATTTTTAAGGCAAGAAGTCTTAGAAGTTCCAGTATGCAGAGGTACACACAAATTGAATTTTTATTTTGTCTTTTCAAGAAATTTTTTTATATCAACACTTTTTTTCCTCAAGAATTGAAAACAAACGAGCTCTGTCAAATTGGACATTGCTGTGTCTAGGAAACTGTTAGAGGTAATGTCGATTAGTTAGTGAGCTAAAACCATAGCCACAATTTTCTGTTGATTGTAGAAGGCAGGCGGGTACTGAGTTTATCTACAAGATAACTCTTAAACAAAATATATTTAGCCAGTTAGATTCAATAACAGGGAATTACATTTATTCGATTGAGTGCACAGAATTATATTTTGAATGATGGTCTAGGGAGGGTAATAGAGTGGGTGTTAACGTTGTTAGTTTAGAAGCAGTTATTTTTCTGAATTGGGGTTCTGAGTATACTTACTGCGATGTGGAAGCAAGTCAGTAAAGTATCTAGGTATTTAAACAGGACTCAAAACCATCTGTGAGTCTAAAGGAAATCAGTAGCAGATACATTTGGAAAAATAATTTAACAGGGACTTTTATAGATAAGGGCTTGGTGCTGTAGACAGCTCTACCTTTGTCCTGTGTGTCTCTCATTTGGAGTACAGTAGAAAATGTAGGTCTGTATGTTGTCTACTTCACCCAATGTCTTATACTGATCTCACACAGAAAGACATGCCCTGCATGTACTAAATATGCATAATGATGGGTTTTTCTTTGCTCAGTGAGAACAGGGTACTACAAAGGTGATTTGGATTTACTGCTGTTCAGAAACTCTTGGCTGAAAACTATTATGTGTTCAGTGTTGTCTTAGTTTAGGGCAAATTAGGAAGGAAAACTCCAAATGGGGATTTCCCCAGGGAAATGCCCCTCCCCACTAACTGGTCCGGGAAAAGAAAAAAAAATTCCTTAGAGAGAAGTGGAAAAAGCTGTTTATTTAACAGAAATTGAGTAATATTAAATAATAAAACCTCTTGCTGTTCGATGGGATGGCAAGTCTAGGAAGAAAAGTCCTTTTCATGTGGTGTAGCGTGGCTCGCTCAGGTTCTTATCAGTCCCTCCGGCGCTGGAAAGTGCTGAGGCCCAGGCCCCGGTGGGCCACAGGCGTGAGCTCCCGGGGTTTGGCTGGGTGTTCAGTCCAGAGCAGGCTTGCACAGATCCAAGAAAATTGGGAAAAAAACAAACAAAGGTCTAGGGAACTCCTCTGCCTCAGCTAGCTAAAACTAACTAAAATCCAGAGAGAAGCTCTGTCCCGCTGTCTGTCCGTGCTGCAGACACCACAGTCCAGGAGCGGGATGTGTGGGAGTGATGTTTTTCCTTAACACAAACTGCGCGCTTCTTCTTCCCCCTCTCTTGCTCTCAAAGCCAGTCTTAAAGATGCAGAACTTAATATATAACATAAACCAGACGATTGGGGATACCAGTATCATAAAGTCACCCCAGGACAAGTGTTTATCCAAACAGGATAGCACTATATAGAGATGTTTTTCATTAGTGTTCTGCCTCTGATGGCTGTTCTAGCCACATCTCTGAAGGGTTTGAAGGCCTTTGGAGTTTTGTGATGGATGTTTTCCAGTAAGATGATTACATGATCAACTGTAAATGTGTTAAGTCAGATCTTATACTGAGTCCAATGCATAGTGTTACTCTTTCTTTCAGTACTTGATCTACATTTTGACAATGACAACCTACTAAATCAATTATTTCACTTTGACCAAAGTGTTATTTTATTGTTAATATTTGCAGTTCTATCATATTTCTCAATTTATTCTATCTTCTTTTCTAAATCAGTCTCAATATAGCAAAATAGGAAAAACTACTATAGAATTTTTTTTGTTTGAATCAGCAGCAGCCACAATTTTGTTCTAAGCAAACCGATATCATGATGAGAGAATTCATTAATTGATGGTACTATAAAGCTTTCCACTCTTTATAAAATTTTCTTCTGTTTAATAAAAGCTACTTGTGAGCAGCTGATCATAAGAAAATGAATGACGCCTAAAAGCTATGTTGGAACAGTCATCCCACAGTCTCACATCTTTTTTTTTTTATTAGATCTATAATTAATCCTCACTTATACCAAATGTGTGTGACTCAGACACACTGACAGAGGGCTGATGACAAAACATGTTATTGTTGATGTTGTAAAAGATGCACTATGAGCATCTTCCAAGGTTTGGAGAACACCCCCTTGTTCAAGCTGTTTACTCAGTAATCACAAAATCACAAGAACTGTCTCAATGCACTCTTCAAAACAACCATTTTTTTTGTTTTGTTTTGTTGTTTTTTTTTTTAATTATTTATTTGTTTATTTATTTTTAGGATTAATACAGTCCTTGATGAAATTCCAGAAATACTTCTTTCCCTATTTGCTGGATATTTGTTCTATATTTAGGCAATTGGTAAGAGTAGCTAGCTCAGGTAAAGCAGCTGATCAGCCAGGCTTCACATCTCTATTTACATCCCTGAAACCCCAGAGGACAGAAAAGTCTTTTAATTGGTGAGTCAACCTCAGTAGGAACATGCTTTTAGGAAATGAGGCCTAGACTGTTCCCTTCACATCGGGCACACTCGCTCTGGTTGCCATGGCAATCTGCTGGAGCATGCTAGGTCCAATGAGGTGGAAAACAAGATGGCTTCCTCATTTGTTTAGCCTTAAGGAAAATTACAGATATTAACAAATCATTACAGGGCTAACAGACACTCTGAAGACCTGACCTAAATAAACAGTGTCTTGTCGGATTGGTAATAGCTGCCCAAGTTTTACTTCTTTGGCTCTCCTGAAAGTACTTAGTTAATGAAGATTTTATAACCGTTGATATTTGTTTTTCTCTACCTGCAAGTAAAATCCTGTACTTTGAATGTTAGGGTGGCCCTCCTATTCAGCGAGGTGCATTTAATTTGTCAGTCATTTGGAAAGATATTTAAATCTTAAAAAATAACAGCTGACACTTTTGTGAATATAAAACCAAATCAATGGATTGTTCTTGTAACTGTCCCCTGGGAAGGATTTTTTGTATTTCACAGAAGGCTCTTCCTTCCCTGGTGCAGAGCAGCTGACACGCTCCTCATGGTGGTAGAGTGAGGTCTCAGCCTCCTCGGCCTCCGCAGGGCTGTGGAGGGTGACGTGTCTGAGAGGGAAAACATTTCATATAAAGTTGGTGCTTTGAGGATGGGGAAAGAGGAAAATTAAAAGCAGGCATGAAAAAAAGGCATACTAGTGAATGAACCCATCTGTTAAAAATATAGGAGGAAGTGACAGCCAAAATCTGTAACTGCAGATACAATGGTGGTAGGCTCATGTGGGGGAACCGCAAGGTCAGTAGAAGAAAAGATTACGTCTTTCAAGTTTTCTGGGTTAAATGGTCTGTAATTTCAAAGCAGCCGATTTGTTGGTGCTGATTTGTTGGTGCCAGTCCACTTCCTCAGAGCCTGTTCCCTGGGGAATGAAAGATGAAGGTGAGGAATTTCACAAGTTGCTGAAAGGACTGTTTAAAAAAAGACTTGTTTTGGTAAGCCCTCTGACATACCTTGTATTTACTGGGAGTAAAGACCAGTGTCCTCTGGAATCTGAACAATGGAAGAAAGCAATTAACAGAGAAAACACATGGGACAAGTTTACTGCTTCCTTGATTGAATTGTGTCAGTGACAGATACACATATGAAGGCACATGCTCCCCCATCTAGCTCTGTGCACTTAAGTACATAACTGGGGAAACTATTCCTTTGGCTTCTTTGCTAGTTTTAAAATGTAATTGCTCTTGTTTCCAGTTTGGCCCAGGTGTTTGGGAGGTTCTTTCTGCGCTGAAATCAATTTTATAAACAGTAGAAAATACCAACACAGGGTGCCCCTTTTCACATCTAAAAGAGCAGTCCAAGGACTGTAAGACCTAATTAAATTAGATGGCTTCCCCACAAAAAAAATTAACCACATTCCAATATCATCATACTTATGCTGAGAATCTGAATTGTTCAAATTCTTATTAATTATTTCAACAGTGATTCTTTCTATCTCTATGAATTTCCTTGCTCTAAAATTCACACTTGCAACTGAAATAATAGCATGAGTTTCAATTATTTTCCAAGACAACTTGCAATTTCAGTCAGAGCACACATGGGCTTAGCAGAGTGAACTGGAAACATGGTGGATCCAGACACTTAATGCAACCATCTGAATGTTGTTTATTCATAATGCTCTGTATGTTTTATTATATTAATATATTATGATACAGTACAACTTGCACCAGGTATACTACCTGCATACATAATTTCACTTGCACTTTTCCTTTCATATTGTGTATCAATTATGTAAATTTAAAAAAACAGCAGTGTGCACTGTGACAGATTTATTTTCTTAGAATACCAAATTTACTTAGTTCAAATATCCTTTAATAAAAAAGACAAAATTTGTTGTGTTTGATTTCATGCATTAGTTTATCACTACTTTTTTTTTTTTTAAAAAAAAAATCCATCTCTTATGTGTGTCTTATTTATCAGGTGTAGCTGTGATAATGTTGCACTGTGCTTCTCTCTGCTCTGATGTTGCAGATGTAAGATTTCTGATATGCTTCATGAAGCATCATGTTAATGTGCCATCTTTAATGATGGACAAGATTTACAAATTGAGTAGAATAAGGAGAATTCTGGTTTGGTCATGGGTGGACTTAAACCAATTTGATATACTCAATTATCTAATCAAAGGTTTGGGTTTACAGCTGAAATGTATCCAAATATTGGCTGTTCATATGTATGGAAAGCTACAAATATCCTGAGACAAATTCAAAAGTATTTAATGAGAATTCTGTCATATTTTACCCCTTTTTCTTGGAAAGATACAGCCCTTGACTCTAGATGTTCCTGTGGAGCATTTGTCTTGTGTCACTAAGCATGTTAAGAGGTAATGTGAACTTGTATAGAGAAGGAATTGCTCCCTGCACAGTTTCAACAGTGAAAGCTTGGTTCTGATTCATTTAGGCATAACAAAAAGCTCTGGGTGCACTATTATTTTCATTTTAAATGATTTGTCTATCACAATATCATTGAGTTCTCAAGCTTTTAGTTCTGGGAAAGCAAAATATTTGAGCGGTATTCTCAGAGCTTCAGCTGGCTAAAGGATGAAAATCACTGATAGTTCTTGCAGGAAGGTTGGTTATATATTAAAAAAAAAAGAAAGAAGGAAAGATAATTTTAAAATGAATGGGGAAAGAATGAAGCCAAAGATAATGATATTAATAGAAGATAACAATTGAAAAAGGAATGTGATGGTTTGAAAAATGTTTAGAAAATCATTCAACTACTGTTCATAAGGAGAGATGAAGTTGTTTGATGTGGCTTTTTGCTGTTACACTTTGTAAATCTTTCCTCTGTAATGAATGACCTCTTTCATTCCGGTGCAGAGGAAGAGTAACACATTTTCCTCCTCTAATTATGCCATGCGTTCATGTTCATTCCTTAGTGTTTCTGGACCCTCGGGACTTTGTACAACTGAGTACTGTGGAATGGGCTCTTGAAATTCTTGGATGATTGTAGCTAGGATGACTGTCTGGAGGGGACAAAGCCTGGCTACAAGTGTCTGATCTATGGACCACTCTTTTCAATTTGGGCCAACAGCTTTGTCCTTTCCCAAGAGTCCCTACTGGCATTTCTAGATCTGCTAGATTTCCTGTCTTTTTTTTTTTTTTTTTTTTTCTTTTTGTGGTGGTAGATCCTATGAAAAGAAAATATTATTTATAATATGCTCATATTGTGGAAAATAATTTAATATTCCTTGCATTTTTGGTCATGTAGTGGGTCATAGGAATCAGAAGTTTATTTAAGGTCAGTTAGCAAAATGCCACAGCAGCAACAAAGGATATGAAAAAAGGTGGTGGGGGAGGAATAAAGAGAGAAAGAGAAGGAAAAAGAGAAGAAAAATAAAGGAAAGTGAGAACTTTTTCTATCTGAGAAAATGATATTTTCTCTGAATGAAGAAAACAAGGTGAAGGATGAAGTTACCTCATCACATGAGCATGCTTGGGGTGGGGTTTGGAGGAGGCAGTGGGAGGGAAGAAATAGTATGGAACCACTACTCAGAGCAGCCTAAAGCCTGTAACTGGTTGGGGATCCTTGTCCTGACTTATGCTTGGGCGGAAATAAATGAGATTTTCCACCCTGGGGGTCAGGTTTGACTTAACAATCTATCATATCAGAGCCAGGCTGTGTTCAAAACAAGGTTAAATTCAATATGGCTTCTCCATTGGTCTTTTCTTTCCAATGGTATTGGGAAATTGTTATCTTTTGCCATGTCCAGAAATAGATACTACTTTTGCCTGTACTTAGGAAATTCAAATCTTTATTTTTTCAGACAAAGTAGTCAGTAATAACTAGTTCCAGTTGTAGTTCTTGTTATTATTGTCTCACCACTATTATAAAATAGTCATACCTTTCTGAAATGAGTCTTACCTTGAATTCTTTTGGTGTAGTTTCTGTCCCAGTACGATTTTTATGTTATTATTTAAAACTTGAACATAAAAGATGGACCGTTTCTGAACAACCCAGAGAAAAATTCCATTCTCTTTTGTTTCCCTTTTGCTGTTTTTGCATTTCATTTAGAAGGAGATTTGAAAGGTGTCGTTTGACATAAAAAGTCTTCACTAAGAGGCAGTGAACCTTCGACTGTTGGAGAAATAAATATTTCCTGTGCTATGTGTAACTCTGAACTTTAGAATATGATCCAGTCATTAAGAAATGCATTGCAGCTTGAAAACTCTAACCTCACAGAGAGGGATAAAGTTGAAAGGAGTTGTGGAATTCTGATGATGGTAATCCCTTTCTTTTCAAGGAATAACTGTGCAGACTTAATTTTACATTTGTGTCTTTTTAAACTTTTAATTCATGTTACTGAGCTTTCTCTCAGTCTTTGCTCTGTCTCTTAAGAAATTATCTTCCCTTTCCATTATTTGCCCAGTGTCAGGGTTTGCAACAAAAGCAAACCACTTTTCTTCTTTTTCCTCTTTATTTCCTCTCCCCCTCTACAATTTATATTCATTTGGTTGCCTGCCGATTATAATAGATGTATCACTTGCACTCACTGCTGAATGCCAGCTGCATGTGGACATTAGCCACTTTTCTTCTGACCATGCCTGTCTGTTACAGATCTTTTGGTATTTACTCTTTCTGCTGCCAGTAATCGTGTTTTTAATTCTTTTGTTTTCTGTGTACACAAACACAGATTATTTAAAATCCCTTCCTTCTCTCTTCAGAGATCAATCTCCATCATATGTTTTCATTTTCATTAAGTATTACCTTCTCTCTCTCATTGTCTTGTTTCTAATTATGGTATATGTTAGTTGTGTTTTGATAGATGGTTGCCCAAAACACCAGAACGATGTTTAAATTACCATGGTCAGACATCAGCTGCTTTTTCCTGAGAGTGCAATTCCTCCCCTTTGTAAAAGTATCATCATATTTCTGCTTAGCTTCATGTAAAAGGCTAACACATGCCTCATGGATACTAACAATTGAATTCTATGAGGAATAATTTTTTTATTTTTTTTATTTCAGTGGAATAATTTTTCTGAAGTCTACAGTTTTATTAGAGGTGGTTAGAGGCATACAACAGTCCAAAGAGGTTTCCTTCAGTGCAGGTCTTAGGGGCGGACAACATAAATCCAGTCTAGAGTTAAAATCAGGAAGACTTTAATTATGAATGAAGAGTACAGAGGTTGCCTTAGTTCTTGGTTGGGTTTTTTTGTTGGTGTTGTTTTTTTCTTTTCTTCTCTTCAGATTACTCTTGGAGACCAATGAGAAATGTTTGCTGGCACTTTTAGAAAATACAACTGGGGTCTACTTCCACACATTAAGCTGAGTATAATCTAAATGTCCTATAAATATTCATGTTAAATCAATCTGGTAAGCTTGGTGTGCATTCCACAGCCCTTGCACAGAACTTTAGAAAAAATGTTAGACTGGCTCAGTACTTGCCAGCACAGCACTGGGTTGATGCTGCAAGAAGAGAGCAAAAAACTGATTACCTGGAATCATGAAGGAAAATTCTTCCTGGGTGGCCAGGGAAGATCTACACTGCTGTCAAGCCAAATCAAGGAGTGTGGAGATATGACTTGGGAATTGAAATTGTTCTACTCAAAAACTTGCCTAGTCACAGGAATCTCCTTTTTCAGCAAGAAATGGCCCAAAGGGAATGACCAGTGTGGTCAAAACTACAGTAAGTACAAAAGCGTACCTTGGTTTTCATCCTACTCTCTCCAAAGTCAAATGTTTTTCTGTATCTATATTCTTCTACTTAAAGCAACTCAAAAAGTTGCCACAGCTTTGCCTATTGGTGTCAGCCACTTTCTTTGGTTTCCTTTCCTGTCATGCACTCCCTTGGGTCACCTCTATGCTCTGGCTTGTGAGGCTCTGAGAGCTGAACTGTGCTTCTAATGCCGACACAGAAATACAAACATGGACAGTTTGAGTCATGTAGAAACCTTATGTTGCACTCAAGTCATGCAGCCCATTGAAGATTGCTCTTTTTTAGTAGCTGGTAGTCTTTTCCCAAATAAGGATGGCTAATTGTAAAATGCATTGCACTTCCTAGCTGTAGACTTTGCTTCTCTGGCTCCCTTTTGAGCAAATATTTGGAAACTCTGGTATGCGCCTATGTCTTTATTAGAGTTGCAGTTCTAAACTGTGTTGGAGGCAGGGATATAGTACCAATTTATTCAGAGCCACATACTAAGGAGGCTGTGCAAACTAGTGAAATTTTGCACAGTAAGGTCATGATCTGTGCTTTGTCCATGTAGGAACTACAATTTTCTAAAAAATATATCAGTGAGAACTTGAAGGATTTGGAAACTGAGACCTGAAACATAGTGTTCTTGTGCAGTCTTAGAAGAAAAATAAGCCATGCACATTTTCAATCTGGCAAAAATTTGGCAATAATATTAGAACACTTGTCTCTATCAAAGCATTCAGAAACATTTTAAAGTAAACAAATCCAGCTAGCAGCAGACTAAAGTTGATCTAAAGTAAAAAGCAAAATCTAACAAAATCCTACAAAACATACTTAGTCCCTAGTTATTGTTAAATAATTTATTCTTCTATTACTAACTAATAGTGGGTGCCAAAATCCATGTACATAATGACTTGGGTTTGCATACTGTATCTAGGTGGATGTGAATTTTCAAAATCTTTGAACTTGGTTTGTTTTATTCATGCTTTCTATATATGCTCCTATTATATATGCATGTGTGCATTATATATGTATATACATATATGTATGCTCACTTATGTGTGTATGTATATTATAGTGAGGAAAAGTATTTAAGTAGGAGACTTAAGGGCTTGTTTATCTCATCAAGAGAGGACTAAATGGAAGTTTTCATTTTGTTTTTTTTTTTGTTAATGAGTTGGATCTAATTTTTACAAATTCCAAAGCTGACCCAGACATGCCAAAGCAGGGTTTGAACTGATGAGCAGCTTTTCTTTAGATTCGCGTTCACCCTGAGAAGTTTAGCAGTGGAGTTTCCAGAATTGCCAAAGCACTTGAGTAGCAGAAGACTTACTGAACTCAATGGGATTTATCAATACCCTGCTAAGATGAGTGATGTTTTACATCTGACTGTTTCACAGAGAACACCTTGGAAAAACTAGAAGACTGACTTAAAAAGTGATGCACTCCCTCCCACCAGGAATATGTCCCCACTGGAGGGGCTTCCTGTCGGTGTCTGCCAAGGAGAATAGATGGGATCAAAAGGGCTGGTGTGAGAGGTGGCTACTTTAGCTTTATATATGTAGTTTGCTCTGCCTGAGAACCACTTCTGAGAAAAGGAAAGGCATGTTATGTGTTGGAAAATAGTTTGTTTTGGAAATAATGTCAGAAAGTGTGTATTAGACTGTTAATGTTCAATATTCCTAGGTAGAGTAAGGATACTAGAGTAAGGCAACAGCTTAGTCCGTAAGTCTGTGAGAGCTAGAAGTGAAAATACTATTAAAGTGGCTCCTGCTAATTTGTGAAATATGAAAACCTGTTGGAGTCTTGCTTAGGCAAGATGATTGATAGATCTCTTAGTGCTAGATGTATTTTTATTTAGAGGAGAAAAACCAGAAACTTCAGCAGTTAACTGACACAACAACCAGAGAGCCGGTGGGAAAGAGGAAGACAGAAGAGTAGTACTACCCTGAACTGATCTTATTATGTGGGAAAACTTGAAAGTCTCAAAATGGGAAGGAAATGTTACCACAGGAATGGGGAAGAAACTGACCGGTGCAACTTTGCAAAGCTGGCTGTGAGATTGTCATACTTCATGGCTTAGGGAGTGGATATTGTTTTACTTGGTTTCCCCTTCTCCCTTTATTAAAATATTGTTGTTGCCATTGATTAAAATTTGCAGTTGTGGATAATAATTTCACTGAGCACCAATCTTGTAATTTAAATTCCTGGGTGAGAGGCTAACCTTGGGTTTCACTGGAAACCTCAATTCATGTGGGATCTGCCCCTTGCTGCCAGGACGAAGAAGAACAGCTACACAGCATGGCCAGCCTAATTTTTCCTGCTGTTCCTGGGCATAGCAGGCTCCCGAGGTAGGTGTACAGTGTGTGCTGAGGAGGCTGTGCCACAGGAGCATGGCAAAGCTGGCAGTGGTGCCACCTCAGGGTGGCAGAAAGGCAAGGCAAGGACTCTGCCTTTGAAAATGCAGCCCTGGGAAGGATTGTGGATTCTGTTACTTGCTCTCACTCTTGTGGAAAGTCTTGCTCACCAGTTGTGATGCTTCATCCTCAGAGACCTACACACCCTTGTGTTTGCTAAGTAGTGGAGATATCTGGGGAACCTGAGGCATGCTGTGATCTGTTGCAGATTTCTGCTCTACTGCCTGGCAACCAGAAGCAAGTGGAAATGAGAGATGCAAAGTTTTGCTCCCATAAAATATTATGGGTGTAAATTAAAAAATTTAAAATTTTTCTAGGAACATTGAGTTCTCTGCAAAGAAGGCAATAAAGTACTTGTGACAAGGTGAATGGACAGGACCCAGTCTGTCAGGAGTTAAAACTGCCTCAGTCAGCTGGAGGCTTACCAGCCACTAGCTATTAGGATAGTCATTTCCCCTCAGGAAATACCTGCTGGTGTATCAAGGGTAATTGCTAGCAGTCAGCTGTATCCCCAGAGGGTGGGTATATAAAATCATCAGGAAAAGACTGAACTGTTCCTAGTAGGAGGCAATAGCAACTGTGACTCTGTTAGTGTGCATGTATGTTTGTGTGTGTCTTTGTTGTTTATCTTAATGAAGAATCTTAATGTAATTGTAGGCTTTTGTTTCAGTTTTAACCCTAGATGTGACTCGTCTTAGGGTTTCTGCTGAAGCTTGAATTTTACAGACTTCTTTCCTTATCTGAGGCTACCACTTGCAACACTGACTGGTTTGTCACAAGTATTCTCCAAAACAGAGTTGATAATTACATTCTCTTGAATGGCTTGGTGTCACTATGCGGTTTTATTTCTAAAATACTTGAAATAGAATTCCTATGTGACCTTCACTTTGTTATGCTCCTGCCAATCTTTCCTCTCACAACAGGAGTAGACCCTCTTGCTTTCCTGAGTCTTAGTTAAATTGTCTGTGAAGCAGGTAGATCAAGTAATGTCTAGTGGTTACCCTTTAAAGTTCATTCTAAAATTTACAGCATTATAAAGATGAAAAACAAGCCAAAAATTATAGAAGCACTTGTGCAGTCAGTTTAAAGATTTGCTCACTTTCCTGTCTAGGCAGAGGTCTCCCTGGAATATTGCATCCATCAGTGCTAGCCTGTCAATTAAACTACTCTTTGCCTCCATACTTTCTGCAGTCATAAATTTCCCAGAAGTGCAAAGAAAGTCAGACACTCAAAATAGGTCATCCTACTGATCCTTATCTCTTCATCTGGACATATTCCCACATAACCAGGCTTTTAGTCATGCCTCCTGGGCTTCTCCTCCACTCTCCAAAAGAATCCTCCAGCCATCAAGTTGTTACTTGGTTGTTACCTCACATGGAGGCTCTCCCTGCCTCTCCACCCGCTCTTGCTCCCTCTTCCACACTCCCACATCTGTTGCATGTGTGTTTGAGTAGGATCCACTGCCTCCTTACCAATGGAGTGAATTTGTCAAACATTGAAGTGAGCTTCACTTGGTTGTGAAGTTAGGTACCTCCGGGATGTAGTCAGCACTTGCATGCTCTCTGAAATGAATAGTAAGGCCTGTCATGATCATGTTATCGACTAACCACAGACTAACATGGTTTTTGAACTAGAATAAATGTCAAATATATAATAGATTTAAGAGAGTTCACAAGCCATTTTCTAGTAAGTCACAACTACAGAAAAAGGAATAAATTGATGAATAAACTATTTACAGTGCAGGTGTTTCACTAAAGCAGTTTCTCAGCAGAAAATGAGATAGGATTCAGGAGTAAACCATCATTATTTACTCTGGTCTTTCTTTCTTGTATTCACCTCCTGAGATGAGGGAAAACATCTCCTTTCAGGCTGCTGTGGTTGTCTTAGGAGTAGTGAAGTCTTCTCTGAACAGCTTCAGATAGTTTATAATGAAATCTTAAACCTTTGCATGTACATGGAAGTATGTCAGCTTCATTATTCTAATTTCCAGAACTGAGCAAACCATTAAGCTGAATTCTGAAAGAGTTCTTGATTATAAAGTTAAAACCAGCAAAATAGTAATAACACTCATCTCCCCCATACTCATCCCCCTTCCCAAAACAATGGGGAAGGAAATACCTTCACATCCAAACAGTTCAGATGATGCTAGTTTTTCCTTTACTTGGTATATTCTTCCTGGGATGCTTTGTAGGATGATTAGAAGAGGCTTGAGGAAGGCACATGATTTGATTGCCTAGTTAATTTCCAAAACACTGTGTTGAAACTGTTAGTTCATTGCCTTGCTGCCCTTTTTAAGTGGATGGGATCTATTGAAGGGAAGAGATGAATTCTCTCCGCAACAGTGCAAACCTTTGTGAAAATGGATCCCCTTATAAATGGGCCAATCCTCTCCCTGAAAAACAGATGCCAGAAGCAGTTATGGGACATTATGTTTCAGTTCTAGAGACTTCCAGTTCTAAGAATAAAGTAAAGGAGTCATTATTTATCTAAACAAGGCCTTTATGCTATGGTTCAGTGGCTGCTGGACAGCCGTGTGATCTGTCTTGTGTAATGCGCTCACCCCCTCCTTTCCCCGTTTGGAAAAGAGAAAAAAGGACTTGTACTAGCTCAGAACATACTTGCACATCTCACTGTCTATTGTGCTGGGCTGCTCTGTCTATTATGGCCCAGTAGATAAACAGGGTGTTGAGCAGCCTCTCAGCTGCCGATATGCACAGCAGCGCTGATAACATGCTCTATGTTTAGAAGGGAACGAGTGTGTCACAGGCTATGTGGGATATGTTTACACATACGTGCTGTGTGCTTTCTCCTCAACAACTGAGAGCTTCCATCACAAAACCCCCCTCTCTCTCTGAGGAAACAGGCGGGTTTTGAAACCATAGTCTTTTATCTTTTGTGATGGATTTTTTTCATGCTGCTTCTCAAAATATCGCCTTGTATTTCCGCGTCTGAGGGTAAATGAAGTGAGATGCAGATTCCTGATCTTTCCCTGCTCCTGTAGGAAGCTGCATTTTAAATACAGAAAGAAGGAGACAGCTGGCTGAAGGCATACTTTCTCTGTTACTGATTCTGTCAAAGTTTCTGTGTATATGAGGCAGCTGACTTCTCTCAGGAGCTTAGTGGTCAAGCAAGTTACATTTTACAAAAGAATCTGATTTTTTAAAAGTGACTTAGGCACTTCAGAGCCAAGATCTCTTTATTTGATAATGGGGCTGGGGTTTATCTATTCAGGGAGGCAATACAGCTTTGCTGCGTTTGGTGTTGACCTTCTGATATGTACACAACGCAACACAAAAGCTCCTCTTGTACTTCTGAAAATGTCACCCAAAGCACATAGTGCTCTGGAAACCACACTCTGTGCAGGGCTAGTCCAGGATCAGTGAGCACAAGCTTCCAAAGAGCAGACAGACTAAGGAGGGCTTGCCAGTGTGACAGGGCAAATAATCAGGAGCCACTTGCTCCTTGATTATGTAGTGCAACAAAGTGAGCACTGACTAAATTGTGAGAAGTTAGATGTTCTCATTTTTCATATGGGAGAGGATGTGAATTTTTATCTGGGCCCAAGTTAATGGTCACTGCAACAGAGAAGGAGCTCAGCATCCCCATTTACTGGCCAGTGACCAACCTGAAGTGACATGCCACCTTTCCTGCTATGTGCAGCTGGACACAGGGCGCATGTTCAGAAGTATAAAAATTCTCTTGACTGCTCAAGAGGCTTCTTGAGCAATGGCCAGGTTCTAGTGTGTAATGGTAATGCCCCAATACAAGGTAATAAAATAATGTGTCCATTAAGACACACTTTACATACTATCCAAGTACTTGCTTTAAAACACTCAGATTGCAGCCTTCTATACTATACTACACAGCAAAAAATGCTTAGAATGTGATGGTTCATTACAACAGAATGAGTCCAGTGAATCGTTCATTCTTTATACTTTTTATGTTCCATAATTGTGATGTTATTAACAGATCAACAAAACAGTTCAGCAAAACCTTAAAAAAATTCAAAGTTGTTCCCATGGAAAAGAGCTCCATTTTTCTTTCAAGATTTTCTTGGCAGCCCATGCTTATGATATTTTTAATTAGCATTCTAATGTAAGATGCACTAGTTACAGTATTCTGATTTTCAAAGTATTGGTAAACAAGACAACCCACATAATATTTTTAATCTCTCCTTTATGATTAGAATCACAAGTATTAAACAAAAATTTATTGAAATGGAAAAATGTTGGCAATGCCAATACTTTGTCATGAGTATTTTAGCCTATATTTAGCATTAAAAATGGATGCTTTTTTATTTGATAATATTCAAAGTTTAGAATGCTCTCAGTTTTGTGGACTACCTATTTTATTTTTCCTTTTACCCCATTGAATCCTTTTGAAACTTGGAAAAGCTTTAATGCTTATATACAGATTCTGTTTTCACTGCTTTACTACTTCTTGAAGAGTGCTGAAGCTAGCTTCTTTACCTGAATTGTCATACTGCAAGATTCCTTTTGTAGTGTCATGAGGAATCATATTAATAGCATGTCTTAATTTCCAGTAAAAATTTTGGTCACGATCGCAGACTTCGAAAATCGATGTTTTAACTTGGTCTTATTCCCTGATATTCATATTTTTTCTCTTCTTTTCATCCACTCTGCTTTCAGTGTCAAAATATGTCATATTTTTTTCTGGTGAAGGATTAATTCAAACTCAATAAAAATAAGAAAACGTGACACAAATGCATACACAGTGAAATTCAGCCCATGGCTGGAATGGTGCAGCATTTACATAGAAGTCCCAAAGAATGTAGGGTGTATTCTGGACATTTTTGGCTATCAGAAAAGTTCTGGTAGTTTCCATTACTGTATTAGATGTCTTTGTCTGGACATTTGCACAAGTGAGTGAAGTTGAGATTGAAAGTTAAATTTGTTATTAAAAATACTCTATCTCTATCTATACCTGTATCCAATCTGTTTTACTTGCATATTCATTTTACAACATAACCACCTACAGTGAATTTGACTTATAACTTATTTTTACTCAGTGTTTGGGTTTTTCTTAATACACAATTGTTTTTTAAATGTACAACTATATCAATCACAGTGCAGGCATGTGAGTTAGGTGTCCCTCTGAGCAGGAAGCCTAATAAGAGAAATTTCAGATGTTTGTAGCAATTACTGGTGCTTATCTCATCTTGTCTCAGGTAGTAGACATCAACCAGTGCAGAAGCACAGAGAGACTCTGCCAGGTTTGCATTGTTCCCTTCCTGCAAGTGTCATATAGTGGAGAGTTTAAAGACAGAATCATAGAAAGGAGAAAAGAATGAGGATTGGACAGAAAATGTGAGAAAAGAGGATATCCTAGCTTAAGAACTAAAATTTCACATAGCCTTGCTTTTAATATAGTCCATACCGAACTTTCATTCTGGTCAGTTTGGGTGTACTGTTCAAGCTAGAGGGACCTTCTTCCAGATTCCATCAGGTCCAAAATATCTCCAGCTGGGCACTTCTTTTGCTCCTATTCACTGATTGACATTTAATTAGATGTTTCTGATGGTGTGTTTTAAAGCAGGAGTTGTTTTAGGTAGACCACTCTTGTTAACGGCAGTTAACATCAGTAGTTCTCTTCTAGGTCTGGCTTCTTCATCTGGCCTCCTGCAATGGTTATAAAGTTTAGGCAGGGAAGAAAGCAGTCACACATGAGAAGTGAGTAATCCTCAGTGAAAATCTAGTTGTATAGAATGTCTGTTCTCCTTGCACACCTCTCTGGCAACAGTATATCACCACGTAGTAGTGATACAGGAAAGCTAAACTGAGTCATTCACACACAGGAGAAATGCAGTCCTGACAGAAGCAAGCAATCTAAAGTGCTAGTGTACATATGCAATCAAATATATACAGTATAAATCCTGTTTCTCAGCAGTAATTTGAGTGAAGAAGGGTTCAGCTCTAAATGCAAGTACATTCAGTGCATGATTCTGTTTAGATAGAAGTAGTCAGTAAAACATTATATTATTTCTGGTTTAGACATCAAAGCAAGATTTCTTCTGAACATTAGGCAGTGGCAGCTATTACAATAATTCCTAATTTGGTTATATTTTCACATGATAACACCCCTTGCTTTCATACAGAACATTTTCCTTACAGCTGTTGAAAATTAGCATTGCTCATTAAAATAAAATGAGGGTAGAGAGGGCAGTAGAGTGATGGGGTGGTGCAGTGGCAAAATACAAGCCAAAATGAATTATAATATATCTCCTACTCTTTGAGTTTATGAAATATTACATTGGGATTTCAGTTCCCAGCATCCCATCCAGTTCCCACCTTCCTAGATTCATATGAACACACACAACCCTCATGCCCTTTTACTTGACCATATCAAGTGAAAATCAGCAACAGAAGGAAATTTCTGTTTCATGCTGCAAAGTCTACATGACTACCATGGAATGCTGACCAGAACTAGTATGAGATTGTCTGCAAAGGTCAGTGATAACACCAGGAGCATGAAAAGCCGGACTGTATATTATACTTATCAGAGATAAGTATAATATGCTGTTGATTAAAGGCATATTTAAAATAATGAATTGCTTTGATGATAACTCTAGCTACAGCTGTTATGGTTCTGGTGGATCTGCTGCTCTCCTGAGTCTTTTTCCTGGTGTAAGCTGCTCCTGTGTGCCAGTGGAGACCAAGCGTTTGATGATGGTCACTCTTCTCAAGATTGGTACTTTCATGCAGTTTAACAATGCTTCATACAAATATCTGCAATTGGATAGGGAGAGAAAATGTTGGAGATATTTGGGAGAAAAATGCCATTTATTAATAACAGCCATTGAAATGCATTCTTCAGACCAAAAAAAACCCCAAAAACCCAAAACAAATCAGAATCTCAAGTGCATAGATTCATCTTCTGTGCATTTCTTACTAGGTGAATAGCACCATCTTGACTGCAGTGAACAACTGTGTACTCTGGTGTGGAACAATGTCTTGTTCAAATTAAAAATTTCAGGATTTGGCCTCAGGAGAGTTTTTCTTGACTGAGGACTTTGAGGTCTGATTAGCAAAGGCCAACCATTAGTCAATAAATTGTCATCTTTCATCAAATAATGTGTTTGATAAATCAGTTAGTCTGGTATTCAATCAACTTTTTAGGCTGCTCATAAAATGTGATACTTGTCAAAGAAAACATTTGTCAAACACTGTTGATAAATTTCTGCAACATCCACTCATATCTAGCTTACAGGTTTGCCTTACAAAGCACCTTCCATTACTTATAGTCCTGTTTTCCTCCTGCATGTTCCCCTCCTCTCCCCCCATAATGCAGCTAGAGGAACAAATATTTTCCTTGTCATCGCTTCAGTGTTTCTTCACAAAGTTTTGGAATACGAGGAAATAAGAAGCAAGGGCAAAGACCAGAACTTTTTATCTTTCATTGCAGTACTTCCTTCTAAAAACACCACAGTTTTAAACAGAAGTTTATTTATGACATCAAGAGCCATTGGTGATGCTGGTGGAAATGAAGAATCAATTTAACTCCATTATAAATTTGTAGTTACAGTAGTTATATGTTACAGTATTGTGATAATACAACCAAGAGACTCAGGAAAATTTGCACATCTCATCTGCCTGTTGTCATGGGTCAGGCAAAGTATGGGTTGTAGGACACCAGCACTTAAGAGCACAGAGAATCTAGGGAAATAAGCTCAGTTTCACAAAACAGAGTTCTGTTTCCTGAGGGCTGATTCTGCTGAAGAGCTCTGAAATATTCCTTGTAACTTCAGGAGGCTGAATTTTGAGAGGAGGTGTTCTCTGTGTGTGTCCGTGTGTGTGGAAGTGGTGATGTGGGGGAGGTGAAAGTCTTCCCAGTGGAACTTTGTGAATTCATTGTTCCTACATGCTGTGCAAAAAACCTGAAGGTCCCTACTTGTTGAAGTTTTTCATCACAGAACCAACACATTTGTCATCACTGTGTAGCTTTGTCTTATAGACCACATGGAAAAAAGACCTTGACCTCTCCACTAGGAATCCTCACTTCAGTGGGAGTAGAAATTGTCTGTGGTATTTTATCCAGAGTTTTTGCCTAAAGGGCCACAACTGGCTCCTCAGACAGGCTATCTGACATTAGCCATTTCTGCTGAAATCTGAGGTAAGTGGAAGTTGGTATGTATCCAAACCAAGAAAGACACAGGGCCACTCTTTGTGCAGTGTGGCTGCAGTCAAACCCAGCCACTCAGACTCAGTGAGAGGCATGGTTTCCTTTGGTGGTATAGGTGTACACCCACATTAAGTGCTGAAGAATGTCTTTAAAATGTAATAAAGAAATCTGCTTTCTTCGAGTGCCTGCGTCCTTAGAAAAGGGTCTTCATTAGGAAGAAGAAACAAGATCCTGTACTGGCTTACATATTTAGCCCAGCTTCCTGAGTAAATTAGCTTATCAAATCACGTTGTCTGCTCTGTCTGTCACTTTCCCTTTAGCTTCCTCCCAACAGCCCACACCTTTCATGCCCAGTAGGTGTGAAACCCATTCATCAGCTTAGGAAATATTGGTAGCAGAAGGATAAAAAATATCATCCTGGATAGATGGCATGAAATGGCTAGGTAGAAACCACAGTGAATGTTCTGGAGAGAAGTCCTGCTAGGATTCAGTCCCTTACCCATTCTGAGAGGGGGCATCTAAGTGGCCAGTCAATGTATGTGCACTGACTGGCAGAGCACTGCAGCACAGCTCTAAGCCAGACTGCTGCATAATGCTTTGTGTGTGGCAGGAGAAATGAGGAGAGCAGTATGTGAAAGATAATTTTTTTGGGAAATGGAAGGCACCGGAGTTATTAAAAGAGAGAATTAGAGACACACGGACTTCAACTTTCATTATGAAAAGAACAACATGTTTTTGAAGAAGCAAAAAAAGCGTGTGTTGTGCATCATCCTGTTTATCGTTGCTGCTGTTGCACGCAGCCCTCCCACAGGAATGGCTACTTGCAGGGTATATTTAGATTACAGGGATCAGATTCCACTGCACCACTCTACAGTACAGGTCAAAACTGTCCTGCTTGTTTCCATTTTCAGCAGAAATGTTAAACATTTTGTATGTGAATGCATAAATTCTTTCTTTTTAACTAAGGATATAAACAGTAATATCTCTTCCCAAGAACTTTTTTTTTGTGTGCATAAAACTAATTGCCCTCTAATTCAGTATTACAAGAACTGACTTTTTTCATGGGATCAAAGCCATACAGACTTAT
This sequence comes from Pseudopodoces humilis, assembly GCF_049639895.1. Lineage (NCBI taxonomy): Eukaryota > Metazoa > Chordata > Aves > Passeriformes > Paridae > Pseudopodoces > Pseudopodoces humilis. The sequence continues at coordinate 51,560,308 of NC_142202.1, forward strand.
GTAATGGTGACTGGAATATCTCTGTACTGTCAATATTAACTCCAGCCTTGACTTTAGATGCCTCCCACCATTAAATATCTTACGTGGTTTACAAATTCTGCTTGTCTAATTGGGCCTTCAGATGGAGAAATTTCTAAGAGTCTACAGAGCCTGCCTAGTAATTTGCTTTGCTCAACAGAGTGTTGGGACAAAACTCATTGCAAGTTTTGAGCATCAGGTGTTATCAGAGATTTACTGTGGTAATGAATCTTCCTTCATAAGCTGCTCAGAAAGTGAGTTGCCCATGGTAGTCAGCTCCTACAACTGCCTTTTAAAATTCTGGGGAGGCGTGTCTGTAGTTGATTAACATTTTCCCACAGTCTTGTAGGGAGACTCTGAAGATAAAATTTCTGTGACTACTTCTTTGTGATTTAAGGGAACTATAGTGAAAGTGGCTGGAAGGACAACTGGTCTGAGGAGCTTATCGGGAAAAACGTTGCTGACAGAACACAGTGTCTCAGAGCAGGAAGGTCTCTGAGGAGCGGTTCACCTCTCAAGCCTTATCTCAGATGTGTTAGCATTCAAAATGCCCAACTAATCATGTGTGTGTAGGCAACCTAGACTGCACAGAAGATGTCAAGCAGCGTGATCTGGTCTGATGATTGCTGCAGAACAATTAACTCCCATGTATCTGGTGTGGCTAAGACTGTGTCTGCTGCATGCAGTGGCAGGCTTCTGGAGGTACTTGTTCACGCTGCACATTGGCAATGGAGGATGGTTCTTCAAGCTGCTGTCAGTCTCCTGCAGCTTGCAGATTTTGCTATTGAGATGAAGGATGTCTTCCTGTTTTTTCCCTTGGGGAGTTTCTGAGCTCTGGGTCTTGACTGGAATTATTGCTAGTAGAGGCACTGCAGTTAGGAATGAGGGCAAATCTAACATGAAGCAGTGACTCTCAGTGGTCTTGGACAGCCTGGAGAAAGAGGAAGAACTTGAAGACCAGAGGTGGCTGGCTGTGGCCTCAAGGTTGAATTTTTTTCAAAGGCAGTTTCTGTATAGCAGCTCCACTCTGAAATGGGCTGGAATTCCTGTGCCAGTCACTCACACCAACACCACCTGCATCCAGAGGGCCACTCGGATTAGCAGAACATCACCTGGCCAATTGTTAGGCAGGCAGTGGTGGGAAAGAGCTGGAGCTCCATTAGAACTGAATCACATCGGCAGAGGCATGCAGGCTTTTCTTTTGCCAGGATTTGCTAGTTCTCTTTGCTCCCACAGTCTTGTCTACAGGACTTAATACAGCCTGAACCTGTGCAATAAGTGGCATTAATTTTATTTTAACTGAGGCAACCTAAAACCTAAGAATGTAGTCCATTATTCTGCAGTTGATGAAAAAGCATCTGATTCACATCCAGCACCTGACTCATCTTGTGTGTCTTAGCCACACGTCCTAAGATATACAGGGGTACCTGTGTGTTGCCTGCTACCTCTACCATGCCAAATCCATCTGAAATTAGAAAGTAGTATAAATCCAACTGAAGCCAGTGAGTGTAAAATAACTGAAAATGTTGGTGACGCTCTTTGCTATGGCTTGTGCTAGTGTCTTTAGTGACTGTGATGAGACATAGTGATGAACCTTATTTTCTCCATGATCGATAGAAGTCTAGCCAAATGCAGAATGATACTGCTATCGTGCGTGGTGACTGAGGGGAATGCTGAAATCTTGGTCAGGAAAAGCAACCCACACAGGATCAAGGAAGAGGCTTCATATATTGAGGACCATCTGGTGGATGCTGTATCAGTGTTTCGAACTACAGTTCAGTCTTATACCACATTTCTGAGATGTAACATATGATTGGTAATTATTCGGGAAGGGAAATGTGAATACAGGCTGGCCTTACTTCACCAAATGCTTTCCTGTCTATAATGAACTGTCACTGGGATTTTTGTACATGTGTAGATGTCCTCAGAGATTAGTTAAAAAATTCTGTCTTTTTTGTTCCAGCCCAATCAAGAGTGGAGACTGTGTGTGGAATGAGTATGACTCCAGCTGGGGTAGCTCCCAGACCCAAAGTGTGGGATCTTTTTGTTGAAAACCCTTGGTGTGAGATAGGCTTAGACAAATATGGGGATGGTACAGGTGGGTGATTGTCAGCACAGAACTGTCAGCTTTTTGGCCAAGAATCCAGGGCTTAACTGCATCCCCAGAAAATGACATTAAGGCTTCCTCTCTAAATGACCAGAAAAAAAGGCTACATTTTCTAGTCTGTGACAAACTGATAAATTGCTTGATTCTGGTTAATGGGTAATGGCAAGTTTCCACTCTCTGGATAGCCCTGTCATGGTTTTTTTGGGGATGTCCCTCTTCAACTAACATTAAAGGGCATCCTTGGGTGCTCTGGGGTGCTTCCTACTAAAGGCATGCTAATCTTGCAGCACCAGATTGTCTGTTCTTTGACTTTGTTCCTAGTCTCTTGGCCTGTCTTGGCCTGTCTTGGTCTGTCTTGTTCCAGGTTGCTTTGGAACCTACACTGAAGCATCTGTGCAGAAAAGAATGGCAGACAATTTCCTAATGTGCACTGCCAGGGTTCTGGTCAAGCCAACAGCTCTGGTTTGGAGAGCAGTAGACAGACCTTCAGGATAAGCAAAGCCACCAAACAGACAAAAGCAAAGTCATGAAATGGACAAGCTCAGACATTGTTCATGCCAGCTGCTGAGTGCCAAGGGCTGGCTTAGACCTGGCACAGGAATCTATGATCAAGAAACGTTCAACCACATTAAACAAAAATGGAAATACAGCAAAAATAGAAGTTCTGAGATCATATTTAGAGAAGGCTGGTGATATGCTGAGTACTCTGAATATAAAGAGCAAGAATGGCAGGACTAGACCAAATGAGGAAGTCCAGGAAAACTCTCACAGACCAGATGTTCATGAATGAACATGTCTGTATGGAAGCAGCTTGTCAGAGAAAAATGGGTAATTTTTTTTGCAAGCCCATGAGTTTCAGGCAGAGCTGGACTGCGTGCTGTATTGCTACACCATTAAGCTGGCGAACTCAAGGCAGATTTATGGTGCCATCAACCCTGAACCATAGCTGTACAAAATACTCTGCCTTTTTAATGTTACTTAAGGGCTTTACTACATTTGGGCATTTTTACTGTGTTTAGACATGGTTTTAACAACTGAGTTAGTTCTCATAATGCTGCCAATTGCTGTCAATGTGGAGAGACGGAAGTCTTTTTTCAGGACCATAACCTAGTAGGCAGGGTTATTTTTTTGTCTTTCAGGGTTTAAGAATGACTAGAGACCATTATGTTGAACACGGCTTCTCCCTGTATTTGCTGACATCCAGTTCATATGGTGTCAGCTAAGCTAATTAGTTAAGAATTTACTTAGAAAAGCTAAAAAATTTAGAATGGAGAAAACCTTTAGAGGTTTGTTCCACCCTTGCATGACTCCCCATGGTGACTGTGAGTTGGGAGGAAGTGACAAAGAGAAAAAAAGAGAATGCAGGCATATCCAACCTAAAGTCAAAACTGTTGCTTCATGCTGAGAAAAAACGACCAACTGTTCTCTTCTAACCTTTCTTTTAAAATAGTTGAACTTGTTTGAAAAGTAATAACGTGGCTTACTTGATTTTTAAACCACAAGGTTATTTCAATTTTAAAGGACAATCCCAAAATCTAAAATTTATGAAAGGAGAGAGAAAATTTAGCTGTTATTCCACTGCTTCCATGTTCATGCAGGAGCGATATACCCTGCAGGAGGCTGACTCAACTTTTTTATGACCCATCAATGATTTAATAGAAATCCTGATGTTGTTCCCCAAGCAACAAAAATATTTCATTAGGCAGCACAAGATGGCATAATGGACTATCTGTTGTGTTATTCTCCTTTTATCACATTCTCTCTTCCCAAAATACAGTTGTTATTATTATGCAGCATTGGGTAGGGATGTGAGTTCTGGAAGCCAAAAAGTCCAAGGGATATTATTTGGCATGGTAGCGTAATACTAGGCTTTGCTAAAATCAGGTATGATGCAGCATACCTTAGCTACTTTAAATAGGGCAGAAACACCCTAAATTTATCCTAAAAAGGGAGAGTGTAAGGTTACTATTTATTATTAGTCACAGCTGATTATTTCAGGGATAGCTTTGGCTTTATTCAGTGGTAAATCTGCTGTCACCAGCTATGCACTGTGGCCACTCTCCCTGCCAGTAGTGAGCTTTGGGCAGAGGATCAACTGAATACCTTAAATTCTCTGTTGAACCTTGGCATTATTATGGAAGAAGTCCGCAGCCAACTCGTCCCTGGTATAGCTCCAGCAACTTAACAGATGGATCACTAGCAAGCCTCTTCTCAATTTCACTGTTAAATATTCATGGAGCCAGCATGTGCATAGGCCCAAGCGTGCCCCTGGAGGTGCCAGCAAGGGTCTCTGATCTGGGGAAGATGTCAAATTGGCTAGTGGAAGTCTGAGGGCAGAAATGTTTTCCACAAGGATCCATCCTTCAGTGCAGAACGTGGAGTGACAGCCATATGTGCAACTGTGCTGGTGAATATGTCTGCAGTGCATGCTTATACAAGCTATTAATAGGCCAGTGGCGCAGCGAATGCTAATGTGGGAAAACAGGGAGTGAAAGACAATGAAGAAATGCCTTGGACTAAGTTGAAGCATCAACCAAAGTCTTCCTGTTAACTTGCAGTGAAGGTGAAGGGCAAAAAATAAGCTGTGTTCCTCGCTCACCTTTAGGATGTACCACTCTTATTTTCTGAATGTGCTTCTGAAAAAATTGCTAAATGCAAGCTCAGAAAGCCCTGGGGATTGTTCTCTGGTTTTAGATCCCATTCAGAGCTAAACAATATTTTGTTTGCTACTATTTAATATCAGTCAAGTATGCTTCTGGCATATCAAGGTCCGTATATGAATTGGGCTAGGTTTTTGGGTAGTACTGCATGCCAACATCTAAAATAATATATATGTGTATATTCTTTTTTTAAGTCTGCAATATCTACAAAGCCTTAGGAGTGCTCTTTTAAGTCTTCCTGAGGTGGAAAGAAGGTTGCAATTTTCTTACTTTGACAAATTTTTGTTCCCTCTGCTTTACCAGAAAGAGTGTTTGTCATTATGTCTCATTAAAAATGTTGCAGAAAAGTAATTTCTGCTTGTTCCAATGGAGTGTACAGCACACAGTGTGGAGAACTAAAAAAAAAAAAAAATCCTTGGAAGGAACATATTTATTCCCTCCTGAAAGATTTATGTCCAGTCCTCTGAAATTACACAATGCTGACAAGCTACTATATAACCAGAATTCCTAATATAATAAATTTGAATAAAATCGAAATATTTGAAGCCAACTCAATGCAAGCCTATTTGTAACATGATATTACAGAAGATATGTAATATGCATATGTTCTAATGAAGAAAACATTTCTGTGTTTGCCAGTGCTATTCATAAGTACAGTATGAATTAACATTGAGGTGGGATACCTGGAAAAGTTGGTATTGCAGCCTCCTTACTCCTTTTACTTCACAGTGTAAAATTGTTAATGCTTCTTAACTCATTCTAGTAAAGTATGACAACAGAATTTCTAGGAAAAAACCAGAAAATCTAGGAAAGTGAGAATAGAGCATATCATCCAAAGGTGTCTGTATAATCTCAGGAAATAAAAGTGAACTTTTGTAAATGAATATGCTTAAAAAAGTAAATGCCTTTGTACTTTAAAACCAAGATTATTTGTGCTGTGTTTACAATCAGCTGGATAGGGGAAGGAGAAATAGGAAAGTACCTCTAATGGAAAATTTTAGTTTTTTCCTTCAATAAAAATTTGCTCTCTGTGGTTGACTGTTCAGATGTTCCATGAAATTCCTTGGTAGAGAGAAATAGTGAACAAAAACTGATTTAAAATATAGCCAGAGTACTGGCATTCATTTCTGGAATTCATTTGCAAGCCTGGCTAGATGGTTTCAAAGCTTCTAAGCAGTTACGAGCAATTTGACTTGCTGGAATGTACAACTATTTGGTATATTTGACCCACTGTGTTCAAGATGAACAGCTTTTATTGCTGATTCTGTGTGACCATGATGACTTCACTTAATTATTTGTATTTCACCATGTCTATTAGAAAAAATGAGTAATAGTTCTTGCCTGCAAGTTGATTCATTCAAGCATTGAATCATAAGAACATGGATTACTGACTAATTACTGATTAACTGTATCAACATCTTCAGTCAGAATATACCCTCGAAGAGTACAAAGAACACATTAATCAAGAACACATTGTCATATGCTTTGGGGAGTAATTTAGAAATTATTCTATTCCTTGAATACCAGCAACTGAAAAACTGGTTTTCAGAAATGCTGGGAACCTAATTTGAAACTTTTTAGAGATTAATTTTGCTTAGCTCTTGAACTCTCATGGCTCATTTACTACACAAATGGAGTGAATAGGATAGGTCACTTCTTCATGAAAATTAATCCAGTAAGTGCAAATTTTGTTTTGTTCTGGGATATATTTTTGCTTGCTGGGCCTTTACACTTATCATCTATTTCTTAAGAAAGGTACCTTTAGCAACGGCTATCATCAGCCTTCTAGCAGTGTTGGAAAATTCCAGTTAAAGCTGAGAAGGAAACAATTGTCATTGTAAGACATTAAAAAACCTGAAATATGTCATCTCGCTAATCATGGTTTTTAATTTTTGATGACTGCTACAAATTAAAAAAAATCAAAACAGGAAGTAGATTGCAACTGGAGTTATTTTCTTTTTGTAGATATTTTAAAAAAAAAGTTGAGATATTCAGAAAATGTCAACAATTTTTCCATGTGAAAAAATGAACCTGATCTGTTCCTGGGAACAACTTTGGATTTTGCCAGTCTGTTTTCAATAGGAAGCAAATTACAAAAAAAATCTCAATTTTTAGTTTTAGTAGTATTTTATTAGTATTTATTTCACAGTTCTATTTGTTCGATAAATGAGAAGCGAATTTCATAAACATAAGTGTTAATCACAGGAAGTTAAAATAATCAACTGAAAGTTCTCATTTCCACTTTGATACCAAAATAGCCTATCTGGTGACATTTTGACACATCTGTTTAAAAACCTCTGCTAAATCAGGATTATAAGAAATAAAAATGTGAAAATAGAGGAAAAATAGTATTTTTAAATATCTGAGAAGGCTTGAATTACCTTATTATTTTCATCAATGTTTATAGTTAATTCTTCAGCTGGGTGGAATTTTAAATTGCAGTACGTCATATTCCCTAATTACTGGCTTGGTGCTACCACAATACTTTTTGGTCTGTCCACAGTAGATCATGCAACATATGCACACACACAAAGCTATTTAAGACAGAAAAACAGGGTAGAAATAATGCAATATTGAGAAACCAATGTGCTTACACATTGCAATGGAATAGGTTATTATCATCTGTTCTTCTGATGAAAATCAGTCACTTGTATTACAGAGTTTTATTATGGATATTTGGGAATTGTGTGGTAAGTGCATGCTCCAGTGTGTCCTATTCCTCTCATCACCTGGATGTGTGGCCAGCACCGTACCATGGTAGGCTCTTAAGGCCACCAAACTGAGTTTCCATTCTCAAAGGAAACAGTGATACAGTGGAGAAGCAGAATACAGCTTAATTAGGTCTCATTCCAGCAGGGATCTTGGCCAAAGAAGTAACTTGGACTTGTGCAGCGGAGAAGCATTCCCAGGTCCCTGACCTCTAGATGACAATGTTCATGAAAGAGCCATCTAGATCCGTAATGAAACTCTTAAATTACTTTTAAGGAAACCTCTTAAAACTTGAGTCAAGAAGCAACACATACGTCCAAGCACAAAAGGAGCGCTACAGGTTTTCTTTTCTGCATTCATTTATGCCTTGTGAAATTGTTTTCTGCACTGCTGTGATATAGTTCCTTCCATTATTCTCTCAAAGGAGTTATAGTCTCATATTTTTTCCCACTTTGGTGTGTTTGGCTTCCTGCTTTAATCTAATTCTTACAGCTCAGGGGAATTATCAGACCTGGCTGAGATTTGTATCTTTTCAGAGAGCTCATCAATAGTTTACATAATGCCGTGGCAGGGCCAGGGTTCACACAGCTGGAGAGGTACTCGGCAACAGTCCCATGTTAAGGAGAAAAAGCCTTTTTGAGAATCTCAACTTTGTTTAAAGAGGTTTTTTCTTCTGAAGAAGCCAAAACAACACAAAAGCAGTGTGTGCAGGTTTGCTGGCAGCTGGTGTGCTGTGACTGATGATGCTTGTGTTAATTATGCTCTCACTATTACCATGTGATCCACCCATCTGCTTTTTGAAGCCAGCTGTTTTCCTTTATCTTCCTGTTGAACTACCAGTTATTCAGGGCAGTGACCATCTTTATGTGGTGAGCAAGGAGAGAAGCAAGAGCACTGAAATTCTGATGCGGGGGTAGCACTGTCACAGCTCAAATAATCACAGTAAAAAACTAGTAAAACACAGGTTTGGCCACATTATCTTTTCCAGGTTTTATGTATTTAAATCTTAATTAGGACTGGACCAAGAATTATTGAGAAGATTAAATTCTTAAGTCCTACCCTTCTTGGAATTTAGAAAATGTCCCTAACCATCATCTAATAATGCATGTTTCAATAAAAATATGTCTTCCATGCAATTAATATAAACTTGTTTTACTCAATTAGCTTACTGTCCCTAATTTGTGACTGACTGCTGAAGTTGTGCAGTATTTTTGCTGCCCTTTACAGAACAAGCCATACCATTTGGCCTAGAAAAGCCATACTCAGTCTTTTGTTATATGAGAACACTGGCATTCATGTGGAGTGCAGCCATTCTCCAGGCAGTCATGCACATGCCAAAATAAATAAACAGATGAATAAATAAATGAAGAAATGAATCCTGTTCCTGTAAAATAATTAAAGGTTAAAACAAACAATCCTTCAGAACTAAAAAATAAAGTTTGTGAACTGTTGCTTTGCAGTGTTTGTCCAGTTCTTGACAGAACAGCCAGGGAGATATATATATAAACACCCCAAACACAACAGCATAAACAAAGCTGTTATTATAATTCCAGAATTCCTTTTGTTGCCTTTAGCAAATATGATCTTGTTCTCTCCCTTGGAAGAACACTCTTCCCTTCCACCTTGCCATTAATGGTTCCCTGTGTTTTTTCTTGATCTCGTAAAATATTTTCCTCTAACAAGCAAAAAAACCCAGCCAACCGTGAAAATAAAAAATCAGTTAACAATATTTCTCAAAGATCCTGCCCACATATAAAAAACCCCTACACATTATTTAGAATTGTCTTAATGTTGCCTGTGGAAATTTTAGTAATATTATTATTGTTCAGATTAACTTTCCTCATTTCACTGATTTCTGTGAACGACACTGGAGAGCCTACTTTTCTCTTGAGCATGCTTTGATCAAATTGGTTAAAACAGAGTAGAATTTGAAGAGGAATAAAGTTGTGTGTTGGAGACTGGGAGTTTCTGCAGAATAGACTTGTTCATATTTCACAAACATTTCGGTCTTTCCTTTTATTATACGTGCAAACTAAAACTAGTCTGAACATATAAAATGTGTTATATAAAGGCATGTCAGAAACAAAAATTTACATTTATCAAGGTTTTTATTGTAATTGAGAAGTATCAGAGAAACTTGAAGTTTACCATGCTCTTCTTGAAATTTCATAACATATTCACAAATCTGACTCAAATGTTGTAATTCTTAGTTGAGCCAGTTTTCTTCCTAGCTTCTGTGAAGTAGTCTTTGCTAGCAAAATAACTTTTACAATTGGAAAGATCCTAAGTGCACAATCTAAATCAGAATTTTGGAAATGCACAAAATTTAAAATAGAACAAAATATAAACAATATAGTGTAAACCTTCGGAATTTTTGTAATTGTATGAAAAATATCTGCCAATCTGGTATTGCTATGTAATGATAAAATTTGTTTTTCAGCATAAGGAAAATCTTATACCACTAACATACAGCAGTCTGGATTTAAAACTGAGAAGGCAAAGGTATCAAAGACTATGAATGAAATAATTCTCAAGGGAAAACTGGAGTCCCCCATTTGAAGATCTGACTGCTATTACTTTAACTTACTGCATTTGAGTGGATATTGGAGGGATTTATGAGGAATGACTTCCCTTTTTAGCAGCGGGTTACGAATAACTTTGACATGGCAGCTGAAATAAAGGTGATGATTCTTCCTGTCATCTTAGTCCTAATGCATCTAGCTCTGGCACTTCTTTTTGATCTTAAACTTCACTCTGAGTTTTTCCAGATCTTGATTTTTCATAATCTGAACCTGCGGAATAGAGATTTTTCTTGGTTTATTTTTCGTGTGTTTCTTTAAATCTTTGGCTTCTTGTTTGTAAAAAAAAAGTCACTAACTGCCATGTGAATTATTCTTGAATAAACAAACCAGCTCTCAGAAGCGATCCCATCAGCTACCACCTGTCTTCAGATTTTCAGTTACATATAAACATTATTCCATGTTAATTCTTCCTGGGTGCAAATATTACTTTGAAGAGACCAGTGACTGGACTGCTCTGTGTGCATCTAACATCTGAAGCAAAGTGGACCCCTCACATGTATATCCAAGCAATTAACCTGCTTATCATGTGCTTGGGAGCACGCAAGGTGAAGTAGCACTCTGGTGACATCACTGTCAGGTCACTGTACAAGAATAATGAAATCATATAGAGAGGTGTGCCCTGAGGCATACTCTGTTGCCATAATTAGGTTGAAGGCTCCCTTGGAAATGATGCCTTGTTGCAAGAACATTTGCAGGAACTAATTGTGGTATGTTTTTGCATCAGTATTGGCGTACTGCATCATTTATGATCTGAAAATAGCTGTAATTGTGTGCGTGATTGAGTCATTTCCTGAATTTAGTATTCTAAGCAGAGTACATATGAAATGACTAACACACTCTTGACTTTGTCATCTTTTTTATCTCTGGCTGGATTCTTAAAAAGATCTCTTTGTGCTTTTGCATTTTTAAACCAAATTAGATTTGGTGTATTTTAGTGCTGCTGAGACTGACAGGTTAGCAATAATCCTTCTTCCCAGACAGAGCGTGTGCAGGTGCTGCAGGTTCTTCCTACCATCTTGCAACTCTGCCAGTGCATTTCTGATCAGCACCACCTCTGCTGTGCCAGGGATGGCAGGTGTATTTTGAACAGTAGGTGCAGTGAATTTTTGAAATGGAGAAATGGTCAGTAGGGGATGAGGCTGAGGTCATCACTCCTGTTTCATTTGCAGCTCAAGTTGGAAACAAATGTACTCTGCTCAGGTACTTCCACTCTGGCTGTAGCAGTCTGCATCTTAGGAGGCCCTGTTTCCTCTGAATTTTTTTCCTGAGGTCCCCTCCTACTTGTAGGGACACCTTTTCTTTGTTGTGAGGCTGCACTCTTGTCTTTTTAACTGGCAGATCCTCCAGAAAGGATGAAATGACAGTTGTTTGCAGTCTTGTGAATGCAAAATAAACAACTGGCACTGGTTTTAAAGTACTGCTAAAGATCTAAAATCCTGCTGCCACTCAGAGGGTGCTGCATATTAATTATGAATCATCAATATTTTTGGTACCATCATTATCACACACAAAAAAAATGCAACCTACAGTACTTGCATTCATATCAACCCTTTTTATTTAATTTATTTGGACTGCTTTTCTATCCTGTACCAGTTAATCGCTAGCCCTATTTCAACTCAGAATCTGAATGTTATTTACCATCTGTCTCCAAGGGATGCACTTGCCAAGTCCCTTAATTTGCTATAATTGGCAGGTTTTCAGTGTACATAATTTATATTAAAAAAAAAAAAAAAGCTGCAATCCTGAAAAAAAGAAGATTAATTAAACCATTTCTTCTGGGCCCCTAGAAGTGTTCCAAAAGGATGGCTTTAAGGCCACAAGGTCTATTCTGTGTATGTGCTGTCACAGCTGATCACATTAAAAATGTATGTTGGGTTAGTCCCTTGTGCCTCTGTGCTGGTCAGAAGGATGTCACTGGCACCTGGGTAACATCACACATAAACAGTGAATTAAACATCTTGCATTTGCATTTGTGCCTTTTGTTCACACACTACAAACTCCTAGGCTGCAGTATAATTTATGGATACCTCCATGTAGGGAATTCTATAGCCGATATGATAGGAAATGCTACGAGAAAAAAAAAAGTCAACCCCCCAAGCAGATGTACAGAATACTAAACAGAGCTACGGAAAGGCCACAAATGGACTGAAAGACGTTGCACATGTGGTTTGTAACCATGATTTATCCCTTAGCTTCTCTCAGCTCCTTGCTCCTGGCAGCACGTGGGTGAGGAGCGCGAGGTGCAGTGACGTGGTGCCCTGTGTAGGCAGCCGCTGGTCCAGGGGATGTCAGCAGCGCTCCTGTTCAGGATGCAGCTAACTGCAATGTCTCTCCTGCTGCAGCTCTCCCACTGTCCTTTCAAGACAGTGATAGGGGATAGAAGGGTTGATGGAGAGAGGGACGGGTGTGATTCACTGTATTTGCCCTGGAAAAAGAAAGGAACAGATGAACGTGTAAATTTCCTTGTTGCCTTTACTGGATCCATGATGATATCCAAGAGATATAACTGAGACCTTCACCAGCCTCAAGAATTGCTGATATGTGACCATGCAACCTTCTTTTGTGACCGTCACTGTGTATTTATTTATATAAATCATCCAAGAAAAGCATGAATTAACTAAACTGTGTGAAAACAAAGCTGGATAGGTCTGTTGTCTTCCTGTTCCATTACAATTTGGCATGTACCATTACAAAGTCAAATAAGACAGTTTTTCTTCTCATGTTGCTCATTTTCCAGTGGCTCAAACTGCCCCTTTTTCAGACTTGGGTACCCATCCACTTTTGATAAAGCTAATTCTCCCAAGGTAGAATGAAAATGTAGGTGATGTTGAAAGGAACTTTTAGTTCATCATTGACTTAGTCAAATTTCAGTCCTCCTTTCTTCAGAGAAAACATATTTTCCAATGTCCTAACTATTTCTCATAATATTTCAAATGGAAATACTTAGACTCTGTAATAACAGAACCTGTCTTGATAATGACATTCTGGAGGAAAGAAGGCTGAGTTCAGTGATTGTAGCTACTGTCAGTTTTTTGAAAACGACTTCTAAAGTTTACAGAAAAACACATTCTGGGTTTTCTTCCCCAGTAAAATTCTGGAAAATTCTGTTCCAGACCACAGCTTGTTTCTGTGGAAATGAATCTTTTTCCAGTACAACATAAAAGTACTCAGATGAATACAGTGGTAGAAATTATAAAAATTCCTAGGTTCATTAGATCAGAGAGACACAGCAATACAGTAAAATGCATCAAACCTATAACCTGAAAAAATCTACATCCTGGACTGCTTTCTTCAGAACTGGGAGAATGAAACCTGCTGAGACTGGCAAAAAAGTTGAGACAGGTATCGCACTTTGGGATGTCAGAGGTCGCAGTCCTATCAGCAGAGAGATCATCACTTCTCCAGGCCTTTGTTGAGGTTTGCTGTGAGGATCAACCTTGTAAGACTTCTGTAATGTCATGGAGTTTTTTCCCTTCCCTTACCTGAAAGGCATCATTAAACAAAATACTTTCCTTGTCATGTTAAGGCCTGGGAAGAAATAAACGTGGTCTGTGACGGATGGTTTCCCTGTTCTCCTGTTGAAATGGGACTAGCCACTCAAGTGCTTTAGGATATTCTTAACTGTACTACTGTTCTGCAACTGAAACACATTAACTCGGAGCCAAACTCATAAAATATTGACTTACATCAGGGATGTCAAGCTTTTTTCAAAGAACATTTTATGCATATAGTGGAGTGTATATTCCCAATTCCCAATGTAAAATTGGAAACTTTACCAGTGCCTTCAGGCACCTATACAAAATTTGGGCAACTTAATGGCTAAATAGGTAGGGTAAATATACAAAGGAGTGGGCATATTCCCTTTTGCCTCTTCGTGAACTAATTACATCAGCAGTAAATTAATATCCTTATGCAAGTCGCAAGGAAGTATGGTCCAAAAAGAGAGGGATAAGCTTCAAAACACAGGTGTGTAAAAATGGTCATAATTGTCTAGACTTGTTTTCTAGAAGTTCTATGTAGTCTTCTATATTTTAAATCATATTTTAAGATGAAGTGCTCAAAATACTGGTGCCATGATGACCTGATTATTTTTCCGTTTCCATACACATTCCTTTCAGTGACTTAAGTTCTTGCCAATGCAGTGCAAGCTAATTTATTGTTGCAGGCTTTCTTGCAGGGATAGCAGAACAAACACCAGCTTTCCTGTCATTTTTGGTAAGATGCATAGAATTTGGTCTGCTCTAGGTAATTGCTCAGAGTGTCTGAATCATTGACTGCTCAGTGCATTTTGACAGCTATGAGAGAGGACGAGGACCACAGTTATTTTGCCCAAACTGATATAAGCATGAGTGAGACAGATGGTTATCTTACATAAACCTTGCACCTTGGGAGAAACTGTCCCATACATTACATGGCAGTCCTAGATTAAGTTTTCTTCTTGACTGATGGCAAAGTCCATATCACAAATCTGTTTTGAGAGTGAGAGCACCTGAGGCTAGGGCATTTCAGGGAATTTCACTCTGAGAACCCAGCACCTCTTGTGTCTATGTATCTATCTACGTGTCTATCTACCTACTATCTAATCTCATCAGACTATTGCTATCCCTTTTAAACAGGACCAAGCTTCTCATTAAAATAATTTTTATCTATCTTCCTTGCAAGCCTGGAAATGTCTGATTTTGCATGGGTCTAACAAATGATTTGAGGTTTTTGAAATTAGCAAGATGCAAATCTTAACAAATTATTTTTCAAAGCACAGAGATTAACTTTGATAAAAGTGTCATGCTCGCCTAGTCATGTACATACATCTAAATATAATCTAAGTAGGGTAATTTGAGTTTTAGTCACATTCAGAAGAAACAGATACAATGTTGAAAAACATATAGGTCTTTTAAAGGCAGGGAGGACTTCAACTTTCCTCTGTTTCTGCCTTGCCCTGTAAAGAAACAGGCACCTTAAATTGGAACACATTTGGGAAAGGCCTTTTGCTGTGTTTATTTTGGAAGATGTGAGGTTTTTTTGAGTTTTTTTTTTTTTGTTAATTTTATAATATTTAATCAAAATCAGTCACATTCTAGAAAAAACCCTTGAATTTTCCTAACACGTGTTCCATAAAGAATATCTAGGAGAAGAAAATCATTCAGAGAAAACCAATAATGGAAGGAAAAATACAGAATTATTTACAGAGGCTGCCTAAATAGAGGCTTCAAGAGTTCAGCTATAAACTACTTACTTTCATACCAAGAGCATATCAGCTGAATTAAAATGCCTTTTCTTTCTGAAATAATAAAAAAAAAATGATAAAAGGGAAAGAGAAGAGGAGGAAGGAGAATAAAGGTAGCAACCACACTCCTATGTTTCTACATAGAATTCTCATTATGCTATCTATGAGGAGGGCTTTTTTAAATATAAACCTTTTATGGTACCCAGGTGGTCTCATCTAAATATCAGTACTGTGTGCCCTCTGGAGTAAGTCCTACTGAAACTCTGGCTTGTTGAGGTATTTAAAACTTTGATAGTTACTCTCATAGTACTTTAAGGGAAGCTGAGTCCTCTGGGAAATCTGGCCTTTGACGTAGGCATGGTGACATTTGTACACAAGTCAATCTATGGGTAAGATTTCAGTGCTTGGTGTTTTCAGGGCAATGGCTCTCCTCTAACCCTGGACGATTTGTCCTTTGCACTATGGTGCTTTTATTTTGTTATGAGATTCATGCAGCTCTCAGTGGCTATTCCAAAGAATGTCTGCAAGGTCATGGGAGTCTTTGCTGATTCAGGAAAGATGTGTTTCATTGCAAAAGGCTGCTTTTATTTTGTTTTTGTTTTCCAGCATGTACGCATGGAATGCTGTTGTGGTTGTTTCAATGTTTACAAGATATTTCCTTCAGTGATAGTTTCACTTCTGCCAAAAGAAAAGTTAAAAAAAAAATCCATTAATGAGCTGACAGTGCTTTTAATACTGCTTCAAAAGGAGAGGGAATTCTCGTGTGCCAAACAAATGTTTGGAGCAGTCTCAGACAGCAACATTTGTTCTGCAAGGGAATGAGCCACAATAGGACACTTCAGCTGCTGAACATCTAAAAGTACTCAGATGATGTAGTGTTCAGATGCCCAGCCAGTTTCCAAGATAAGTAGCCTTTCTGTTAATGTGGAAAAAGGCTGTGCTCTACCTAATACAAACGGAGGGAAAATCTCCCAGCTCAAAGTTTAGGACTCCCCGCAGGGAAAAGTTACAGAGCTTTAGGCAGAAGTGTGAAATTGGGAGTATTACATGTCTTGGCTCATCAAGAAGGGGGATGCTCTTGACAGCATAGAGGCACATTCTTGATGTTTGTCAAATTTTCTGACACATTTTTATCCATTTTGAGACAGTGACAAAAACGTTGCAAGCATTTTTCTAAAATGTTAGTCTCATTTTCTGACCAGAACCTTATAAGAAAATTACAGCAAAAATTGAAAAGTGGGATTTCTTGCTTTCACAGGCACTACACTGTCTCAAATCATCCCCAAAAGAATGATTATGAGCCAGGAAATAACAAATGGAGCTCCTAAATCATTCATCCTCTTTTCTTCTTAATTGTTGCTCTGTCTTTCAAGCAAGTTTCACCAAACATGGAATTTTGCATTGTGTTTTGAGGATTATTCAAGAGCACAGTTGTTCTTTTCTGGCTTTCACAAGCTTGGGCTAGCAGTCAGGCAATGTAGTTACTCAGTCTGAAAACCTGAACACTTGAAGTTGACGGCTACATTGGTTTTGTTCACTCTGGGTCAAGTCACACCTTTCAAATAATTTGTCTTCCTGTTGCAGGTCTTAGCTCTGAGAATCACTAACATGGAATTATCCTGATGTTCCTAAAAAGTACAGGTAGCCAATTACACTTAGAACATGATAAGGAGGGATTTTTTCTGCAGGGGAACTCCTTGTACAGTTCCACCTGGGAAAAACATCATAAAATGGTTCTGTGCACTCAAGACAGATTTGCTATTCCATCAGAACAAAAAATGTGGATAATCTTACTGATATTAAGGCACATGGCTTTTGAATTACTCCACAGATCATTCTTTGGACCAATATCTCAGCTAGTGTTAATTGATGCGGCTCTGAATTTAATTAAATTTTGGAAGCTCTTACTGCCTGAGAATCTGTCCTATAGATTGCTTTTGGAATAAGCATATAAGCTTGATCTATTCAGAATTGCAATTTATGCTTTAACTGAAGGTAAATGATGGCTATTTGGTGATTAATATCCTGTTTTTATGCCAAGTCAACTTAAGATGTGCTAACTTAATTTATCGCTAACCAGCAGCTACTATCTAACTGTAACTATTAAAGAAACAACATTTTGACCTCTGAGCAGTCATGTGGGCAGACCATCCCTTAAAGTTTGCCTCTAATTTTCTGTAATGGTAGCATTTCCTTTTCTGCAAAAGGAGCATTACAGGGAAGTGGAGGCTGAAGTTTTGAAGGTGATTTATGGAGCTGAAACAGAGGAGGGACCCTTTCAGAAGGATCACAGGCAGCAGAAGACAGTGTTTGTTAGACAAAAAGATCAATTTCTAATTACAAAATTAGTACAGTACAGGTGTGTGTGTGTGTAAGGGGTAGTGGTGTGTAAATTGTCACTTGAGGGGGAAATCATAAGACTTAGGTCTCAGGGACCCTTATGGAAAAATGCTGTGGGTTCAGTCATGCCCTCATCAACTCTGCCTGTTTTGGAAAAGACGAGGAGTTGGGCTGCTGTGAACCTTCAGTGCAGTCCCCACTCTGAGCACTGCTTGCAATGGCATGATTCACTGCTACAGTGGAAGAATTTCAATATTTGTTACTAGGGGTTGCAATGGGGACCTTATTGTTCAGCACTGCATTTTGAGATTCATTAAGATGAAAATTAATGTCTACTCAGATGTGCTGTGTTTTGGGCACAAAAATCTGTACATGTGTTCTCTTTTCAAATAATAGGAGAACTTTGAGAATAAAATAGATGTTTGAGCTCAGAAAGGCAGTAAATAGGTGAGATTGCCTGCAGTTGAGTCCATGCCTGTCTATTTCCAAAGGCAAGGAAATTATAATTTTTTCAAATTCCCTCAGGCAGCAGTAACCAAGCCAAGTTGGCTCTAGCCAGCTCTTGTTTGTAAAATGTAATTCTGTGGTAATGAGCTGGTGACAACTTGAAGAAAAGAGTCTAAACATCCTGAAAACAATTCCAAACATGACTAAATATGAGAAGGAAACTTCTAATAATTGCCTCATGGGAATAAAGAATACTACATATAAATGCAAACACAATTTATTTTCTAGATAAGAACATATATATTATGATTATCTTCTTTTTCTTGTTATTTTTCTTTTTCTTTTCTTCTTCTCTTCTATAGGTAAGTGTTTCTATACCTGTTATCTGTCTCTCCAAATGACCTATATTTCATGCAGGAGCTAGCAGTTTTGTCATTGTTGGAAAAAGCAGAAATTGAACTCTTAGCCAACACCTGATGTGACCACAGGAGATGCTAGCAGATTAAACCTGTATGTGTGATGATGTATCTGCCTGGAGATTTTTATGCTATTTTTATGCTTGTTCTGATTTCACAATTTAAAAGGCTTGCCCACGGCAACAATGCAGCAAAACAATCCAATAATATAGAAAAATATTGCATTATTTATTTTAACAACTAATGAAATAATCAATATATTGCATGCTAGTTGGAACCACGCTAGTTTTTTTTTTTCCCCTCTGATAAAATCCACTGTATTCCAAAGCAATTTAACTCCTTCTTTTTCTGATGCTTTTCCCTTATCCATTTGTGTCTTGCTTACGTAAACCAGTGTAAATTTCTTGTGTTCCTGATACATTAAAATAAATGTCTAAGAGGCAAAGAGTTTTAGGTCAGTCCAAAACACTGTGGAAAGTGGTTTCTGGACCTCAAGATCATAGCATCATCCTGGCACCCTTGTTTCATATCCCAGACCATTAGGCCACTTGGAATAATTTCTGTCAAAACCATGGGGTTTGGAATTTTTCTAGCCTCCGGTGCAGTGAAAAATGGTTTATAGAAAATCATGACTTGGTATTAAAGCAATTCAGACCAGTACAACACTTCAGAGACAGTTTGCCAGGAGTCAGTGCTGTCTGTGTGTGAGTGAAACTGTGCTTGCATTAGCCATCCTTGTTCAAAGCAGGTCAGGCTGTAGAACAGCTTGCCGGGGGTTGGATCTTCAGTGCTACCTGTCAGTGGAAAAGCAGGGCACTAGTACTCAAACCCTCTTATTCCAGAGGCAATCACAAGCAAGTATGCTTATTGTGGAAACCTGAGACTCATCTGAGGAACCCAAAGAGCATGTTATTAATGATTACATTTTAATAAAGTTCTTGTTTAAAAGAAAATTACTAAGGAAGCGTGTGACAACTCATGAAGCAGAAATTCAGCTTTTATTTCTATGGCTTGTGGTACACGGATAATACTTAGGGTTCTTCCAGAATGATGGGAAGGTGGGGGGGAAAGGGGTAGAAAAGGGCATATTTCAGATGGCAATCTGTTCTTTTTATCATAAACCTTTTTTTGTCTCTGTGAGAATTATGCTAGACGAGTCAGATAACCAGTCAGAAACACCAAGCTGAATTTCTATCACAGTAATTACTTTTGTGGTGGTTTGCAGTGAAAGATAATACAATGAGGTGGGTGGCTATTCAGTGTCTTTAATATCCACACTATATTCTCACTAAATATAGCCTTGAAAGCTTTTTATAGAGTGTGAGAAGGCAGAAATATAGCTGGATGTTCTCAAACTTAGAAAAACAAAAGTAAAAAATAAACTGTAGGAAAAAATGAAGACTCGTAAGATCCTTTGTAGCAAAGACTGAGCTGGCCTTTATGGTCACTGCAATATTAAAGGAATAATAATTTCAAGCATTTAATGATCCAGCATCCCAGTCCTATCATCTTCTCCATGGAAGCCAACAGTAAACTCATTAAGAGCCTCTCCTCAATGTTCTGAAATTACCGCTTAACACCGAGTGATATTATTTTTTACATCATTGTGTTACAAATCTATTTAAATTCCAAATACCTATTGTATGGCCACTGTATGTGTAAGCACATGGACTAAGGGGAGCTGCACCAGGCTGTGTGAATGTGTTTTGCTTTGTTTTGTTGCAGCAAGGGAGCCTGCTCTTTGCTAGGTTGGAATAAGAAATTCTCTCTGTGGTTGTCCGGCGGTGATCAACGCTCACTGCAGATGAACGCGTGTGCTCAGAGTAGCTGCCCTCCAAAATCTCTGACTGGCTATACAGTTTAAAATCCACTATAGCATGAGGTGTTTTTCCTCACATTGCTGCCTCTCATGCAGGAGATGCCGAGCCTTTTACACCAGTGGGTAAGTAAGCTTCACAGATTCAGTATTAATGCAGATCACGCAGCGAAGTTTGAGGGACAGCTAGTGAGCCAGCAGCAGGGCTGAAAACGCTCAAGGAGCCCTCTGAGGTAATTGCTCTTATCTATCTGACCACCAAACTCCAGTAAGTACTTGCTTAAGTGCTCAGCTGCTGTTGAACCCTGAACTTTCAAGCACAGGAGGACAGCAGATAAATGCGGAGGAGCCCAAGAGCAGACATCCATTTCTTTCAGCAGAGGGGAATTAGTAGCCAAAGGGTTAATGGTATCTGCTGGAAGAGCGGCAGAGTTGAATGCACGCTGCCTTAGCCCCGGGGCTGTCTCTGAGGGATTTCATGAAAACAAGGCCAGGACACTTTGAGGGAAGCCAAAAGGTACAAATGGCAAAGGTTTCTTTTGCCACCGTGGGAAAAACAACTGTATATCTATTTGCATTGTTTGGGGAGCTTTTATTCAGATTCCAACCCTCTCGATCCTGCTGCTGAGCTTTCAGGCTAACAACTGGAGAGTCGGTGGTGGCCACTGAGGCTGGGCAGTGCCCTGCTGCTGCCAGACGTGAGAAGGAATCCTGCAAGCCCCATGGACGGGGGCTTTCACTCGCAGGTGTGTTTCCTTAATGGAGAAAAAGATTTTTTTCCCCCTCTCCTTCATTCTGTGAAATCAGATGTGCTCAAAGCCACCCCCCCCCCCCCAAGAAGTCTGTCTGTGTTGAGAGGGGACTGGGAAAATCTGAGCCTTTGAGTTTGGAAGGCACAGGCGCATGATGTTAATGGCACCGCTTGCTTCGCATCAAATTAACCACGTCTTTCACAGAGCCAATACTATGATGAACTGTCAGAGAGTATAAAGCAGAAAAAGGGCTGATTTTACAGTTGCTGTGGATGCCTGATATCAGCTTCTCTGGAAACATTCAAGGATATTTTTGGTTCAAGATTAAGAAGTCACCAGATAAATTATTAACCAACTGAATCCTACTTATTTTATGTATATGAGCAAACTGCACTATTGAAACAATATTCTGCACTCAGGGCTGTCAGTGGATATTCACACATTGTTCTTAATGTGTTGCTTCTTTCCTAAAGCAATATCATTTAGATGTTTTAAACATGAACCTGATTTTACATCTTCATTTGCAGCCTTTTTTCCCCAATATTGACAGGATGTGAATTTTCTTTCTACAATGAAACTGCAGCCTGGATTTTCACTGTCTACCTATGGTATCGTACAGTGTGTGTCATTATACCGGTCTAAGAAAATGTTAATAAAGGTGTTTTAATGGGGTTTGAGCCTTTGCACATTGCCTGCAGCAGACTAAATGCTGCCACAGGGTTCTCTCATGCAACATTTTTGGCAGTCTGGCTCAGATTAACTAAAGAGCTGTTAATTTTAAATTTGTTTAGTTTAAAAAGAAAGAAATGCAAATACAGAGGAGACAATGCCTTAAAATAGATGAGTGTCAGGTTATTCTTATTTAAGAAAAACTCCTGTCTCTTCATCTTCACCTCCAGCTGGATCTCTCTGCAGAAATTGCCACGTGGTTTAAAGATGCTTGAAATCTTTGCTAAGGCTGCCCCCACCCTAGCTCCTCAATGTCTTTTGATAGTCCTCAGCAGCTTCTGAAATACGGCTGTGAAAAAAAACCATAATGAAGCGAAAGAATTCTCCTGGATGCTCCTGAATGACCTAGTGTGCCGTGAAAGGGAAGGGCGGCCTGATTTTATCATGCAAGGCTTTCCTTGCTCTTATCTTAGAACGTGTAATGTCTCTTTTTTCCACCTTTATATTGTTACGGTGATCCCTGTTTTCCTCCCGCCTCCTCCACCCTTCCCTCCTCCCTCCCCCGCCACTGTCAGTAAAGCTAAAGGGAGAAGGAACCTTTAAGAAGTGGTGTAATTATTAACGAATTTTGATCTTGGGAAGGAGAGCAACCAAAGTATTTCCTGTTTCCTATAATTAAGGACTCAAGACTCAGTTCTGCCACACACACACAAATGCATTGTTTATTTTTAATGTGCTCTCAGTGGAATATAATCTGCTGCTTTATTTCTATTTCTTGGGCCAAATTCATAATTGGTGTAAACAGCTGCCGCTCAACTGACAAGTTCTAAAATGGGGGCAGAGGAAAAATGAGGTTATAAGGTTTCATCTGCTTACATCAGGAATGCATTTGTCCTATTTATTATTCCCTTTAACCACCTAGTGATCTTGGGAATAAAACCATTGGAATCAGGTGAGTCTGAACTAGTATGAAGCAGAACAATTTGGCCTTGCAAATTCAGAAGAACGGGGCAATCTACATATCCATGAGACAGGTCGTGAACATTTGGCTACAAATACTGAGGATGAACAATCCCATACATCCTGCTGGTAAAATTTCCACACAGTCTGTAAGAGCTGGAGCCTGCTTAAGGAATCAGGCCAATCTGTAAATATTGGGGTGGAAAAATGAGATGCTATAACTTGGAATGACTTAAATAATTTCATTGGAAGATTCCCATGCAAGTTGCTGAACATACCATTGGAACTCAATAAATAACAAACAGCCATATGTGTGCTGTTCTTAGCGTATTTTACGTGCTGCCTGTTTTCCTGTGTGACTAAACACCACATTCTCCCCAGAATGGAACACAGGATTGGCTGAACCATTGGCTTGAGCCATTGCTTGTTTTTTGATCCACACTTGAGTGCATTGCTGTTGAGAGCTGAACACTGTACCCAGAACGCCGACACCTCCTGTCACAGTTAGGCTGCTGTTAATGCAGGCTTGGTACTGGAAAGAGAAAAGGGGTGTGCTTTTGGAACTGGGTGCTGATGACTAGCAGTCAGAGGACATGACTGTGACTGTAATCTTTCCTCTTACCAACTTCCTTATGTTTGGTGTACCCACTTTCCCTCTTCTGGGGCACCAAGGTTATAATAAATAGTAGCAAAGAGTAGTAAATATTCTTCCCGGTCACCTTTTCTCAAACAAGGGGCTTGAGAAGTGATGATACAGAATATCCACCTCTTGATTTCCCACTTGGGCCCTTCTATATTGTTTTATATTTTGTTTTATTTGACACCAAAGCGTGTGTTTGTCCTCTGTGCTGACTGCATAGGAACACATTTCTGAGGTTTACTCCCAAAACCAGTCATTTTTTCTCAGCAGTATAAATCTGTTTGCAGTGTATAAATATTATTCTACTTTAGCAGCTCTGTCACAGTGACACTTATGACTTTTACTGTCTCCTGCCCTATACTTACTCGCTATTTGAGTAATTTCTCTTTACAGTATGTGTATTCATTTTTTGCAGCTGAAATAATTTGTTCTTCTTTACCCCCAAAGTACTGAAGTTGCTCATCAGCAAAACTTATGCTGCCCTGCCCCATTTAGCCTCACAGCAGAGCAATATCCATTTCATTACAAACAGTAAAAGATGTTTGGAAGCAGCAAAACTAAACTGGAGCTCAGTAACTGTGACTCAGCAACACTAAATGCTTGTGCAAATTTAAACCCTGTCACTTTTGTCGCAGCACAGATGAGGGAAGTGAATGAACTAGTGCCAGCCTGAGACTTCTAAATTAATAAAATAATGACAGAGTGATTAGATAACTTTGTCTTCATAGCTAGAAAATTCTCCACTAGAATTGAAGAGATCTACTTTTGGGTTTCTGTTTGGATTTGATAAGCAATGTGAAAACCAAGGGCAAGACAATGGTCATGCTGCTTCTCTGGGACATAAACCTGATGGGGATGGGGATATTCAGGGATACCTCCAGCACCTGCAACACTTTGGCAGCACAAGCCTCAGCTGTGCTTGAAATGGTGAAACTTTCAAAAGTACAGTATCAGACAAAGAGATTTGCCATCCAACCATACCCTCAAATGAAAGGACTTGGCTTCCTGGAAAGTGAGGAGAAGGGACCACTCTGAAAGTGAGGAGAAAGGACCGCACTGCCTCTGCTTACTGCTGATTGAACGCTGAAAGATGAACTTCACAGATCTTGCCTTACAGTATTGTAAAAGAACAGATTCATGAGTTTTGATCTGTTTTGACCTGTGGACTCCTTCCCAAATCAAGAGTATTCACAGCCAGTTTGTTCTTCATAGATTTTCTTTGTGTGCCATTTAGCCTGTGGCTTTGAGATGATCAAGGTTGGAAACTTGTTTTGGAAAATGTGTACCTGATTCCTCCCCCTATCTGCCTTCGGTCTGAGGAGTCTGTAAGTCATGATGTACTTTGTAAGAACTTTTAAGGGTGGGAGGAATTGTGGAAACTGTCATTATTAATATTTTGGGATGATTTTTGTTCTTAATAGAAATTCTTACTATTTGAAAACTGGAGGTCTCTTATTTCCAGTATTGATTTACTCTCCAAGGGTCATTCCAAAACACATTAATTACAGGCACAATACACAAATTCACAATAACACATCAATCACCAGGCTGTTTCAGTTGGGAGACAAAACTGAAACTGAACAATATAATTCAATAAAATTACTGGTATTTTTATTTATGAATATAAGCTATAATTGCTCTGATTCCGCAAGTAGAACCACTGAAAAGCTGTGCTTACATTTCTGCTGTTTCATGTATGATCCATTTGAAGTTTTGAGTGTTCTTGTTTAATGTAAAATTAGTTTATTACTGTTACACCCCCCCCACCCCTAAAAAAACTGTGAAATAAGAACAGAATGGAATCTTGGATCAAAACGGACATCAGTGAATTGACACTGCTGTTAACTTTTTTGAAAGTGCATGCATTTTCCCACGCATGTATCCTTCCTCTGGGGTTCCGCAGTTATGTTTGCTCCTCATCTGTGTGTTGATATAAAAACACAGCTAAAGAGAAAAGGTCCAAGAAGATGACCTTATCCTATTTGGTCTAGTAAGTCCAAAAGACTAGGCAAAGCCCAGCTTTTTCCTTGGCTGTCCAGGGATGCTGTAGATTTTGCCAGTGATGGAAGGGAGCCTGGATCTTCTGTGTCCCCCTCACCTGCAGTTTCCCTGTCCCCATGCTGGTCCCGTGCTGTGGGACAGGTAGTACCAGTCTGGGCCTATGGTGCAGAGAAGCCCCAGAAGCCAAAGGGACAAACCAGGCTGGCCCCTGGTGACTGGCATGGGAAGGCCATGGGGGCCTTGCTGCAGAGCTACCTCAGGGTTGTTTTTGGTAGGCAAAATTAAGTTACTCTACCCAGGGTGGTATTCTAGGGCACGCCCTGGCGTACTCTGTCATGGGAGGAGTAAGGACATGTCCAGGGACAAGGAGTGGCAGGGAAAGGTTTAAAAGTCCAGCTTCATGGGGAAATGGGAAAGAAGGAGCAGCAGGGCCTCATTTAGTGCTTCTTTCTTTAGCAATACCAGTAGAGACAGGCTATTTATTGGGAAGAAAAAAAAAAAAAAAGTGGGCAGTGGTGTTCTGGACCTTGTGTCTCCACCTGGAGCTGCCTCCTTTGTGTGTAGCTGTATCTGCATACACACACTCACACAGAGTTGTATGTACAGCCAGATATTGCTGGCTAAGTCCTGCACAATCCATCACCAAGCAGACAGGATCAAGAGATGGGTATTTTAATCCCATGTTGCTACTCCTTGGTTTGCTCTGTACTTACTTTCTCAAGGTGGAGGGTCTTTACAGGGAATTTGCATCAGCTTTACATATATAGATAATTTCTCCATTCTGCCCTAAGCTCAGTTCTCTTTGATACATGTACTCATGCAAACCTGTTTCACCCATTTTGGGATCTGAGCAAGGAAGCAGAACTGTATTCCCTGAGGAAAATGGTACAGCTGGTCTCTGCTAAGGCTAGAGTTAAAGAAACAAAAAGTGTGTTATCAATTGATAATTCTCTTCATTTACCAGATATTTTCTCATTTTCTTGTGTTGAAAGGCTAAGAGGTAAAATGCATTCCTGACATAAAATAATGATGTAAACTACATGTGGATATTTTGCCTAAGTGTTTGCTTTTTTTAAAAGTAAATTATAAAAGGAGATTAAAAGATAAAAGTTTCATTTGGTTTTCCATAGTTTTCAATAGTTTTCCACTGTGCAGGAAAATGAATTATGACTTCCAAAATGAAATGGAGCCCTGGAGCTGCTACATCTTTGTCCTTGAAACTTCTAAAAAAGTTGGAATCAAGGTCTGCAGGAAACTTTTTCCCCCCTTCCTTGCAGCTGAGCTTCTTAGAATCGCATACACACTTTTCTATTTTTACTTTCCGACCCGGGCCCATTTCCAAATGTGAAGCTGAGGAATTCCTGCACTCCTACATATGTGAGTCCCAGACTGAACTCAAAGGGCTGGCCAGTTTACCCCCCTTTTCCTCCCAGACAGCCTACTTTCATCACAGTGCACAATTGAAATTGGAGACCACTTGGGTTTCCTTACTTTGAAAGAGCTCAGAAGGAACCTTTACAACTCCTAATGAAAGGCTGCAGAGAAGAGCTGAAATTAAGTCAGCAGAGTTCACGATTTGTCTTGGAGCAGAGCCTAATTCAGTTTGTAATACGAGGTCTATGCTGGAGTCCCAGCATCAGGTAGGCTTGGGCTGTCCCACAGCCATCCAGTGCTTTAGTGTATTTTTGCCACTCTATAACCCAGTGCAGTGGTAAGCTCCCTTCCTTCTCTGTTATTTGAGGAAGAAAGATGTTGTCAATGCCTTTTGCCTTGAAAGGGATGACAAGCTTGATCTACAAGCTGGGCTGGCGTGGGGGAGGAATGAGAGCAGAGCTCCCTTCCCCCAGCTGCTGTTTGTCTGACGCAGAGCTTGTACTTCTGTTGTTATCAGCTGCTTTGGTAAGATCACAGTGTGCTGGGATTGCTCAGAAGGTTAAAATATGTTGACTGAATTTTCTTCAGCTACCAACGCAAAAGGCTAGCTAATAGCATCACTGGCTGTCAAAAGCAGCCAGTCCCTTCATTTCTCATGGTAATGAAACACACTGGAGTTTTTCATGGTTTATATACATCATGATATCTGTGCTGTGTGTGTCATGTCAAGGATAGGAACAATAGGCATTCCAGCCAATAGATCTATCAGGCCTTGCAAACAAACACACAAAATTGCCTCTTTCTGTGAATTACTTGTTTTGTATTGATTTGTGATGATGTATAGAAGGAGATGAGGACTTTTTATTTTGAATCTTTTTCTCCTAGTCTTTCTCCCATGAATACCAGCTTCTGTAACAGATACCCTGCTGTTCGCTTCGGTGACCTCCTGACTGTCTTCAAATCCCATTTCGAGACCAATCTTTTCTCCCTGGCCCCTGACTCCTATGAGTCTGTCTAATAAAACAATCAAATGGTAGTCCCTAATCCTGCCAGTTTCCCATGTTAAGTTCTGCTCTCTAAACCCTTCTTTTCTTGTGTCTCAGCATCCGGTATCTGTGGATATCTAAAAATAGGCTTTACACAGGCATCACTCCCTCTCCCTGAAAAGTTCAGCTGTGGGGCATTCATTCACGGTGTAGGACACCTCAGCTGAGATCCTTTTGCCAAAGGTGATCTGAGATGATATCTCATCTGCCAGGAAAGTGCCTTGCCATGAGTGCTAGCTGGGATGTGTTTCTATCAACAGCCCTGTTGAGATTGTACAATTTTTGGGAGATATTTGTTGAGATGGGGTTACATCCAGAAATATTTCAGTCTTTAGGTAAGAAAGCTCTTAGACAGAATTTAAAGAACCAAGTCCTTAAGTCATATTAATTAATAAATATTTAAACCCCTCCTATAAATACATATTCATATTCAAGGCAAATATAGACTGAAGAGGCATCTTGTCTTTCTTGCATTTTCTCTACCCCAGGGTACCTTACAGAACAGTCACTGAGTAAGATGTTTCCTTGGGAGATGAAACACATGCCTTCAAATCCCCTTGTGCTGAGGAGGGATTTTAACCTGAGTTTTGTTCAGCCTCCGTAAAATCCCTGCTAGCGAACCTACTGTGAAAAAAAGTCACTTCTGCTGCTTCCTTCAGTACCAGTGTGGATTTAGCTCTTTATTTCCTTTGTGTTTATTGCATGTGCCTGTAAATGAAGTGCTTCAGAAATGTCAGAACAGTTCACTTAGGTTTTCCACTTTCTTTTTCTTTGGTTGAAGGCATTGGGCAAAACATAACCTTTGCTATCAAGTAGTTTTGACTTTCCTGGAACAACTTATTAAGAATACGTGCCCAGTTTTACCAAGAAACTGTAGTCATAAACTAGGAAAAAAACCCAAACAGAACAGCATAATCTACAACAGCAAAGTCCTGCCAGAAATCTATGATGAAATTTAACCTCATCTCAGCAGAATGATTTTGTTGCTCTGAGGAAGGCTACCCTGGCTTTATCATACAAATATTATCAATAGTTCAGTTAGAAATGTTGGTCAAAATCCTGCTTGTGCTGGGCTCTGCCTTCATTTTCCTGAGGTAAATACAAGACTTTTGGCCTTTTTTATTTTTTTTTTCTTTTTTCTTTTTCACTATGAAAGGACTTGTGTGAGAAAAAATGTTCAGTGGTCCTTATTGTGATCAGCATAGATCAAAGTGTTCTTGACCCAAGTTACCCTTTCCCATCAGTTGAGGCAAGAGCTTCCTTGAGGCTGTGGTTGTATGGCAGCCAGGACCTACTCTTTTTAAATGGTGCTGTACTCGTATAGCACATTAAAAATAAACTGCTTTGGGCCAAAAAACCTTGATGTGAATAAGAAACTTTATTTTTGCACTCAGGAGTTGGGTGATACGTATGTTCATATGGAACCATATAGCTCTATGAGATGACCTTGCACTTCCTACAGAGGAGCAGAGGTTTTGCTGTGTGATCAAAGCCTGGGAAAAGGGGAGGAAAAGCACTGCCTGTAGTGCTGTCAGGCAGCATCACTCACAGACATTCACAGCGAGGAAGAATGAAGTCACAAACTCTTGTGTGAGATTCCAAGGAAGAGAAAGAGAAATTGTATCTGCTCTTTTTTAGAGATTCAATTAGATGCTCTTTTTGGGAGAGTAAAATTTCTAGGCCTCTTATAAATAGAAGACTGCATCTCAGCTTGATTACTTCAAAACAGCTTCCTGCAACCTCCCACCAGGAAGATGAGCAATTAGTATAATCACAGCAATAAGTCAAAGATGTTTAATGCTGAAACTTGCGTAACAACTTTTCTGCTCCTGGTTCTCTGCTGGGCTATAGGCAAAGAACATTATAATGCACATTCCCATTGCTGAAGATGCACAGTCCAACAGGTCCTCTTTGCTGGATGCAGTTAATTTGATGCCATTAAATGGTCTAGCAGAGAGGTGGGGTACTGTGGTTAGGCGGAGGCCTTTTATTATGAAGCACAGTCATGCAGGTGGAAGTGTTGTGGGCAAAATGGAAAGCAAAGGTCCTCACTGTGAGTCAGTCTGCTGGTAATAAAGGTGCCTCCGGAGAAGATTCCGGCTCATTTTCTGTCAGAAATATTCCAATAACCCAAGGTCAGGAAGCAGTAACATGTTTTTTAAAATCGTGGAAAAAAGGAATGAACTAGCCCCCTCTTTTGGCTAATTGGGAAACAGTAGCAGGAATTGGTGGTGGCTAAATTGCAGGTCCTGAAAGTACTCCTCCTCCTCCTCCTCCTCCTCTCACACAGGAATCTGTTGTGCTCTCAGATATAATTTATCCATGTAGCCACTCGGCCTTTGCTTTAAGTAGGTGTTATTTTTAAATGTAGATCTTCCAGTTAAATCAAGATTTTGCATCTTAGGATGTAAGATCCATGTCTACAAACATTCTCTGCACCTAGTAGTTCTGCAGCAGATAGCATTCACTAGCACAAGAACCTCAGAGATTTGTGCAAGATCCTCCTAGCACAGAATTTATAGGAGCAAATTACCTCTTTTGATGGGAAGAATCTCCTGGAGACTGTTGTGGTTCTGGAAGCATATTCTGTCACTGCATGGAAAGGCACAACTTTATATAACATTTTTTTGTAAAGGGTTTGAGGAGAAATGTTTATTCTTGAGAACCAGACAATGTCTAACATTAAGTCCACAGCTTCCTGCTACTGGAAAATGGCAGGGAGGTGACAAAATTTAGGCTTGACAGAAGCTATTAATGCTTCCCTGACATATCCAGAAGTACCTGCAATGTTTTATAAGCAATAAAAACAGAAGGGTAGGGCTAGTTTTTCTGCCTTTTTAGTGGAACTGTTTTGAAAAAGCTAGTTACACCTTGCAGAAAAAGTTTTTGGAAATTAGTCTTCTGATACAACCCTCCCAAATTTTTTTAAAAATAAAATCCTGATATAAAAGTGTTTAAAAATTCTCCTCTTCATAAAGAGAAAAAATAACCTTATATTAATCACAACTTTCAATTATCTTTAAATGGGTATGAATGTACATGTAAGTAATATGATAATCCCAGAAGACAGATACTGTAAAATATTAATAGAAACTGACTAATTGAGTTATATAGAAATATAGATGTATATAATAAAGCTTTTGCTTTTAATTTATCATAATATTGTAATTTAAAAAGCCGTTTATACAAATATGCAAAGATCTTTGTGCTTTTAGCTACTGTTTTAACACTTAGATGAAGCAGCTGTTTTCAGGAAAAGGGAAAATTTTTGCTTATTTGAATTTTGGATTTTGTCACCACAGTTAATAGCGGCAGTTTCATTCTCATGCCTCATCTAGTTGTGTTGGATCAAGAAATTATCACCTTCAGCTCCTTCCTCTCCCAAAAGAGACTGCCCATTGATCTGCCAGCTGAATTCACCTGCCTCGGTCGAGAAGAACAAGGTTACTGAAGAATCAGTATTTGCGCTAAGATAACAGATGCCATTTTGTTTGAAGTGGCAAAAAGCATGAGCACCAGCAGCAGACATTAGGTGACTAATGTGGGCAGTGGGGTGCTGCCAGCAGGACTTGGTAACCCAGCCCAAACCATTCTGACTTTGGCCCTGTGGCTGGAAGTCACCTGGCACTGGATCTCGGTGTGAGCCCTCTGCTTAAAACTACTGACTCTGTGGTTCTCTCTAAGTGAGTGAGCAGAGGCAAACAAATGTGGTGTCAAGGTTGAAAAGCTGGTGTAGGAAAGAGAAATAGGATTCATAAAGAAAGGCTGTAGAAGATGTCAATGTGAGCTTTATTTTAAGAGTTCAAGTACTAAAAATTAAGAGTAAAAATATCCACCCAAAGTTTAAGTGATCACATCATTTAGACACTTTTTTTTTGCAGTATTTTTTTATGTCACACTATGGATACTTACAGGACCTAATCCTTCATGAGAAAACTTCGTAATTGAAAGCTGAATCACTGAGCTTCATGAACTCCTGTGACTGAACTGCAGTCATCTCCAGACAAAAAGTGAGATGTAAGGAAGAAATAGCATGCATATCTGAACTTGATAAGAAATACCTGAAAAGCAGAATACCAGGAGTCTGGAATTTGCCCCAAGCTACCTGAGAAATGCAGGGTCTGTTTTATGATTGCAAAAAATCAGGACCTTGTGAGAAGGATGATGCTTTTGCATCCCCTAACATTGCTTAGACATATGTGTTTTGGGCAACTTCCCAGGAACTGTCTTGAAAATGATGCCACAGCTGCTATTCCTACATGTTCTTAACCTTCTATCCAGGGAACTGAAACACCAAGTAAAGCAAATAAATGATAGTTAGACTTATTGTTCTAACACACTCTTGCCTTCACCTTCACCTCCATTTTCCTTTCCCTGCTCCCCAGAGTTTTTCCAAGCTATTCTTATGGCCTGGTCCTGCAAATATATTTCTTTTCACAGGATATCATAACTCTCATTATCACCTGTCTTTTTTCTTGGTTCTTGCTTTTTAATGCAGTTTCAGTGCTCAGGTTTCCCAGTTGTGCTTTAAAGGAAGAAGACTTAGACTCAAAGGAACTCTAATTTTGTTTTTTTGGGAAAGGGCAGATCCTCCAATGCTTTGATCCTCAGCAGGTGACACAGTTTGGAGTAGTCAGTGTAGGAACTTTAACTTCACCCAACTTCACCCAGGGAGCCCAGAAAACACTGGACCAACTCACCTGCTGTGGGGTTGCCACATCATCTCCCATGCCGTCTACCAGGTGATAAATGGCTATCGGTGTGTCAGGGTACAGCTGTTGGCAACAGCTGGGGATGGGTGATCTGAGAAAAACCAAAGGTGCGTCCTATATTTAGTGTTGCACTGGCTGCTCCATGTGTCAAGGATTAAGAACACTTTTATAGACATGTCTAACCTGTACTTGTCCATAATAGTAAGTGCAGTGAAGAGGACCTTATCTGGGGAGGGGCAGGACTCTCATGAGGCATTGCCAGACTTTTCAACCTGCAGCCATCACATTGCAAACTCCCTCACTTACCACGCCCAGCACATGTGACTGTGTGCCAAAAGGTCTAGAACATTTCTAATGATTCAGAATTCCTTTCACATTTTATATCAGCCCTTGGAAACATTTAGGTGAAGGGTACTCAGGTCTTTTTAAGCTGTCAGCTCTCTGTTGGATTAACAGGATCTCCCCCATGGAGGACATTATGTCTGTGATGTTCCTACTTGGCTTTGTTGCAGCACTGGGCTGGTGGATGAGATCAACAGTCTCTTTCTACTGCTGCAGGAATTTTTGAGCTACCTGGAGGAAGTACAGTCACAAGAATAGTAATAATTTTCCTTGGCACTTTGTATCGTGGTTAGATCAACCAGATTCTGGAACATCATCATGCATCATCACTTTCCAGGGGCAGAATCATGTATTTGATGAAACTAATTAAATTCCCAACATATTTCTAGGTTAGGGAGATGTTTCTTTTTATTTTATAAAAAAGTTTGATACAATGATAGTGTGTGCATCCCAAATGTTTGTGCTTTATTTTCCCCCTTACCCGACAACTTGAAAACATTATTTAAGACACATTCCTATCTTTCAGGAAACAGACAAACCTGAAAGTGTCCAGGTGCTGGGTCTTGCTGAGAACTTTTTCATTAAAAACATGTGAAATGAGTCAGTGAAATACTAATCTGCAATGACCCATATCTGATACTTTCCAAGTCAGTGAAGGCATTACAAGAAATTCCCTAGAGATTCATATTGGCCAGAAGAATGCCAGTTCATTGGGGCACTTAGTCGTGCCCAGACATACTTCATAGCACAGTACGTGAAGAAGTACACATCTGCTTAAAAAGGTGGCTTTGATAAGGCATAAATAAACTTTCAGCTTGAAGAGGAGGCTAAACTAAGGATAGGTCTGCACAAGGGGATGTGGAACTTAATGGCTGGACTGCAATTGAATTGTTATTGACCATATGAGTTGGGACGACCCTGGCAGCAGTTTCCTTACTATAGAATGATTCCTTCCAGAAAGTCCATTCAGAGGTACAATAGGGATGTGTCTCTAATGTCTTGATATCTTCACCAGGTCCTGAGGCTATGAATCAAAGTAAGAGAGTGGAATTAATCACTTTTGCTCCCTTGGTGAGTTGCAAGTTCTCCAATATATTTGTCTCCATTCTGCGCATGCTGGGCATAATGCAGCTTGCTACTTTTTCTGCTGACACTGATCCAACATCAGCTGGAGAGTGTCTAATCAGAGGTTTTGCTTCAGATGTGCAGTTTGGGGGCCTCTTGTAGGTGTTGAGGACCTTTGTTTCTTCTGCCTTAATGAGTTGATGAAAAGAATCTCAGAATAGTAGTTCTTCCACTGAAAAAAGCCCAGTGGCTTCTGCTGCCCAGCAATGTTGCTTGCAGACTAGATGCTGCTGAGAGAACATAGGATGGATGCCATCATCAGTTTTGCACAACTCAGTGTTCAACAGGGAGAGTCAATACACTCCACATGATGCTTCAGAGATTTTGAAAATGGGCATAAGAATTACGGTGGCCTCAACTGTTCTGGGGCATTTTCACTTAAACTACACTGCTGGTGGGGATGTAGAAGGGCAGTGCTGTTTTCCACAGACCCACAATGGAGAAACATTTGTTATTGCACAAGAATGACTTGAGTTTTCAGTTTTCAGAAGCCTGTGTACTCCACTCCTGTAAAACATGTAGGCCTTGAGTGGAAGGGAGGGGTGGGTTTCTGGGCCAGATCTGATACAGGGTGGTGGTGCCCATAGGTCAGAGTCAAATGGCAAGTGAGACAAAAGGCATCTGCATTCCTCATTTCATACAGTGAAGAGGAATGCATTTCTGCAGCACAGGTTCCTACTTGCTTGAATTCATTATCACAAGAAGCTCCACAGTAAGGCAGGATGTAAATTTGATGCTCTAAGCCAGGCCATGAAAAGACATGACAGATAAAGGACAGATTATTTTTGCATTCAAGGTCAAGTGGCATTTAAAGAACCATTCTGCAGACGCAGTGGAAAATTACAGAAGAGGAATTTTTGTTGGCCACTTCATCCTTTTCAGCTCTACAGTAGTACTGGAAAGAGGTAAAAAACAAAAGTCAGTTCCTGCTCTCTGCTTGTGACTGTTTCCTTGTCTTGTCAGCATTTCAGGCTTTTATTACAGGTTTGCCATTTTCTCTGTAATTATTTTAAAGCCTGAGTTTTGTGGGATGTGAAGGTTTGTCCACTCTGAAAATTCAAATTTTGTTCTTCTGTGATGCAGGAGTGATGATGGGAAGCCTAAACCTCAGCCCCTTCTCTGGGCACTGAAGTACTTCCCAACACTGACTGCAGAAACTTTCATATAGAAAGATGTGTTTTCAGATTCCCTGCTCTCCCAGTCCTTGGCCTTTCAACTGAGACTGCCAACAAATGATTGCTGAACACTTGCCAGGCAGCAGTAACTTTCAGTCCTCAGTTTATAATAATGCTAAATCGGTATTCTGCTGTCAACCCCTGGTTTATAATAATGCAAAATCAGTGTTCTGTTGCTGGGAATGCCTTATTCATTATGGGCCACATCCAAATCACTTGAATGTGAATCTGTGGTGATGCACATCAACTAATCTGCCAGAAATTGCCTCATAAAGGTGCAATTCGCCATATTGGCAACTTGTAATTTATGAAGTCTCCTTTTTCAGACCAAAATAAGGTTGGCCTATTCCAAGGAGGTTAAAAAAGATAAACTCACAACCAGCAATAAAATTCAAGGGAAAACGGATGCCTAATTCTATAAAGCACTTCTGAAAAATCCCATCTGTTAATGCTTAAAACAATATATCTTCATAAATATTGAATTGATTCAAACAGCTAGCCTGTGCATGTTCTCTGTCTCTTTTCTTGTTTCATATTTTTCTGTTTTCCATCTCATAGTTCATTTACTTACTTTCTGGAAAGATGTGGGATTGATAGCCAGGGTCGGGGCTGGCCTCATCCAGCCATGCAGTGGTGATTCTGTTCCCACTCCCACCAGAGCCCTCCTGGCACACATACAATTAACCTCGGTTAAGTATTGGGTATGCAACTGTGTGTAGGCAGCAGAAGAGCTCCTCTAGTTGTTTAGCACTCTGGCACCAGATGAGAATAAATACAGGGCATGACCTGTCCCTTCAGGGCACTGGCCTAGATCTAGTAACATCCAGACTGAAGTTTTTCTCTGTAGCTGACACTGATTTGATGAGGAAACTGCCTGAATGCTTAACATAATAGCACAACCACTGACAGGATTTCCCCAACCTTATTTAACATAGATGTGTGTTTATGCACATGCACGAATTCACATAAACACTGTTCTTTCAAGCTTGTAAAGGTTTCTGTGGAAAAAAAGGATTATCAAACTTTGATATCAAGATGGAACCATGGAAACATGCTGTGGGCTGGATTATATTTATCTTTGTAGTAAATCAATTTACTCAAGTGGCCCTCTGTAAAGGAAATTTTAGCCACTTATGAATTATAGATATACCTGTTGCTTTATATCTACTCATAAACATTTGCTTAAAATGATTTAACATATGATTTTCCTTCATAATTTGTAGGAATGGCTTCATAACTGAAATTTCTAGTAATGAAAGGTATCCAAAGGCAGTAATGTTTTTATGTCTATAGTTTTCCCAGACATGTGTAATGTGATTGTTTCCCTGTAAGCTTCACTCTTACAGTATAATGGGAAAATAATTTTGGTGCTTCTCCATAACCATATGGAGGACATTTAACAATGTATAATTCAAAGGGCACATCTCACATTCTTCCATTCATGACCCAGTACATGGCCAATAGCAGGTCCAATACTGCATGAAGTGCTCTGTATCCTTACTGTCTTTACTATATCTTTACTATCCTTACTATCCTTAAGGCTGTATCCTTCCTGCTTTGGGAGGGACAAGAAGTGTGCTGGCTTGAGTGCAACTGCAATTTAAATGTCCTAGGAAAAGATGGATTAAGCAGCATGTTCCAAGATCCTTTGTCTTTCCTCATCCTTTCCTAGCTCTCTCTCAGTGTTGTTGAACTGGTTTAAGTGCAAGAGACTAATCGGGCTTACTGTAGTCCCTTTTAACAGTACAAGAAGTGTACTGGGAAAAACCACAAAAATACACATAAGAATATCAACAACGAAAATATTTGTACAGAGCTAAGCTTTATGTCAGGCTATATTGGTTTTCAAACGCACTCACCTCCAGCAGGCTAGACTCCCTGCTGATTGTGGTGTAATGAAGTTTACATAAAGGAGGAAGTTAAATTTATTTCCATACCAAAAGACAGTGGGTTGAGAAAAATGTAAAGTCACTAAAATAGTAATGAAACAGAATGGGTGGAAGAAGAGCCCCCTGCAGCAGCCCATGTTAATTACCCTTGCAGCTGGGAGATCAATTTGCATATATATTCTTTGAAGCCTGTCAGGTATGAATTGAACCACTGAACTGTTACATTTGATAATCTAGCTCTCCAAAGCATTTCTGCTAAAGATGTTATGTTTCATAAGACTAGTTATTTTTTCTGTCTCAGAGTAAAGAGCTGTACTTAATTTGTTCCTGTATAAACACATCTATGTTTGTGGCTTCCTGGAGCACCAGGTTAGCAACGTAATCTCATCAAAAGCATTGGTACTGCTGATTAAACATGAAAGAGATATAGTCAAATAACCCTGACAACCAGTGAAAGCAAGGAAATTAAAACTTAAAGCTAGTGGTGACAGGCATGACTCAGGGGATAGTTAATGTGTTATGGAGCTTTTCAGCTCCAGGACACATATTCCACTACGTTCTGTACTAGTGGTGACAAAATTGTTGCCAATCTGATGGCTGCTTCATGGCTGGAATAAACCTACTGTGCGGTCCCAGGAATTTTGCAAGTCCATTTGTTTTGCACTAAATGTTAGTGTAGCATCCTGATGCCCATGCTGCAAAATTGTTTGCAGTGAATGGTAGCAGTTTACCACCTGTTGGCAGAAGTTTCAGAGGAGCATCAGAGATTTATAGAACTGTTAGAAAACCTGTTTCTCCATCTGAGTAATCTAGAGTTGCTTGACAGCAACCAGTAGAAATAAGAGCTTCCATGGAACGAAACCCATGCAAAGGGAGAAACTGTGCATGAAAAAAATTTTATGCTGAAGCTTGCTTGTTTTTTAAAAAAACTGTGAGAACTGTATGCAACAGATTTCATACAACTCAGATGAACTCATGTTTTTAAACTTTTTTTGAATAAACAGTAACTACAACTAAACCCACAAAACCCCACGAAAAATGGAAGTAATACCTTATCTGAGTTCTGAATATGAAAAACATATTACCTGTAGCACATTCTTTTGAATTCAGATGACCCCTGACTCTTCAGATAGTTCCTAGCATTAGATCTAGAGCAATACTTTTTTGATAATAACTGCACATAATATTGATGTAGTACAAATGCTCCATTAGCAGTGATCAAGAGCCTTAGCAACTCCTAAGAAGATTAAAAACCCAGTGTATAACAGAGTGTTGCTAGATCTGGTGTGGGGGACCAGTGCTTTCACTCTGGATCTATTAACAATTCTGCTTTTCTGAGGTTGATCCTTTATGTCATTGCCTTATCTTTTTTGCTATTTGTGAGGAAAAGTTTTATACAGAAGTTCTTCCCTGCCTGCCTTCACTGACATAACAGCTCTTCCCAAGAGTTTATTGCTTTCCTATTTCTGAATGGGAAGAGTTAGACTCAATGACGGTCAGGTCAGGGCATGATGTAGGGTAGGTGGCGAATACACTTAATTTGTGTGCCCAGTTTGCTTGAAATTATTAGTTCTAAACATCCAGCACCCATATGACACTCTTTTCTGGAAGATTTATTCTGAAGGTACAAGAAAAATACTTTGCATTTTTACAAAATTTAAGCACTGTTGGGCCCAAGGAGAATTTTAATAGTCCTTAGTGAGCCATAGATTTGTTAGCTGATAAATCCTGTTCATGCAACTGGTTGTTTCTGGCAGTTAGAGAAGCTTAGTTACATTTTCTCCCTTCATTAACAATATGAGAATCACTGGGAAAATGGGACATTTGGGGCTCCCTGATTGATCTAGGATTGAAAAGAGAGGTTGATTCTCGGGTCTCACGGAAAATTAGATGGGGTTGCATACTCATGGTAGAAACTCAAATTATCTTACCCAAAGTAAGCTATGAATTGGAGTAATTTTATATCCCAGGGAGGACTGTCAGGATAGCATGTAAAATAATAGAGTTTTTCTTTGGAGAGAGAGAGAGAGAAGCTATTCTTATTATTTATACCTCTCTACATCAGTATTACTGTATTTCCCCACTTTCAAAATAAAAGAGCTGGCTGATATAATTTTAATACTCTTTAATATAACAAATCTCTTTCATGAAAGATGTTTATTTAACGATCATATATTAAAGATAAACACATTCCTTTCTTTTCCTGGCAAATAAAACTTCAGGTCTAAAATGAACTGCAGGTAGTTATAATGCAAACCATGCCTAGGAAAATAAACTCCTTCTGTATTAGCTTAAGCTCTTTGAGATTTAATGAAGTCTTACATTTGTTGATCAAATGTGCAAAAGGTGTAGTGCAAGCAAAGCATTCAATTCATAACAGGGAGAAAGTTTTGTACAGCAGAAATCTTACCTGACAATGAAAATGTAGGTAATTATAAGCACTGAACTTCAAGTCTTTTCGAAGGATGTGCAGTGAATGCAAGAGTCCATATAGAACACCTGAGGTGTAGAACTATTTATTCCCCTCTAATTTCCTTTATTTTAGCAAGAAGAACAATATGAAAGAAAATAGGGCGAATGTAGAGAAGGCAAAATATGCATCACAAAAATATCTGGTGTGTTTTGAAATTTCCATTGTTTATTTCCATATTTAGAGGTGCTCTTTATTGGATTCTTGTGATGATTCCATCTGGAGTTTCTTTTCCAGAATGATCCCATGCTATTTCTCTCTGTTCTGTTAGGCCTTTTCTTGACATCTCTATCCAGCAGTTACTTCATCACATGATGTTTTTCAGGTTTACTTACCTGTTAATTTTTTTTGTTGTTGTTATATGCCATTTATATAATGTTTTGCACAAGTGTTATTCATATTTCTTTTATGGTTGAATTTCAGTTGTTCACAAATATTTGTTATTGGACTGGGTATTTTGTAGTGTATCATCAGATAGGGCACCATGTACAGCATGCTTAATTAGGGATCTGAACAATAATGTAATGAGTATTATAACTGAATGAGCTACAGAAAACAAAAATTGATATATATAAACTAAGAAGGGTAGAAAACATAAAATTTTGTCTTCATATATGTTTCTTAGCTGAAAGGTCTCTTTGCATTTAGTTTTCT
Source organism: Pseudopodoces humilis (assembly GCF_049639895.1). Taxonomy (NCBI): domain Eukaryota; kingdom Metazoa; phylum Chordata; class Aves; order Passeriformes; family Paridae; genus Pseudopodoces; species Pseudopodoces humilis. The sequence continues at coordinate 51,600,436 of NC_142202.1, forward strand.
TGCATGCAGAAGATTAACTAGAGGGCATGAATCCCAAGGGGGTATATGGAATACAACACATAGATTCTGAGGTGAAGGGTTCAAGACAGTGTCAAGTTTTTCTGATATACCCATGAAATCTGGAAAAAAAGATGAAATAAAACAGTCAGCTTGAAGGTTTATTCATTTGTTTTGTCTTACAATGACAAGGCACAGAGAGAATGTTAAGAAGCAGCATTTAATAGGCATTTGCAAGTAACCTTTACCAAGGGGAATTCAGAAGAAGGGAGGTCATATGAAAACAAGACAACCTTGATAGCAAATCATGAGGCTTTGTTGAGCTCCTTCTTTCCCTAATGGTGACTACTTGTACTGTTGTTTATCCTTCAGGCCACAGCTGCTTTAGCAAGGACACTTTCAGACTGAATTATGGGTGGGATGGTATAATAATAATAGCAATGATGAGAATGGTAAATATCTTGCCATTCTCTGCCTGTCCTGTGTATTCTGAGAAAATACTGTTATCTTTTAGGTCCACATAACTTCTTTCTACTTTTTAACTTTATAAAGTTATTAATTTGTAAATTAATTTCACACCGTCACTGAAAATGTTGAAGATGACTACCTGACATCCCTTGCCACATTACTATTAGTTGACCTCTAACTGGTGGTTGTGAGAATGAAAACTTTCTACTACTGACCACTTTCTAGGTTGCCTTTTTGTCGGCTGGTGCAGCAAATGTAGTAGGACTTTGGTTGGTATCCACATAGTCAGGGTTGTACAGGACATACGCTACTTACAAATAATTTCGGTACAAATATGACATCGTGCCTTCCCCATCTAAAAGAGAAATATTAACGCTGTGCTAACTTTTCAGTTCTGTAGTCATCTTGTGCAGATTCTCTAGCAGCATTGTTTTGTTTAAGGTTGGTGAAAAAAGCAGAGTAGAAGAGACACAATTGTTAAGGTCTGAACTTCTGCATCTCCATTTCTTTCAGTTTAGGAAGAAAAGACTGTAAAATCAAACTGCAAGGACAGGGTCACAAACAGCACTATGGAATTTTCCTTTCCAAAATATGTTTGAGATACAGAAATTTTACATGTGTCACAGGAGAAACTAGAAAATTAATTGAAAGAGAGATGTATTGAGTGTCATTAAACAGACAAATCACATCAGAATCAGGAAGTCCCCATAGCTAGAAATAGCTGTGAGGGTATCATTTATTATGTTGCATTTCACTTTGTTTATGGTCATTGCTGTTGATGATGTTCTGGGTTGCAAGGATATTTTGTTTGCACCAAAATGGCCAATGTGTGTCCCAGAGCCTTCTCTGTCCCTCTGGTTTCTCTCCTGAAGCATGGATAGTCTCTTTGTACACTGTGAAGTCAGTTCTTTTTTTCCTCAATTATCTCAAGTGGAAAACAATTTCTATTTCTTTTTGTTCTGCTCTCCTGCTGTGTTCCCAGTTTTTATGGGCATTCCTTTGAATTCTGCTTAAATTACTGTAACTGTTCTAAATCCAGGATTAACTGATTTTACTCTGTTCTCTCTATTTCCCATTCCCCAAATGTCATTTTTTCTCCTACTCATTCACAAAGGCAATTTAAACAAAACTAATTTCTTTTTAGTAATGTGAACACCCTGTACTAGAGTCTTTCCATTCAAGTGGGATTCATCTTTGATCCACCAGTTTTGGTTTGCATGATATAGGATATAATTCACTCCATGTACAACTACAGTTTTCATTGCAACATGTCATGTGCAGTGTATTGACATTACTCACATTATAGTTCTCATAATCTGAGAAGTCAAGAGTTAAGCTGGGAGTAGTTCAGATGCTGGAGTTAAAGTCAAGGATGTCTGAACGATGAGCAAGAGCCGAGTCCCGTCCATTAATAAGATTTTTTGCACAAATTCCACAGTTTTGTATGTTATTTCAACTTTATTTTTCAGGGAAGCTTTCCTCGGTATATTTTGTGGATTCAATTGGCAGGTCAAGGGGGAAACTTCCACTAGTTCCAGAGATTAAAGAGCTTAACAGACTTACTAATGAAATTCAAGCTGGTGGCTTTTTTTTGGTTTTTTTCAGACATGGAGAGCAGAAAGAATGAGAAGTCAGTGAGGTAAACTTATAGTGGATTTTTAGTTTTTTTAATGACATGCAGAGTCATAGTTTTAGGGAGTTCCAGACATGATTATTTCATATGCGGAAACTCTGTCTGTATGACTCTTGGAAGAAGGCAGTGGTGTTCATATCTCACCAAAACCCTATACCCTATTGGGATGGGACCTGTGTATTCAAAGACTGATGGGGAGAAGATTGCAAGTTGTTTTGTTTGCAGAGCTCATGTCTAGCTCTCATGTCTAGAGTTGAAAACACTACAGTCTTAAATCCTTAGAATTTAGGTATATTACAAAGAACATAAAGTTGTCTTTGAATAGACTTCAAAGGTAAATGTATTGATATGTTTGCCAAAGATAAGACATGAAGTTGTTGTGTCAAAACCTCACATGGGAATATATGTGCAACATATACTGTTAAGCTGAGGAGGCATTATCAATTAATTTTAGATTTAGTGTTTATATTTCTGTTCAAGCTTTCTGTAGTTTTTCAGGAAATATTTAGACATTTTGTTTTATTATATTTAGACAAAATGTTTTATGATATTTTGAGTATAGAAATTGCAGTTTGATGTGTGAATTGTAGTCAGTACCTAGTTTCAGGTTTTAAGTTACTGAATGTAGCTTAATTATGCTTAATGTCTCAGAAAAGACAAGAGTGCTTTCTGCTTCAGCAAAGAGTTAACCCAGATTTTGAGAAAGGAATTTAAGAGAGCTATACAAAATATTACCTCAGTATTCCACTCCAGTCAGTTGTTTGTGCAGATGTGAATTAATGGACTGTTATAAAGGTAGTGTGATTTCTGTCTTTTCAGTTAAGGAGTGATGATGGCCAAAGTTTTGTTTTGTGTGCTACCATTAAGTAAAATCAATGTTCTAATAAAAAATCTCTGCGTATCTTTCATGAAGGAACTTCTTAAGAAATATTAAGAATAGTGAAAATTTATGCCCTTTGAGAAGAGCAGTATTTGGTCTTCAAACATCAACTGAATCTGTTTAAAACTGCTTACATCAGGTGGAAATGTTGAGGCTACTAGAACTAATGCCATACATGAAGTTGGAAACATTCAGTTGTTTGTGTATAAGCATTTTCTAGTACATTCTGCTCTACTTGAGGTTTTACAAAAATATTTTGCTGAAGAAAATATTTCAAACTGCTGTTTGAGACTAGTCATCTGTTTTTATGACATAATTCTGAGTGTTGATCTCACTCTCACTGTGTGTCATGAGTTCATGAACATTTTTTCCTGGGTATATGTCCCAAATTTAAACATTAAACTGAAAATTCTGTTTTAAAATTACCTTAAATAATGCATGTTAAAGTTTAATAAGTCTGATGTGCCTTCACAATAAATAAACCAATAATAACAACTTATTTTTGGTTAGAAAAAGATGTTTTTTCTCAGAGAGAAATATGTTCTTCCATGAACAAAATAACTCAGACCTGCAGACTTTTGAGCCAAACTTATAAAATGTTGTTATGAGCAGAGCACAGCTGTGGGAGTTAGGGCTCCCAAATTCTAATTCAAACACCCATTTGAGGTGAAGAATTTCTGATTCTCTCATCACTCCCCAAACACTCTCATGCCTCCAAAATATAGTCTGAAGTACACAATAAGAGGCATATAAACCTTATACTATTCCCTGTGCAGGTTTAGATATCATTCGGAATTTTTACAGCTTTGTGTTTGTAAATGTTTTAAAACTGAAAAGCATTGTGTGAGAACTATATCTTCTTTCAATAGCTTAAGTAGTTCTAGAGAAATAACATAGATTTCCTCTCATCACTTTAATTACCAAAGGCAATTGATAATATCTCTTTCTCCTTTGGTTGGTGAGTGCTTTTGATTTACACTCTTGTATATTCCATTGTTTCCCTAAAATCTAGTCTGCATGAAGTATTGAAACTGAAAATTTTTTTGCTTCATAGGAACAACACACACATAGCAGCACACAGACTTTGATGATAGTGTTGTTAATCTTTTTGGAAGTCTTACTTTCCAAAAGTATGAACTTAATTTTTCCAAAGCCATTAAGAAGGGGATGAAGCTGCTGTAGACTTGGTTGAAGTGGAATCTAATTTTTCTCTTACAGCTTTTCACTTTCATTCTCCTGGATAAACCTGTGAACTCTGTGTGTTTTGCAGCATATGATCTCAGCCCAATGCCTTTCTGAAGGATATCAAAGTCTTTATTTGCTTATTATGCAGATTGTGAAAATAGTACTTAACAGCAAATTATGTTTTACGTTCTATGTTCTAATGTTCCTTAGAACGCTATTCTTCAGAATTTCTATTTAAGATTAAGATCACTTCATGCTTATACATTATGGTTATGTTCACAAACTACAAAATTTACTCCACTCAACAATCAGGGCAAACAATTTTTATCCTTGACAAAGATGGGTAATTCATAAGGTGAGGATCGTCAAGGACTTAATCTTTACTGCTTCATGGCCAGGGCATAGAAGGGACATGCAGGGCTGACAAAGACACAGTAAAGAAACTCAGTGAAATCTTTGCATAGGCATTTAGTGCTCTGACTCTCACACCTGATGCATTTCTGTAGCAGATTGTCAATAAGATATAGATCAATTTGAAGTAAATGAACAGGAAATATTAGACCAGTCAGGCAGGTTAGGAAGGTCATTGGGACCAGATGGCATAAAACCAAGAGCTCTGAATATGAAATTCCCAAACTTCTGGCTAAGAAATGTAAAATGTCATTACAAATGGGCACTGAACTAAAGGACTAAGACAGCTGCTGAATCTGCCATCTGTCAGAAGGGCTTTAGAGATGATCTTGGGGATAACAAACCAGTGAGCCTGATTTCCATTTCTGTTAAGACTTTATATATGTATATGAATGAAAAAAACCTGTTTAGAAGAATTTACATGGCTTCTGGATTTCAGGGGTGTTTTCAGTAATAATATGGATAAATGGGATCAAATGGACATAACACACATTGCTTTTAAAAATGTCTTTGATCAGGTTCCATACCAAAGGCTCATTACAAAATTGTGTTGCCATGGAATTGGAGGAAAGCTTTTAAAGAAGAGGAATCCATGATAGATTTAATAATGGCAACATTTCAGAATGGAATTGATATTGGGACCACTTTTAATCAGCATCTCTGCTCTGGCAAGGGCAATGAACGGTGAACTCTGCAAGCTTGTGGATAAATTCTCTGTTGACAATTAATGCCATTTGCCTTCAATACCAATGGCTTCAATGGCAAGAATATCCAAAATAAAACTGAGCAGACCCAAAGTCAGCAGGTCAAGTTCAGTCTGAAGAAATGCATCTAGAAAAAAAATAACATGAACCATGTTGACATGATGCTGAACCAAGAATTGGCACTTAAAACTCAGAAAGGGACCTCTGACATTTTTCAGAAGTGTCAGTGTCAAACAAAAAATATTAGGCAAGTTTAGAAAAGTTAATGAGATTATCCTTGGGAACAGAGAGTGCCTGAAATAAGAGGACAGAAGGGCATCTGAAAATCGATGTGCCCATATCCTGAGTATCGTGTGCAGTTTTGTCCTCACATGAGAAAGGGAGCAGCTGAATCCAAAGAAACATGGAGAAAAACAAGCAAAATGCTCAAGATGGTGGAACAGCTGCCTTGTGCAGACACACTTAAAGGCTGGAAAACTTCATTTGAAGAAGAGAAGGCTGAGGAAGGTTATGACTGAGGTTCCTGAAATCATACAGGCAATAGATAAACCGAATATGCAATCCTAGATCTATGGGAACTTGAAACCAGTAAGGCTTTTGTTTAAAGCCAGTGAATGTAGTCCTTAACGTGGTGAATTTCTTGAACTGAGACTCACTAGAGAGGTTGGAGGAAACCACTACTGGCAGGTTTGGAATTGGGTTAGTCATAAATAACTCTCTCACAAAGATGCCCTTTATTTTATTTAATACTGGGCAGGATTGTGCCCACTGACAATATTAATGAAAGCATTTCCCACACTGGGAACAGCCATGTGGGGAATAGACAGCAGAAGGTGATCAAGCTTCTTGCGTCTCTGTTGTTACTGGAGGCAGCATACTGGGCTGTATGACGATTAACCTGCACCTCAGGGGCATTTCTTGCTTACCCTTTTCCCTTATTCAGTTAAAGGATTTTACATGTGGTTTTTTTCAGCTAATGCCAAACCTATATTTTAAACAAGACTCACTTTTTTATGGTCTCACAGATGAGGGCTGCATATACCTGTGCAGTACCCAGGCTGTCTCAGCCACTGTGAAAGTATTGCTATTAGATGATGATTTCTATACAGAGATCAAGATAGTCAATAGTCTAAACCTGGTAAATCAACAAGTTGCAAGTCTGAAAAAGTTAGGCAATGCTCAAAATTGAGTATACAAAAAGGGCAAAACCAGTGATTTCTTGGCAGAAAGGAGAAAGAAGTTTCTTATGTCATTTTGTTTTCCCAGCCAGTAAAACAAGTAACAAATACAGATTAATGTCACAGTCATGTACAGCAAATTAAGGAGAAGGTAACAAGTCAATAGGTTTCTGGATGTACAAGAATAAATATCATAGGCAAATAGAAGTGCAATAAATGAAGTCCAGTGTCAAATTTTATGTCATTTACCTAACTGGTAAGTAATATTGCCACAGGCTTGTGTAAGGAAGAGCCACCTGATTATGAGCCATGGGTTAAATAATTCAAAATATGTTGGCATTTCTTTCCAGGGTAAGAAACACATATACAATTGAGTTAGAGAACAAATACCAGGGCATAACAGACTTTAAACTTCTTATTTTGAAGAGACTGTATGTGAAAACAACGAACAGATGGCAAATAAAAGGAATATGTTGGCATTTCTTCTACCTGCGAGGCATAGCAATCCCTCCTTCATTTTGAACAGTCCAAGGATCATGCACCATATGAAGTTTTTAGTTGTCAGGGCACAGGAAGTCTGTCTTGCAAAGAGGAAACATTTAAATCATTAAGTTGCATACTATAGATCTTTCAAGTAAACATTGCAACAAATGATAAAGTGCAACGCTGTTATTCTGAACCATTCAAGAATTATGAAAGACAAGTGGTTTCCAGTAGATCCTGTTTGCAGAAATCCAGGTAAGGTTTTTCCATTTAGAAATGGCCTTACAGGTAATTTGGGTTGCTTAGGATCAGTGTGTTTAAATAGAGATTCTTGCATTATTTTAATAATACCTTTAATAAATACTTCTGATAATGAGGATTTTATTTGGTGCCTATGATTACACTCATCTGGTAACCTGTGAAAGGGATTCTGCATGAAGATTTAAAAGTAGTTAATCATTCTGATTTATAGCACAATTTTATGTAAAAAGCTGGCTAAATATAATTTTAGCTTTCCTGAGAAAATAATTTTTATTTAGGACACCTATATAATGCAATGAACTAAATGGATTTTATTTACATTCTCAAAGATAAACAAGTGCTTCTGTGCTGTTTGGATTAGAAATAAAATTAGGAACATGTTAAAATAGTGTCCTGCATTGTCCTAGGAAAAACATTCCTATAAGATAAATTGATAGTTTTATAAAATCTATTATGTATTTATTTGTTTTAGATTCGATAGGAAATAATGCTGACATAAAACACCTAGCAATAATTAGGCTTACAGACACAAAGCACTCACTATATTAATAGCAATATGCAGGTAAATTTACTGTGTTATCTCACTCCCTTGAATAATCAGTAGATAGTAATATTAAACTACAGAATGACTGAACGGATTACTAAATTTAAATAGGGTACCTGATTTTTCAATTGACACTCACTGAAGTACAGAGCTCTCTCTCTCTCTCTCTCTCTCCAATCAATGTGGTTTGCATACTTACAAAGCAAATCTCAGAAGTCATTTCAGACCCATGATTGTGTGCAAGAAGCATTTCATAAATCATTTGGAATACTGAAAAAATTAGAGAAAATTGTCCTTTGGATTAGAGAAGAAATTTGTTGAATAAAATATATATTCTGAATTATTTCCTCTTTTATAATAAGCTGACTAGATTAAATTGAGAAGCCAGTATAAAAGAGCCACTGGGATATCTATTATTTCTTCATCCTTTTATCCTCTTGCAATTCTCTTGGGGAAGTGTACATGTATATGCCGCATGAAATGTTATTAACTGACATTAAGTCTCTCATCCCCTTAGGCCGTGGCTTTTTTCCTCCCACTGTACTGACCATTAAGCAGCTCTAGTGGATGCGATCTGGAAATTGTTGTATTTATATCTTCTCAAGCACATGTCTTAAACTACTCATTGCATTTTGATATTTCATGACTTTGTAAGCCTCATTTAAGTTTTAATATCAATTATGCTTTAGCGTAATGACATGAAAGTGATAGGCTATTGGTTCTTTGCTCTAAAGAGGCGCAGGTGTCTTTTAATATATTATTTGTCATCTCTTGGTATCTGTTTTTCACTCTTTCTGTTGTAAATATGTATGATTTACAACAAAGTAAAACTGTCTACCTAGACCTCTGGAGGAAGCCACATAGTATCTTTTTACTCAGGTTCATCTTTGTTGGAAGGCTGTATTTGGCAGCTCAGGCTTTGAATGGGAAAATTAGGAGCACAATTCATGCCCATGTACCCTTCTGAATAATGCTGGCACATTGATTATTTGAGTTAGTGCAAATTATTAGCTGAAAGATAGCATGAGAGGTAGCATGGTGAGAAGGAAATTAACTCTATTGCACAAATCTCTTGGTTGCATTCTCCACCAATTATACTTAAAATATTTTGCTTTTTTTGTACCCTGTTCTTGTATAGCAGCAGCAATAGAGAACAAGCACGGTGCATCTCCTATTCACTTTCCTGGTTGGCTTAAATGTCTCCACCCAGAAGCATCCCCCAAGGTTTAATATTAAAATATTCATTTGTACTAAAATATTGTGTTCTGATTTTCTTTTATTTTGAGCTTAAAGGCTCAAAATTTCAACTCCTCCCCATGGCAAAAGAAAAGGATAATACCAGTACAAGAATCTCATTTTATACTGTACCTGAACTGTCTCTCTGTTTTTATATTTTATGGTCCTGCAGTTCTTTCTTCAGTCACACTGACTGCACTAAATTATGTAGAAGCACAGGCTTGTGACACCTCTGAACCAACCTGCAAGAGAATACGAAATCTTTCTTTTGCTTTCAGCCTGACTCAAAATCAAATTCCAAAAATTATATACAAATAATATCACCCATCTAATGAATGGAATTAAAGAAAGGCAAGGGTAAATCCATCAGTTTTATTATCTACCAGTGCTGAAGGATTAGCTCTGGAATTAATATGAATTTACATTACTAAATGGTCTTTGAAGGACATGCTAATTAGGTGAAATTCAAGTTTGTTAATATTTCTAAACAATAGCAGAAGATGAACCCTCTGCCTAAGGCTTAGGGCTGAATCAAGGAACATTGAGTTCCCAGTCACAGACTTGCAGGGTGACCTTGACAAGTCACAGAACATATCTGTGCCTCACTGTGAGATGTGGGATATTAAAACATTTCCTAGCTCACAGAAGTGTTGGTAAGGCTCAATTAATCAAAGTCTTTCAATATCTTCACACAGAAGGGTCTAGATAAGAACAAAGTATTATTGTTACTGAAGCAGACCTCTCCTGAGCACTTAATTTTTCATTTTATATAAACTTTTTTGGCTTATATGCACTGTCAGCATACAGAGCCATAGACCCTTCAGATCTAGTTTGTGTGGAGCTTGTCAAGATACAGCTGTTTTTAGTGTTATATCCCTATTAGGATATGACACAATACATCATAACAGCTCCATCAGAGCCATTAGGGTGTGAGCTGTCAATGTGTAATAAGATTACTATGCATTGCATCTGGTGGTGCTCTGATAATTCTGAACTAGGTATGCTATCATAGAGTCTACAAAGCTTTTGAGTACTGGTGTTGCACTGCTCATGAGTGGAACAGTATTATTTTGATATGGAATTAAGATACATTCTCCAGTATGTGTGAAGAGCATTTATTTTTACAATAAATAACTTTTCCACAAATCCCCAAAGATGTTTTCCTCAGCTTCGTCATATACTAAAGACCTGCAAGTGCTTCTATTTACAAATGAAGGTTTTTCTTGTTTGAGGGAAGGACAAAACTCTCTAAATTAGAGCCAAAAATATTCAAATAGATATAATCCAGTACGTGACCTTGGATTCCCTAGACTATAGGAAGTTTGCATTCAGAATAACAACTAAGATAGGAACAACTTCCAATGTGTTTTTTGTCTCTACAAAAAGTGCAATTTTCAGACATGTCTTGGTTCTAGAAGACAGGTGTCTGCTAGGGAGAGCAGGAGCCTCCCTCGGGATGAAAGAATGTAGACCCCCTCCCTCCGAATTATTATAAATTTGAAATCAAGGGGCTTTCAGGCAGAGATCTGGGGATAGGAATAACAGTTCTTTACTAGTATAACCAGGCAAACAAACAAACAATAACTACAGCAATAACAAGAACACAGAACCAGGGACCCCGGGACAGCTCTCTCAGCTGAGATGGGATGGAGGAGAGGCTTTGCTTCACAAACCCCCTTGGGCAGTCAGTCCCGGTGCTCCTGCAGGGCTCCGAGGAACAGTCGGCTGGAAACAGCAGGGATGAGCTGAGATCCTGGGTCGGTGGCTGAGGTGTATCAGCAGCTCCGCGGCGGTGCCTGGCACTGCCACACGTCCCGGCAGGGCAGGGGGTGCGAGGCCACCAGCCAAGAGGGGAGAAGGAGAAGAAGCAACTGCTCCGTCTGGGTGATGGCGAAAATCCCTTCTCTCCACCGCAGCAGCTCTGCGCCCCAGCCCACGAACGTCCTTCCCCGAAGCCGAAGAAAAGCCAGCTAAAAACTGTCCCCACCCTCCTTTTCTGCCCCCTTCCCCCCCCCCTGGGCCCGGCTATTCTTTGTCCGTTGTCAATCACCCCTAAGTACCGGTAGTTAGGTTGCCCCAGCACATAATGGGTAAAAATTCCCCGGGCAGGCCAGAACGACAAAACAAACAAAAACAAAAAAAAAAAGGACACCTAACCCTCAACAAGACAGAAAAAAAAGAAAGAAAAATTATGCTGCTTTACCCTCAACATCAGTCAGGGTATAATTAGGAAAGAAGAAACATTCAAACAATTTTAGTGCATTCAGAACCTTCGGCTAAATGTCTAACAACAATCTAAGATAGGTATTATCAATGGAAATCAAAGAATCATAGAATCATCTGGGTTGGAAGGGACTTTAAAGATCATTTACTTTCAGTTCTTCTGTCATGGACAGGGATACATTTCACTAGACCAGTTTGCTCAGAAATCCATCAAACCCATCCTTAACATTTCCAGGGATGGGGCATCCACAACTTCTCTGGGCAACGTGTTCCACTGCCTCATCACCCTCACAGTGAAGAATTCCTTCCTTACACCTATTCTAAACCTACTCTCTTTCAGTTCAAAGCCATCCCACTTTGCCTGTCACTACATGCTCTAATCAGAAGAACCTTTTGATTCAGAGAAAGAAGCTGTATTAAGTTTGTGCTTCTTTGTCTGCACAACACCTGAGCGTTGACCGATCAGTGGGGAACTTACTGCTCTCATACCTTTGTGAAGGACCATTCATTGGGAGAACTGGAGTGCTGACTTGATTGGGTCACAGCAAAGTCTGTAGCAGAACAGGTAGAAAAAATGAGTTTTGCTGATATTTATAAATCATCACTAGGAATCTGCAATTCTACGTATGAAACTCTTGCTCACAGTATCTCATTATTCCTGAAAGTATTCCTTGATCAAAATGAACAAGGTGACAAAGCTCCAGTAACAGATATGTGCCTGTATTGTTCTCCTGAGAACTTGTACATGCACACATGTGAGCCTGTGCAGGAGGAGGTTGTGGTGTGCCTTGAGTAGAGAGAGACTTGAGGGGAAAATACAAACTCCAAGTGCTTACAATATTTTCAAGTCTACCCAGAGAAGACTGAGCTGAGTGGCTTCAAAGGAGCTTTAACATAGCACTTGGCCACAAAGAGTGTTAGTAAATCTTCAGGAGGTCTGAAGTCTCTCCTAAAAGAGGGAGTTACAGCCTCTCACAATCAGCTGTCTTGTCAAAGTGTGAGCTGTTTGATTTTTCTGAGTCTGTGGTGGGGCACAGGCAGGCAGACCTCAAGTCAGAAAAGCTTAATAAATTTTCTAGAAATATATATTCCAAAACGTTCAGACTGAATAAGAACAGAAAGCAATACAGTCATTTTTCATAATGATAAAAAGTCTTGTTCAAAGTCTTTCTCATTAAAAATTAAATAACTTTTGGTGCAGGAATAGAAGGTAAATAGGAAATTATTCAGAGACCTGACACTTATACTGAATAGAAACCAGGAAAACATGCTGTGGTCCTTGAAGGAGACATAGAGCACAACTAAACAAGGAAAAATACAGAAAAGAGAAGCTAAAATTTAAAAAAAAAGCAAGTGAAGTGAGAAGAAATGTCAATGATCTGACAAATAGCACGAGTACAGGCTTTTTCTGTTATTAGGGCAAACAGGAAGATGTAAGAAATTCAAATGCTTTGTGGGTACAGGCTGACATGGCGAAACAATGTGCTGAAGGAAAGACTTGCTTACATTCAGAAAGAATTTGCACATTTGAAATAGTAGCTAGCAAAAGTATATGGAAATAACTACAGCATTCTGTGTCACTATTTGTGTCTTTGGTGAGACTAGTCCACACAGGAGAGATTGAGAAAAGTCAAAGACGTGAATTAAATCTTCCACTCTGGAAAAAAATCCCCTCTTATAAATAAAGGAGTTCTCACTGGTATGAAAACACATATAAAATGCTGGTAATAGTCTAGAACAAGTAGGGAAGAGCAAAACTCTAAGAACAAATCTATCTCAAGCCTGAACATATAATTTCCCTCCTGTGGAGATCCCAAGAACAGGTTGCGGGCTTTTCGGAAGAATGTTCATAAAATGTTCAAAACTCAAAAGTCTTCTGAAAGTGTTAAAACAGACATTAAAGGATGCTGTTCGTAATTGCAGTGTCAAGGACAGAAAAAATGTGGAGAAAAATTTTTAAAACATTAGTTAATTCAAAAACCCTTCCAAACTGAGCAAGAACACCAAAGAACATATGCCTTCAAAAGAAACATTTGCTGAGACAGCAGGAATCAAATTCTTCCAGAAATTAAATGCTTCCCTGCCCTCACTACAGGTTTGTTTCATTTTTTTCTTTCTTTTTTTTTCTTGGAAGGTTATTTTTGAACCACAGTCCCCAGATGGTTAAAAATCTTCTGATTTCCAGACTAAATTTATTCATAATCAGTTTATATTCATTTGTCCTTGTGCCAGCACTGTCCTTTAGTTTTAATAGTACATCTATATTGTGTAGCTATTTGTAGATTAAATTATTAATATTACAAAGGATAGTATCAATTTTTAAGAGAGATCACTAGATGAGATTATGAAGATAAAATTCACTGTTTCAACAGCTGTTTGATCATAAAGTTATAGCCTAAAAAGATTATAAATACAATAAGATGTATTTTCACGTCACTTTGAGGGAAACAAATATGTATCTTTTTATTACTTTTTTATGATATTCCGTAATGAAATACAGTTAAAATAAATTCCACTAAAACTGTCTTGAGGAAAAAGCAGGCTAGGTGGAGTTGCTGTTCATTAAATGTAGAAGTCTACTCTTCAACTTTGGTACAAGTGATAGGATGGGTTCTCCTTTGGACCACGCTAATTGTTTGGTTAACATTGGTAACGTAGTAATAACAATTAATCTGCTGCTGCATAACAACCAGCTAATTTTGAAGTAGATTTGGACTAATGAATTGTTTGAGGGAGGGAAATTGAAACTCTTAGGTTGAAGGAATAGTATCCTGTGGAAACACACTGTAGAGACTATATTGCTAGTTTTTAAAAGCCCTTTTGAGCAGTGAAGGTGCCTGTAAGTGTTAAAAGTTCTTGATATATTAGTGTATGAATACCCAACACATATGGCTTCTAGATGTTTTTCCCTTTCCTGTGTGGAGGAGGAATGCCGAGTAAACTGCCGTCTGTCAGACCCTCTAGGATATATTACAGGGATTCCCCTGCAGTGCTTTCCCTTCTGTGAAGGACAGACTGGAGATGCGTGAAGAAGAATATCAGAAACCACATTTCTTGGCTGAATGAAATTTTAAATTTACCTTCCTATTCTCAGTATTAATTACCTGCAGCCCATCCAACATTGCCTCCCCACACCCACACACCTCATTCTGTACACTGTACATCTTTAAGTATTGTTCTGTATCAACTCTGTCAGTGCTGAGCTAGTGACTCCTTTCCTTCCATCCCTCTGTTTTCCCTCCTGTGTTTCTGGGTAGTGCAGGGCCCCTCTTAATTAGCCTTTTCCACCTGAATAAGCCAGAGGGACACATGCCTCCTGACCTGAAGCAATGCAGGTGAGTAGGCTGGCTTGCTATTTCCACTGCCTTTCTACATGATGCCCCTGCCTTTCCTCAGCAGACACAAGGTACCAGAGATGTCTCAGAGATGAGGAGAGTGTGTCTGCCTGCCTGCTCACCCTGTGGCTCTGGGGGACAGGTAGGGTGAATATCAGAATAACAGTTTGTGCCCACAACAGAGAGTGTCCCACTGAGAGAGGAAAATGGTATTGCTGCTTGTATTTCAGCTGATCATAAAAGTAAAAAGGATATAGTAGCCCAAAGGATAAACTGAACTCAAAGGTACTTGTAGCTGCTCTGAAGCTTGTATTATAAAAAAAAAATAAAATCAGAAGCAAGCCATTCATTGAAGTCCTGGCTTTCATGCACTTGCGTTTGGCATTGTTATTTTAATCTTCTGACCTCATTTTGTGTTTCTGCACTGTTTGTCTTCTCTGGCAATGTTTAACTTACTAGGTTAAAATTAGTCTTGTGTTGTGGAGATACTGTGCTAGGCTACTGGGATTTTTCCCTCTAAAGTTCCCCTGATTTTTATCGACAATTGCTCAACATCTGCATAACTCTTTCTTTCCGGTGTCTAAACAATTACACTTGGGAGGCTGCCAGCTCGTGGTGGCAATAGGCACCTCTGATGAATGTGACAAAAGCATTATCCACTTAATGCCTTTTATCTATGGCAAAGAATGAAACCCCCACCTCATGCACAGTGAATCTGTACCTGCCTGCCCTACCCTCCCCATGTTTCTGCATTCTGGACTGGGCACAGAATAAGGAAGTTTCCTAGGAAGACTCTGGAGTAATTCTGCATTTCAGCCTAAATAAAGTCTACCTGCTGCATGTGGTCCTTTGAAGATCTTTTATCCTGAAAGAAAATGATAAATTGATTCCATCCAATAATAATTTATGTATGAAACAAGTTTGGAAATTAATACAAAAGTAACCTTTATCTTCTGTGAGAACATATGCTGAGAAATATGTGATGGTATCCTATTTATGCTGTAATTAAACGTTCTTTGTCTTCATTAGCCTCTGTGAAAAAGCTACTTCTACAGCAATTCTCTGAGCTTATAACAAATTTATCTGTTCCTGGAGACCACTTGGTAAACTGGCCACTCATATCTATTATCATCCCTTAATATCAATAATGGTATTAAGATATTATTATTGAGGTGGAAAAACCCACTAAGAATAAGAATTCTGATTATTTTTTGATACACAGGTCCAGATCTTTAATAAGAATTATGCATGTTAATGTTCAAATGCTAACTCTTCTAAAAAAAAGACATTTTCCAGGAAATATCATAGAGATCAAGTTTTGTTCACATGTGTGAAAGTAGTGGATTTTTTATATATATATATATAAATATATATATATTTATACAGAGGATTTTGAATTTAATTGATTTCTGGCTAGTGAAGAACAGTGCAAATAAAATCCACATGTGACTACTCAATATGAAGAGCAGATTATTCGAATTTTCTTTTAGTTGTCTATTTTTGTTTATGAGAAAATAAATACATTTATTAATCATAAAATAGAGATTATATTAGATGCAGTTAGCATGTTATATGTTATGTACTATTCACCTTTTACAGCACAACCAGATTATTTTGTGGATGCACACAACCACTAAAACAGCTGAGAAAAACTAACTGTTGCTTGAAACTGCATACTGTTCTGAAACAGCAAGTAATGTTCAGATTTTATACATCAGTCTTCTGAGAAAATATTCAAATCGCCTAAAAGCATAAATTTCTACCTATGAAGCAATAAGAAGAGATTCTGATCTTATGGCTCCTGTTCTAATAATCAGTTTTTGTTGCAAACATTTTTTTATTCCTGCCACCATTTTGGACTGAGCTGGCAATTTCCTGCTCTTGGGCTGAGTGCTTAATCAAACAGTGATGCCTCTAGAGCCAGTGGGTATGCTGGAACAAAATCCTTTTTGTCAGTGTTCATGTTCACAGTTCTGGCTTCTGGATGCTCAGTAGCAAAGCAAAGATATTAAATATAATCATTATAGTGGACATTTCAAGTGCCCATGTGATGTTCCTTTAGAAGTGTATGATTTCAGAAGGCAGCCTTGGATATCTAGAGATTTTAATCACTTTGCATTTTCTTTGCCTTAGCTCATACCTTGAAGATTTAGTCCTTAGGCAGATCAGTCCCTTAAAAACTTAAACTTTCAATTCAGTACTTGTCCAGAATTCCCTTGTAGGTTTGTTCACCAATGGCAGCTGAACATAAACACCATTAAAATGTACACAGCTAGATGGGAACTATCTTAATTGTGAGAGAGGTGGAGCTACCTGACTATTTTTCAGTGCTGAGCACAGGAATGTTAATCTGCATTGTAAATGTATGTTCTGGTTTAGGGCTGAGGTCATGCAGACGGGCTCTGTCTACTCAATTCTTGGGTACAGGGCAGCCCTGCCCCAGAACTCCCACATTAAAGGCAAACAAACAAGCACATATTTAGGTAACAAATCAGTACATATTTAGATCTCTAGAATGCTTACTAACTTCAAGTTTCATGAGAGACTGCAATCAGGAGAGACTTGAGTAAATCAGGAAAGCTGATGAGAAAACAAGCAGAGTGGAACACACAGTCATCTGACTCTCATTAATGGCATCTCCAAGATTAGAGAAAGGTGCTGAGAAAAAGTGATTATTTTCACTTTCTCTTCTGAAAAACAGTTCATTATTACATCCACACACCTGATTTCAACCATTCAAAACACAGAAAATCCCAAGGTCACTAGATTCCCCCATGGATGTTGAGTAAATTGAACTGGTAGAAATTTCATCTTGATTTACTGGAGTTGTCATGCTTTTTTAGAATTAAGAGTTATCACTCGAAGTGTTATTGGCAGGAAATCTAAAAATATGGGCACATATTACATAGCAGCAGTGAACATTGCAAGTGAAAGTCTGTCTTTTAAGAAGACAGCAGGAGTGTGAGGTTCTGAGACTTATAGCAATAATGTTTTATGGGGCTACTGTAGATCTATAAGAAAGACATTGTGGTACCATAACATGTCCAGAGAAGGACAACGAAGATGTTGCAGTGTCTGGAGTACAAGTCATGAGGAGCAGCTGAAGGATCTGGGGGTGTTTATCTTGGAGAAAAGGAGGCTCAGGGGAGAACTTAACACTCTCTACAACTCCCTGAAGGGAGAGTGCACCCTGGTAGGGGGGTCGGGCTCTTCTCTCAGGCAACAAGCAATAGGACAAGAGGGAAGAACATCAAGTTGCACCAGGGGAGGTTTAGATTGGACATTAGGGAAATGTCTTCATTGAAAGGGTGGTCAGGCCTGGGAGCAGGCTCCCCAGGGAAGTGGTCACATCACCATTCCTGGTAGCGTTCAAAAAAATCTGTAGACGTATGGACATGGTTTAGTGGTGGACATGACTGCCAGTTTAATGGTTGGACTCAATAAGTTTAATGGTCTTTTCCAGCCTTAATTATTCTATGATCTTTGATGAAAAGACTTGCAAAAACTTTCAAAAGTCTTTGGATTTCTAGAAGCTTTTGCCAATGAAAGGTCAGTGGAGTTCGTTATAAGATTCCCTTTTCCAAGAGGGGGAGTGATGTAACTCTAGCACTGTATTTTTTATTCATCCCATGGGAACCAGTCTAGATCTTATGAATATGGGGTTTTGTGACAAAACATTCCTTTAAAACAATTTGGAAAAATTTCATTCTTCTGAAATTTTTGGGGAAAGATTTTTCCATTTGTTTGATTATATATATACCTGTTGTAGCAACTGTACTTTTTCAAATGTTGTGTGCTTAAAGGCATGAGTATCTCTTAGTTATATTAGGCTGTGAAATATACTGGAACATTGCCACATTGAATAAGCACCACATGTTAGTATTTCTATAAACACAGATATAAAGGACTGCAATTGACTTGAGTATTCCCTTGGATGTGCTCTCTTGTGATCAATTGTCATCATTGGCAATGATGTTTCCAGGAAGAGTGTAAGTTAGGTTCTCCTGAATCAAAATACACACCAAAAGCTTATGTAATCACCTGTGTCCTACAAGTTATTGCCCTTGTGCCCAAGTTATGAGAGGATCTAAGTTTAAGAACTCTTCTAATGAAACTTTTGTTCCCCCATCAACTAAATTTTAAAGAAATAATCATGCACTGTAATTTATATATCTATCTATTTATTTATTTATGATGTGGAAAAGCATTTTAGGGACTTTTAAATATTCTTTCAGGTTGGAGGAAATTTGAAGTACTACATTGAAACACAAGGAATTAGGTGTAAACTTGTGAAATTAAAGTTAACCGGAAATAGACACTAGTGTCTGATATTAAGGTTATCCAAGCTGGATAGTATGTGAAATGTAAATGCTATTAGATGCTGAACATCAAAAGAGGTTTTAATATTCATTCAAGTCCAGCTGCTTGTGGCAGAAATTAAGTTGCTATATTTTTTGGATCCCTTATTACATGCTACTGACCTCTGACTAATTTCCCAGCGGCATAACGTCAAAATATGCTGCTATAATAAATGCAAAATATGTGTATAAGAAGTGTTCTCTAATATTTTCAAGGCTTCTGTAAACTTCATGGAGTAAAAATGGTCCTTGTGGACATTTCTAGAGGAGACTCTACTCTTTCTGCTGTGACATGTCCACATTTAATCCAGCCAGGTTAGGCCAAGATCTGATAAAAGAAGCAAGCACCTAATTTCTGAATGTAAATAGGTTGCCTGTTTGAAACCCCAGACAATACGAACCTCTCTACTTCCAGTGAAAGAAGAGATGAGGCTGTCCAGAGAGGAAACTGAAGCAAAATTATTGTTATTCTAAAACCAAGGTGGACATTTAGACTATCCCCATTGTCACAGTGCAGTTGGTTCTTGTAGAGATTTAGTGGATAGGCCACATGGTTGGAAAGTAGTGACAAATACTGGAGTTTTATCAAAACATTTATCCTGGAGAATTTTTTTAATGTTTAATTAAAGACACATTAAAAAGCTTGATATGTTAATAAAACATCAGCATTTTGCACATTAGGTGCCTTAAACTGCCAAACAAACAGTGAATGTATTCTGCATGGCAACTGCTTGACATGTTGGTTGTTTAATCATTAGGAGCTAGACAAATACTCTAAAATATCTTCTGTGCATTTTTGATTGAGTTCTACATCCATTTCCTATTCCTTTTGCACTTGCTTTCAAGAAAGGCTTGAGCAAACAGGCTTTATTTGCACCATTCTAACAATAGGTGACATTTATCCCTGTACAGAGGAAACAGAGAAGCAATACACCTGGGTGCAAAACTTGATTCAAAAATAGTTTTTATGTTATTAGGGATTTACTGTAAGCTAACTGGATTAACTCTGCCTGTTGCAGTGCAGGTTTGATGTCTCAAAAGAGCAGCTTCAGAGACGCTCATCACTCAGAGAGATGGACGACAGTGGCACCCAGCTGTCCCACTGAGAATGGGTGACTTCCACAGACTGGGAGGTAGCAATGCCATGCATTGACTGTAAAAATTTGCAGTCCAAGAGAACGAAGATGTAACAGAACATGGTGACTGAGACTGACCCACCAGGCTTCTGTGGTTCCCCCCTTGCCCTTACTCAAGTTCAAAAGTCTTCTATGTGAAGACTTTCCAACAGAGTGAAAGAAAAAATAACTTCAGCTCAGCTTTCAAGGGAGGTATTCAATAGAAAACTAATATTGGTGGCTATGAATTCCTGAAAAGCTATGTGACTAAAGAGGATAAGAATTAAAGTGTTCTAAAATTTCTTAATCTTCTTTATCTACTGAAATTCCCCAAGAGGTTCAAAATCTATTAGAAACCACAATCAGAGATCAGAAAAATGCATTGAATAATCTGAACTCTTACAGTTTAATTTATGAAGCTCAGGATTCTATTGTGATGGACAAATCTCTGACAGAGGCTGTTTGCAATCCTTCTAAAGGAATAAAGCAAATAAATTCTGGAAAATCTAGATTTACTCTTGCACATTCTGCAAGCAGAAAAGAGCTAGGCTGGATGAATACATTGCTAATTGTGAATTATTCATCTCACTCTAGCAATCAGTAACATCCACATTAAACATTAAAGACCTAGATTCACAAGGAGAATGTAGTCACATAAATACCTCTTCAGGCAGCCAGGGTTGACATTTGAATGCTAGTGGTATTCAACACCCCCGCATCATCCCTCCCACCTTTTCATAGGTGCTTAAAACTGCACACATACTCAAGTTTCTGTTGAAAGGCATCAGAATAGCTTCCAAAATTTTAGCAGCAAGGAATTAATAGCTACCTGTTTTATTGTTTTCCCATGTCAAAGTTCACACAATAATTCTCTTTCTTATTGCGGGTTTGGTATCCAATTTTTCATCTTACAAAAGATACACTCGGAATCTGTTTCACTAAAATATTACAGCTCTAGCTTAAAGCCCAGAAGCTTAGTTTCTGTACTTCTACCTGACTGCTAACAGAAGGTGCAGAGTCATTCTCCAGTGACAGTGGTCTAATAAATATTTAGATCTTACACAGACACATACACCAACTGAGCTTCAAGATTTAAAATACATTTCATCTTGCTAGAGTAGCTATAACATCAATAGCAAAAATCATTTTTTGATGAATGTATATGATGATTTTATGACTCTCAATGATACTGATTGCTTTTCTTAGTTTAACCCTTGGAGCTGGGTACCTTGGCCATGCTTGCAGTGGTAAGATGGTGATTAGTGATTCCCACTAGATCAGATGTGGTTCAAGCACCAGCGGAAAGAAGATGTCCAGCACCTTACGTGTCTCCTCCAGGGTGAGCAGGACTCCTCTGGCAGCTGTTTCAGAATGACTCTAGTTCCTCTGTTAATGAACAGAAGCATCAAGTTCCCAGATTTAAAAGAGGGTTATGGCCTTCAAAAAGAGATTAGACTTCACAGTACCACAAGACTGGTCTTTTGTATTTCTTTTGGGGTGCTGTTCAAGGACACAAGTATAGACAAACTTCTTTAAATGAAATATGGAGTTTATACTAACTTTTTATATCAATTTCTGAAATAATTATGCAATTGTTCATTCTCTTTTTTATCCAATCATCTACCCCTTTTCTGGGATTAGAGTTTTTCCCTCAAATATTTTCAATATGAAAAAGATAAGTCTTTAGGCTGATTAAATGCAACTAAAGTTCCTGGGGAGGCTCAGATATAAGTATACCACAAAGCTTGTTAAGATAATTTCACTGTTGTGTTTGAAGGATCTGCACATGCATCAGCTAATCAAACTCTCTCTCCTTGGTTCACTTTTCAAACAAGCAGCTGGGGAATAAACTTATGGAGACTGGACTTTCCTGAGAAATTTTTTTTCCCGATTCTCTTGTCAATTTGGCCTCAAGTCACTGCTTAAGGTGACACAGTTCAGCATGGGTCTGATCACCATTGTGTGAGCGTATCTCATATATGCTGTAGAGGAAGTGGTGGAAGACAAAAACTCTTCAGTTGTTTAAACTTATGCCGAATAAATTACTTATTATTGATATATGAAAAATTCTCAATTGAAGATATTAATCATAATATCATAAATGTTTGAACTACAATAAGCATCTGTTATGAGGCTGGAAAAAATGAGAAAATACAATGGAAACACAACAGTCCTCATTTAACTTGTGATATTCTAGAAAGGAGTGAGAAGGCCATTTGGAGAAAGGGAAAAGTAAGAGCAAAAGCGTGATGTGTCAGAAATCTTTAACTCCCTTTGAATTTTACCATTTCTGGCGTGACACACGACAGTGTGTGAAATAAATATTTAGTCACACTTTTTTATTCTTTAAAAATATCTCACACAAAACCTTTTTAAAATATAAGAATGTTATCTAGTAAATTCCAATACATGGTCGCTAGAAATAAAGTCTTTAAAGCAAAAAGAAAACATTATCATATCCAAATGGAGCTGATGTACCAAATGTACCAAAAGACTTTCCAGTTTTATGTATAAAGCCTCTATTTATATATGCATAGGAAGTAATTTTATTGAAACCAGTCTAAAAGGTAGTTCTGCTTTTTTTGAAAATGTAGCAGTGTTGTGAACAAAGTCCTTCAAAAAATTATTCTGCAATAATTGCTAGAGATGTGCAGCAGGTGATTGCTGAATTGCAAGATCTCTATCAGTGTAGAAATAATTAATAATATCAAATAAATTGGACCATATTTGAACAAATAAATAATGTTAATTTTAACAGAAGTATGATGAAAGCTCAAATAACATTTGACTTGTTTTCTATTTTTAGTACATGATTAAAACCTTTGGGTAGGTATTCCTGTTGAAACAGAAAAATTTGAAACAGGAAATTGTGCAGCTTACCAATGGCAAAGTAAATCTCAGTGGAATAATTATTTTGATATTAAATCACTTTTATTCTGGAGTGAAGTGTTCGTTGAATAGCTGTTCTGGTGGAGCTTACAGGGAGAGCTTATTCTGCTGTAGTTGTAATGGGCAATTTCCCTGTGCAGGCATGCTTAAGGTTGTGCAGAATATGGTCTTTGGAAATACTGCTCCATGCCAAAATGTTTCATAGAATATTTATTTTTTGCTTGTATTATAAAGCTCTGTAGATACAGGTTTGTGAATGGGATGAATGGGTACTTAACAATTAATAGCCTGATTTCGAAATATGAGACAGCTGCTTCAGTTGGTTTCCACATGTGACTCCAAATGTGCAGTGGGATGTGATCTCTATATATAGTTCAGACACAGACCTCCAACTCAAAGAATCTCCTAGGAAAAGACTGATTCAGTTGGAAAGTAGGCACTTAGAATGGATGAGCTGCTTTCAAGTTTCCTGGCTTCTGCCCTTTAAAGGAATTGTATCAAGGTTTTGAAATGTGATATCTTAACTTTGAAGGATTGTGAGATATTTTGAACTTTTCAGGTCATCTGCTTTTTTCAGTTATGATATTCCACTGATATTTAAAATTAGAAACTGTGGATACTTTCCTCAGACTGTCAGCTCTCTAGTTTTTTAATGTGTTTGAGCAAGAAGTTATGTGTGAGAGGGAGACAAGATATCCCATTTTTATCACCTTGATCAACGACAAGCAATTAATTTCAGCACAACTGAAATTTCATTAATTGCTGTATGCCTGTCCAGCATGACTAATAAAGCTGGGTTTTAGTGGATGAAGAGTTCAAGTACAAGTATATGGCATGAGGGAACAACTTTGGAAAGTAGGATTTCAGAATTTTGAGCACAGAGCTGGTTTGACACTTTTCAAGATTCCTTTATTCTGCTTAGTAGATTAATTTCATACATTTGTAAAGTCACATGTCAGGCATGTTTATACTGTGTGATAAATATTCTGTGTAGTAATGAAATTCTTGTGCCACCTATCTCATTATAGATTCACTAAAGTGTACCACAACATCCTTCCTGCTTGGACTCAGATGTCCTTATGTGGAAACCTGGGTTTGTGGTGAGAAAGAGAGGGCTGATATTCACCCTCTTTCAACCACAACAGAGCACTCCTAAATCCCACAGTATGACTCTGGTCTTTGCCTTCAGCAGGACTGTCTACACAGAGAAATCATGAGGAACAATTTCTTCACAAAAATAACAGAACAAATCCTGCAAGCAGCAATGATGTTCAATTATGAAAGGCTGGATCTGCCAGTCCCCGGGTCCCCCATTTACTTTTATTTATTGTCAGTTCATTCTTCTAGTTGTGGTTGACATGAGCAATGAAATAAAAAGGGGGAACTAGTTTCTGGACAATTAGCATCTGAGTCATGTACTTTTCCAGCCCTGTACAAAGCTTCCCATTTCCCACATTAACCATGAGGTAAATGCCACATGGGCAGGCAATCACTGTGGAATCAGTTTGGTGCCTGGGTCTAATTAATCATAGCCATAGCTGTTGTCTTAACCCAAATTCTGCTGCCACCATCATCATAGACAAGCACTTTCTAGATCTGTTTTGAGCAGCATGACTGATATCTATGATATGGAGATATATTCTGCAGTTTTTCTGCTAGTGAAATTGATGTAGGTTTGGAAATATGAACAGTAATAGTTATTTTTTATCTGTGAGCTTAAGTCCTTTCTTTTCTGAAAGCAATGCTAAGAAACACATCCTCTCTTTAGAAAGAAAACTGTCAAGATATTTTCAGTGTTAAATTAAAGCAAATTTTACTGCTTTGCATTTTAAGAGGTTTTTGACAAAAGTCATGATCATATGGGGAAGGATTAACCTACAGGAAGTCACGTAAGGTGGTGATAGTCTAAGAAAAGGAAAAAAAAAAAGAAAGTGTTGTTAAAGATCTCTCTTGCTCTAGAGTGGTTAAAAGTCAAAACTAATGGTATTAGCCTCCAATGAATCAAGCAAATCCTTTAGGAAAATACATTGTACAGTTAGAGTAAAGGAATTTGAATATGGTAATGTCAATCAGCAGCAAAATTATTGCATGTCTTTTTGCTCATTCCTTCTCCTCTAACCATAAATTATTTGTTTTCAAGTCGACCCACAGATCCCAACTCTGCTCACAACTGCCACCAGTTTGCATGGCAGCCTTGCAAAATTTGGCCTTGGGGACACGTCATAACAAATACCCAAGCTGGAGGCCAGAGGGCTTTTTGGCTTCCAAGGGCCAGATAGTTCTGTATGTATTTTCCTGAATGCAAACATTTAATGTTTGCAAGCCCTTACAAGCATTAATCAGCTCAGCCTTTGCACTGCACTGGCATGTGCTTGTTTTAAAGATTTGGAGGGTAGCGCAGCTTTTCATCACGATAGGCTTTGGGAGATCAGATAGCTCAGAGCCAAGGAACCCAGTGAAGCCAGAGGCTTAGGAGTAGCTGCTTCTAGCCAAAGGCTTTTCCTCACTAGGGGACAGGCCTGCCAAATGGGAGGGGAATGGGACTAATCTTTGATTCTTTGGAGAAATCATGAAGAAACTTCCAGCCTTAATGATCAGCTAATAACTATTTACAGCTGCAATTAATATCTTCAGCTAAGGAAGTGCTAAGAACTAGTATTTTTGGGGGCTCAAAGTTAAGTACTAATGTTTGCTGAATTACATAATGATATGTATTTCCTTGCCTTTCAAGCAATCTTTTTGGTGCTCTAAATGCTAAATGCAGCTCTGGACCATATATTCCACCTTTCTCCTTTTTCTACAAGACCATAGATTTTGTCGAAATGTATGTAGACTCATACAAGATCATAGTTAATTTAATCCTTTAAACTTTCTATAGGGGTCTTCCTGGAACCAGAACACACGCACTTTCTTTTTCCCTGTCTAAATTTAAATTATTTTTTTAAATAAAACTTTTTGCTAAATTTCTCTGAAATTTATCGTTCAATTAAATAGCTTTTGTGTCAGTTTGTGAAAAGTACACATTAGCTAAGATTTTGGCTAAGACTGAATTTTGTGGCTGCTTGATACCCTCGTAACAAATATAAAAAATCAAATGCACTAATGAAATATTCCTTTGCTCAATATCTGAAAGATAAATATTATGTTGTTGCTAGAGAGGTAAATGTTCTCTATTCTTTTTGTGTTTATTCACTTAATTACACCTGCAAAGGCTCCAAATCATTTAATACATGTTACTATTGCTAAGTGCTAAATACAGATGAAAAGAAGTGTTGAAAGGAAAATGTGTGATCAGCTTCTGTGATGGCATTCACATATGCTCTTAACCTAGCACTCGCATTTTGTATATTTTGACAGAAGAGTTAAGATCCTGAGCACTTCTTTACATACGTAATCATGTAGTTATGGTGTGTCAAGAGCACATGTTCCAATTCATTATAGACTGAGAATTCAAGAACTGAATTAGAGGCTCTGAAAAAAGTTGTTAGACCTTCAGAACTGAATTAAGGCCAGCCTCAAATATCTTTACATTGAAGAGTTCAAGAGCTGCAAAAGAAATAGGATGGTATTCCATTCAAATGGAGATGTAAACACTTGTTCCATAATAAAAAAATCTTCAATTGCTTTACATACGAGTGCCCTTTCCCTTTGCTTGTAGATCTTCAAGGGCCCATTGAATTCAATGGAGCTATGGAAATTCACAATGACCAAGCATCTGATTTCCAGTGTCATGTAAATTAGATACTAATAATGGCATAAGACCATTTTGTCCATTTTCCTGCCATGTTGAGATTATAACCTACAGCGTATAATGCAATTCAGATTATTAAAACAATGAAATTTCTCTTACTTCCCAGGAAAATTGTTAATTCCAGATTTGAATTATGCTCATGCTTGCAGACTTGCACCTTGAGGTTCAAAAACATTTCTTAATTTCCTTTCCTTTAACCATTTTTTCTCATAGATGGCTAAATATTTTGTTTCATTCAGCAAAATTCTCTCTTATTGGTTGTGTGGGTTACTGTGTTGGAGGCCTATTTAAAGCAGAACAAATGTTTTAAGCCACAGTAATACTGCTAGTGAAATGGGAATTTTTGCTTATTAGATCATGTTTTATTTCTTAAATGCTCTACTGCCACAATCTAAATCCTCTTATACAATCTTAGATTTGTAAGGAGCACTTGTAGGAGAATGAGAGTTACTTTGGCACAAGATCAAACACTCTGCAAAGTAAATTCTGGCCAAGCACTTCAGCTAAATACTTGGTAGTTTTAGGCACTGGGTCTGCACATTCTGTTTTGGGTCACGGGCCTTTATCTTCCAAGGACATTCCAGGCTCAGTACTTTTTGTGACCTCATTTGCATGCTGCCTAGGCAAAAAGACTTTCCAGCTGATAGAAATGGGAAATTAGAGCTTCAGCTCTTTAAGACTTGCTGGTTTCTAAAGGTTCCCCGGAAAACTTCCCTGAAGATTTGCCCTGTCATGGCTCTGGCTCACAGCTCATTGCTTCTTTGACAGTTGATGGTGAAAAAAGTCAAACCTACCAGCTTTGCAGAGCTACCTGCATTTTAGTTAGCTGAAAGAAAAATCCAGAAACAAAAACATCTATGCAATACAGAGAGGAAAACATCACATTTCTTAACATACTTAAATATTTTGGGTCATTTAGGAGTTCAGGAGTTTAAGTGTAGTGTATGTCTTCATATATTTTGACTAGTCTCTTTTGAATAGAAATTTCCTCCTTCCCTTTTAAATTTCCTTCCTTTGTTGCCAGCTTCCCATTTTCTCACATGCTGACAGTTGAAAAGTCTCCATCTGCCAGAAAAAAAACTTTCCCAATAGCTCCATCCTGCTCAAACATCTCTCTCTTTTATGCCTCTTAGGCATTTCCAGCATAAGGTTTAACTTTTCCTAATGTGAGCACTTGATGGGAGATCTGATGCATCTCAAAGGCACTTCACCTCCCCTCTCAGTTACAAACAGCCCAGGATGACTAGCTCAGATGCAGATATCTTCATGGCAGCTACCTAAATTTGAGTAATAGAATTGTGCACCTGGGCCGAGTGTTGATCAGCTGAAATACGCCTGCAAAGTTTTCCCACTCCGCACAGATTTTTGCCGGGATCAAAGGCAGTGACCAAATTGCCTGTGCTTGGGAAGATCTGCAAATAAATAGGTCCCTCCTGGAAGTGTTGCAGACTAGTATGGGAAATGCAGGGGTGAGCCCAAGAGAGGATGGTGCATGCTTACTACCTCCAGTCGTCTTCTCAATGCAGTTAGCTGACCTTTCAGGAACACTGGACTGGCATGGAGCATAGAAAAAGCCTCGAGCCTGAATGAAAATTTTGCCTGAAAGAATGAAAAAGCACAGTGCAACATGAAGTATATTGTATTAGATGTGTGTGGGAGGTCTGCATAGAAATTCCACCAATAAAACAGAAGAAAACAATTTAACACCAAAGCTAGTGTTCAAAGCAACTAAAATAAAATTCAAGAACCAAAATGCCCTGCTGAAGATTATTTTCAGTTTACAGGGGTTTGCACTTTTGAAAAAGACTTTAATTGCCTGCTTCCACCTACAAAGCCCATCAGCTTTGTAACCCAGCCTTCCACATGAGGAGAATAAAGAGAGCACTTATTAAAGAGCACTTAGCAGTGTTCAGCCAATCAGCTCATTGAAGCAGCTAACACTCTCAGTCCTGTAATTTGGTGCCAAAAGTGTCCTCCACAAACACTGAACTATGTGTTGAACTGCCCCTTATGGTGTGGCTGAGATGATACCTGAATTGCTACCGAGGGTCATGATACAAGCTATCACACCTGATTTTAGAACTTATATGGTCAGAGAGTCTCAGGAACACTGTGGTTGAAAAAAATTACAGGACCACACTATGATATTGATCTTTCAAATGCCTCTCCTTGCTCTAGTGGCAAAAAAAAAAAATATTTCTGATTATATTGTAGGAAAAAAAAAGATTCACTGCTGATTTCTTAGGAGAATTATGTAAGTTGTCTTTTTTCCCTCAGTTAAAAAAGATAATTACTGATGCGATGCTGTTTACTTTTACAGAGGAAGCATTATAATCTATTTCTTTAATAAGTATTGTTTAATAAAGTTTTACACTGACATTTAATAAATTTACATTATACTCAAAAGTGTATACTGCTGATTCAAAGAGGAGCAGTAACCCAGTTCTGTACTTCAGTGCTGCCTTTGAAAGGTGGTACCCTCTTCATGTTGTACTTGATAGTTTCTTCTCCATAAAACCTGATTAGTTTAATTTGTTTTTAAATCAATAATTTACTATATAGTAAGCACAGTCTTCAAAAAATTAGTGTTGTCCACCACAAGGGGAAGTTGCCCACGTGTTTTCCTTGTGCTTTTTTTGGGTGCATTTAGATTCTAGCTCTGCCCACTCTACATCTATTTTGAATGTGTTTTGAATTAGTCACATGATCTGACACTCAAGGTTTTCCACTGGCTTGTAAATTCTCTTTGCATCTAAGAGTGTGTGGGGGCTTAGGAACAGATGCGAAGGTCTAAATATATGTGCTTAAATACTGTGTTGAGTTCTATAATAGATGTACGGCAACTTTTATAACTAGCCAATTAAATCTAGGAACAAGTGATAGCTTTGAAAGGAAAACAATAGGAAAAGCTTTTATAGTAGTAAACTGCAACTGTACTGTTTCTTCTTCCTCTTTTTTCTGAATATAATATTTTATTTCACAGAGATACTGATAGGACTCTATGAGATTCAACAGATTGCCTTCACGTCAATAATTTTGTTTCTGGTTTTGTTTCACCAACAGAGTTTTGCTTTCATGTTAAATTGAAGAGAACTAGGTTCTTAAAATGGAATCAGACTGGCAACAGTATTTTTGTTATGTTTCGTTACAAGAATAATTTTAAACTGTACAATTTGAATGGTTTCCATAACTTGAATCAAGTTTGCTCAAAACACAGCTTGATTTTCTTGAAATTTTGCTGAAGTTTATTGAAGTTTATTGATGTTCTGTGGAGAACCCCAAACTGCTCAATTTATTCTCCTAGAAGAGTATAATTAGAGCTAAAAACAGAACACATTTTTAGCACAAAAAAAATATTTTTCAGACACCTCAGTGCCTGGTCCTTCTTTCATCACAGAGTATTGTCATTTAAAATGTCTCATTACAGTATCCATTTTCAGTTAGAAATAATAACACTGATTTAGACAATATAATTGCATTCGCTTTCTTATTTTAATAATTTTCTTATAAAATATCTAGTATATAGTGCATTTTGCACGAGTTTACTTGCTTAGTTAGTTGATTATCATTCAATGGAATGTAATTCCTTAATGTGTAGGAAACAATAGAAAAGTATTTATATGCACCACAGAATATGCAGGCAATTCTGAGATTCCCTGCACTTTTAAAGTGTGGCTGTCTTGAACATCTGCTCACTAATCTAAACATTATCTTACATATCTGGGTTGACTGGCTGTGTATCTGAGCCCACAGTGTGTTACCTACATAAAATCATGACAGTTACCACTTGTTAGGAATCTAACAGAGGGTCAGAAAAGTGGGTGAATGATTTTTTTTATTGATCTTCAAAATTTTTTTTAATGATCTTCAGGGAAAATGATGGAAACTTTTCTTACTGCTTCTCTAAATTTACAGCTGATGAACACAGGGACAAATTCCCATAGACAATTGTTCCATCATTTTTTACAAGCATCAAGATGACACAAGATGAAATAATGGAATTAAAAATTATCCTTTGTTATTCTTGGAGCAAATTTATAGCCTACCTATGGATATTTTCTGTTTCTGCTTCTGTGTAGACCTGCCACTTTATTCTATATTTTGGATATTGACAGATTGACAATAAACATACAACTAGTGGGGATATTTTGGTTACATAAGCAAATGGTTGTTGACAGCTTCTGTTGAATTTCAAATTCTCAGCAAAATTTGGGTATCTCAGGTCTTCGACTATACAAAAACTCTCTCTCCCTAGTGAAAACTTCACTCATGAGCAGAAAGTGTCATAAAAGGAACTGTGCCTTCAAATGAAGATGAGACCATGGCTATGGGGACCAAAGAATTGGCATGTGATGTACAGCACCAATAACTGAGTAAGTGGAGGCAATTAAAAAATCCCGGTTAAGTCTGCATCTGGAGGCATCTTCTTGTATCCTTGATATGATTCATCTTTCTCTCTATAGGTGAAACACAAGCTGATGGGGCAAAGTGCCATGTGTAACAGAAATTAGCAATTATGGAAACTAGAGATTGATTATAGGTTCAAATTAAAATATTTCTGATGGAAAGAGTTTTTCAATACAAATGTAAATGCACACAACATTTCTAAGTGAGATGAAACCATGAGCAATGTTTTCATCCCACAGTTTGACACAACCTTTCCTTAAGAATAAAGAAATTGCTTGGTGTTTATTGTGAATTCAGGCTTAATGAGTCATGTCTTGTATCAAACAATGAATTATCCAAACACAAAGCATTTTAGAAAAAGACTCACAAATACAGATATAACTATGTTTGCTGCTGATATATTAGGGCCTATCAGATTATTGTCTTTAGGAGAACAATAGTGTGTTGCTCTTTTGTAAACCAAGCTAATTAGAAGTGTTATCAACTCCGTTTTTCACACATAAATTAGTGAGAATTTTAAATCTGTCTTAAATATGGTGTACACACATGTTCCTGGGTGTAATTTAGGCCATGATTATTTCCAGAGCTGGCAAATGCTAGAAGAAACATACTGTGAACATTCATTTGCAATTTTAAATGAATTTTAATGACTTTGTAGATATAACTATTTTATTCACTTTCCATCAATATCCACTCTGACAAACAAGTTTCCTGCAAGATTTCTTTCTAGAGCACAGGGTTTTATATGAAAAATACAGATTGTTAGCTACAAACAGATTTTAAATTGGTAATCAAGGAGAAAAATGAATATTCTAAGAGTCACAGTCCTCCAATCAGGAAACAAAAAAATCACCATGTGATTATTTCTTCAACCAAAATAGCTTGGATTATGAATTTCAGTTCTTCACAATGAACTATGGATGAGCTGCAGACCAAGAATTATAGAAATTAGTTGGCAAATCATTTCAAATAACAAATAAATTAGAGTGAATCATGATGCATTTGTGAAAATGTCACAATTACTATGCTAATAAGTTTAAATTTACATAGTGCCTTTCATCGGAATGGATCCTAATGATGTATAATCTCAACATCCGGAGGAGGCATGATGTGACAAAGGCTGAGAAAAAAATGTCTAATATTACTTTGTTAATACACAGAAAATGATACTTTATTTTTCAAGTTGTATTAATGCATTTAATTGCTATCAATAAAATAATCAACTGCTTTTTGTTTTTTTTTTCTGTACTCCCCATTTCTTTCTTAATGTGAGGTTTTTTTAGCATTTAATTTTCTTTTACTTCCCTGTTTTTAACATCAATTTCTCTTCCATTCTTCTTCTGTTATTTTTCTCTTTTTTTCTGCTAGTGCTTTTTTTATTTATTTTCCTATACCCATATTTTTTTGATATTTGCTTTTTGCTTCTCTCCCATCTGTCATAGAAATTGTTCTATGAGATGCATTTTTCTCACTATAGGCTTTTTGCTCTCCAAGCTAGAAAGCAGAAGTACCCCTTTTCCTCCTCCTCCTCTTCTTCCTCTTTCTCCTCTCCCTCCTCCTCCTCTTTTCACACTGCCGTTTTACTGTCTCTTAAGTAATTTCACTGATTTTTCTTTGTGTCTTTTCCATCATTCCCACTATTGTACACTCTTTTAGAATATTGGCTTCTCCTGCCTTGAAAATCCCTTCCCTCTGCATCCACAGTCATCCAAATGTCTCCTATTATCTTTGCCCATGATGCATCAAAAATGTAAGCTATATGCAAGTGCTATATATGCCTAAATAGCATATGTTTTACATATTGAACTTAAGTGAGATCATATATTGATTCATAAGAGTGGTTCCCTTTAATTACAGTCCACACACAGACCATATGTTATATATAAAAAAGACATATGTCAGACTATCTGTGTGTATGAAGCACTCAGGCTTTTCCCACATGGGCAGGTCCTGGAGCTATCTTGATCTCCAAAGCAGAGCTGGTATTACTTTTGGGTTTCCTCCTCAGTCTTCCAAGCCCCAGAGGATTCCCACTGACATGTGTCCCCATGTGCCTCTGGGGTTTGTCACTTCCTCGCATGTTTGCTGCCTTCCTTGTCCATGCTGATATGAATCCCAGGGGTTTGTTATTTTACTTTATTTTTTTTTAACCAAGAATGCTTTTGGTAATTTGATTTACAGAATACCCGTTTCAAAGCTTGTTCATGGATCTTTACCTTATTCTTTATGTATAGTTCAGGGAGCTGCACTTGCTCTGCAGCTCCCTGCCTTCTCAGAAAACTGCCATTTCCTAGAAGTCATTTTTCAGCTATGGTGGCAAGGGAGCTCAGTGACTCCTTCCACCTACAACATTTCAAAAATCTCTTCTCCTAATAATTAGGCAACTGCAATCACATGCTTGATAAAGAGTATTTTGTGTTAAGATGTGGTCATAGCTGTTCGTATTCCTTGTGACTGCAGTAAAGTAACATACTGATTTCCATTTTCATTTAGACAGGGTTTTATTTCTATGGGTTGTTTGTAGGGAGTTTTTTTTTCCCACTAAACAGTAAGTTAAACAGGACATGATAAAATAAAGGCTAAAGTGCTGTGTAATGACTACAAGCTGCATGACAAGTGTTAGAGCTAGGACATAACATGGTATGTCCATAGATGCAGGACACATGAAGCCAAGAAATTAATTGGTGTAATGCTTAGTTATAAAAATGGAAAACAACTTGCAAATGAGGAATCTTAATGGAAGGAAATTAAAAGGAGCAGGTATAAGGAGAAAATGTTTGCAGCTAATGTGAAATTTTGACTATACAACACTAGTGGCTCATAAGAAACACTGCCTGTTAAAATACATTAGGTAGAAGCTGAAGAAAGCTATACAGTAAGAGGTGGCAGGCTACCAGAAGCAAGAGAATGACCTTCAGAGGGTCATTACTTTGTGTGCTTTTCATAAATTTTGTTTGACTGCAGCACTGTGCCACAAAAGGCAGAACAAGACATGGACAAAAATGTTTGTAAAAGACAGCCCACCATAACTTTGTCATCTCACGAGTGTTCATTGAAGCTGTGAAGGTTCATTCAAATGCTAGGTTAAAAGTCATTAGTCATGTATTTTTAAGTGCTTGGCAGGACCAAGTAATCAATTCTGCAAGTCTTTTCTTAATGTGCATGTAAGTGTGTTCAGCTGGTGCCACAGTCATATTAAAACAAGTACTCTAGTGCTTATTTAACAAAACACATAGTCACAGGAACATGCTCTTCTTCCCAACATCTGCAGATGTAGTCTAAGCCTATATGGCAGGCCTGAAAGGTGGGAAAAATTATGATTAATTAAATATAATTAATTAAATTATTGATTAATTAATAAAGGTTTCTCCATTATTTGTTGAATAGTTGTTTGGGGTTTTTTTCAGACACTGATTTTGGGTTCTATTATTTATTGCAAATAGTTTGGGAAGAAAGTTTCCTGATGTTGAGATGGACTGATGAAATCGGTGATTTAGGTGTCAAATGAAGGATGTAGACCCTGTCCTGCAAAACATAAAGAACAGTAAGTCATGTGGCCAAGATTTTGTGTGTAACTCAAGACAAGAAAATTGTTTGCCATACTAGATAATGCCTCCTGTGATACTAGACCCCTCAGAAGTAAAATAGTCACTGAAAAGAATATTTTTTTATTTGTCATTCATTTTGATTTTGGATTTAAGCCAGGCAGCTGTTAATATGCCCCTGGGAATATGGAATACTTTTCCCTAGCAAATAATATTGGTTTATATGAGAGGATAAGTGGACCCAAAAGGTGTTTTATATTATATTGAGAGCCCAATAAGTCAAAAGTAAATATTTAATACATGACACAGAATGTCACACTCCAGGATTATGGAGTAACACAAACATTGTGCTGAATACAGACGGACTATATTATAATTCTATTAAAAGTTTTGTACCATACAAACAATATGCTGTATTATTTCTTTAAGAAATGATTTACTGTGTTCCCATGAGTTAGCATACATTTCAAGATTGTAGTGATGATAACATGCATGTTTTATGTCAAAAATGGTAATTGACCCTGATGAATTATGATGCGGAGGGTGATTTATAGTGTTACCATGAAAGTGTGTCACTTGCCATATTTTTTCAATAAAAGTAATTCTTTAGCAGCAAACCTTTCCCAAGAAGAATTGCTAGTTAGTGACACTTAGGTTAGAGCCTAAGGATCTCAGAAGCTGATACAAGGTAGAGTTAGCAGCCTTTATGGTGAAAATTATCTGTTCTTTGCAGTGAAAATAAGCGGTACACCAATATGATAGAAGTTCTTTATTATACAACAGTAGGCTGTAAACCCTGTTGAGTGTATTCTATACAACAATGAGGTGAATAAAGTTCATTTTTGGGAAACTGGATGGTGCTGTATCTTCTGAAAAAACAAGTAAAATTTTTAGTGCTGGATATAATCTCAGTTTATCCTCTTTTTAGTAATGAATGTTTCCTGTCAGATGAACTCTGAACTCTCAGAAGTCATTGGAGGATGAAGCTGAATGATACTCTGTGTTCTTGGGAAAACTGTTTTCTTCCCATGACATAGGAACATGTAAATAAAGTATATTTGTTCTATATTTTGGTTATTGTTCCACAGTTATAACACTAGTCTTGGCTGGAAGGCAACTGCTTGCAAGAACACTTATCACGACATGATGCTGTAGTCTCTGGGTACTGCTGTCCTATCTGTTTTTTAATATTACTGCTGCCTCCAGGTGCAATACAAAGTTGATCCAGGCAGTTCAGCAGTCCTCTGTGGAGGCAGATTTTTCCTGTTGATGTAGCCCAGTGAGCTCACCAGTACCTGAGGAGAGTAGCTCACTCCTGGGGTGGGAAGTTTGTTGTAGAGGTTAAAGCAGATTTCTTCTATGCTGTACTGGGGAGCACAGCTGTGAGGAGAAGTAACTGCTCAGTCATTTTGGTTATTCGGGTACATTGTGTTAAAAAAAGAAAACATGTAGGGCTCTGGGGGTGCTCATACCTTCACAGGCACACAGAAAGCTGAAGTGGAATGGCTAAGGAATGCTCCATACTCACTGAGAGCAGTGTTTTCTAAAGCATGTGTAGCTACCAATAGGTATAGGCAGACCTACCTGAGGACTCCATGGGATTTTGGTATCCAAGGGTATTTTCACAGATGGGTGTTGGCTGTGACTCATTTATCTATGCACACTGGTCTCAATTTTGATTGTTCAAATGAGATGTGTCAGAATTGGAAGAGATTCAGTAGATATAAATATCATATAAGTGAACAATCCATACAAACTCTTTCCTTTCTAAAGACTGTTGACATAAAGTTAGAAGCCAACAGATTAACTCCTTATTTCAAAAGGTAGAGGTTAGCAGTTCGATGCCAAAGGTCTGAGGTACAGTGCCTAGTGATGATGAATGTTTGGTATCAATTAAAAAAGAAAAAAACCAAAAGTTTCCAGTCACACAATCAATGTCCTTCTGCCTCCCAGTAAAATGTGGTGGCCAGATTTTCAAAATCCGCTTGGTTCTTTTGATAATCAGGCCGTAAACACCACAGAAAATATTTCAAGGGCTTGTGTAAGCAAAAGTAACCATTTAAACATTGTCTAAATTCCAGACTGGTAGAATAAGTCTAAATGGTCACTTTGTTGTCAATGTACTGCAAAAAAAAATCTATAATGATAAAAATGCAAGAAAATTGCTTCCTTCTGCTAAACTCGTTTTAGACCAAGAGTGAGTTCAGTTCCAAGATGTTGTCACATCCTTGTTGGAGGTGATTGTTTGTTGACAATAAAACTTGTTTCCTACTTCTTAATATGAACCAGAAAATTATCTGTGCACATTAAACCAGAAACTAAAATAAACTACTAAACTAACAAAGGTCTTTGCACTATTGTTGCTGAGGTTTGGTTTAATATTATTTTTCTTCCTTTTATCTTCTTCTTTTTGCTGATTCAGTTGAAGCAGAGTTCTCTTATTGATCAGCCAGATTTGTGAAAAGAGTCATTATTTTCTGTGGGAGCAAGTAATAACACTGAAGATACAGAAATATTTGAGCACATAAGCTCTTCTTTTGTGCTTCAAGTAGCCATTTTCGAGGACTAAATGCATACAGTGGAAGGACTTTCTTCACAATAATTTCCTGATTTTTTGTGACAGTGTTTTTGTCTGATTCTTCTCTCTGCTAAACCACTTTTGAAATCTCAATGCTAAGGAATACCATCTCTACAGCATCTTGCACACCCCTAACACTGCTAAATAGGAACAGATCCTAAGCTGATCAGGTGGGAGTGCTTCTGATCTGGTTACTGTTCTGAAGGACCTATTCCTCCAAAAGAGAAGCCTGCAAACAACCATCAAACTAGTGAATTTGCAGAATGTTTATATTTGGAATGAGATTTCTGTCATGTCATTCTTAAATGGTGAAAAGAAAAAAAGAAGCAAACAGCACAACAAACCCAGTGGTTTCATTTTCACGGTAAGAACTATAAAAGTATTTAACAGACTAAGAGTGGGGTAATATAACCAGACATTCCAGCATATAAGAGCCAGCTATTCTCTGTTTTTGTTAATTTTTTTTTCTTTTACTTTTAATAGTGTTATATCCATCTGTCCTGAGAAAAATCTGATGAGAATTTTTCCTGGTTAAATTCATGCCTTAGTCTCTAAGAGAAAACCCCAACAGCTAGGTTGGTGTTGGATTTTTTTGTGTGTGTGGGCTAGGCTTGTCTGGGCATTTGGTCCACATATGTCTCATAAACAGCCCCAGCCCCACCTTCCCCCCTGTTTCCTGACATAACTTTGCTGCTGCATCTTTGTGCTGGTTGTGATTTCTTTTCAGCTGAGAATAAAGATCTGCCACTAAGTTTGAGTCACTGTTCAACCATGAATAATTGCAGAAAAAAGGTGCTCTTTGTTTTAAAGAAACACTGCACAGGGTGTTAACAACCTTAATGTATAGGCACTTACAAAGAGCATCCCTAAAAAGGAATGGGACTTAGATCGTTGTATCACTCCCCCAGCTACCATTTTGTGTTTTGTCAGGATGAAAAAAAGGAGGTGTTACAAGGAGAGAAGGTTATCTTAGATAAGGAGAAAATCTTGGGTGTTACAGCTCTGCCTTACCTTCCTTATGGAGGCAATTAGGATGCATGAGAAGTACATTGAAGTAGGATTTTGAAACGCACAAGTGTAACTTACATGCTCCAGAGTTCTAGAAGAATTCTCAGCACAAAACCCATTCTCTGTTGTCTGAGCCATCAATGTGGCATCCTTCCGTCTTTTTTGACAGGGGTCCAGTCATAGTGAAAGATCTCACGTGACAGTGCAAGAGAGGAAAGCAGGAGAAGGTCTTGGCAAATGTTTGACTGTTCTGTCATGCATAAATTAGTCAATTAGTAGGAGGAATTACATTGTGCTGCACCTGAGAGCAACCTGCATCTGCAAGTGCCAAAATAGATTCAGCTGTCTTTTGATGTTGCATCCATCACTTTTAAAAGAACTTAGCTTCCCCTGTGCAATAACGTGCAGGGGCTTTACGCTGTCATGGATTTTTTCTTTGGTAATATAAGCTGCTCTTGAAGCCCAAGGGGCATGTTTTGACCTGTTTCTTTTATGGTGGATAAAAGCAGCTAGGGGTGGTTCTGAGTTTTATAACCCTACTTCCAGGCAGACATCATCATTAGCATATATGGAGCTGTTTATCTAAGAAACCCTGTGCTGGCCTGGAGAGCAGAGGTTGTTTGCACTGAATAAATATCTTATTTGGGATCTCAAAAAGTGTTGGGGGTAATAAAAGAAGCAGTGGCTATCAAACTAGAAGATCAGTGAAATAATTTCACCTGTGTGGAAGTATGAAGAAGGTATCTGTCCCTATCTAAACGCTGCAGAAATGAAATTAAAAAGAATAAATGTTTGCAGTGCTGATGAACAGAAAGTGCAGTAGTGTGACTGCCTTTGAGCACTTTGCCTCAGTCCTCAGTTGCTGTTCACCCCTGCTCCTCAGAGGATATCCAGGCAATAAGCATTGCCAGACAGTGCAGAAAAGGGTTGCACAGTTGTCAGTCTTCAAAGGTGAGTGTCTGATTGAGGGAGGGAAACATGGGCAATATTTCAAATATCCTACCAGGCTCTGTTGTGCTCAGACAAGAGCACTAAAAGCTGTTCTTCACTGTGAAGCTTTTCTCAGTGAAAGGTCCCTACTTACCAGTGTCATCTTTTCTCTGTGACTCTGAAGAGAATTGTATTTGATCTATACAGTGCAAAGATAAGATGTGAAACACAAAGTACAAACTAGTACCAAATACAAAAAAGAACAAAGTGAAACTCCAAATTGCTTATTAGGCAATAGTTGTTTATAACATAAGCAAATATTCCATGGTGAGCTAAAGTTTCAGGCCAGTGAATGGCTCCCCACAGGACTGTTTAAGCCCTTTCCTTTTTTGCATGTTTTCTATTTATGACAGTGAGTATGCATATATCCAAATTTCAACATATGATGTTTCACATTTTTGCGTGAAAATATTTTTACCCTTTCCTTGTCTAAGCTGTCCAGAGCAGATGAACTTCATGAACCCCGTACCAGTGCCATAAAAGAGGCAAGTTTCCGTGCCACTCTCCGTGATACTAACCTGAGCATACTCCTCTGTAGTGTAGAATGGGATTAGAGATACTTCAGGGAATTTCCTCTAACAATTTTCATTCCACCCGCATTTCTCAGCTTCACTTAAAGCTGAAGAGCTCCAGTGGGCCTCGGAGGGTCCTCGATAAAGTTTACCCTTAGGGAAAACACTCTACTAATTAAAGTCTGTATTTGCAGGATGTTTACAGAGAAAAAAAAATTGTATAGTGCTTGTAATGGGAGAAGCTGATGGGAATTTCAGGAAAAGCTGATGAATGCTGCAAATAGGTAGACGAGAAAAACAGAAAAAAATTTCTAGTCTTTTTATTATGTATTTTTAATGCTTTTTGAAAAATCATATTTAAAAAAAAAAGGTTTTTCCTTACTTTATACAAAGAGAAAAGAAGAACTAGAGTGTGGAGAGAATAGATGTAATGGAAAAGAGTTACTTATTTCTATGTGTCCCTTTTAAAATTGAGGTATTTAAGTATCCTTGACTACAAACCTACTTAGAGAAAAGTAGCAATAAATTGCTGTTGGTGCGATATTCAGGCCTTGGAAAGAAGAAGAAATTACTTACCAGCATCTTGAACCTAAAATTTTGTCCATGGCCAAAGAGTTGTAGGAGAATAATACTGCTGGGTAAAAATGCTCCAAGAAGTGATAAACAGAAATTTGAAGTGATCTGTGTTTGGGTTTGCAGCGCCTGGACTCTCTTTGGGGGATAGCACACACAGCAGTGGATAAAAAACAATCCTCTGTGTCACTGCAGGCAGATAGTTGGCCACAGGCAAAATAGTGAAATGAAATCTGAATTAAGATTTCTTAGACCTTCAGTTCATTAATTCATATTGCTAAAAAAATTGTGGGGAATGATGAGAGCTGGTTGTGGTGATGACTGCTGTAACAGATGTAATTAGACAGAGTAGGCATGACACATGCGGGGTCATACAGGGAGCTTGCAAGGAAAAAAGGTATTAAAATTCAAAGGTAAAGTTTTAATGATATTGAAAGCTTTCAGTGTGCCTCAGCCCACAAGTATCATAATCTACTTTTGCTAGCTAAGGCATCCATTGCCTTCCTGATAGTTCCTGATAGAGCAGTACAAAATTTACTTGGCTTGTTTGGTTGAATAAACCTGGTCCTGAATCCTCAAATATTTCTTTCTTTCAGTCAGTGAGCCAAATATAGACACCATAGATGACTCTGGAAATGTTTTTTGATTATAGAGGTCAGTATCAGTAGCTCCAGCAGCAGACGAGGTACCAGTGACAAGGTAGGGTCTCTTGCTGTTAGTGTGTCCTGTTTATCATCAGAAATTTTCCATTTTCATTCCATTTAGAAGAGATTTCCTTAGCAGGGATGGTCTGCGTTACTCCTACCTGTCCTGATAGCTTGAAGCTGTGCTCCTTCTCTGGCAATGAGATGCCAGAGATTCAAGGGGTATTGTTGTGCAGTATAATTGCCTTTCTAAAAGGCGATGTGTGTGTGTGGGAACAATTCCCACTGATGTTAGTGTACCCCCTGTGAGCCTGACAGGGTAGATTATGCAACATTGGGGAGAATAACATTCATGCTCAGTCAGTCACAAAAGGTCACTGCTATTGTGTCACTCTGAGAGGAGACAGTAGGTATTAGCCATCACAGTTCTCTCGATTTGAACTTTCTTAAGCCAATTTTGAAGGAGTGCTTGTAGTAATAAGCAACTAAGCTGATGTTCTGTGATCCTTTAACTAGGGCTGATAGAGGTACTAAATGAGATATCTTTAGCTGACTGCTGTGAGAGGGGCTGTTTTTTCCTTCCTGGAGTTGATTTGTTAATAAAAATAATCCAGTTTAATCAGAGCGATGTTCTGCTGTGTCCATATGGAGCACCATGGTTTGGGCTGGATCCAGCAATCCTTTCTTCCCAGGAGCTCCAGACATCTTTCTTTAAGTCCCTGAGATGGTTACTCACTCTCCCTTATTCTTGGAGAGGGTGGTGGATCTCTGAGTTGTTCCTCCTGTCTTCTACCTGGCTCATCCTTCTAGGCTTACATTTTTTTAGTGCTTGCTGTTTGCTTCTCTTCTGCTGTCAGATACTAGAGAGTTAAAATGGTTTGAATTCACCACAGTCTCTCTTCCTAGTGAGGGAGGAGGAAAATAAATGTTCTGTTTCTTTACTTGAGATATGTCACAGAGGTTGCAGAAAATGCAGTAAGTGACAGCATCTTTCATGTTATGCTGTCATTTTTCTGAAATAAGAAAATTTCAAGTACTTATGAGTTAGGAACACTGACTCATTACCAACAGAAACAAACAATTCCAAATGTCTGAATAAAAAGAAAAAAAAAAAAAAATCCCACAATGCAGCTGCTACTGTCAAGCAGCAGAAAATAACCTGCTGATAATCTGTCTGTACAGCCTGACTTCCTGAAGGGCAACACAGACAGTTTTCTTACAGCCAAAGTGGACTGTGCTTTTCTTATTGTACAACCTAAAGAAACACATGAAAAATTGCATGATATTATTGTGTCACAGTAGAGTATATGTACCTGCAAGAAGAAAAAAGAAGAAAAAATCTTTTCAAGTGAAGGTCAAAATGAAAAGAACAAACAAAATATATGTTAAAGAAGTACAACACTTAGAATTTATGTATGTCCAGAAATTCATACACTGTTGCTTTTCTGTAGCTTATTAAGCTCTGGCTAAATACTGCAACATTCCCGTGAATAGTTTAGTAAGTAAATGAAGAGTCAGCAATGCTGACTTGATTTTCTTTTTTGGATAACTAAAAAGAATTAATTTTGCAGTTAGAACCACTGTATCTAAAATAATAACAAATTGTTTCCATCCCAGAAGTAGTTAGAAGTCTGTCATTTATATAACTTCATCTTTTTTATGTGTGTGTTCTCTGAAATAGCTGTGTTCAGGTTAGGATACCTTGTTTCTTGAGTGGATTCTGGTTGCCATTGTTCAATATTTATTGCCTGAAGGCACTAATCATAAACAATTTTCTGTGAGTAGTGGATATGTGAACAGCCAAAGTTTATAATTGTGCTGCTCAATTGTATCTGGTCAGAAATACACATGATATAATTTCTATTTCTGGAGTGGATGACCGTGCATGCTCTTCCAGGTTGAGTATTTGCATGGGTGAATTGAAAATCCTATTTCTGTGTATACTTGAAATGCACTTCTGCATTTGTGCCAGAAAACAGGATTGCTGAGAAGGTGAATACAATAGGAAATTCATTTAAAAATGGAGTGAAGCTCTTTGCCTTGATCTAGAACTGACATTGCAAAATAAATCTTAAGATAACAATAATAACTATAAATCTGTTTATTTTTGAGTGGTGATGAACTGTTCTGAAGTAGATGCTTCTCAGTGTATTTTTCCTGACCTTGCTTTTTCTTTTCATGGGATCAATTAGATTTCTACAGGTTTATTCTTCACTCTTGATTTTTAAGAATTTTAAAAGCATTCTTAGCTGCATCAATAGACAAGTTCTCATATGTTGCTTCTGGCTCCTTCTGACATTTGCTCATACACTAGGAAGATCAGATGGATGCAGAAAATCATTATGTACTTGTAAAAATTATGCCCTTCCTTAACTGATCTCAATGTTTTATACACTAGAGGTTTTATCTTTAGGAATATTTTTTAACACTTTGGTGCATTTAAATTAGAGCTCTTAGTAAATAATCTCTGCTGTATTTTTCAAACCATCCTTCATTGATTTGAAAATCATTAAACCATATCTAAAAAATCTGACATGTTAATGAATGAGTATTTGCTCAAACTACTGTTTAAAGCCAAGGAAATTTTATATTGAGCCCAGGAGTGATTATTTAAATGTTGGTTAGTTAGCAGGTCATATTCTTTAGAATGGCACTATTAATTTTAACAGCTCTATTGATTTCATACCTATGCAATCTGAATTGATAGCAAGTTCCCAAGCCAGCTGGTTTCAATTGATCCAGAAAATTGTTTTGCAAAAATATTGTGAAAAATGTGGACAGTTAGTATGCATTAACTCTTGTTTCAATGTCAGTTTTTGTTTCACTCCAAAAAAACCAGTCAGATATGAACATTCAGACTAAGAGATCAAATGAAAATTATACTTTTGACTTAAATAATATATTTGACATACAGTGCCTGATATTGAGCAGAAGGTAAACACATAATTCTATTCAATGTTTTTTATTTAAATATTGAACAGGAAATCTTTGAGGAGTACACTTCTGTATGAAAACCAAAAGACATCCTTTATTCTCTTCACAGTACTTGGACTTCTTAGTTTTGGCTGAAACAAAGCAATTCAGAGCAATTGGCTTTTCCTCTAATTTTGCCCGTTTTCTTTTCCATTCCCTCTTTGGATTTCATACAAAAATGGTCTGTCCCATACACCCTAGAGAGACAGTAGAGATCTTGCATAAGAAATATATTTGGTTTTTTTTTAATGTTTCACAGGAATATGATGGAATAATCAGGAGGAGAATCTTGAAAATAAAGTATTAAGTGATCCAAAAACCTGGTGTGTGCACCTGGCTCAGAAGACTAGGGAGCATGAAGTATAAATTGCACTGAAAGCTAAAGATACAGATTTTCAGTGATTCTCTGAAGGCAAATCAGTCCAATGATCCATATTTTGTGAGTCAATCTGTGGTTTTTCTCTTCCTTCTACATATCTGCCTAATGCTGTCCATACTTATTTCTGTGGCACAGGTAAACCTACACGAGCTGCTGGTCTTGGATTCTCTGTTTCCAGATATCTGAATTGAATGCTTTGAGGCGTTCTGAGTAAATGGAATCTTTCTTGGTTGTGTCTAAGTGAAAGCCTTCCAAGAAACAGGCAGGTTGTTACCCTTCATAACAAAGGGATTTCTTAGCCCACTGCTGGTGATATCCTTGCTTTTATTCCTGTCTGTCTGTCCAACACCAACATGCACACTCTTTACCCTGTTGTTTTGGCTCTCTGAGTACCTAGGGCAGTGAAAACAGGTGGCTTCTGACTAGATATGTTCTTTGAAACCACACAGTTTTTTCTCTATCTGCTTCTTCTGCAGCATTCTCCCTCAGCTCAATCCTGCAGCACTGGAACCCTCATATTGGAATTTAAGATAGTTCTCAATTTTCTTATTGATCATTATAGCTTTGTTCACTACATCTACTTATTTCCCATTGAACTCAGTAGCATTGCATATGCTGCCAAAAC
The DNA here is from genome assembly GCF_049639895.1 of Pseudopodoces humilis. Lineage (NCBI taxonomy): Eukaryota > Metazoa > Chordata > Aves > Passeriformes > Paridae > Pseudopodoces > Pseudopodoces humilis. Next base: position 51,645,321 of record NC_142202.1, read on the forward strand.
TGAAATTAAAGCGTGATGAATCAGGCTTTGTGTATCTCACTGATCTGTTCTCAGATCACATAACAACTGAGCCACACACAAACACCGGGGGAAACGTCAGTCATACAGTGGAATTTGAAAGTAGGGATCAATAATTTATACTAGCGATCACTTGGGCCTTATCTAATAACCCACTCTGTACTTTTCACAATCTAATTTCATTTGGTGTTAGTGATCACTGCTTCTCTACTTATAGTGATCTGATTAGACCTTGAAATATTTCCGATTTTCAAGATATAGCACATCTTCTGTAACTCCATGTAACATATATTCAGGAAGAATTTGATTAGACTGGGCAATTACTTGTGATTCATGCCTAGTTTAAGATACTGAAGCAAGCAGGAAGGCGCCAGTACAATTTTAAGCCGGCCAGGGCACCAGTTAAAGAGCCTTTCTATGTCCTTGATACATAATGAAGATTTTAGGTACTTTCAGAATCCCATCAGATTTGCTGATTGCAAAAACAAAACTCAAACCAATCTTCCAAGAGCCCTTGCATGTGGTTTTTTTTTTTGTTTGTTTGATTTGCATTTTTTGTGTGTATTTTTGAGTTTTTAAAAAATTTTTTTCTTAATATTCTTGTCAGAACTCTAGTAAGAAAGAGAAACACCCACAGGTTATTGCACCAGAAAGGACTACTACAAGATTATTTTGAGGGGTGGTGCTAGGAGGGGTTTATGTGCTTGAGCTACCAGAAACTAACAGTTGGACATGGGCAGACATCACCTGTGTTTTTATAGATCACAATTTAACAGTGGTATTTGTTACCAGCACAGCAAAATGTATATATAGAGAGATATTTATATATGTATATATTAATGTATTTTTGGTGCATTCTGGTGTGTATTTGTACACATGTGAACAGTGTGCACATATAGACATATACATTTATGACATATACAGACATATATGGGTATGAATTTTCATACCTATTCCTCTACATACCTATATGACATATACACACACAAGTCAAGAGGTGGCAAGAGCCAAACCAGGCTAAACTGGGCTAGGGATAGAGAAGGATCAACCAGCAGCATCAGCCAGCATGAACTGTGACCAGTTTATGATCTCTGGCTATGGAAGCAGCCTCTGGCTTGAAGTTAAGAGCAGAGAGGGTAGAGGCTTGTACAGGCACACATGTTCAGAAGGCACTGTGCTCACACAAGGACTGCTCCCAAATGGCAATTCAGATTTCTTCAGGGTTAATATGGGCCATTCCTAAAGTTAAGGTTCAAGCCATGAGAGCCAAAGTGTAAATGTTAGAGCTGGAAAGAGCCAGCATAAAATGTGAAGGCAGATAAACAGGTTTAGCCCTGAGACTAGCAGGGATAAGTTCATGCCACCAGTAGTTATCCCTGGATTCAACAGGGTCATCATACCTGGATAGGTTTACCATCTTTTCAGATTTATCATAGGAATCAATTTGTGTCTTGCACAGTTACAGGAATTCAGCCTTGGAATGTGTTTTGTGAGGAAGTGTCAGCCCACCTGCTTTACTTCTAGGCTTCTGCCCAAAGGCGTAAATGGACAGTGTAAATAAGGTGCTGGCACTAAGGTGACCCATGATGACCCTAGCCCTTATTTTAAAATGGGATGGAGTGTCACTTTAATGAAACCTTCATCTCAGACCTCTCCTCCTTGTCTTTCTCTGTATTTATTGATTAGGTTGGAGTGGAATTTGCTCTACAGAATTATGAAGTAAACTCATCTTACATAACAACTGAAAGCAAACTTCCTCACAATGTCCTGATCAGTTTGTTTATATCTTCTACAGCACTTTAGCACTTTAGCTTGCTCTTTCCCTGGAGCAATCCTCATATTCAGATTCATTAATTTTGGAGGACCTCCAGAGTGGTCTGAGACATAGAATAAACTCCTACTCCTGTTCATTTCTTGGGATGGGTAAGAAGTAATTAAATGAAATCCATGAAAATGTATTTCTTAGTGTATTAGTGTACCTGTCAAAATGTTAATTTAATTCTGATTCCATAATTTTCCTAAAGGGTCTCTGCTTTAAAAAGGTACATTTCAACATTAGAGCTCATACTAAAATTCATTGTTGTCATACCTAAGGTGGCTCAGCATGAAGATAAAGAACCCCTGCGATGTTTCAAATTTCCTGACTCAATGTTCAAAATTTAATTTTTTCTGCCTCCAACTCCAGCCATGTGAATTCAGTAAAAAAAATAATAAAAATATTTATTTATTTATTATTTCTCATCAGTCTTTTTTTTATTTTTATTTTTCACACGAGCAGGGACTTTTAAATATTCCTTCCAGTCATGTTTGCAGAATTCAATGAGAAGTAAATACCTTGATGAAAGTAATATTCTCTGTTCTTATTCCATTGGTTTGGTCTCTTTTACTGAAACAGTGTTTATAGCTTAGCTGGCTTGATGACGTCCATAGGATGCAGGCAGAATTGTGTGGCCAGAGGGAATGTTATCTGTCACAAATTATCTGCCATGGGTTACCTATTTCATCCTACCACGTTATCTTGTCTTTTTGAAGTATTTCCAGAATTGTTCTGTCCTGGCTGCAGTTATACCTGTGGAAATTCTCACATTCAGAGATCTTTCACTTTGCCCTGGGTTTGATTAACATTTTACCCTTTACTCCAAGTTTAACTAACTCAACCTGCATCAAGACATATAAGCATTGTGGAGTGGAGTTCAGATATCATTAAATGATGCCTTTTACTTCTGCCTTGGTCGCTTAAGGCCTTTAATGACTGCGGAAATAGGTACCAAAGCAATGTATAAAGTACACATTTTTTTGCTGATATTATTAATCAAGTTTTTTTCTATAAGGTAGGACCTCGTGTTTGTGCTTAATTAAAATGGAGCAACTAATACTACAAAAGGACCAAATTTCCTGCATTAGTTGTCTGGCTGTTCACAAATCCCACACAAAGATATGAACTCGATCCTGCATTTTCTGAAATGAGGTCAGCAGTGATCCAAAGAGAGATCCTCGCAGTCTTCTAAAACAATGCTTCATCTAGAAAACAGACAAGCAAACAAAGAAAAGCTTTAGAGAAAAGTGTAAGAACAGTTACCAGCAAAATAAGTGTAAATGAGCTACAACTAACACACCCCTTTGTACCATGGTTTAGCTTCCTTTTATTGCACTAATAAAGATTTGAAAAAGGTCTCTAATCTGTTGTGCTACAGACACACCCAAAAGCTTTGCAATTTAAACAACCAAGAAAAATCTGTAAGTAAGAAAAGGTGGGGGTAGATAAGCCGGGTTGCCTGAGGGTGAACGATAGGTCCCGTAATGAGCACTGGGTTTCCCATTCTAGTACCCCTCCGGAGTTCATAGCCTGGTAGGTCTTTCATCCCTCACACCCCTTTAAAGTGAAGAAGATTGAGAGGTGACTTGATTATAACGCAGATGGAGTAACTTCACAGGGAGAAAACACTGGCTATTAAAGTGTTCTTTAATCTGGAAGACAAAGGGGTTACAAGGTGTAAGAGCTGGAAGCTGAAATCAGACAATTGCAAAGGAGAAATAAAATAAGCGGCTTTAGACAGAGAAGGTGATTAAGCAGTGGGGGAAAGATATATCAGAAGATTTCACAACTTTACCATCAAGTAAAGATTTCTGTAGCATTTACAGATGAAATGAGAAAAAAAATTTGAAAAGAAAATCTTTGTCTGGAAACGTGTGGTTTTGTTGAAAGCAGAATCTTTCATCTGCAAAATTTTTGGCTTTTTTTTTTTTTACAGGTATTTATGTTTTCTTTCTTCAGCTGTTTTATTCTGATTAAAAAATGTCAGACAATATTGCAACTGCATTATGTATTTTATTTATTAGTATAAAAGATAGTCTCCCAGAGTTACAAAATTAAGTCAGAAACCATGATTCAGAAGAAAACTCTCAAAAAAGCCATAAACTTTCAGCATTTTGGCTAGAAACTACAAAAGTTACTCATATATCTCAAAGTCTCAGAAAAGAAAACAAAAACAAAAAAAAAAAGAAAGAAAGAAGACAATATTTAAAATTATATGAAAATGTTGACTAGATTAATGACTTGTTAAATACTTGAAAGGAAAAGAAACCTAGATCCCAGGTAAAAAAAATGCTGAGGTGTCTGAAAAGATTTGAACTTAGTTTTTGTTATTTTTATGAGATTTATCTTTTTTTAAACAAAAATTTCCAAATACCACATTTCCAAATAATGAAAGAAACTTGGAATGCCTGTTAGAAAACATCTGAATTATTGTAAACTTACAAAAAGAGGTAAATCTGCTTTTCCATGTCTTTCCACTGTGGTTAAAAGTTTTTATTCTTCCCTCAAAAATAGCAGCTTTGATCCTTCTGAGGAATTTTTCACCTTCTGAACTCTAAAACTGGCTAGATCTTAAATACCACTAATGGAGGGTTTGCAGCACTGGGTGGGCATAAATCTTGTTTGTTCTATTTTAGCGTTTATATTTTTCACTGGATTCCATTCTATGGAAGATAGTCCAGAAGAAGCCTGAAATGCTCCAATGGACTGCAGTTATAAAAAACCTCACTTGTCCTTCTTTTGACTGCTTCAGAGGCTCAGCTAAACACGAATCGTCCTGTGGCAGTGTCCTGAATGAGTGTGAAGCCGACCCTAAGCTGTTTAAAGGCTGCCAGCCACATTATTTGTTTGTGCTTTGCTGGGGGAGGATGAGAAGCTGGAGGTGGAGGGAGGAAAACTGCTCTGTGGTGCCACTGCTTCCATTGTTCTCCTGTTACAACTTTATCTCTGTGTCCAAACAAAATGTCAAAATCTGCAAGAGAAATGCCGAGGCAGAGTGGTCAGAGAGTGACAGCTGTCCTCAGTGCAGGCAGGGGGTGAGGAGGGTAAGGTCATTTCTTACTGTGGAGTGTTCGTGGTCAATGCAGCTGCCCACAGCTCCCAGGCTTTGCTCAGAAGGTACATTTCCCCAGCACTACTATAATTCTAGGGAAATAAATTAAAACCCCTTTCCTTATATAATACCACACTTATTAACTCTGACTGCATTTCAAAGGTAAAGAACCTGTTGTGCATGAAAAGTTGTAATTTTTGTCTTGCACCTGGAATGTCTGGCCCTCTGCTGTCAGGATGTAATTTAGACTGCATACCCTACTACTTGAGTAGTCTTTCCTGTCCACCTTCTCTTCCTGGAGCCATTTGTTTGCTCTCGTGGGAAAGGATGGCCTCTGTGAGTAGCTCATTGCTTCCAGGATGCCATTTCTAGCTCAAGGTAGCTGTGGGAGGGGGTACTAAAATAGAAATGTAGGAGATGGCAGGTGAAGTATTTTGGAAATTTGCAGCTATCTCTTTTTCCCTATTAAGAAAAGAGTCATAAAGCATTTTTCTGTCCTGCCCTGATGGACTTAACTGTCCACTTGAATCAATATTACAGAAATGATTTTCAGTCTCAGCCTACAACAGTTCCAGTTTCTCAGTAAAAATATACCAATCTCTGCCCTCATAGAAAAGATGACTATAGTTTATTGTCTAGTAAATTGCTTGCCAAAGTTGTGTGGAATAATAGGTAAAGTAGGAATATCTTTTTGATCTGTGTGCATTGTCTGTGACCATAAGCTCTTTGTGACCAGAACTCATAGGTGTTAATAACACATGAATAAAAAGGCATCATTATCAGATGTGATTGAAACAAATGGAAGAGACATTTACCATGTGTTCTTTAGCTGGAAGAGAAGGGGAAAAGAAAGAGGGAGATATTGCAAGGTTATAAATTTTGACATGGTTCATGCAACCTATTTATAGATATGTAAGAAAGCATAGCCTTTCTGCTTGATGACCAAGTCTTTCTCTACTTTTTATCTCATTGTACAGCCATAATCATACAGCACTTTTGCTACTTAGGTTTGTTTTCCAATGTAGTCAGGAAAGCCATAAAATGACAGCTCATACTTTAAGTTTCATCAGGAATCAATGAGGATTCCTTGTGCTGGGAAGCGCTGACTGACACACTATAAATGCCAGACAGTGTGAGGTGTTGTGGCCATCACATCTATTTTCTTCTGTAGCTCTTGAATCCAAGGGGTCTTGGTCTCTGGCTGGATGGGATCAGCAGCACAGGGGGCATGTGAAGCCATGTTCTGTATTTTGTCAGACTAAATGCAAGAATTTGAAGCTCATAAAGCAGAAGGGGTTTAAATGGGGCTTATGAGGGCTTCTGTTAGGATTGCTGGCATTTGTTGATTTTTTTAACACTTTTGAAATTTTGGCAATGACATTAGACACTAAAGAGATTCCTGCAGAGGAAAGACGTTAATATCTCAATGTCTTCCAAACATCAAGAAAAAGAAAGGCTAGGGATAAAAAACTGAGGAGTGGGGAGAGAACAATGCCTTGCACAAATGGGTAGCACTCATTCCTTTTCGCATGCAGCTAAGGTTTCTTTCCAGACACAGAAGTGCAAACCACAGCCAGCTGTGGGCTTACTCTTTTGGATTGTCTCCTCTTGTGTTATTTTCCTATTTTCTGTATTTCTATAAGCTATTATCAAGACAAAAAATTCTCATTATCTTCTTCACTATCTCCAAGGGCACATGTTACCTTCAAGGTATTACGTGAGAGGTTTGTAGTCAACATGTCACTGACTTCTTGAGGTGTTTTAATCTTTCCCCAAGACTCAGCAGATTGATGTTTGTTTCTCTAAATATCCTTATGCTTTCTTCCACATAAGATCTTTATGTAACCTATCTCTCAATTTTTGGGGGAGACTAATGAGGTGACTTTTAACATACACTGTCCAACACAATGTTGAGGAGTCACGATGCATCCTTTTGACTGGCTCATTCAGTATCTTATAGGTGCACCACAATTACACTGTAATTTGTCTTTGTAGCTCAAATTTATGTATTATATAGCTGCACACTGAAATACATTCAGTGCTCAACATGGTGATTATGCATGGTTAATTCATTGCTGGTAAACTTTGGTTACAGCATTTTTTTAGTATGGTTGTATGAAGTGTGCAGTCAGATATACCATACCTGGATTTCAAACACAAAATTATCAGTCTGTGGGATTAATGCTGAGATATTCTATGTTGTGTTCCATTTTTAGTAATGGTAACTGTCATATAATTTGCAGCAAAACTTGCATAATTATGCTCTACCATGAAGTGCATCTTCCAGAGTAAATTCTGCAATGATTTTCCATAAGATCTCTGTGCTACTGATGATTTTTTGATAGGGTTATATCCATTCTCATACATTAACTAAGTTATGGAAGAGGAATTTCTCTCTCTGCAACATCTTAAAGAGAAAAGAATGGTAGTTTTTGTCTTACATTCTCAAGAAAATGCTTATTTTCTGCTTTCCTTGGGGATGGCTTCATTATAAAAGGATTTCTTCTGTTCTTTCCTATTAGGAGATTATGTCTATATTTCTCTTTTCTTTTCATTTTCCCTTTTTATCTCCCCCTAAGATTTTCTCTTCTGCATTTTTTAAGCTCTACCAACTTCTATTTCTCTCCCAGTGCAATAAGGGCTCTCTCAGCCCTCACTCCATGTCTTTTCATAACAAAAAGTGATAAAAGAAAGAGACTGCTGGTCCAAGAGATTCCTGGGAGAAACTTGTGTTTACATTTTAAGGTCTTTAGGAAATGTCCTTTATGTTTTACTAAGCACAACATAAGACTCCAGGATCACAATGAGCACTTTCTTATGCTACTAAATTACACAAGTAGTGTGTCCTGGGGTGACTTTATGATACTGGTATCCCCAATCGTCTGGTTTATGTTATATATTAAGTTCTGCACCTTTAAGACTGGCTTTGAGAGCAAGAGAGGGGGAAGAAGAAGCGCGCAGTTTGTGTTAAGGAAAAACATCACTCCCACACATCCCGCTCCTGGACTGTGGTGTCTGCAGCACGGACAGACAGCGGGATAGAGCTTCTCTCTGGCTTTTAGTTAGTTTTAGCTAGCTGAGGCAGAGGAGTTCCCTGGACCTTTGTTTGGTTTTTTCCCAATTTTCTTGGATCTGTGCAAGCCTGCTCTGGACTGAACACCCAGCCAAACCCCAGGAGCTCACGCCTGTGGCCCACCGGGGCCTGGGCCTCGGCACTTTCCAGCGCCGGAGGGACTGATAAGAACCTGAGCGAGCCGAGCTACACCACATGAAAAGGACTTTTTTTTTTCCTAGACTTGCCATCCCATCGAACAGCAAGAAGTTTTATTATTTAATATTACTCAATTTCTGTTAAATAAACAGCTTTTTCCACTTCTCTCTAAGGAATTTTTTTTCTTTTCCCGGACCAGTTAGTGGGGAGGAGCATTTCCCTGGGGAAATCCCCATTTGGAGTTTTCCTTCCTAATTTGCCCTAAACTAAGACAAATACAGTTTTTTTGGCGCCCAACGTGGGGCAAGAGAAAGTGGAAAAACCTGTACTGAGTGTTGGTTGTATTTATTCTGTATTGGGATAAAGCAGTCAGTAGCCATGTTGTTTGGATACATAATGTCTCTTGGGGTGGAGGCCTTCATGTGGACCTGGTCCCTAAAAGTTTTTGAGGTTTTAATACCTGTCTTTGCCCTCTTTCACAGTAGAGGGGCACGGATTAGAATGGTTATTGTGCTGGGCTCGGTGATAATGATTTATAGGAAGTTTATAGAACTACTGAAGTCTCTGTCGGGTATGTTTGGTTTATGGTTTCTTCGCCCGACCCTGCCTCCCAGTCCCAGTAGCACATTTTGGGAGTTTATTGGTAATTGCACACAGTTTGTTAGAGGAAGACCAGGGGATGAGGCTTTTCAGCCTTTTCTTTCCTTCTTCTCCTTTGAATCTGTTATGTCCCTCTTTGAGAATATCCGGTTTCCCCTGAGTGTTAAGGATAACCACATTCCCTGGTCACTTTCCTGGTAGTTTCAGCTGTTGAGCTTCCTCTATATGGTCTGCAACTTCTCTAGAATGAGGGCTGAGATATCCAGAGGAGCCAACGAGACCCCTGCCCCAGAAGTAGACTCAGGTGGTGGGAAATCCTGAGTGGTGTAGAGAATGGGAGAGAATGGGCCAGACTCTGAAGGAATTTTTCTGATCCCCCCAGCCTGGGAATTTTCACACGTGAACAAATTCAGAACCCAGATGAAGTAGGGAAATATCTGGAAGAGAATTGCTGTGATGATTCTAAGAAGAAAAATATCATTGCAATAAGCTGGGCCCTAGCGTATGCTTATTGCACGCTGCTAGATACTGTAGGGCAGGCAGATAAATCAACAGCTACCCCAGTCACTCAGGCTGCAGCCAAGCCAGCAGTCAAACCAGACAGTGAGCCTAAGCCAGTGTCTGTTGCTCCTGCCACGAGAGGCATGAAATTCAAAACCAAAACCGATCGGCCAGTAGATGATGATAATGGTGATGCGGGGGAAGGACCCTCAAGACCAGCAACTGACCAAAAATCAGGAGGCACTGGTGAACCTTTCTCCCTAAAGGACCTTCGTGGCCTGAGAAAAGATTAAACTCGACGTGCTGATGGATCTATAATTAGTTGGTTAGTCCCGTCTGTGGGATGCTGCAGGTGAGGCTACAGTTCTGGATGGCACTGAAAGCGAGGCATCTGGGGTCCCTGTCACACGATCCGGTGATTGACCAGGAGATGATGAGGGGGGCTGACCCTTATAGTCTCTGGGAACGGGTCCTAAGAAGCGTGGCACAAAGATATCTGTGTGCAGACGATCTCTATATACAGCAAACTTGTTGGAAAACCATAGAACAAGGCATTCAGCGTTTGAGAGAAAATGGCAATAGTGGAGATCGTCTTTGTGGGTGACTTAGGTACTAGAAATCCAGACTTGGTGCCATGTACATCTGTGATGTGGCGAAAACTTGTTCGACTTGGGCCACAAGAATACGCTTCTGCTTTAGCAACAATGAAGCGGGATGACCGGGAGGAGACTGTGCTGGATATGGCGAAGAAGCTTCGAGCATATGCAGATACCGTGCATGGCCCCATGCAGGCAACAATTGCAACTGTGAGAACAGATATGCAAAACTTCCAAAACAAAATAGAGGAGAATCTCAAGAAAACTCAGGGAGGACCTTCTTCCAGTCTCGGCAGTACAGACCAGGAGCCCTGGTACTCAACGCAGAAGTTCCCCAGATAGAGAGAAAAAGCTACGAGCTGAGCTGTGGTTTTTCCTACGTGACTGTGGAGAAAACATGAAAAGATGGGATGGAAAATCTACTGCTGCTCTGGCAAAACGGATGCTTGAATTGGAAGACAGCAAGACTCAGGGGGGATACTCTACCAAAAAGAAAGCCGCTCCAGTAGCCTGTAGTCAAACTGACAAGTATGATGATGACATGTCTGACTCCCTTGAAGGAACCTCCAAGACATATACCCAAGAAAAGAAGGATAACCAGGCTTAGAGGGGCCCTGCCTCTAGCCAGGTAGAGGCTAGGGAAAACCGTGTCTTTTAGACTGTGTGGATTCGTTGGCCTGGCACATCAGAACCACGAAAATATGAGGCCTTGGTTGACACTGGTGCACAGTGCACCCTAATCCCATCAAGATATGTAGGGGCAGAATCTGTTTCTATTGCTGGTGTGACAGGGGATCACAGGACTTTACTTTAGTGGAAGCTGATGTGAGCCTGACTGGGAATGAGTGGAAGAAACACCCCATTGTGACTGGCCCAGAGGCCCCATGCATTTTGGGCATAGACTACCTCCGAAGTGGGTATTTTAAGGACCCAAAGGGGCTTAGGTGGGCATTTGGGATAGCAGCTGTAGAGACAGAGAGCATCAAGCAATTGAACACTTTGCCTGGACTGTCAGAGAACCCATCTGCAGTAGGACTCCTGAAAGTGGAAGAACAGCGAGTACCAATTGCCACCTCAACGGTGCACCGCCGACAATATAGAACAACTCGAGATGCTGTGATTCCCGTCCACAAGATGATCCGAGAGCTGGAGAGCCAAGGGGTAGTCAGCAAAACCCACTCACCCTTCAACAGCCCCATCTGGCCTGTGCGTAAATCTGAAGGAGAATGGAGATTGACTGTGGACTATCGTGCATTAAATGAAGTGAGTCCACCTCTGAGCGCTGCCGTGCCAGACATGCTGGAGCTCCAGTACGAGCTGGAGTTCCAAGGCAGCGCAGTGGTACGCCACTATTGACATTGCCAATGCATTTTTCTCCATTCCTCTGGCAGCAGTATGCAGGCCTCAGTTTGCCTTCAACGTGGAGGGGAGTGCAGTACACCTGGAACCGACTGCCCCAGGGGTGGAAGCACAGCCCCACCATCTGCCATGGACTGATCCAGGCTGCCCTGGAAAAGGGTGAGGCTCCAGAACATCTGCAGTACATTGATGACATCATTGTCTGGGGAAAGACGGCTGAAGAGGTCTTTGAGAAAGGAGAGAAAATCATCCAGGTTCTCCTGAAAGCCGGTTTTTTGCCATCAAGAAGAGCAAAGTTAAGGGACCAGCTCGTGAAATTCAGTTTCCTGGGGGTAAAGTGGCAAGATGGACGGCGTCAGATTTCCTACTGATGTCATCAACAAGATCACAGCAATGTCTCCACCAGCCAACAAGAAGGAAACGCAAGCTTTCCTAGGTGCCATAGGTTTTTGGAGGATGCACATTCCTGAGTACAGCCAGATTGTGAGCCCTCTTTACCTGGTCACCCGCAAAAAGAACACTTTCCAGTGGGGCCCTGAACAACAACAAGCCTTTGCTCAGATCAAACAGGAGATCGTCCATGCAGTAGCCCTTGGCCCAGTCAGAACAGGACCAGACGTGAAGAACGTGCTCTACTCTGCAGCCGGGAGCCACGGTCTGTCCTGGAGCCTTTGGCAGAAAGTGCCTGGGGAGACTCGAGGCCGACCACTGGGATTCTGGAGCCGAAGCTACAGAGGGTCCGAAGCCAACTACACTCCCACAGAGAAGGAAATCTTAGCTGCCTATGAAGGAGTTCAAGCCGCCTCAGAAGTGATTGGCACAGAAGCACAACTCCTCCTGGCACCCCAACTGCCAGTGCTGGGGTGGATGTTCAAAGCAAAGGTTCCCTCTACCCACCACGCCACCAACGCTACATGGAGCAAGTGGATCGCCCTCATCACGCAGCGCGCCCGTATTGGAAACCCAAATCGCCCTGGGATTTTGGAGATAATTACAAACTGGCCAGAAGGTGAAAACTTTGGTCTCATTGATGAAGAGGAGCAGGAACAAGTGACACGAGCTGAAGAAGCTCCACCGTACAACCAACTGCCAGCAGAAGAAACACGCTATGCTCTGTTCACTGATGGTTCCTGTCACGTCGTAGGGATGAACCGGAAGTGAAAAGCAGCCATATGAAGCCCCACACGACAGGTCGCAGAGGCCACTGAAGGAGAAGGTAGATCAAGCCAACTTGCTGAACTCAAAGCTGTTCAACTGGCCCTGGACATTGCTGAAAGAGAGAAGTGGCCAAAGCTCTACCTCTACACTGATTCATGGATGGTAGCCAATGCTCTGTGGGGATGGCTGGAAAGGTGAAAAAGGGCCAACTGGCAACGCAGAGGAAAGCCAATCTGGGCTGCTGATGAGTAGAAGGACATCGCCACCAGGGTAGAGAAACTGTCTGTGAGGGTCCGTCATGTAGATGCCCATGTCCCCAAGAGTAGGGCTAATGAAGAGCACCGAAACAATGAGCAGGTGGATGAGGCTACAAAGATAGAGGTGTCAAAGATAGACTTAGATTGGCAACACAAGAGAGAGTTGTTCCTAGCTCAATGGGCCCATAATGCCTCAGGCCATCAGGGTAGAGATGCCACCTATAAGTGGGCACGAGACCGAGGGGTGGATCTAACCATGGACAGTATTTCCCAGGTTATCCATGACTGTGAGACGTGTGCCACGATCAATCAGGCCAAGAGGTTGAAGCCGCTATGGTACAGTGGGCGGTGGTCCAAATATAGATATGGGGAAGCCTGGCAGATTGACTACATCACACTGCCCCAAACCCGCCAAGGCAAGCGCTACGTGCTCACAATGGTAGAAGCCACCACTGGATGGTTGGAAACCTACCCTGTGCCTCATGCCACTGCCCGGAACACCATCCTGGGACTTGAAAAGCAGGTCCTTTGGAGGCATGGCACCCCTGAGAGGATTGAGTCAGACAATGGGACTCATTTCAAGAATAACCTTATAAACAACTGGGCTAGGGAACATGGCATTGAGTGGGTGTACCATATCCCCTACCATGCACCTGCTGCGGGGAAAGTGGAGAGGTACAATGGACTGTTAAAGACTACCTTGAAAGCGTTGGGTGGGGGATCTTTCAAAAATTGGGAGCAACATCTAGCAAAGGCCACCTGGATAGTTAATACCCGAGGTTCCACCAATCGAGCAGGCCCAGCCCAATCCGAGCCCCTGCATAAAGTAGACGGAGACAAAGTCCCAGCAGTACATCTCAGAAGTTTGTTAGGAAAGACAGTTTGAATCAATTCTACTTCAAGTACAGACAAACCCATTCGTGGAGTTGTTTTTGCTCAAGGACCGGGTTGCACATGGTGGATAATGCGGAAAGATAGAACAACACAATGTGTACCTCAGGGAGATCTGATGGTTAGGTGAAAATCATGAATAAATGCCCTTGTCTGTATATAATGTATGTGTTGTAGGGTTAAAATATATATATAATAATTTTGATAATAAGTTGACGATATGGGGATAAGGGGTGGAATGTCCTGGGGTGACTTTATAATACTGGTATCCCCAATCGTCTGGTTTATGTTATATATTAAGTTCTGCACCTTTAAGACTGGCTTTGAGAGCAAGAGAGAGGGAAGAAGAAGCGCGCAGTTTGTGTTAAGGAAAAACATCACTCCCACACATCCCGCTCCTGGACTGTGGTGTCTGCAGCACGGACAGACAGCGGGATAGAGCTTCTCTCTGGCTTTTAGTTAGTTTTAGCTAGCTGAGGCAGAGGAGTTCCCTGGACCTTTGTTTGGTTTTTTTTCCCAATTTTCTTTGGATCTGTGCAAGCCTGCTCTGGACTGAACACCCAGCCAAACCCCAGGAGCTCACGCCTGTGGCCCACCGGGGCCTGGGCCTCGGCACTTTCCAGCGCCGGAGGGACTGATAAGAACCTGAGCGAGCCGAGCTACACCACATGAAAAGGACTTTTTTTTTTCCTAGACTTGCCATCCCATCGAACAGCAAGAAGTTTTATTATTTAATATTACTCAATTTCTGTTAAATAAACAGCTTTTTCCACTTCTCTCTAAGGAATTTTTTTTCTTTTCCCGGACCAGTTAGTGGGGAGGAGCATTTCCCTGGGGAAATCCCCATTTGGAGTTTTCCTTCCTAATTTGCCCTAAACTAAGACAAAGTGGTAGGATGTGCATATGAGAGCTGTGCTTGAAACCTCCTTATTGAGATGGGCTTATTAAGGGAGCTCTTTTGAAAAGGTGAAGGAGATACAGATATACTGCTTTTAGAGAAATGAATTACTTCCTCACATAATGACTACTTCAGTTCACTGCCTAGTATTCAGGTCTAGTTTGTAAGCTCAAGATTAATTTGATCTGGTTATAATGATGTGATTCAGGACACCAGAATGAGCACTCAATGATATACCCTATGCTCTTACACCTGAATTCAACAGGGTAGTCCAGAAGGTGGATGTCCAGGCATCTTCATCTGCCAGAATAAAGTCTATTAGTGGGTTTATCAGACCATTTAGACACCTAAAGTGGTACTAGGTGCCTATGTTTAGTGATCTGAATCACTTCCTTTATGAGTTTTAGATTTTTCTTTTAGACAACGCTGTGTAAAGGCTTGCACTCAGAATCACGTGCACAATTTCTGTGTATGCAGCAATTGCCTCTTGGCTAATAGGGCTATCAAAGGCTGAGACAAAAATACTACTAAGTTAAGCATTTTTAATTTTACCACTCTGGTGCAGATATTTTAGGAGTCTTTTTTGGTAAGGCAGCTGGGAAAAGCATTGGCCTCCATTGTTCTGGGGAATGGGTTTATCCTTTGTCTTGCTAAATCACTTTTCATTTTATTCTCCACATTTTCCCTGGAAGTGTTATAGTGTTTAATGCCAATGTTCTTCCACTTAAACTGAGTTCATAGCTTCTTATGAGCATAGCCTTACTCCTTCACTCTGTGCTCTCTTAATCTGTGCAGCTTCCTAGTCAGCTATACTCACAGATTAATGCTGACAGCTGCAGGTCAGAGTTGTCTGGGCAGTGTCTACACAGTGGAGTTCCACACAGACGGTCACACTCTTGACCAGGTGGCTGAAGTTGAGTTCTAAATGGCAAGACCCTGTCTGAAATAGACAGGTATGACAAGGTTTTCAAAAAGTGATTCAGCTGTGTTAGGGTGGAGACCAGCTTTTTAGAAGTTTTGAATTATGTGAGATGAATCCCAAACTTACAAATGAAGTATGGGTTCCTGAGAGACAGATAATATGGTCAATATTCCCAAATTCACCTGAGAACCAGACAGCATGGCCTATACTGCAGGAACTCCCACTGTGAGTGTGTAAGAACTATCTTACTGTTTGAGATGAAAAATGCATCAAGCCTGAAATGGAAGTGGTCAATAACAAATCCTTATGGAAGACTATATGAAGAAAGAGAGAAATCAAATTCAATCTTCCAACTCCCAGCAGAGATGTCTATTCTCAAAGTGTTTGAATTTTCTGAAACTAGGAAGTTCTTTCAAACTGAAGATGTATTTACTTAATTGCATTCCATTTACTGTATTCCCTTAAATGAAAATATAATCCCTTAATAGCTGGGATATATGGGGTTTACATATGGTGTTTACATATATTTATGTTCGTATTTTAGTTAAAACCAAATTAAAATGGGAAAAAAAAAGATATTACTGCACTGCTTCATGACTATTGGTTACAGGAATACTGCAATTTGGCTTCTGTTCATCTATTTATTATTTATTTACTTATTCCAAAGACTTAAGCAGCCGTGGAAGATGATCATATGCTTGCAGGGCTATGAGCCCTGTGAGCTTGTTGCTCAAGTTATTGCTTTCTGTCTTGAAGCAGTTCATTCCCCCCCTGCTCCATTTGCTCCTCTCACCCAGTTCAATACACTTGAAAGTGATAAAAATTTTGCTTAGTGCTTATATTGCTTATTGTTCTCACAGTAAAATCTCCCATTGATTCCTGTGGCCACTGAGTAAGGTCTGATATGAATGGAAAAAGGAAAAAGAAAAAAAGTTGAACTGATAGTTTATTCAAGAGAGAAAATTATAGATGAAGGAAGGGCAATTACTAGAATGAAGAGTCCTGACCTGTGTCCAGTCATGACTCAGGAGTGACAAAGATTATTTAAATTGATCAGAGCTTATGTTGGATAAAGATATGTTGAAACTGCCTGTAGTTTTCTAAAAGGAAAAACAAACCAGCATGGAAATGATTTATACAAAGAAGAAAGATTATCACAACAAGCAGCAAATGAATGAATTATTAATTTTTCAGTCCTGGGAGGAAATTATAACACTCTTTAAAGAAGCAAGCATGTTTAGGAAATGGAGCAGGAAAACTGCTCTCAAAAAACCAGCATATTCATTTGACAAATCTTCCAAGGAAATATGGAGCCAGCCTCCTAAATTAAGGGAGAAAGTGAATACTTTGAATAAGACTATTAATACCATTAGAATTGATTGCCTTAAGATTTGTTGTTGTGCTGCTAGATTAAAAGATAGATCAAAGTCAGTTTTTTATGGGAGCCCCTCCCACACCAATCAATCAGCGACTCTACAGCTGCTACTCTCCAGTCCTCCCAGCACATTCTTATTTCTCTTCCACTGCTCGAGTTAAGGGATGGTCACATCCTTAAGCCCTTTGTTTTTCCAAGAGTTTTCACTGGTCTGCATGAGGGATGTTAAATAATCCTTGTTACAGCATCCTCCTACATAGTACTTACACTGTATACTCTGGGTGGGTGCAAACCTGCCCTCTCTTTACCCCAAGTTGAAGGGGAAAAGGATACATGACGGCATTACTACAGCGCTGAACTAGTGAGAGCTGCTGAGAGTGAGATTATTAGGGTACAATGTGTAATGCACTGACACAGGTCACTAAAGGGTTGGGGCTTTTTTTCCCTTGGTTCTGGACACAGGCAGAATTAATTCACTTGTGCCCACCACAAGCCCCCATGGATGTGGAGCATGTGTTGTAAACATACAGCTAATGAGTAGCCTTTTTAGATGAGGAATGTCAGATACAAATACTGTTAACTAGGAAATCTGACTTGACTGCGATTTATATTGGTGACTACTTTTCTTGATAGCAATCTGACCTTGAACCCTTAGCGTGTTCCCCTAAAACTTATTAACAGTATTGCTGACATCAATATCCTACCCATTTTCAGTATCACAGGGCCTTGTGACATCACAGTATTTGTTCCTTGCTGTAAAAGCTCCTCTGCTCTTTTTTTTTTGTTCAGTCCCTGGGCTCCTCCATGTTCAAAACTGCTCAAAAGTCACTTTGCATTATGCAGGTATGAAACCTCAAAATGTGGACTGTGCAAAGCCGTCTCCTGTGGACTCCCACAGACAGGAGGGTGCTGCTGTGGCTGCCTCTGGGTTTGTGGTGTACTGTTCAGAAGAGTTACCCTTGAGACTCTGCTTCTGCCTCCAGGATACCCCTGCTGCTTCCACTGCTGAGAACATTTAGGGTAGGGAGAAGTTCACTTTCTAGACTCCAAATCTATTGCAATATCTTATGATGAAGCTTGAAGTACTGGTTGCGATCTTCTAATGGGCAGATTTACAAAGTATGTGCCACGTCACTAATGTTTTCTTTCTGCCTTTTTGTGAGAAAGTGTCAGGAAGGGTGTCTCAGAGGGCCAAAGTCATTGGAAAGGATGTTTTTAGAGTACCCTTGACAAGTAACTTTGAAATTGGACTGTGGACTGACACCTGAGGTGTGACTACACGTAGGTATATCTGATGGACAGCAATCCTCTCTATTTCAGTGTTTCCCACATTAGTGCACAAGCCTGCCTTAGGGCTCGAGTCGTAATAGCTTTAGCTGTACTAGTGTTTGATATAACCAGAGGAAGCATTTCCATACTAATGGAAGACAGCCACAACCTTTTCTGATAACTGTGCCTGTCCTGACAGAGCCAGTGGATAATTTGAGCTATGATCACAGAGGATAGTGAAGCCTGTGGAACACAGCTAAGCATCTGAGCACCCTAAAAAATGAAGGGTGTAGGTCAAATGCATACAGCTGTAGGGTCTCACTGAAAACTTTTGGTTCCTGGTAGTACTTTTGGTGGTGATACAAGCAGAATGATATGGAGTCATACAGATAAATGGTATGAAGTTTATTTTCCACTAAAAAATTTCCCCCACAATGTCATTCATTCTCATCGGCTTATTTTTATTTCTTCTCCTCCCAGTCTCCTTACTCATTGCACCATACAAACACAGGCCTTAAAGAAAATACAGGGTCAATGTTTACTGGATTGCTTCATAATGCACCCCATTTACCTTAAAAGCAAAGCAAAGGATTACATCCTTTAGAAATATAGAACTGAATGAATGAACATATACATATATAAGCCACAATTCTGCAGGAGCTATTGTAATTATTTTTTTTTTTTTATAATTAGAAAGTTTATAAACATTAGGAATTTATCCTTCCTAATGTTAATTTGATTTCACTGTTTGGACATTGAAGGTATCTGTAGCACCATATTCTGTCAGTGTTTCAAGAACTGTGTGTGCAAGTCTAATCAATATGGTGCTAAAATGCTGACAGAAGTCAAACTAGGTTTTCTAGTCTAGGTGTGAAACTTCCCCTAAAACATCCTTAGTGTAGACAAGGTGTGAAGTGCAAGGTGCAGCCAGAGCATGGTAACAGCCACCTTCAAGTTTGATATATTTACTCTTTTCTAGAATGCATACTAGCAAGTGAATTGGCCTATTTACAGGAGGAAGAGTTCTTCTGAAAATCCTCTGGGAACTGCCTGCAGCAAATGTGATAAAGCTACATATATTTCTCAAAAATAAGAGGAAGAAAATGTGTCCCCTCAAGATGTTAACTAAAAAGGACATACTTTCTTCATCTTACACTGTAATTATTTTGTCTGAATTATATCTTCTATGGAGATTATGGCAACAAAGAAAAACAAAATCTGCATTTTAGAAGGACATAGTGACTGGCAGTAAGAATGGGAATAGAGTGCTGTTATTTTCTTTTCCTTTAATGTTAACAAGCACTCATCCTTATCCATAAAATGAGGTAATACACAGAAATAAGAAAAAAAATTGAAAGACATACCTACATCTCTATTTGGTAGAATCATCTAATTAAATGGATCCCAAGTATTCCTTGTTGTAAATCTTCCAGTGAAGGATGCATATTTTCAGAGTATTGTTCTTAAAATTTAATCCCAGAAAAATTAAACATTGATTATAAATAGACTACTCTGTGACAGAAAGCAAATATATGTACATCTTAAAAGAAACCTTTCTAGTTAGATAGCAGTTAATAAGCTCTATTCACCAAAAGGTTTGTATGGCATAAAGTTTTGAAGGTTTACTCTTTTATGTGTTCAGATAGTGCTGTTCTCTTGGCAGCTTATTATGTTATTTGGCTCATTGATTTATCTTTCATTGATTTGTATGAATCTAGATTTCCCGAGAATGTACTCTGTCTTATGAGTTTTTTAGGAAGGTATTAAAATGATGAAAGCTGTTGACTTGATAGCCTTGGGAACTGAAGACGTCTACTGATGCTCTGTTGTTTAAGGGAATCTGATGTAAATTTCCCCTCACTAATCCATTAATTTGTCAGAAGTCTTGCTGGGAGGGAAATTTTCTGGGCTGATATTTCATCTTCTAAGTTCCTTACATACGGGAATCTGAAGCTGTCTTGAAGCACTAATGATGACTGGATGTATGATACATGATTAAAGAATTCAAGCATCATTAACACCAGCCCTGGACACACATCAGATTAAAGGATTCCTTTAAAAATATTTTTATGGACTCCAGTGATGGATTAAAGAAAACATTACACTGCTTTCAGAATATAATCTATTTCTTTCTTGTGTAGTGTTCCACTGTCAATTTAGAGGTGCAAGGCTTGGTAGTCTAGTATTATTCCCTTGAGAAACCCAGTCTCTGCATCTGTGAACTTCTCTAGAGCAATTCCATGGTCTGTAGCAAAATACTTATCAGGAGAATAAAGCTGATTAGCTGCAAATACTCTTGCTCTGGAATTTAAATATGAAATTGTGTAGCTCTTTTCTTTCTTTAAAGAAACCCTGCTATGTAAAACCACTGTTTGTTTTTGTATTATGAATTTTGTTCAGTAGTACATTTTACTATTTGCATTGGTAAACACTTTTCTTAGGAATAAAGTGGGAGAGTCCTGCCCCTGATAAACTTACTGAACTTTTGGCATATTTCCTCAGGGAAATATTTGCTCATATTGCAGAAAAAAACTCCAGAATTTGTACCATAAAATGAGTCTGCAGACTTAAGTGACTGAGAAGACAGTTAGCCTTAAAAATTGTGATGGGGAAAAGGAATCTTCTCAAAATTAATAGTGTATTTGCGTATACTTAAAATGTAACATCTAAAGGTTGTTTTGGTGTTTTTATTTTATTTTGTTGTTTTGTTTTTGTTATTTTTGCTAAATGAATCAACCCATCAATTAAAATTATGGCCTAAATATCCAGGTAGAACCTGGATTACTTTTCTCCTATATGTTTTAATGTATGAGATGTTGCTTTGCCTCTTCTTAGGGTAGACCATTACTTAAAGAGTGAGAGGATCTTGAGGTCTAATTGACTCCTGAATTTCAGAACTTAAAGCACTCCAGCTTTTAACAGTCTGACTTTTGTAAGGTACTCCAGGTTGAGTTCTTAAGACCACAGTGCCTTTTGAAATTTTTATTCAAACAGTTTTGAAAAGATTAAGAGCCTTACTATGGAAACACAAATATACTAAAAAAACCCTCAAAAAATAAGCCTTTTTGACATCTAAAAGAAATCAATCCTTAAGGAACCATACTTGAGAAGCTTGATTCAAATGATAGCTAGAAAATGAATAGTAACAGTATTGTCAGCTTTTATTTTTCTGCTTTGCTATGATTTCACTTAGTTAACAAAGTATGTTCATAAACTATGGTTTATTTTACACTGTGCATCCTTTTTTATAGTGAGGCTTCATCTCGTGACTCCTTCCTTCCTTTGCCTTCACTACACAATTTGAATCTGTAAACTGCATATCATTTTATGTAATTAGACTATATTTAGATACCCCTCTGTGATGTGAGATTCTGAGACATATGCCTTTTCCTGGAAAAAATATTTTGTTGCAGCTTATGTGAGCTTCATTTGGACCTGATCTGTGAGCAGAACCTATCTCTATCATATGATTTGCAACACCATTCTGTTCAATTTTAAATTATCTCAGTGGTTGAGAGTGCCTGAATATATTTTAACTAGATAGACGTAAACAGCTTGCTCAGGCTGACCTCCAGATGTCCTTTCCCTTGCAGTCCTGACCCAGTTCCATGGGTGAACAGCATAAACTCTGCAGTCTGTTACCATCGGATGCAGCAGTGAAGTGGCATTCCCCCTTCCTGTGGCTGATGCCTGTCATGCTTCATCAGGGCTGACAAGCAATTATTACTCTTTGTTTCTTTTAAACTATATATTGGCAAAACAATCATTGCAAGGAGTTGTAGAGGTAGAAACCATTATCTTTGCACTATAGTGGTAACAGAGCTTTTAGGCTTACTGAAAATATCCATTAGCTTTTGTTTTCTTATCTACAAATGCTTTCTATTTTGCCCTCTGCTATTCCAGCAGTTGAATCACCAACTTTTGTTGCATTAAGAATGGAACACTCTATTCTTTAATTTCGTGATTTTAATTTTCTGCTGGCTTTTGTTCAGGACAGGAGGCATTCTTCATTAGTTTTGAGTCCCACTATAGTAAATATAATTTGAATATCAGTTTTAGCCTCATTGACTTTGAAGATTTAGTTTTCCTCTTAGCAGTTGTGACACGATATGACGTTCCTGTGCAAGTTTACAAACAAAAAGGAAAAAACAACCTCTAGAAAATAAGACAAAATAGACTGAGCCAATTTTAGTTTCTGAGCTGGGAGGAAACTTTTTGAACTTTACTCTCTTTGGTCATCATATCTGTATGACTCATGTAAATAATTGTTTTCAAGTACTCTTAATAGTATTCAAGAACTAAAGCAGGATGCAGTCATGGAGAACAAAGGTTTTATTTTCAGGTCTCTGAGTTACCTGCACAGCACAGTTATGGTGTCCCACCTGAATTAGAAGTTCGACACAAACTATCAAAGGTTTCATCTCCAGCAGGAATTGTCTTTGGTTGAAGACACGCAGTAGCAGGAAAACAAATTTCCAGTGCAGGGAAAAGAAACAGTCTCTCAGATCCATAGACTTTACTTCTCAGCTCTCCAGAGAGGTCCAGTGCTGGTCTTGGCCATGAATTTTCATTTTCTCAAAAAACCCAAATGATAGTGGAACCTCTTACACCATTCCCACAAGTTCCCTCTACCTACTTGTTCTTGTCTCTTAAATGGCCCTCAAGTTCCCCCCTGCTGCCATGCAAAGGTCATCTGGTAGTTTGTTTTTCAAGTCTCTTTCAGGCTGTCATCTTTTGGAAAACATTGGGTAACCTTAACTGGAAGGATCTCCTTCAATCTCTCCCTGTGATGAATTAGCATAACTAATGAAGATGGAAAAAAGGGAAAGCTAAGTACACATTTCCTGATTTTAAAGCACCCACTCTGTACTACAGTATATTAAGAGTTACATCTTGGTCACTGTGCTTAATGTTCAATCCAAATTTTAATCAAATTCCTTAGGTGTTACTTAGGATGAGGTTTTCTTCTTGAATTTGCTAAAGCTGCCAGAACTATTCAACCCCTATAAAACCGAAAAATTGTTTTTCCACACCTCATTTTTGACATGGTGTATGAATGGTTTATATAAAAGTAGTTATGGTCACCCATTGTTACAGTTTTAAAGGGTTTATTTTCTCTTATCTCAACTCCTGTTTCTTTTCTCCTGATACAGAAGAAAGGTTTTATAATCCTATTAACTTTTGTACTGGCATTTGACATCTTTGTCTTTGACATTGTAAATGAGTGTGAAGAGGATCTGCCCAATATATAGCTCAAGTTTATCCCCAAAACTAAAAGATAAGTCGTGCTATTTTTTTATTTTTCTTTTTTGTTTTTCCTTTTTCTAGTGGGTTTCTACCATCATGTTGTTGACAGTAAAGGAAAGAGGAGACCTAGACACCTTCTGTCACATACAGAGATGTGAACTGCTGCAGGAAGAATGGATTAGCTTGTCAGTGCTTTCCAAATATGAATGATTCTGTCCCACCATTCCAATCCTTCTCTGTTTGAGCACTGTCTGCTCCCCATTCCTCTTCCCAAAATACTTTTGTATCCATGTTCAATCTCATTCTCAGCCTGACTCAACTATACTTTCTCTGTTGCACCTTTTAGTAATAAGCTATTTTATTTTTTCTGACTTGGGACAGAACAGCTCTACTTCAGAAATACCTACTATATTTAGATCTCTTTCAGCTGCTGTTTTCTTCTCCTTACTTTTAGACAGGGGACAGTTCAGCTGATTGAACCTTTCCTACTGTCATCCCCTTGTGAAATCCTGCAGGAAGGCTACTGCCTGTCAGAGCTCTCTCCCAGGTGTCCCTTTTCTGGATCACAAAGAAGAAGCAGGGAGATTCATTCCTAGGCACTTCTTGAAGCATCAGGCCATATGCTGAGCAGCTACTCTAGCCTTTGACAGGCAACTGAGCACCTAGGGAAGCTACAGACCTGCTTGTCATGTCCTGCACATTCCAGCTCCCTGATGGGAGACACCTTTCTGTCTTCTAGCTTTTTTTTTTATCCATTATCTGTCTACTTCATTTAGGTAGTAAAATCTTAGACTGCAGTACCTTAGTCATCCCACCAGTAAACCTAGTGTCACACAGAGGCCTTTTAGGCATTCATATTTTGCCAATAGTAAACATATGAATGGTTCTTACATAAAGAAATATCCAAGTAGTCTCACTTTGTTGTTACTGCATTCCTTTAATGCCATGTTTATGGCATGCAGGTACCTAGCATAATGCTCTGAAGCACAGAACAGTAATCATGTCCCTTCTTTTCCCCAGATAACTTAATGGAAGACAAGAGGAGGTGCTGGTCACAACCAAGCTGTCCCTATAGCTTCCATATTGTATCTGGGCTCTGGTGAAGCTGATCACTGGTCCTGCATGGAAAATATTATTAATATATGTAAATATTAGTATTTTACAAAAAAAAAAATACTAAAGGAAGACTAAAACAGTTTACTACAATGAAGAACATGTAGAAAGAAGTAGCTTTACATATAAAACATCTCTGAAATAAATCCTTTGTATGGAGCTTTGCTCTGATTAATTTGAAGCTGTAAATCTGAGTCAGCAAAGAAAGTGAGATCCTTTAACTATTGAATTTATAAAGATTAGGACAGTTCTTGCTTATATAATTATATAATCTATCTATCTATCTATCTATCTATCTATCTATCTATCTATCTGCCTGTCTATCTCAATAGGAAGTTAAGTTTGTATTGCAGGAGAGAAAAATATTTTCAGGTTCCCAGGTTTGTTTGTTGTATGGGTTTGTTTGCACATTTCCTTGCAAAGGAAAGAAAGAGAAAAAAGAATCATGACCACTCCACTTTTTACTAGCTCCTAGCTTCTGCCTTCACATATCACATGCTTCTTTCCTTACAGGTTTTTGGTTCTGTTTAAACACCAAATGGCGTGGTTCTGTTTAAAGGCCTTTACAGCACTTTCACTGCTGTGTTGTGTGTGTCCATACCACTAATGCAAGTACCACTTTCTCACCCATATACTGACTTGCTTCTAAGTCAGCAGAATACTTCTTAGCCAACAAATTTTCTCATTTTTCAAAGTGACCTTTGTTTCTATTATCCTTCAATCCTTATTCTAGAAAGAGGAGGGTGAAGAGAAAACTGACACTGCTACAATACAAACAATGCAAGTTTATAGTGAAATAGACAAAAAATTATTCTTGTTTGCTTACCTGTTTTGTTGTTGCTGTTGAGTTTTTAAAATTAATATTCTGCTCTTAATGAATGAAAGAAGGAATGCATGAGAAAAGAGCTGAGATAGAGATTTGCATATGCAAAATGGGTGGTTATTTGTACAACTCTAACTAAAATCCACTAGTGTCTGAATGCCCTCTGTATTTTAGGAAATCTCCCTCAGAAATCCTTGTTTGTGCAATTTGAACATTTAACCTGATTCTGTGGTCACTATGAAAGCCCTGTGAGTGGGGACCTAAGGTGGGAAAATATGACATTCCCTCTAACTCTGGTAGCACAAGCAGCCTTGCAATGTGTAACAGCAGTTCATGTCAAAGTTTCCAGAAATCTTTTGTATTAGGACCAAATCTGCTTTTCAGGCAGAAGTGGTAGGGGTCAATTAGATCAAGATGCTTCCTGCTGGCTCATGCTGTTGTCAGCAGTCAGATGATTGTATACAATATTTATGTTCACCTTACCACTTCTAATTATACCTTTCCTTGAAGCCATTGGATGCACACTCACTCAAGTATTCTCTCTTGATTTGTCACTGCAGAATAAACTATGGTCCCCTACTTCATTATCCTATATCGGATTTCATGATCTTAGTCTTTTATGAACTTTACAGATTAAGATAAGTGCTGACTGGGTACTGATATGTACCTTTTTTTAATTTTAATTTTTAATCATTAGTAGTGCAATGAGCTTGTATCAGTAAGCGTCACCCTAGTCAGTATGGAAATATAAATAGCACTCTGCCTTAAGATTTCACAAGCACATATCTCAGTATACTTCTAGCTGGTGGGATAAGCACAGTGAACTGCTGGCACCTTTCAGCTGCATGTTTTCCTGAGGTTCAGCCATGTAATTTAGCTTGCAGTGGCCTGGGTTACAACAGTATCTATGATATTATTAGAATAGCTATTCTCACAGCTATATGGTTAACTGAGCAAATTAAGAAGTACTTGACCTGCCCTAATGATTTTTTTTTAGTACTACAGTCACAAAAGCCCATTTTTAAAACCTGCTATTTATTTTCCTCCCACAGCTTCTGTGTGGTGCCAAGTACATCAAAACAGCAAGGGAAAACTGGAAATCCAGCAGGAAATGTAAAATAAGCAGGTACACAAGCTATTAAAAATGAGAAAATACTTAATAATCTTGGCAATTTTCAAAATTTTATACACTCTAATATATAATTTTTGTTATAGATTATAGATTTTTCCAAGCTGATTGTAAATTTTTGGTAGCTCTCTTGCTTTCAAAATTTTCAGTTCTGGAGTGATGTATACTTAAAATCCTGTGCTTGATATGTTTCAAGATATTAGTGCCTAAAATTTTAATGCATTAAAACTTTTATATGGGAAGAGGTTGCATCCTTATTCCATTTGCCTTAACCCAACAAATAAGCTTGAGAAAAGATAATTCATATTTCAGTAGTAACATAATGAATGAATGGGCTGAATTATTCATGGTCCTTCCATCCTTTGAAACAAAATGAATTTTAGGAGGACATAACTGTTCTCAAGAAGGCGATCGGTAAAAGAACAGATCTGTCAAACAAATACTTCGTGTTAAATTATTCACTGTTCTCTAACATTTAATTAACAGAAGAATGCAGTTGTCCTTGCTTGTGTCCAGCTATTGGAAACCATTATATGTTCTCTACCACGTCTCCTCACTCAGTTAAATACCGCAGAAAGATCTGTGTTGTGAGGCAGCTGGAGCCATCGCTGTTTATTAATTCATGACTGGTGCTCAAAACACTGACCACAGAACTAAAGCCATGAATTTGAGAAGGAGCTGCTCGTGTATTATAGCTGGTCCTTAATGGTTGTTTTGTTCTTGGCTCTGTGTTTCTGATCTCTCTCTGCTGACTGATGGTGTACTGTAAAAAGAGAAACCAGCATTTAGGAACAGTCCACCTGTCTTATTGCTTTTTGGATTATCCCTGTGATACTTTGTCCCTGAACAAAATAGTCAGGTGTATGGGCTGTAAATAAAGACCTTTCACTTCACACATTGCCATGTTTGGGATTTTTCGTTCCCCAGAATTTGTTTTTCCTTTGTAAATGAATCCTCATTTCTGTCAGTTTGGGTTGACATCTATGGCAAATGAATTCCATTTCATCTCAACAAATTTCTATCTGACAGATCTAATCTAAAAAGTCACAGTTTGAACTTGGGACCATTTGCTTCTGAATTGTTGCAGAAATGACACATGCTCATTCTACAGTGAAAAAAAAAATAATTTAAAAGCCTTAAAAATATTGAGCCTCAGGCTACTTGTCCTTTATGTATCTGATAGTAAAAGAAAAAGACTTTAGGGGATGATTCTTTCAGCTTTTGCAACAGACTGACAGTTAAAAGGGAAATAAACTAGAAATAGACTAGAAATATCTGGAACCAGGCTTGTGATATGTTTCAAAGAGGTACCATATTTAGAACAGTTCTGATGAAAGTTTACTGTTATCTGGTGACAGTTCAGCTCAGCAATAAATATGACCTCTCCCTCTTATTCCCCATACATAATCTTTTTGTATTATTATTATTGCTATTGTTATTATTATTGTTCAGATATTGGTGCACCTTTAAAACCACTGAAGTTCACATTTCATTTGCCAAATAATCATGATTGCCTTTTAAGCTTATTTAATGTCTCTTTTTTCAAAAACAAGTACATGACTATTACACATTAAAAATCACATATAAAACCTTAGTGTTTTAAAAATGCATTTTTAATATTTATGAGCAATTGCAAGTTCTACATTTGAATGAATGTCCTTCACTCTGTTTTCATGTGAACTGTATAAACTGTTTCCAGAAGGTACTTGGATATTACTTCCTAACATGCTGTTTATATAGTTTGGAAGATAGATGATGAAACAACAGATATGCTTATTTCATTAATAGTCATAGATTTTAAATTCAGAATAGACTGTTCTGTTATCTACTTGGGTTCCCAGTAGCACTGCTAAAATTGAGTGCCTGTGTTCCTCTGTTCTGACTGATATCTAAGACTGAAACATTTCTGAATCTGATTAAATCGGTACAGTCCCCTTCATTTGCCTTTAGCTGTATTGGTAAGGTTGGGGGCAGAAAATCTTTAACTTCAAAGACATTTGTGTTTGCATTTCCTCTGGTTTTTACCTGTACCTATTCACCACTCTGGTCTTGACATGCTAATCCTCTGCAACTGATTAATCCTCTGAACTGGCAATGCAAAGATGCCACATTTCTTTAGAAGATGTTGTCCTCAGGCAAGTTCATCTCTGATGAAGCTGGACATGACATGATGAAGTGTAAATGCTGGGGGACTCAGACCACTTCATGAGCTCTTTGATATAGCAGCCCAGAAAGCAATAAGCACTCTTGAAGGGCTGTGATGATTAATGGGCTTTTTCAGAAAGCTGGAAGTAATGGTTTCACTGTATCTCACCACGCAAAGGTGATTATCTATACATAGAATATAAAAAATTCTCATCCGGTCTCCTATGGCAGATTTTTTTTTTGTCTGCCTCCAACACAACTCTGTAAGATATCTAAGAGACTGGTACCAGAGTTTTGTTGCTGGTCCTTTCTAGAAAGCGGATCTTAAATACTGGACTGAATCTAATGAATCTAATGAAGGTGCTAAGGAAAGCTTATGGTAGAGAGAGGTGGATTGGTATAAGCCGGCCTGGGATTTTTAAGAGAAAAATGTCTGAGCTGTAGAGGAAGCAGGAAGAAAGAGAAATATGAGAACAATCTTTTTCATGCTGCACTGAGGCTGTTTTTGTGTCCTCACTAACACTGTCGGTCAGGTACTTTTGCAAACTGGAAGAGTAGAAATGTTAACTGCTGAACCTGAGCTGGAAGCTCATCAGTTTCATATTTGTGAAGAGTGAGGAGTCATTGTTTACTCTCATCTCAGGCTGAAGCAGACTTTGATTGTGCCCCTTGGTGTTCACCTGGAAATGCCAGAGTTGGGACCCAACACCCCATCCCTAAAAGTGGGAGTGATTAAAATTTAGCTACACTGACCTCTCTGGGCTGATCTCTACATAAGACTATGAGCTCATGGGGGCACTTTATTAGTGAGAGGTTGCTGTTTGCTGTGATCAGCTCTTCTTTTGTGATGTGTGTGGGAGTTATTACACCATCAGGACAGCCTAGGAAGTATGGTAACCTGTGGCTGAGGATTTCTGAACATCAGCTTAGATAGCTGCTGCTGATGAGCTGTTGCATAGTTGAGATGATGTTGGAGTGGTATATACTTTATGCGCGGCTAAAACACTGGCAAATTCCTCAGGAGAGGGATTGTATTTTAAATGTTTCCACTCACTCTATAAAGAAGGCATCAGTGTGCCCTCAAGCTAATCAATGTAGATAGCTGAGGATTTTAAAGCTCACAATGTACCAAAATGTCTTCTTGCAGATCAGCTGTTACACCCAACTCATAGCCTTCATAAAGGAAAACATCTAACAAAGTAAATGACACTTATCCCTTGTTTAAGAACAGGAGATTGGGTTAAATTTGCAACCACCAGCAAAACAAATCCCAAACTTTCAGACTATGCTTATTGCTTTACACTGAAAGGTATTAAGATTTGGGTCCAGGCACAAGCAGGAAATATTCTGCACAGAGATACTGTTAGAATAAAAGCCTTGGCCTTCTGATGACAGCCAACTTGTACTCTCTTCAGTAGCTTCTAGGGACAGCACTGGGAATTAGTAGAGGACAATGACCATTCTCGGTAGTAAACTACAGAATGAAAGGAGCCAGAATATACATTGTGCTCAGGCCAGGGAATGGGCCCTGACACTCTTAAGTTTAATGGTAAGCTCAGGATAAGAATCTATAACTCAAAGTGATTAAGGAAGCTGCATGTATAGAAAGTAAGCATCTCATGAAAAGGTTTGAACAGACTGTTGTGAACTTTCTCAGTCTCAGGTTTTGCAGGATAAAAGTACAAGTACTTTCATCCTGCAAAAGTACATCCTGTACAAAGTACAATTTTGTTGTTTTGTCTCAGAATTTATGCAGAAAAGTGTATCTGAATGTCAGGCCTTAAATGGAAGGGCTAACAACTTCTTGCAAACTGTAGTAAACATCTTTGATTCTCTGTTGAATGGACTCAGTCACTCCTCAGTTCCTGACAGCTCTAATCCACTTTCTTCATACTTATAATATTTATGACATCATGCTATTTTAAAGCACTTTGAAAGCAGACATCCAAACTCAAATAGTAGGGTTTTTATTTGTTGTTGTGGGATTTTTTCTTGTTTGTTTTATTCAAACTGTGTCAACCAGGTTTTAGCATGGGTGCAATGGCCTTCACAGTTCTTACTGCATTGGGATGGTGCATACTAATAATTGATGTGCATTGTATGATAAGACCAATAATATTTCATTCAACCATAGGAATAATTTTTGCCTTCATACTTTAAGCTGGCTGTTTTTCCTGGGAAAGACTTTTTACTTAGGAAAACAAACTACATATGGGTTTTGAAAATCTTTACATCAAATACACAAATTAGTTCAGCCTACTGTCAGAGTGCAAGTGTCTGGACATTAAACTGTAGTGCTAAGAATAATTTTTTTTTGTGAAATATCCATAATTCAGATAATTTTACCATTTTACAGCTAATCTTTATCTGTTATGAGGTCCAATTAACAAATGTAAACCAGTAGAATGTTTTTCCTTCCTCTCACAGAACACCAAACATCAGGGGCTATTCTGTTTAATAAAAGAAGATAGAACAAAATAACCCAAGTACAACACCAAAGCAGCAGTCCTGTGGTCACTTTCATTCAGAATTGTTACTGGGGAGTCTGATGTTACCATGCAGCACTTCATAAGGACAGTGCTCTGCATGTTGACACCAGTCACATCTGCAGGTTGCACCAAAGTACTACAAAGGAGGACAGATATAATGTGCTCATTATTGAATTCCTGAGCAGCTTTCAATGCATCAGACTCTGGTGGGAGTTTTGGAAGGAATATCTCTCTTTAAGGCAGCCGCATTCCTAAGTGGATACCTGCAAACAAGATTCCTTCTCAGTGTGATCTGATGCTTGTAGGGCTGGTTTCTGCTGCTCTGCTCTCTTCTCTCAATGCATGTGTGGAAGGGATCTTAATCACTAGGGCTCCTCTCAGGAAGCCCAGTAGAGAAAGATTTGTTTAAAATTCTGCTTTGAACACATTCTGCAACAGAATTTAGTAAATACATATCTATGATGAAAGTAACTGCAGCTTGCTGTGCATTATCTGCTTTTTAAACTCTTCAAGCTATGTATATTTTCTAAACAGTTTACTGCCTGCTCAGCTGGCTTTATAGCAGCCAAGCTCATTGCATATCTGGTATAACTTCACAAAACCAAAGAAATGGAAAGATTACATAACTGGGCAGTTCTAGTCCTCTGCTGTCTGTGAGATACTTCAATTTAGCTCTAACAGGCCAGGAAATATACAGAAAGGGACAGTATTTTAGATTTTTGAAGATAACTATGTCCTGACTTCTCTGAACAGCAAAAACCAGTAATGCAGGTAATTCAAAACTTGCTATGCCAAGCCACCTGCCCTTACGTCACTGAACAGAGTAAGAAATGCTGGGTGTAAAGTGGTTCATACAACAGTCAGTAGACTTATTCATCATCCACTTAAGAGACTTCATTCTTCATATTCTATTTCCAAGTAGCTTCTCCAGCATATTGTGAAACAGTGCTCACAAGAGAATCTTGGTACTTCTGTTTGGATTCTCCTGCAGATTTAGCAGGTGAAGCCTATTACATGCAACACAGTGTGGAGGAGAGTGAAGAGGTTCTCTGAGCAGCTGAAGCTCAGAGATGTTGGTAAGCAGGGAGGAATTCCACTTCTTGTTGTCCCAGAGAGTATCAAGGTGCTATGGATCTCAAAAGTAGTTAATTTCCACTTAGTTTTAGAAACATTTTGCTCTGTATTTTATAGAAAACTCACTTAAAATATATTAGTTACAGCTATTACTACTGAATTTACAGAACACATTTTTCAGGGTGGATCAAAAATGGCAGTATGTCAAACAACCTAATAAACAAATACATTTTAAGATAGTGAAGAAAAAGAAATACTGTTTTCTTGTGACCAATTAAGCCCTGAAACTGTCACAGGTATGAGGCTGTCACCTCCAGTAAAGTCTCTTTCTACTGATTTGGAAGTTTTGGGAGTTTAAGCATATTTTTAGCAAATAAACTAATATAAAACTCAGTTTTCCTGATTGTTCCTGTCTTTTCTGACTGCAAAAGAAAAACCACATGAAAAAAAAATAATGATAGAGTCTGAGGAACATGTCTGAAGTTCTCCTGGAAACTAACAGAAAAAAATTGGTGAGCAAGTCTGCCCTTTTTAGGTCCAAGCAGGACATTAAAACTTTTGAGATGCTGATTCAAGGGAAGAAGGGAGATGAAGTGGGCTGTCAGCTGCTGCACAGTGCGGAGATGGTGACTGACTCCGAGGCACACATAAGCAAGACAAAGCACAATCTCACCTACTCCCACCTAACCTAAAGGTGGAAGCAGCAGGATAAACCTGAATTTACTGAGCCTGGGACTGAAAGATGAAAGCTGAGGTAAAGGTCTTTTGTTTGCTAAAACCTAAGCCCTTTTCTCTGTGTTTGAGTGAATAATGTTTTGTTTTGGAGAAGCTGGCTTGGGGTCACTTCAATTCATCTGCTGTTGTAGGCTCTTGGAAGAAAAGGCATATTGATGACAAACACAGTTGGGTCTGTCAGTTGAACATGAGTAGTAAATGAGAGATTGCCGCCAGGATTTCCAGTCTGAGAGTGGTAGGACCATATGGCTCTATCCACAAAAAGTTGAAGGTAACAAGCCTCTTCTCAGGAAAGTGTGCTTGAGAGGTATGAAAAGGCACTTCAGTACAATTTATCTGTAGTTGCAACTGATCCTACAATTCTTTCAGTTTAATAAGGCAGAATATTCTCTACTGGAAATCCTTCCCTCTAATTTAAGCAAACTAAAAAAGAACAAACATTTACTTAAAAATGTGTAAAACGCTATCATCTTTGGTTTCCTGCCAACAGTTGATGTGCTCAGCAAATGATCCAGAACTAGCACATCCCAGTTCAGTGCTTAAAAAGAAATATTTGGGAGATATGTTAGTGTATGTGGTTTTGTTCTGAATAGCTGGACTTCTGCTCACATGGCTTAAAAATATTTGAAGAACTGCAATTTCCAGTGGCCTTAAAAGATTAAATATTAAATATTTATTTAAGGATATTGTCTTCCTTGCATTTTTTTTAAGCATGACCTGTAAACACCTAATAGAATAGCCAGTACTGATTGCATGTTCCCAGTTAATGGAATGCTCCTGAAATCAGAGACCTGCCCTGCAGGCAGGGATGGCTGTGCCACCCAGGAAAGTTTCAAATCACTTTTTTTAATGACTCAAGGTAGAGGTTCAAAATGACAAGTAAGGGAGTCTTATTTTGTGTGTGTGTGAATAAAGAGGAAGAATATTGAGTCTTCATTAATATGTATGAGACATTACAAAACCTAACTGCAAAATTAGTTTCAGTTTAGTTTAAAATTTGTGTTGTTATTAGTTGACTGCTAGAAGGCCACAGACAGGACATTATGTGAAGGAAAAGGCAAGCTGTTCACCCCAGTGTTACTTTCATATTTGTAGTTCAAAGGGACTTTCTTTTTTGACTATTAAAGAATGAAGATTTGATCTTATTTTCATAA
Source organism: Pseudopodoces humilis (assembly GCF_049639895.1). Taxonomy (NCBI): domain Eukaryota; kingdom Metazoa; phylum Chordata; class Aves; order Passeriformes; family Paridae; genus Pseudopodoces; species Pseudopodoces humilis. Next base: position 51,679,153 of record NC_142202.1, read on the forward strand.
CTTTGGGTTATACAGTCTGTTTCATTGAATCTGGAAATGGATTCTTTTCTTGATAAATGACCTGTAAGTAAATGTTTAAACTGGAATATACAGGGATAGAAATTCATATTTAATGTTATTGCAGATTCATCAGAGTATGTCTTACTTCAGGATATACCAGATAGCAGATTTTTTTTCCTTTGAAGGGAGGAAGTGGGATGTAAGAAACAGGAAAAATATTTTTCCATTGAAGTAAGTGTCAGAGTTCATGATTAATGTTTAATCTGAAAAAATATTTAACTGCCTTGCAAAGGAAATGTTCTATGGTCTGCCTAGAATTAATGTCCTACCACCTTTACGGAGAGGAAGGCCCACAGACCTTGAAGTATAAATGATGCCATGGAATAGCAAAAGAAGTAAGCAATCCTGGGAGTAACAAATCTGTAAAATTCATTCTACAGATATGTTTTGTGTTCTTTCTTTTGGTTTCAAGAACCATATGGTGGGAGGTCTAACAGAGGTTCTTGCTGCTGAAGCTTTTTTAAGGGCTATGTGTGCAAATATATGTTGTCAGAATCTCCACTATGACATGACTTTACAATGGATTATGTCCTTCATGTCCACTTAATTTATTGAAATATTTTCTTTCTCCATTCCTCAGTCAGGTTTGGCTGAATCAGCAGCTACTAAATCCAGGAGCCACTGGTTATGGAGATTGTTCAAGACAAACTCACATGGATGTACATGCAGGTATTTCTAGGCTAATCCTTTACTGAATTAAAAGAGCTGTAAAGATGTCTTTTGTTATTAGTATGGGCATAGGACTTCAGCACCTTCTTCCAGACATTTCACTGGTGTTGAGTACTTTCTCTGACAAAAAAATATGTGGAGATTGCTTTGGAACCATCAATGGCACCTGGAATAGGTCCAAGTTGTGGCTTGATGTCAGCTCCCAGACAAAGTCAGCTGTTTGAAGATCCTTTCTGGAAGGCTGTGGAGATGTGCTGCCCATCATCCGTCTGACTTCCTGAAACTGTGTGTCAGGGAGAGAGAGACATTTTCCGATATATAAATGTGATTTTAGAATAAAGTTCTTGAAACTTCATACTCTGAAAATTTATAACTAAATGCAAAATCTACCACTGGAATTTTTTTAAAGCATATAATAAGATATGTAAGAAAAGAACATTAGGAAAGTGTAGGCCCCAGCTTACTGCAAAAACTTTGTCCTGTCTTCATCTCAAAGGGCAGTGTAGGAACTGAAGGACATCTATTGTATCTGTCTGTAGCAATCAAGCAACTAACACCCCTGAAGCATGAAAATTGCTGGTTTAGTCCTGATTTGAGAAGCTGAATCATTATTTCAATCCATCTGTCTGGGACTTGATCAAACCAAAATAACTAGGACTCCATTCAGAATAAATGTATCTGTTATCACCTCAAGTACACATAGGCTTCCTTTTGGACTCTCAAGATAAAATCCTTGAAGTGTTTAATCACTTGACCTTGCTTTAAATAGGAGTGAGGCACCTAATACCTTTGAACTTCAAGCTTTGAAGTCCTGGATCACAATGTATTTCCTCTCTCTTTCTGTATCACTAATCTATACAATTGCACATTTCATTTTTCCTGATACAGAGGAACCCCATGGTCAGTCCAGGGTTTTGGCTAAACTCATCTTTCTCTTGCTGGAGCACACAAAAACAATACAGTAGCTTTTTTCTCTTTTGTTTTCTGTTAGTTTATTTTTTTTTTAATTTCAGTTATCTAATTTTGTGCAATTAAAAAAATCCAAGGTCAAATAACTAGTTGAAAAATTGCAGTTTCTCTTCCCCTTCCCCTGTTTTTTTTAATAACTTCAGGCTCTACTAATGATAGATTATGCTGTCCTTGTCTTTTTCCATTCTAGAAATAGTTTAGAATAACAAAAAAGCCATTTTGTTTGCACACCTCACTCTTAATTCCTCCTCGGGGTATATCTCAGTCACGGCATGACACTGTGATGATATCAAACAGTGAAAGAGGATATTTTCTGTGCAGTGTTTAGACTGCGCAGATACCCGAGATAAATCTGAGATAAGTTTGTTTTGTTTTTTGTGGTTTTTTTTGTTTGTTTGTTTTGTTTGGGTTTTTTGCTTGTTTGTTTTTTGTTGGGTTTTTTTGTAGTGTTTTTTTATTTTGGTGCCTTAGCTGCAGTGCTAGAAGGTATCATTTGGGAAGCCACCTGCCTATTCTCCCTCATTTTGCTTGTGTTATGAGTTTAAATAATGAACCCTAGACAACTCTTTTCCCCTCCCTTTCTAACTCGACACTTAGTCATAGTCTTTCCCAAAAGACCATCCTGTAGTCAACTCTTGTGCTTTCTTGGCTGCCCTGAAATGTCACAAAATTTTTCTTGAATGTCTTTTTCCAGACTTGGAGGCTTATCCCAAATGTTTGAGAACTGGCTGTTAATTTGCTGGGTTTGGGTTTTGCGACCTTACTCTGGAACTCTGGAGGTATTGTTCTGCCCTAGGAGGAGCAAGGTTCTTTCTGAGTCCCAGTAAGACAGAACAGCAAGTAGAATAAGGTAGAAAGTAGGAAGAGAAATACAGATATCAGGCCAGTCTTAACATTCTTTCAGGGGGGTGAGAACTTCACCTGTATCTGCCCTGGGCAGACACCAGCTGGACAGCCACGGTGTGCTAATTTCCTTAAAAATGTTAATAGAGATTCTCCATCTTGGAGATGGAAATAATTATATATTTCCATTATATTAATTACATTATATTAATTATATTATATTAATTATATTATATTAATTATATTATATTATATTATAGTATATTATATCATAGTATATTATATCATAGTATATTATAACATAGTATAGTATAGTATATTATCACAGTATAGTATAATATAGTATATATATTATATTATAATATATATATATATATATATATATATATATATATATATATATATATTATAATGGATAATAATTGGAAATAATTATCCATTTTTATTTGCCAGTATGATGGCAACAAAAATTCTGGTTCCTTCTTACCAAGTAAATGTTTGGTTAAAGCACACAAAAAATTAAAAATAAAGATATTTTTCAGTTATTGCATATTTTTGTGGTGACTTTGTGGGAATGAAGAAACACATGAGTTAAATTAAATATGAATAGTTTTCTGTGCAGTTTTAATTCCACTGATAAGGTTAAAATGGTGCATTTTGATTTTTCTGCTTTCTTTCCCATCTCTTTCAGTTGTATTTTCAATTGGATGCCTTTGACAATTTCACTGTTTTATTTGTGATACTTCAAGATAGAGAAAGGTTGATCCATTAGATCATTTCAGCCCTTGAAAAAATGTAGTTTTCTGGTCATTGAAGTAGGGTTAATTAAAACACTGCATATGTCTGAAGGGTGGTAAAGTGCATGATTGTTTCCAGGGATTTGTGGGAGAGGTGGGCTTCATATTATCACTGTCCAGAGAAGGAAAATCTGCAGGATTCATTGGGCAGATACTGTGAGAATGTAGGGCTGACGGCTTAAAGTCAGTTGAACAGATATTTGATTTTTGTGGGACACAAATGTGAAGGGGCAAGGCCTCTTCCTCCCTCAAGGTTGGGGTGAGTGAAGGTGTTTGTGTTTCTTTCTGAATTTTGAAAGTATTTTTTCTTTTTATTAAATGATTTGAACATTTAAAATATTCTGTGCAGTATTATTTTTTTCCTTCTTTTTCATTCCCACTTGCCTGCTACATCTATCTGCCTAGCTGTGCTAGTAAATATGATAAGGTATTTTAACAGTCATCAGTGAATTATTTATTTCCAGTTTGATCTAACAGCAAAGCTGCAGAAAGTAATCACAGCTTCCCATTTTGGTGCATAGTGTCATATTTCCTTATGAGTTTTGATACACCATTGACTTAGTTTCATATCTCGTTTCTGTGGTTTATGAACTAATTGTCTATTTCTTGGGATGAAGCAGGTCATATTTTAAAAATATTCTTCTGACATATTATATGCTCTAGTGTGATGCTTTCTCTGTGTCTTGATGCAGTTATGATGACAGAGCTACACTCTGCTAATTTACAAAATTTCTGGTAGGAAACAGTGTGCTTTGGAGATGGTCTCTCTGCTTGGACATTCTTCCACTGTCACAAAAAGTTCCCCATGAAATAATATGTCACAATTTACTTTTTGGTACACCATGTGAAATCTAAACTTTTCTTAAACTTCTGATATAAAAGGGTTCAGTCATAAACTGATTTACGAGTTCAGTATAGAGTTTTAAACCTAAAGACTTATTATTGAACTGAATGCAACTGAATCAGAAGTTGGCTTTTCTGTCAAATCAGAAGTTGCTAGGTATTTAAAAGAGAACCTAGGAGAAATGTATGGATAATTTTTTATTATTATTATTATTATTATTTTTTACCTCTTATTCCTGGGTTGATTAGATCTCTAAAGCCAGAAAGAATAATTAATCTGACCCAGTGTAACAAGGCCATTTAGTGTCACCTGGTAATGACTACATAATTCTCAATAACCTGTCTTTCAGAAAAAACCTACTGTACTAAATATAAAGACCTTGAAGAGATACCTACTTTACCATAGATCAAAAAGGATTGTTCTTGGGAATTCCCTACTGAAAAGTCTTTGGAAATGTGGAGAAAAAATGGGTAATTTCCATTCAGAATACAAAGTACCTAGTTTCCTTTTCTTCCCCTCTTGATTTCATGTACATTTCAGATAGTATCAGCAAAAAAAATGCCCTTTCCCCCCAAAGAAATCTTTAAAAAACCTTGATAAAAGACCAATGTTAATTTTAGACTGAAATTGTTTTTCTGAGCTTCAGCCTGGAATACATATGTAAGAATGAGTTATTAGCTGTTGTTATCACTGAAGATATCAATTTAGGACAGAGGTACTAACCTAATTTTTGCTACAAAAAAATATGAATGTCTGCACAGCAATCTGCTTGCAAAGTGTTTTCAGAGTGAGCAGGGGAATTTCAGGGTGTTTAAATAAAGGAAACGAATGCTCTCATTTATTAAGAATCATCAAAACCTCTTTTTGCTGTTGCACTTCTCAGAGAATTTCACCAAAAAACCTTTCAGCAACAAGTGCACACATTTTCATGGCTTTTGACATGACCCAATATTTTATAACACTCAACTGAATTTACAAATCCTTGTTCATATTTTCATAAATATCTACTATTGGGAAACTTATCAGGTAAAAATCAGAAGTTTTCCAGTTCATTATATGGCTAGACTGGGATAGTCCTCGAAGATTTATTTCCCTCTGATGTTCTGCATTTTCACATTTATTAGGATATGATACCCAGGGTCAATTAAAGTAAATGAAGTTAAAGCATTGTACATACAGTTGCCCTTTTTTCTTTCTTTCCTGGATTTTTAAAAACATGTTTGTTCAAGCTCATCCTACCATCAGCAAAGTTGTAATGTGTATGGTGTTCAACAGTTTTCCACCTGTGCTTGCCTACATATTAATGCTATGACATGGGACTGCAAAATAATGGAAGTTCTGTTGTAGTAGTACATATATAAGTACATCCATTAATTGCTTTGGAGCCCTCATAAAGGTGCTTGAGTCATCACCAGAGGACATTTTCAGTGGTGCTGGTTGTCTAATTCCCATTGTCTGAGTGCCAGTCACACTTCAGAAAAATTGATAAGTAACGTTATTACACAATCTTAAATAAATGAAATAAAGATGCCATTACCTATAGCTCATCTTCCAGCCCTGTAGTTCTGTGGTTCTCTGTCTTCAACTACCTTAATCTGTGTCAATTTTGTCACTATGTGCACCATCTATTAATATAAGATTGCTAAAATACAAAGCAAAATCTTCTTTCTTGTCTAGAAGATATTAAAGTCTGCATGAAACACTATTCACACATTTCCACAAACATTTCGCTCTTGAAGTTAAATGCATTTCAACAGATAACCATGCAGAAGGATCTTCAGCTTCACTCACCTTTTTCTGAATAATGTTGAAAGCAATGATCTTAAGACCCTTTTTGACCAGTCTTGGCCCATGCTTTAAGCAAGGGACATTGCATCTTTTACTCTGGAAGGAAAAGAGCCTTTTAGAAGCCTGTGAACAGGTATTAATCTTTCCAGTTTTGTCATTACAGTGGTCAGTTATGACTTTTTTTCTCTTTTCTGCAGTCAGCATAGAGTTAGATCTGACACAGGGAAAATCAAGCAAGTTGTTCAAACCTGGGAGAATCTTCTTTCAACTAAGATAAATCCATTCAGAAATTCACATAGGAAAACTGAAACACAGGGAAATTTGCCATTTATGAATGCTCCCAAAATGTCTTCCATAAGTACTTCCTGCTCTGCAAAGACAGAAGCTCTACCTGTGGAGTATAAGCACATCAGGCTTTGGGCTTTCCCTTGAGAGGATAAAAAAATGAAATTTATCAGCTCTTTTTTTTCTTAATAAATCTTATCATAAATTGTAGTCTAATAAAAAGTAATCTCTATGGCACTGAAAATGCATAATTCTTCTAAATTTCCCATTTCTTTGCCTATAGATAGGAATATAACCTTGTGTCAGCACATTTTCTGTGCTAATTCCTTAGTTTTTTTTAAAGGTGTTCACTTTGACTTCTTCACATATTCCTCTTAGACAGTATTTACATAATCTGAAGTATTGCTGTTGCGGGCTTACAGGAGTCATTGATCCCATTGTACTGATAAATGATTGTGGAAATTGCGTAAACTGAAGCTGCCAATGTACGTGCAGTACTTCTAAAATTAAACTTAGGGAAGGTGTATTACCCTTCTTCCCTTAAGCTATCTGTCTACGTGTGATCTCATGGACTTGAAAAATAATATTTTTCCTTTGCTACTACTTTTCCTGTGAAATAGAATAATTAAAATACATATGATATGTGGCTGCATAAAGATTTAGGTCAGATGTTAATGTGTTGAGTGTCACTGTGACTTTCTGAGGACTGACAGTGTAAGGAAGAATATTTCCTAGGCTGCACTATGAAGGCTACTAGGCTCATTTCACCTAGGATACAGACAGTTACTGAATTTCTAATTACTTTATATCTAATTCAGTAGAGTTTTGCTAATTTGTAGTTCCTAAATCTTGTAGTCTGTGAAAAACAGGCGCTGCATGATTATACAGCTGGTCCATTATCTACACACAGCATGCACATTTTTCCTCAGGTACTGAGAAGTGGTAGTTATCAAGAGATCTGTTTGCAGCGATTGAAATGTAGGAAAAAAAGAACCCAAAATGCCATTAACGAAGCCATGCTCTTCAACTGAAATATATCTCTCTGTTTTCCCTTTCATGAATTCATTTTTTGTCTCCTTTGCTGCACTGTCTCTGTTTGTGCAATATTCAGTATCCATAATGAGTTGTTAATGAGCTGTCGATTATGAATGCAATTTAAAGACAAGAGAGATTGAGGACTTAAGGTGCTCTTTCAAAACAAATAATTCTGTATCTGAGTTCTCCTTCATTTACAAATATAAACTCTTTCTATTACAGTATCTTTTATACTAAAAGTCTTAATCTGAGTTACTGAATGTACTGAATGTAGTCGCACATTTAATGAGTTTCCTCTAATGATATATTGACTATATCCTGAATGTTGGAATGAACAAAGAATACAGTATAATGAAAACTCTTTGTTATACCATGAGCAGACTCAAAGAATTATGGTCATTAAGCTGTGATCCTGAACCAATGAATTTAATGGAAAATTTGCTGTCAAATTCAGTATGAACAGAACCAGAACCTAATTTCTTAAAGGCATTCAGAAATATGGTCCTTAATAACAATTTTGTAATACATCATGATACAAAGAGAATTAGTTACAAGCAACCTAATTACACCGGAGGATAAATTGGCCAATGCTCTGTACATACAGCTAGGACTTCCCTATGCACAAAACTTGAAATTATTTGCATATTTTGGGGTTTTTTTCACCTTTAAAGCCAGGAAGGCTGAGGCACAGACTCTAAAACAAAAGCCAAGATTACATAAACTTCATTAGAAATGAACTCAGATCTCTCAGCTGCTAACCTGTATAATCATGTTTGAACACAGCAGCAAGCCCCAATATAAGAACAGGCATCAGGTGGACTGTGCACTCATCAGACAAATGAGGTCTAGTCACTCCATTACCATTAATTACAGTTTTAGTGATCTGAAATTGAAGCAGCTCATGAAACAGAACTTCCCATGAAAAACTAGTTCATGGACAGATTACCTTGAATGAACCCTGAGATTTTATGAGCTCCATTCCTTCTCCAAGCAGAGGAATTCCAAGATGACCTTTGCCACCATTAGAGAATTAAATATTTATTAGAGGTTGTATGGAACTGCTTTAGAGAAATCAGTTACTGGTGGTTAGCAGAGAGGATGCTGAGGTCCTGACTTGGTTAGTTAAGGAATGAGAGTTAGCGCTCCAAACATTCAAAATAGTCAAATTCCAATTGGGCTGCATTTTCTCTATTTTATTTTGATTGATACCACTCTCCTGAGTCAAATGTTGCTTGTGCACAGTAATTTTGCAGATTTTCAGAACCAGAGATTTTACTTTTGTTGTTGTTGTTGTTGTTTTCTATTAGCCATAATTCACCCATGCTGACATTTTTGAAAACCTGGTATTTTATCTCCTGTCAGAATCAACATCTGGCAAGAACCAAGGGTATGAAGCCTTTCAAATATTTGCTCTGAGAAATGCAGCTGTGATACCATACCTACAGCCCTGCATTGCTCTTCTGAAACCTGGCAGGAAATAAAAAGGAGGAAAAAAAAAGAGAAAAGAAGCTGTTTAAAATCATATGACAGGTTATTATTTTGTTTAATGTGAAATGTTCATCTGACAAGCTTATTGAGCTTGATTTGTGTACCAAAGCCTTCTACAAATCCACAGTCTATCTGATTTCCCTTCCCCCTCTTCCTCGCTCCCCGCTCTGCCACTAGCACTGACATCAACCATTGTGCCATATGAGGGGAAAAAAAAGGTACCTGGAGTATTCAAGTGATTTAACCAGTTTGATTTATGTTAATGGTACAGAAGAGAATATTTTTTGGTCCTCAAAACATAACTGGCAATTGATGTGCCATATTGCAGTATGGTTTTAGCTATCAACATGTCAAGATTTAGTTTTGCTGTTAACATTTTACGATTTAGAAGGCTATAAGAATATGTGCAGTGTAGCAACAACTCAGGCATCATTCCCCCAGCTATATTTATTGGGCTTTCATTTTCCCCTTTATAGAGAAATTGAAAAAGAAAAAGGAAGGGGAAAAAGACTGATATTTTCTGTCTTTCATTTTCTTCAGTCTGTCAGGTAGTGAGAATTGAAAGAAAACTGACTTCTAATGGTTTGTTTTCACACCAAACTAGATTGAGGGCATAAGAAAAATATGCAGTTTGTTGATTTCTCTCTAAACTAAAGATAACCTGTGCATAAACTGTAGCTTCTTTGCATCTACCCCCTCTATTTATCCCTGTAGCTGAAAGCTGCATGTTTAACATGTTGTGGAGATGCTGATCTATATAAGCCAATTGTCTGAAAGTCTGGAAGTAGCGTGTGCAAGGGTACATGGTCATAGAAACATTTATTTTCCTTCTAGACCTTCATTTCCTCCTACTTCTGCTGTGGAAAATCAATAAGATGTCCTTCTTGGTGTTTAAGTGGGAAACTAATTTTTTCATACTAGGAGAATGTCACAGTGGCTGGAGCTGCTAAAATAAGATCTAAATTCCTCTTTAGTGAGTATTTTACTTCCCCCAGGTTTTAAATTGATGATAACTGGATAAAAATTTTTGCTGACCATTTAGAACTAGCACTAAAAAGTAAATGGGACACATGAAAAACTTACCTTCTGAAATTTCTGTGCTTCAACTTCCAAGTTAAAAAAGCAACCTGAAACATGGGTAATAGGAGATTACAAATTTTAAAAAAGTTTCCAAACTTCTTTCAATGTCCATTTCAAGTTCTCAGACTCATTGCCAAGAAGGTATTGAAATTGTCTGTGAAGGTCTAATTAATATCTATTGTTTTCCTAATTGCTCTGGGTAATGAAGAAATGTCTAGTATTTGGGACATTACCCCAAGAAATTTGTATTCCTAATGTGTATATTCCCACTACATATTGTTTTATCAGGACATTCCGTTCTTCATGTCAAAAGTATGAAGAAGGACATACGTACTTATTTGTGCCTCATCTGTTTCACAGTAAGTGGAAAAATACTTAACATGTATTTTTAAAATCCTTTTATTACTTTCTGTCTTAAAATTTCATAAATAATTTAACATTTTAAACCATAACAGCTTAAAGTTTTACAGCATCACAGTTTTTCTCATAGCTTCTACATTTGATATTCCAGAGCTGTTGGGCATGCTCTTATCTACTATTTATTTTACTATGACTGCCTTAAATTGCCTTTGGTTTCAGAGGACAGATCTTTCTTGCTTCAGACACTGATGATTGTTGTGTCATATTTCTTTTGTGTGAAAATCTAGGGCCTGGAGCTATTGTCTACAAGAGGAAGATCTAGGCAGGCTCCAGTGAGTCCCTTCACAAGCTTTGTCTTTCCCTTTTAATATGAGCTGTTGTCCAGCTGAGCTTCTTTGGTGAATTGCTAAGAAATCAAGAAAAGATACAGAAGCCTGTTCCTACATGTGTGCAAAAAAATATGCGAGGCAATTATTAGATCTTTGGTCTCTGGCCGAGTTTAAACTGTGGAACCCCAAAAAGCTGCCAGTTCCAGAGACATGATATCCAAATTAAACGGGGCTTAGATGTATGCTACTTCCTCACTTCTGTTTGCTCCTTCTAGTATTTTGGTAGAAGTTCAAAAGCATGGGCCAGAGGAATGGCCAGGAGAAAACAACTTTCAGATACTACCAGAGAGCAATTGCTCCCTAGATCTTAATCCTCCACAGGTTTTACCTGCTGAGGATATTGCAAAGATGAATTATTTACCTTTGAGCTCTATTGTGGTGACAGGAATATCACAAAGAATTCTATTGAGAAATAAATATTTTTCTGCTCAGTGAAGAGACTATGGAATAATTACGGTCAGAACTACACAATAAACAGGAAGATAAGAAGAAATATTGATTAGCTGCTCATGAAGAGACAGCTAGTCATCTTGTGCATTGTGTTGAAAAATACTGGGTAATTACCTAATTAAAGATTGTATCAGGAATACACATCAACAGCGCAGTTGAACGAATCATGAACAGGCAAAATTCTGATGTCAAGGCAGATAAGTATGAAAATGCTATAAACTCTGTGAGGATTTTGCTATTGATATTGATTTTGTATGGAAGATGTTCAACTCCCACAGTGATGGACTTTGATTTACTATTTAAAGTAGAAGAAAACACATAATTTCCAGTGTTTCTTAATATTTAACTTGCTGCCCTTAAAATTCTTTGAATATTATAGTATCTTTTAAATGCAGAAGAGTGTATGCAATCTTTTATTTAAAAATGAACTTGTATAAGGAAAGGTAAAGTAGGCCATGCAGATTTTTTTTAATAGAATGTCTAATGCCTGTAAACTTTTTTAGAAGATTCCTTTTCCTTCCAGAAAACCTAGAGCTTTGTAGTTGTTTAACATTCAGGTTTACTGTAGAGAAACTGATTTACCTTGACTCAATCTGTATTTAAAGAGGGAAATTGTACAGGGATAAAATAATTTGTTCCACACTTCTCAACTGAACTAATGCTTAGGTTCAAAAGGCAAAATTTTAGTTGGTTGATAATTTTTTGAGTATAGGTTTTGATAAGGCAGCCTTTTCATAATGCCTTTTTTTTAATTAAAAGAAACCCCTACAGAATAATTCAAACATGTCAGTCAAAATAGAGTTAGTAAAAAATCTGAATGAACCCAGATGACATAACTGAGTTTATAATCATGTTATAGTGTATTCTGAATATAACAAAAAATAATAATTAAAAAAAGGTAGATACAGAAATTTCAGGAAGTCCTTATTAACAAAGTATGATATTCAGTATGGAAATCAGATTATATGTTTTGACTTTATGCATGAGGTTTGGTACCCATGGGTATTCCTTAAGGGACAGGAGCATCTGATTTCTTCATTTGCAAGCCAGAAACTTGACAGCCACAGATGCGAACTAGTCCAGCTTAAGGTGTGAAAGCTGTTCTGTGAAGCCAGAATCCAGGCAATTAAGCAGGTTTTCCTGCTCCCCAGGTAGGCTGGTATTTAGCTAAATTGTCAGTACTGAATATACTGCTCTAGGAGGAAAGGCAGATTGTGATAGACACTGGAAGCATTTTTTGAGAGAAAAGATAAAACAAGCACTTAGGAATTGAGATTGTATATCATAATAAATGCATTTTTTGCCTTTGTTTCCTCAATATTTTCATCAAGATCCACAGAGGTATACTGCACAAATGACACAAACAGGCTGGAGTGCAAACTCTCAGTGTATCACATAAAACAGAATCTAAGCTGAGGCTGTTCCTGAGATATAACATTGTTTACCCAGAGATGCATGAGTAGTTCAGCACAAACCAGTCTGCCTTAACCCACCTCCATATCACTCCTGCTTAATAAACTAATGATTGCTCAGGTTAATGGGTGCTTTGATAATGGATTCATTTGTGTGTATGTGTAAGAGCTATATTAATTACTTCTGGTTTTTGCTTGTTTCTGTTTGTTGCTTGTTTCAAAAGTGTGTTAGGCTTTCCTGACTGGAACACTGAAAAGTTCATATCAATACGAGTCAGAAGTTTCTGACAGCTCCTCACACATGCTAAGGGGCTCCCAAACCCTCCTGCCTGCCTCTGTGCTGGGTCTGAATGTGTGCTTAGGATATGTTCCTCTCTACTCTGATGTATAAGAGAGTGCTCTAATGAAAGGCCTGGTGGTGTAATGCCAGTGTAAAACAGACATAGTGAGTGGAATAGCACCAATGAAGTTACGGCCTTGGTTTTCTGTCCAACTTCAACCTTTCCACTTACACTGCAAATGTAATACTACACCTCATAACTGAGACCTAGGGCTGAGAGCACAACTGTTCTTACAATGCTCCTGATCTCCTGAAGTCTTGATGTCTGTGAGTTAATGCACTGCCTTTTGAAAGGACGGCATGCTGAGGCTTAAGAGAAGGGCTTCTCTACATGCAGTGTCATCTACTGGTGGTAGCCCAGGTCTTGGACTGTATGACAGTGGATTGAATAGCAGACAGGCAAAAAACATGGAGTGGGAAGGGGAACCCATTTCCTCACCCCAAGGGAGAATGTAATTCCTTTCTTATTCCAGCCTCCTGCTGCCAATGTGGTGCTTGGGTTCCTGAAACGAAACAATGCGACAGTTCTGTGCTACGTCTGCTAACATCATTCCCTGTGGCCTCCATAATGGGAGAGAAAATGAAGTTAAGAGCCTTCAAACAGCTCATTGCAGGACAGCTGAGCAGTATACATTTAGTTTTTTGCCTGGTTTAGGTGCTGTCAAGTGGTAAGGCAAATGCAAGACTCCCAACCCTAGAGGTTAAAAAGCCCCAAAGTTTGACAGGTTAAGCATCCATGTTTTCACCTGGCAGGTTTTCGAGTAATATTAAGACCCACATCCAATAAAAACAAACAGCAAAACCTTAAAAATAGGTATCAGGAAATAAATGAAAAAACCTCTTAGCTGTGTGATATAGTAGATGGAGTATAATCTAATCCTATTTCATATTCTCTATATCCCATAAACCTTCTCCAAAATAGCCTGACTCAATTCAGCCATGCAGGAGTCTATTGACAAGCCCATTCAGTTTCAAAAGAGATGAGGTAACACTTTTAGATGTTAAGAGAGGTTTGTTATCTGAATAGAAATGGATCATTTAGCAAAGCACTTTCATCATTTTTATTGCAGTCTCTTTTTCAAGAGCACCATAGTGGGCCAGAACTTGCATATGCTTTTGCTTTTAGATTAAGGAGTTAAATTTTCTACAGGATATTAGAGCACAATTTACTACATCTAAGATTATTTCAGTCATATATTTTACGTCTCTTCATTTGAACCATATCTAGCAAAGCTTCTGCTCTCTTACCCATACAAAACATTCTTTCCTGGACATAGTTTATGAAAGAGGACAAGGCAACTTGTAGACTGGCTTTCAAGCAAGATTTATTTCTCTGCTGGGAATTCAGTAGGGAAGGAAAAAACCTGATGGTTTTCACTGACAGTCTATCCAACTCTTTTCAAGTGCGTGACAAACAACTGTGGCCTCTTCATGAGCAGTATGTTTTTGCTGTATGAAGTTCAGTGGACATTTGAAAGGATGTAACTTATATATTCTCCAAATTATTTTACAGTTATGATGAGTGAGGTGTGTGATGATAGACAGTACTTATTACAGTGAACGATTTCTTAAAATGAAAGAAAATGCTATATGAGCCTGCAAAAAAGTTAGACAAATCTCTCGCAGTTTGCTACTTAAAAGTTTTGTTTCCTAGAGTGAAGCCATTGATATTGGAGATCAGTGTAAATATGAACCATGAGGAACAATAGCCATGGTGACTCACACTTATCCAAAAAGGCTACATCATCATGTCCAAGTCTGAGATTTGAATAAGAACAATCACGCAACAAAGCTTTTTGTAGTAGAAAACCTTCAGTTTGTGATAAATAAGATATAGGTTTAATAGCAATGTCTGAACTGCTGGAAACCTGCAGTAGATCTTTGGAGAGTATAAAGTAGATTGTTCCTCATTGTTCTCTGTCACTGCTGCAAGCCATCAGAGGTAGTGCTATTTTAACTTTTCCATTGCTTGACATTTTCTTATTTTAATTGTGTAATCTCTGTGTTGGACTGAATTCCGGCATTAAGAGCTTCACCACCCCCTCTTTTGATTGCTTCTTTTTAAAGCAAGAGGAATAAAATTAATTGCTTCTGATCCACCACAATGGTAATTTCATAGTCCCAAGTGGGACCTCACCAAGGATGAACCACTGCTTTTGCTTTCTGGCTGGAGACACTAGACAGGGATAATAGAGAAGTACATTCTGTTTCAGTGGACTGGTTTTTTCCTGCAGCAGAGAATGATAGAAGTCTGTTTGCTGTACAATTACACTGTGTCATTTGCAGGTTGCAATAGCGTCCCGCAAAGACTGAGAAGAAAGAAATAATTTCCGTGGTTGTATGTCTCACTTTGCTAAGTGTGTCTGTGAAAACAGTTGGCCTGCTGCCTCTTTGCTCCTTGAATCTTCGTTAGAACATCACACTGATGTAACAAACTTAGCAAAATCATTAAAAACAGCTTGTACACTGCATGGCCTTAGAAGAGAAAAAGAAGCAGTGATAGAAAACAGGGCTAGGAATAGCTAGGAAATGCTAGCATTGCAAAGGAGCCACAATCACTGCATTTAGATGTAGCTGTCTATTTGTTATTTCTTTAAGAATCATAAACAAGAAAGCAATTAAAAGTATGAATGTTTTTCTATATTAAAAATAAATACATTCTACCTTCAATTATTTCTATAGAGAGGACTAGGAAAAAAACTTTGACAGTAAGTAAAAGTGTTTTGCCCTTCGATATGTCAGAAAAAAAATAGGAGGAATTATTCTTTAAAAAACTCCTAACACTGTATTTTAAACAGAATAAAGGATCTATATAAGAAGTATTGTTTAATGAACATTTAATGCATCACATTGAGTTAGGGGCCTAAAATCATGCTGCTGACTTAGAAATGTTTAAGCTACTAAATTTTATTTATCTTTCTGATTTTTGTACCTTCACGACACAATTTTTGTATCAAGAAGTGTATTGAGCAAATCAGGAAAAATATTTTTTTCTTCTGAAGCTGATTTTTCTGATATGATCTATTGACATAAACAATCCAAACCTGTGACACTTGCCAGTAAATTAAAAGGTTGAACAACAAGATTATAAGAAACCTTGTCTTGACTACAACTAAAATTGTACTAGTTTTCTCATTCAACTATGTGAGTTTTTCAAATAAGTTTTAAAGAATGTAAAGATGTACTAGATGCAAATGATGGTGTGAAATTTCTTCTTGGCATATAGTCTCCAGACAAAGAACAAGACACAGAAATCTAATTGCTTCTATAGCTGAACCAAGGCTTTACATGCCATAAATATTTGTGCTTTCAAATACACACCTTTTGAAGATCTTGGCTTGGATGTATTAAATATATCGAGTTGAGGGCAAATTTTATGTTGGAAAGAATATGCTGAAATTCCACAAAAATCTTGAAATTATTGTGTAAATGTGTTTGGGGTTCCAAGATTCCAGTCTCAGCCACCTATCACTGAAACTTAAATGCTTTCCTTCCCATGAGATTTTGAAAAGTACTTTTATTTAATTAGATATCTATTTAGGCAGTTTCAAAGAGCACCTAAACAGTATATTAAATATTTTTTTCTGCAACACAATACTAGAAATTTACTTAAAATATAAAACCTGATTTTGTATGCATTAATTCTTCCTGGGGGTTGAGACTCCATGCAAGGTAGCAAATATTACCAAAACAAGTCTTATTGAATCTTGTGAACTAGTCCTTTTAGGTGACAAATTTCACTCAATATCTGTTTTTATCTTTTGGAAGCTGCTTTGAAAATGTGTATTGTTCTCATCCCATGGCATGCAATTATGACTTTAGAGTAACTGCAGCTTCAGTTAGCAAAACAAATATACTGAAACCTGTCATCTAACAAATATCAGCCATTTTCACAAAGTGCAGTTCTGGATAAACCTCCCTTTTCACCTGATTACCAGGCTATCATAAAATCTTATGATGTGAGTAATGTCTGCAATATGCTTAGTCTCACCTCTGCCCTGCTTTACAGGCACTTCAGCTTTCAGGCAATTATACATCCAGCATCACTTCAGTGGTCAAAATGCTATCTGCTTTGATGCCTTAAGTTTTAGCTTTCATATTTTTCAGATTCTGTACTGCATTAGTGCATAACTCTGAATTTCATATAAAGTGTTAGCAAGTTCCCTTCACAGGGTAGTTTGACAAAACAATCTTTTTCTAGCCTGAGAACCAAGGACACTATTGCAGCTTCAGGCCCCAAAATTATAAACAACAGCAAATTGAGGAGAGCAGTCTGGGAGGATGGGACTTGATAACCTGAAGCTGTAATTGGACAATTAACCCCAATATATAAATGGACCAAAACTCATAAAATTGTGAAACCTCATGACCTGTTGTCCATCTTGGGTGTGGCCTCAGCTGGGCTCTTGTACAGCCCAAGGAGTATGCTTTGAAAGCCTTGTTAATAAATACCTACTTCATTCCTTTAACTTCGTCCAGCCTCTCTTCCAGGTAACGTCTTTAGACTTCAGCTTGCCTAGAGCTGACATTAACTTAGGTTTCTCTTGATAACTTCACCTTTTCTGTGAGCAGTTCTGCCCCCTGG
This sequence comes from Pseudopodoces humilis, assembly GCF_049639895.1. Classification (NCBI taxonomy): domain Eukaryota; kingdom Metazoa; phylum Chordata; class Aves; order Passeriformes; family Paridae; genus Pseudopodoces; species Pseudopodoces humilis. The sequence goes on from NC_142202.1 coordinate 51,696,547, forward strand.
ACACTGGGCTGTACCCCAGTCCTCAGGTGCACCACCTTTGCTGGACCAGGTCACCTCAACCAGACTCAGTGGCCTTGGAAGTTGTCTCCAGCTGTTAGTGACCTCCTGTTCTTACACCAGCAGCAATCTCTAAAATGGTCTGTCAGGCCACTGCCTAGCTGCCAGAAATAAAACACACTCCAGAAATAGATAAGGCAGGTTGAAAGGAATGTTGTGCAGAGATTCCTAAACAGCACATAGAGCTAAATCAGTGATAGCCAGAAATATCCAGTTATTTATTACCAAGGTTGAGTGCAGTTCAAAGAGCATACTGGGAACAAATAGCTTTCAGGATGGATGTGTCAGGATTTGCCAGGGATTCTCAGGGCAATCCTAATCCAGAGCCCACATGGGAGCAGCAGGTGTCCCTGAGCAGTGCCGTGGTGCAGCTGAGCAGCATTTCTAAGGCGATGCCAACCAGGAGGGAGTGGTATCAGTGAGCAGAGTGCTTGGTGGTGAAATAGAGGAGTGGTTGCACATTGGATGGTGCATCACTGCAATTCCTTGGAGAGGTAGGCTGGTGTCAAACACTTTTTGCAGTGTATCCTGCCTTGGGGATAAACACCAGTCTGGGTTAGAGCCCTTCCCTCTGGCAGTAGAGCACAAAGCTGAGGTGAAGGGTTTGTTTGGAGAACACCTGCACGGCTGCTCTGCAGGTGCTGGCATACAGGCAACATCATATCACGTGAAGCTGAACATTTCAGGCTTACTCCTGACCTCCTCAGCAGTGTTCAGCTGGAAGGAGAGGGATGCTGCAGCATAAGCCATGCATGCCTTGCTTTCTTGGATGTAACTGCCATAAAGAGGTGTGAAATGCATGTGCTATCTACAGAAAATGATGACATGCTCTTCAAAAAATGGTAGGCCCAATACCAAAAAATGGTAGGGCCACCAATCCAGGGTGAGGTTTCTGTTTTTCAAAACAAAATCTTATTGGCAAAAAAAGAATATTACAGATGCAAAAGTGTGTAAAATGAAATAATAATTGCTAGCATGGATTTATAATTTTATTATGAAATCATTATCTTGTCTGAAAGACCTACTGCTGTCTATGATTTAGATACTCATATTTAGGTTTTTTTTTTTGCATGGGTTTTTAATTTTCTTCATTACTGGAAGCATTTGCATGATAACAGGATCCTTGCTTTTAAGAGTTCATCAGCTCCAGCCACTTAGTTCCCACTTGAAGTCATAATCTTCTGTTTATAATTTCATAATTGTTTGCAGTAGAGGTGATTAAAATATTACAAACATAGCATTATTTCAACTTCAGGCATGGAGCAAGCAACAGATGAACACTTTAGGAACAAAGATGATGTTTTCATGTAAATAGCCCAACTAGTACAAAGTAAGGGGAAGAAATGAGAATACGGAACATGTCCAAATGCAGTGCTTTTCACTGCTTTAGACAGCAATTGCTCTTTGAAACACATGCTTTTCAAAACCTCTCATTCCAGTAGAGTATTTCTCTCATCTCTTATGAAGTTTTCCTCCTATATGATAAGTTTCTAAATGCAAACAAAAAGTAATTAATGCATTAATTCACACAATAAACTCTCCTATGCATTAATTGGCAGAAAATTCAGAACTCTTCCAGACAAACATTTGAATTTCACCCTTGCAGAAACTCAAGTCAGTGTGATGGCAGCATCAAGTGTATTCAGATATTCTAACAGGAGGCACCAAATTTAGGGGTTCATGCTGCGTGTCTGTGCTCCTGCACAGTCTGTACAGCAGAGTCTGAGGGCTCACACAGCTCTCTCTGCAGACCCCAGCCACTTGCTGGTGCTTACTGTAAGCATCCTGCTGGGGTAGGGACAGGTTTCACACCATGTAATCAGATAATCCTTGGGAATTCAGTATGTCCAGGATCTGTCAGATATGTAAGACAACAAATTTGGGGTGACTTCTTCCTAAACATGCCCTCTCTTCAGTTGCCAAACTGCAGTGCAAAAGAATGATGTAATTTTATATTTTATATGCTGTTTAAGTTGCTGAATACCAAGAAAATTCATTTCCCTCTTTCTCACAAACCCCAAAGGAACTTGTAATCCAATGATAAGTGATTATCTCTCAGAAACATTAAGTCCAGAGATATGTGGCGCTCTTTTATGCACATAATAATTCATTAAATTCACTAGAAAATGTACTCATTTTGCTATTTTCTTATTTAAAAAGAGATATTAAAAAACAATGAAGCATTTTGGTTTTGCTCCTCAGTCGTTGTTTTGCTATGTATGTTGCTTCCTTGAGAAGAACAGGTCTGTGAGAATGAAACATTTCTCTGAGAAAATATATGTGCTAAACCTTATATTTGGATAATGCTGGAAAAGTTTTTTTCTAGAAAAAACCCTGCCAAAGATAGATTCTGAGGGATAAGTAAGTAATGGGAACTTTTTGTTACACTCTTTACCTGATGACTCCTTGTTTGAAGGGTGAGAGAGGAGTTCCTTAGTCACTCAGAGGCAAGATATCTGGAGTGTTATCTGAAGGTGCCACAACAAAACAAGCTTCTCATGGCTGGTCCTGACTCATGCCAGGGCCTCTTGAATACAGTCAGATCCAAGTTCCCTGCAAAATGCAAGCCCTGGTGCCTAAAGGCATCATTCACAGAAACCAGTGACTTCAGCAATCAGCTGTCTCAGAGGGTAGGAAATACCTAAGAGGGAGGTAAAGGGGGACCCTCAACATCATGGATGAGGCCAGTGCTTCATATGTAGAATCTGAGGCTGAACAGGCTGTCCCTGGCATGGGCAGTGGGTAGGTGCCATTGCACTGGGGTGCCCACTGTCTGACACACCCTGCAGGGACAGGGCCTGAATCTCCTCTTGCTCCTTCCAAATTCAGCCACCTGGCAATCTCATTCATGGAAAGTGTTCAAAAAGCACGGTGGTGGCACCTGAGGGCATGGTTTAGTGGTGAATGTGGTGGTGATACTGTGTTGGTGGTTGGACTTGGTGATTTTAAAAGTCTTTCCTGACCTTAATGATTCTGTGATTCTTCTCTGTGTTGGATAATTCAGTGTTGGACAATGTTGCCTAAAACTGTAGATAGCTGACAAAGTCCCTGTGTATATTAGATTCCTAAATAATTAAGGCTTTCTGAACATAGTTGCTTATTCTCATAAGCTTTGCCTATATCTGTATGACTTTCTAGAAGAAATTTTATAATGCGAGAAGTTCCCAATTTCATCTTTTTAAGGAAATTCAAAATAGTGAACTAGAAGAATATACCTTAATATTTTAAGTGAATGATTAAAGGAACAGAATTAAGGTAAAATGAAATAAATGAATGAGGGTTCTCAATTCTAAATTTCAAAGACCTTCTATATTGATTTTTGTGAACTGAGGTCCTGGTCTGAGTCCAAAGTTGTTGCTGGTGGAAGCTACTGTTTAGCTTGGAAATGTGTTCCAAATTTGGTCGGAATACATTTTTTTACCCTCTAGGTAAAAAAAGATAGGTAGAGAAGATGAAGAGGTTGATTGGCCTATATTTCAATATATATTTCACTTCTGGAAGAGGGGCTTTTGGGAAGGGAGGCAGAAAATGGAGAATACATTCTTTTTCTCACTGTCAGTAATGAGAACAATAATGTGGTAGCTGTGGCCAAAGATAAAGTTACCTAAACTTAGATTATAAATTTAGGTGGTAGAATATACTGGCTGAAGCTTTTTATGTCAGAAATACAAAAATGTGCAGTTGTTTTAGTTCTCTATTTTTTTTTTTTCTTTTTAAAATATGACATAAAATTGATGGTAGGTTTTGCAGATATTATCATGCACTAATTAAATATATGTGGAATTTTAAAAGGATGGGTGTGTAAGTCTTTTTAAATACTGGTGCATAAGCTAAGACTTGTTTAAAAAGTACCAGCTTATAAAGAGGAAAAAATGTACTCTAATTTAGCTGGACAGATTTGCAAAGATCTTTGAAAGTGTGAAAGAAGGGGTAAGAAGGAAATGTCTCCTTTACAATCTGTTTATGGCTTTGGGACTGTGCTTTATCTTGACAAATAAGAAAAAGATCATTTGACAGGAATCCACTTATTCTTATCTTGCTAGCAACTTAAAAACTGAATTATTCATCCTCAGTGTGAAACTGTTTTCTATTCTAAATTCAGCCGCACAGTTCGCACCTAGTCTCCACAAAAATGTGTCCAGTGCAATAAAATAAATGTAGTGAAAATTACCTCAGTAAGAGCAGCATTACCAAAAATTAGAAGCATTCCATGAATGAAGGAGCTTCAATGAACTACTAATAAGTCTAATAAACTTACAAGAGTTACATAAATATTTCTCTAGTTTCTTCCTGTAACTTTTAGGTTTGTGGAGGGGTGACTGAACTCACGAGCTTTGCTAAATCATGCAGGAATTTTCCTTTGTATGAGAAGTCTTTAAGTGAACTCACTTGGGCCACATGAAATTGCAAATATGTGTTAACCTTGGCTGTGTCACACAGGCATGTGAATAAGTGTGATTGCTGACTGCCAATCCCAGACCTAAAAGTTCCACATTACAGATGCAGTTGTACCACGAATTTTATTTTTCTAGAAAGATTTGATGAAGACTAATATAAATTCTGCCTGTGACAACCTTACATTAATAAAGCAAATAAATAGCACACACCTTTATTTCCATAGTAAAACCTGTGCTTTGCAAACACATCTATAATCTGTCTTGAGAGCTGTTTAGAACTGATCCAAAATGAGACCAGACAGCTTAAGAGATCTTTCATGCTTAGTAATTTTGAACCACTCAACGGTTTTGCTCAAGAATTAATTTCCTCCTGTGTGTATTTTCTATTGCTGATTCATATATATGCACACACACACATATATATATACATGAATATCTATATATATATGTATATCTATACCTAACATATCAGTTAAGCATTTGCATCTCTTGAATGAAAATCAATCGGTTAACACATATAAGGTCAAATGAATCAAATTAGGAGTCACTACTCTTCAATTCTAGTCACTGCTGCTCAAAACTCACTTCCATGACATATTTGAATGTCTCCACATTTCCCCCAGTTTTTAATTTTAGGATACACCTTTGTTAACGTGTGCATCAGTGTGCAGAGGGAAGGTGAGCAGTCTGGGCTCAGGAGGGGTGTGATCGGGGAGCTGTGAGCAGTTGAGGAGGGATTGTTGTGGGCACAGCATTTGAACAGGAAAGTGGTGGCTCTCTTTCCCACTGCAATAGAAAGGAAACTGATAACAATGGTGTGCTATAAAAAGCAAAGGAACATTCTTCTCTGTCAAACAGCCGCACCTCTCTGGCAGTGCTGCTGCTGCACTACACTGGCTGGCAACCACTCTGTGTTTGAACTCTGCTGTTACTGAATTTCACTTAAAACTGAAAGCCACACAAAGGGAGCAGGCACAGAGAACACCAAAAAGAAACAAGATGTTCATTTCCTTGCTGCTTTTGTTTTAGGGATTTTCTTTGTGTCTTTGGGAAATAATCATCTAAGTGTGGTGGTGAGGGTTATCGGCTGTCTGAGCCAATTTTACCTCATTAAAGGAAGACAATAATTATGGTGAGTTCTTCCAGAAATTCAGAGCAGCCATTCAAAAGCAAAAGTCATACTGGGATTCAAAATCCCTCCAGTTCCTGCATCAGTCCATTTAAAAAAATATGTATTTGAAGCCTGGGGGAAGAATACAATTTAAGAGAGATTTTTCCCTTATGCAATGAACCCAACAAAGCCACATGTATGCTGCAGCAAACTGCAGTACCTGCAGGGTGCTCATCTACCATGAAAGTCTTCTATTATCTCATTCTTTACATGAATGAAATGTGAATATAGTTCCTTCTTTCTCAAAAACCATTACACTGATTGGATTGTGTCTGGAAGCAACAGAATGGGTTTTTCCACACAATTATTTTCAACAGATTGAAAAAGTATGGCTCTCCTTGTAGGTGCTGATGGAAGGTATTCTGGAGTTTCAAAAACAGGAGCTCCAGTAACCTTTAAAAATGTTCTAAGTAGAGAGGAAAAAGGAACATTTTAAAAATTGTTAAAAATACATATTCTTTTACTGTGGAGTTTTCTCTGGAACTCAGTGGCCTTTACTGTTGCAAGTTACTGCTATTGATTGTAATTAAATCATAAGCTTCACAAATATTCATTCATAATAAAACAAATGACTTGTGATAAAATTAAGAAAATTGTGGTATTATTATTGAGATTAAAATGAAATCTAACAAGATGATAGAGCAGTTGAAGAGAAAGTACCAGCTATATTTTCTTGGAACTGCTGGCTATATTCACATCATGTAAAACTGTGTTCTGAGAAATCCCTCTTCTAAATGAAGGACTAGAGGGAAGCTTTTAGCTAAACAGTAGCCATTATGTTATCACAGGAGAAAGATGTTAAAAAAAAAAGGCTGTTTCACATTATCTAAGGACATGTGTGTGTCCATGTGTCTGTGCTTGTATGCCTATATGCATAGCTATATGTGAATAAATACATTCACATATTTACTGAAAGCTTTTTAGCTGGTGGAAAATTGAAAGGAGTAGAGGAAAACTCAGTTTGGATAAAAAGCTGCTAATTTCTTTTTTCTGCCTCCTTATTAATCATATTAATATTTTAATTATATCTCCTTCCCTATTTCTTCCTTTGGATTGTCTAAAACTTATTTTCTAATTCAGTCCAGCAGCTCATCTTTTAATGCCATTTTAATAGACCTTGTCTTGTGTTCATGAAACGGTAAAAGCAAAGGTTTCATTGTAAAAGAAAATTGCCTTGCTTGCACCAAGTTTTCTAATTACTGTGTCTGGTACCACCATTGAGTGTTTGGAGAATGGGAAAAGAGAGAGGAAATAGAGACAATTATTAATCAGCCCTTACTAGTAATTAAGGCCCTCAGCTTCCCATTGATTTTTTTTTCTTTCAGTTTTACATACCTTGATGTCAGATAAAGCAAATGGCAGGAGAAAGATCTCAGCTGCAGACAAGTCACTTATTTCATAAGCATGAGCATTCCATGACATTCCATGGAGGAGGATGCAGCACTGTGGACCTGCAAACAGACCTCGTTTTCCCCAGAAGGGTTGTGTAGTAATGTTAGGTGCACAAATCAAGAGACACGTGGCTTCAGCAAAGAACAATATCACCCAACTCATCAGTGAACTTGGATTTGCAAATGCTTCCTGTGGATTTGATGAATTCTATATTTGTGAGGATGAGACAAGAACAGTCTTTCCTGTTAGGATGAATGAGCAGTTTGCCTACTTTATAAAAAGAGATAGTTTCTCCTCCACCATGGACATAATTTATATATGTACCCATGGTCACTGTGAAAGTGCTTGGCAAGAATGAAAATTTAAATCTATGTAATATTTTCTTGTAGAGTCATGAGGTAAGAAGAAGAAGCTGGGAATTAATGCTTCTGTATATAGAGGGAGAATGGAAGGCTACCTTGATGACAATCACTGATGCAAGGGCAGGGGAAATGCTCCATTGCATGACAATTTTCTGCATGTCCTTTTCTTATTTCTCCATTTAAATTATACATGTCTCAACATGTAATCAGGGCTCTGGTAAAAATTTTCACAAATTTAAATATACTGGTACATTTTTGAAGAAAAACTTGGTGGGTGATAAGAAGAGATGAAAGTTTATTAATGTTGGATGACTACTGATCCCTGCTCTTTAATCTAACAGTAAATTTGATCACACTTCTTTGTTTTACCAAAACTACCTGTAGAATGTGAAAGTCTCATAATATATACTGCACATCTTTTTCCCCTGCAAGTGTATCAGCAGTTACATTTTTCATCACCTTCTCATGGGATTATGGCACCGTAAAGACAAAGTATGTCATGAAAACTAATTTACCTCTGAAAGAAAAAAAGAAGCCAGGCTATTTCCAGGAAAACATAATTTGAAATTTCACAAAGATGTAAATACAATTTATTTATGTTTTCTTAATACTTTTAGAAAAGAAGAATTAAGCCCAAAAAAAGTTGTTTAACTGTGTATAGAGGTCACGACAGAATTTATTTTGATTGGGTGACCTCATAAAATTATTCAGTACTGCTGTGATTTTTTTCAAGAGAACTCAATAGAATGTGACTCCCAGTTCCCATTAGAATTTAATGAGAACTGAGCCTGTAAGATCCCCAGATTCCTTTGAAAATAACCCAGCCCATGATAAAATAATACAGTTCTGTGCATCCTTAATTTTTGACAGTTTGTTCATGACTGGAATATTGATTGCAACAGCTATTGCCAAGCACACAGCTCCCATCACTCTTGTCTGCTTTTTCCATTATGTCATAAATAGATCACCCAGCTCAATAGATTGTACAAATAGACCTGGCTGGATCCCTTGCATGGGTTTGCTTAAAAAAAAAAAAAGAAAGAAAAAAGGAAAAAAAAAAAAAAAGACAAGCCTAATAATAAGCAAGCATTTAAGTTCCTCGAACAAGTTAATTGTATGAATTTTAAATGCTCTAAAATTAGTGACTTCAAAGAGAAAATAAGGACCAAAGCAAGACCAGGTCCAACAGTAGTAATTAGAATCAAGTCAAAAGAAAGCCTGATTGGACAGTTTAAAAATGTTTGTTCTATGCAAGAAATGTGACAAGTGTGTGGTACCCAAAATGGGAGTTCAATTAAAGCTTTGGAAAGGCACAAAAATATGCAAACAGAAACATTTAGTATCCTGCTAGGCTGAAAATGCATACAAACTAAAGTGAGAACTGAGGTGATTGAATAAGCAATAAGAATAAAGGAAGTGAGTAGTCAAATTAAAATATATTTGGAATGGTCAAAGCCTGGCAAGTCCTGCCTACCTTCAGGTAGGTATTTCGATGGGCTGGATGTATTTGGATTGCTGACATCCCAGGGAAGATTTTTGAGTTGATTTATTGAGTTCTGTTTTTTTCTGCCTTGCCTTGCACTTTCTCTTCCTCTATTTCTTCCTCATTTTCTTTTTTTCTTCCTCTGGTAATTTAAATAATAACACTACCTAGAAGCCTGTCAGGAACGAGGACTCCATTGTGTACCCTGTGTGTAAAACCTGCTGTGCAACTACAAAATACAGAAATGTAATTTGTTTTACCCAAATGCTTCTAATTAGGTTGACATAGGACAAAACTGAGGTACAGTAGAAATGAGTGTCCAAGTAGTGAATGGTATGTCTAAAAGAACTTTAAAGCTAACTTAAATATCTTTCCACGGGCTCAAGTCACCCTTCTAGACTTAAATGGTCATACAAAATCACTCACCCAATAGTCAGGAGCTTAAGTACAGCCCCTGTTTACCTGCTGCCAGAGGGTGTATGTTTGTTTTCTTTGAAGCTGTTGCCACAGGAAAATGAATGAATTAATTAATTAAGCATGAATGTATACCGACGAGATGATGCATAGATGATGATGATGAAGCTTTCTCCAAAACATCTGGGCTGCCACCAAACAAATTAAAAATATACTAGCTGGAAAGCACAATGATTACATAATGTGTTAGTGTGCCAGATGTTAAATTGACCTCCTGAAACCAAAGGGAAGATGAAAGACAGATGGAGGTTTATGATGAATGAACCTGACATGGTGTCAAGAACCTTGGATCTGATGGATGCTTTTGGATGGATGTAGATGGGTGACAAGGGTGAAATTATGGAACTTCAGAATATTGTTTTCCAGTAAACTTTTATTTAGATTCTGTTGACTTGAATAGAGATAGTGGCTGCAAAGTGGAAGATTAGTTTCTACCTGTGAATTAGCTCTAATTATTTATAATATTGTGTTGGACTGAGGGCAATGGTTCAATGGCTCAAGAGTTAAGTTTTCATGGGTATCACGGAATGAGTGACACTTAGTATGGAACATTCTGCAGCATTTTGAACATATTCAGAAATCATTCCAGAAAAATCTTGTTTTTCTGAGCAAAAGCCATTTCTCCCTTTGCAGAAGACATACTCCTGTGACTATTAGCAGTCGGTGTCAAGTTCCAAGTTTGAAACTTCAGTTCAAATTCAGCTATAGGAAAGTACACACCAGAGCAGACAGTGCCTCTGCTTCTGAGGATCCATTTAACTAGTGGTGATTGTACATCTCTGGATTTTTTTCATTTTTTCACTTTTATTTATTTTTTTTATTTTTATTTTTTTTTACTTATATGTGGCAATGGTTCTGATCTTGTAAGGGGCTGTGTGTGTGAAGGCAGGCTCTGGCACCAGAGACAGCTGCAGATGGACTCAGAAAGGCTTCATGCAGATGAAAAGGTGAAACTGCACAAAATAGCTTACAGGTCCAGAGGCATGATGGCAAATATTCTTACCTTAAAGCAAACTCAAAAAACCTAGTGAGGCATTTAAAATGAGACCCAGCAAATACTGATAAAAGTTTTGTATGGGACGGTATAGCACCAGCTAGGTTAAGGCTGGAGCAGGTACTAGTCAGAGTAGCACTAACTTCTTAAAATACTGCTCTGTGACATTAGCAAGATCAGTTTTAAAGTTGAAATGATCACCCTCTGTTTGTTTTACCTCTAAACACTGCCCTATCCCTTTGAGAAGACAATTCTGAACTGAGCAGATGGGATTCTAACAGCTAAAAATACTAATTTTTTTTTTTCCAAAGGAAACATTTATTTGTGTTTGGACCCTGGAAATATTGTAGCGCTCTTTTGACTCTCTTAAAAGAATTATATTTCTGTTTCTTCAATTATTTACTTACCAAAGCCCCAGAGCATGTTTGTGCACAGCACAATTTTAACAACGGTTAATGCTGCATTGTTGACTTCTCTACAAAACCTGTACCTGGATATCTGCATAGAAACTGCATTTAAAGAAATAAATTAAAGTAGAATTTAAAAGCTCAGTCTCAGGATAAAACAGACTTTCAGAAACTTCTGCTGCCCACACCTACCCCGTCCCAGCTGAAGCACGACTTCTTTGGCTTGCAGTTACCTGATACTGTAGAACAAAAAAAGGTAGATTATCATAGAGATATTATAGGGTGACCAGTATAATCTCATTTCTAAAAATAATTATGCCAAAACTGCAGACAGTAAGGATGAAAGAAAGTTCTTTTTGCCTAGCTTCAAATTCACCTCAGCTTCCTGAATTTTGCACGTTTGCTGCAGAAACCCTGGACTGAGTCTGTTTGAAATGAAGAGATGTGGAATAGGGGAAATGTCTGAAGATGAGGAATAGCCCTAAATGGACAACATATCCTCAGAGAGCAAAACTAATACAGGCACACTGTGAATAATAAAAGGAATAGAGATGGTGTAGGGAGTATAGGTCAATGAACATAAGGAATATGAGGGCAAAAAAGTGTCAGTTTCCCCAGCTATTTCATAATTTGTGGTTGGAAATATGTTTAGTCACAAATTATGCAGTAATAGTTTATTAACTATCTACTTCTAGACTCTCATGTCATTATTCATTTCTAAAAGTATCCGATACGATGGTCATTAATGAGTTTTATATTTTTCTAATAGCTTTGCCAACCCTGTACTATGACTGCTCCTTTATTGACCTTCTTTTTGTCATATGCATGTGTTTTGATCAACTTTGAATTATTAGCATTTAAATATGCCAGCAGAATATTGAATTCTCAGAATACAATATTGTTTGTAATAAAATCATTAATGTGATAAGATGCAGATCAAAAGGAGTGTACACCAAAGAGAATACAAATGATACAATACTGAATTAATATGAAAAGATGAAACATTTAACAATAAGCTTCCACTAATGTATTAGTGAGCTTATTAATGACAACATTTCTGAAATATATAATGGAAAGTCAAATAAGGAACATTTCCCATAATATAAATATATTCTGAAATGAGACAATGTAATTGATTTGGTATTTTTTCTTTAAGAGTGTGTCAAATTTACTAATTTTTCAAAAGCACTAGTTTATATATTTATACAAACATAACAGATACATGCTTATGGTAATAAACAGTATTAGAATCGTTACTTTAAAGTGATCATGCAGACTTCTCTCCCCTCTGGGCTCGTGAGTCATTCAGGGAGTCACACAAAATTGGCCCTACAGAGTGGAATCCTAGCCAGATTCACAGCATGTGGGTTGCTAGCTCATGTGTTTTCTCAAAGAGAGCTTATTGGGAAGCCTCTTGATAAAGGCACTTCTGCTGCTCAGGTTAAACCTGATGTAGGTGATGTAGAGACACGTGTGGACATGGAGAACAGAATCTTCCCAGTGCCAGCCTGAGTTCCAAACTAGTGAGCTATTGGCTATTCTCTAGCTGGTCTTTTGGGCAGGTCTTTTCACTAAAGAACTGAACTACTTAACTACTGAAAAAAGGTTGGTATTAAAACTGGCACTGCCTGCTTGCCACAGTTACTTTGTGCTGTCAGGAGTATCATGACACCAGTATCAGCTTTCTGAATCTCTGCCCAAAAGCAAAGAGGAAAATCACGAAGCATACTAATCTTTGTAATTAATGTAACGTTTCTTCTCTCTAGCTATCTTCAAAACAATTCTGTTTTGGTCTGGGTCTTTATCATCTTTAAAGTCTTTGTAACAACATTGTCAAAATGACAGATGTTCTTGTGTGTAGCTGTAACTCAAAACAAGAGCAATATATTGCTGATATATTTAGATATAGATAGATATAACAGAAAACTCACATATGGTCAACCATAAGGATAATACTAATTCCTACATCTTCTATATTCTGAACTGCAAAGTTCCAGCCCTTAAAAAGTGGCAAAATTCTCACATTTCTGCACAAAAAAATAAATATATATTGTCCCTTCTAAATCCATTCTTAGATTTTTAGTAGTATAGACTGGTAAAGAACATAACTAAACTGAGCCATAAAAATGGTTTCGCTTGTTTGTGCGATTTCATAGAGAGGAATGGATAAAATGGATTTATTCTCATAATGTAAAACTGCTTCATGTATCAGAAATTGCATGGTTGACAACTGCACTTGAGTTACAGTAAAGATTTTCAACATTGCCAAATGGCACATCATGTAATTTTTGATCTGGTTTAATAAAATTGAAACATTTGGTGACAATTTATGGTTATTGCTTGAAAGTTTTATAATCTATGTTTATATTAACTTAGAGTGGCTGAGACACGTGAATTTTAATCCTTTAATTTAATTAACGTGAATTTAATTTTAAGTTGTATAAGTCAAATATAAGGACAACATCCACAGGAAAAAGTTACGAAGAAGAGAAGAAAGAGGTCTTTAGGGGGTCGTTTCACCACAAATCAGTAGATTCACCTAAGGTAATCAATTGCCATCCTGAGTTTGAGTATCCAAGGCTCCAAGACAGAGAAGGAGTGGAAAATTACTTAAAATTTTCTAAAAGCAAACAACAGCTGTGAGAAGAAGCAAAGAGACTCATACCTGGAGTTGTGGCACACCACTAGTGTTGTATATTCCAGTGTATCTCTGAATACTTGAAATAAAAATGAATTCTAGAGATGTCTCAATAAAAAGGAAGGCCTGATATATTTTTCTTTGTAACACAAATACTTCACTCAGATCTCTAGAGATAGTGACTCACAAATAGAGCCTAGAATGATTCGAGAATATCTGATCTTCGCTTTTGAAAAAGTGTTCTCAGTTGCAAATCAGTGCTGATGTGGAAACTGAAAAGTAGCATTACCTGAACTGTGTTTGTAAAATAGGCCAGCAGCATGAACAAAAAAAGCCCTGAAATATTCACTTTTTAACAGAAAAAAGTTATTTTATGATTAGGTTATTTACAGAAATTGTACAGGAGCGTAGTTGGAGTGCTGGTGCTGTAAAGAGAAGATTGCTCATAAAAGCTGGGATAACAGAGTTTTGATTTCTCAAGTGTGACAGAAGGGTATGGCTCTGGGAAGCATATGTTTACAAAGATTTGAAACTGTAAAATGTGTAGATCCTGAAGTGGAAAAGAGTAACTAATGAAACCCAGTTTCCTATGAATTCATGCCCTCATTCTTTAAATTCAGACTGCCAACTACAATTACTCTTACCTATGGGGGTAACCTGGTGCTCCCAGGCCAGCTCACTCCCTGCTGCTGTGTGGGTCTGTCTGCTTCTCTTCAAGAGGAGGCAGGAATTCTGGAGTTTCATCCACCTCATTTCTGACTTTTTCCCCACAATTTTCTTAATAAATTACCTTGGAGATTCCAACCTCTATTTTAGATCTGATAAATTAAAAATGTTATTAGAAAGGGGTTGGCAGACAAACAGCTACGATCAAGCAAGCATTATTCCTTTGAAAACCTGGCTAAAGAATAAAAAATATAACCTGTGAGAAGGAAAGCAGAGAATGAATGATTTCTATATATGCTCCTGAGCAAAAAAATTTTTAAGAAACTCTGTTACCTAAGAATGTTGTACTTGTCCTGTACAAATGAGCCAGAGGCTGAAAAGTATATAATTGAACATAGAAAAACAACCAGGGTAAACCAGTACACAGTAAACCAGCACTGACCAAGCTTTTTGAGCAAAGTTAATCTGAGAAAGACATGACCAGATGCACTGCAAGTAAGTTTGTTGAAAACAAACAAACAAACAAGCAAAACCTCACCAATCAGAAATAATTTTTCTGAGCTCTTCATTGCTTTACCAAAGGGACACAGTGTTTTAAATCCCATGTGCTTGGGTCAGCCTCTCAACTCTAACAAATAGAATTGGTGGCCTAAATTCTGATTTTGCACTATTGTGGTGGGTAAATAAATTCCCTGAAGTCCAGGAGTTATTTGGATTTGCAGGGTAAGCCAGAAACCAGCCTGGGGACTTCTCACATCATCATCTTTTCTTGATCCTTGTTGTAAAATTATAAGCTGGTAATTTATTGTTTTCTTGAAACATAAAGATGACAGCAATTACGTAAATATAAAATATTAGAAACCCATCAAGGATGTAACTGATTAGACAGTAAAAATTTAATCAAAATCAGACCCTTTGGGTTTTTTTCTGAATCTCTTAGCCAATTTGAAATAATTTCATGTTGTCACATGCTTTTTAAAAAAACAAGGATCCTTAGTTAATGCAGAAAACCTTTAAAGTCCCAACTATCAGAAAGCTTTTGTAGGGTTTGTTATTCCTGCTGTGTAGCTCTTGCCTTTTTTTGACAGTATACAAGCATGCATGCACACATGCATAATGTAGGAAAATGTTCTTCTTTACTTCATTTCACTAGGAATAATTCTAGGTGTGATAGACACTTTTAGCACACTTATTTATTTGTTTAATGGAAATATGATATCCAAAATTGTTGCCATTTGAGAAGTTGTTATTTTAGTGGAGGAAGATATACAGCCTTTCCAATTTCTGTGCCTCTGAAAAGGATTTTCACATATTTTGGAATAAATTCTTGAGATGGTTCCTTTCACTGAATATCTCTTCCAATGTCTTGTGCTTGTTCATGGCCTCTAGTTGCTATTAAACTACTTTAAAGTCACATTTTGCTGTAAGTGCAGAGTCTGGAGAATTTTTTAACTCATATGAAGACCAGCTGCACTCTGACTATGTATCTACACATTTAAAACTGGAATGATAAATCTGAAATGTACTCTGCCTGTAAGAAAACCTCTCAGATTGGAATGGGTTGCTTGCCATGTTGCCACTAATCCATTGCTGCCCATGTACAATGCACTAGCTAAGTGGTATTTCTAGACTGCTCATTGTGTCTTGTTCTTTGTTGATTTTTCTCATTCTGTGCATTTGAACTACTTTAGCTGGAAGTACTTAGCTGAGAGATCCACAGAAAGAACACATAGCATGGGGTAGGTGACCTATGAAGTCAGACATGAAAGATTCCTGTTTGGCTGTTTTTCAATGCTGTTTCAGTTGAATCTGAGGCATTACCAGCTGTGACACTGCGCAGCAGTCATTTTGTTTCCTTACACTAGCTAGACAGATTTATCAATTTCTTTTCCTTGTTATGATTTTTTTTCAGTCCTTGCTCTAAAAGGGAAGAGGAAAGAAAATGCAATATTGGAATCTGGAATAAAAATGGATTCTCAAATGCTTTTTACAATTGGTGCTCTGGGAGGAGGCTCACACTACAGAAATATCTGAAGTTCAAGTAGAACACCTATTTAATGAGTTCTTTGGCAAGTGAAATCATTTGTTACTAGCAAAACCAAACTTTTTTTTTTTCCCTTTTTGCAAGCAAAAGCTGTGTGACAGAGTGGAACTGAGGGTCAAAGTTTAAATACAGTTTGCTCTGCCACCTGGTTTTGATCTAGAGCTCAAGCATATGACTGGCAATACTTACTGTCACAGCAGGGAGACCTGGTAAGGGGGGACAGAGCAACGCGTATCCCTATTTCTCAAACTGTGAAAGGTATGAGATTGACAGCCTTGGAAAAATAAGTCTGCTATTTTATCCACAAAGAAAAAAGATGGCAGAGCAACCAAAATAAAATCCTTTCCCTCAGTGCTTTGCCCATTTGTTTCAGGCCTGCTTTAGTTGAACTGTCTGCAGAGGGTGAGGAGATCACTTTGCCTTTTGACCAGTTCAGTCTTTGTCCCACTGCTATGACTCTGCTCCGGGGTGCCAATTGTGGTTGTCATCTCTTCTTGGGTAGTTGCCACCTGTCCATTAGAAACTGGCCGAAGACCAGGAATTTACTTCGTATTGACCACAGAATAGATGTCATGGGCTCAAATTAACATTTTGGATGCCGAGTCTGAATTTGAAACAGCAATATAGAGAAGAAAGACAAAGTATCTCTTCTTCCTTGGTCACTTATTTGTGGAATTACTGTGTATTTGAGCTACATTCACTTTCACTGGATTGGTCTCTGTCTGTTGTAAACGCTCTCTATGTAATTATTATTCCTGTTTTTAAATAGTTATTAAAGGTCTGAAGCAGATTAGCACCCATCTTGCTACAGACTATAAAAACCTTGGTTTGTCTTTCTCAGTAGACAGAAACCATTTCCTTCCAGTTCTTGTGGCTGGCTTAAGGGTCCATACTGATGTCAAAGAGCAGCTTGATCCAAGGGATTATAAAGCCCTGAAAAACCTATCCTTAGTGGTCAGTTGGAAAGCATCATTATTTTAGGTGTCACGACCATGGGAGAAAGATCACATTAAAAGCAAAGAGATCAGTATTAGAGATAAGAAGAGACGTAAAGATGGGCCAGAATATGAAAAAAAATAAACTAGGTAGCTGACCAATAAATTTGGAGCCTGGGTATCGGTTATTTTTCACAAGCTGTCGAATTGAGTATAAAGGGACTTTTTAGGGGATGGATTATTTGTCACTGTGTATCAGAATCTAGCTGGTGATTTAGGGACTTGTCAAACTGGCACAGCTGTATCCATAAGGTCTATGGTCATGCTAGTGATTTGTCTGTAAGGCTGTGGCATTAAAGCAGCTATGATATATAAGGCCATTGGTAATGTACTGTACTGTGGACATCCAGAACAGGATACAGATGTATTAAATCTACCACTGTTCTGTCACAGGGAATAGCTGCCATAATAATATACAAAGTCATAAGGATGGAGATAGAATTAAAAACCCCCAAAACCCAAACTGCTAAAATAAGCGTTCCTGTCATGTTTGCACAAGAACTTTTATTCAATAAAAGGAAATGACCATGAACTAGGAGGAAAAAACAAAATTGTTGGCAAAAAGGTATTTTCACAGTGTGGAAGACGGAGATGGGAATACTTCTCTTCTTTTAACCTTTATAAAACCCCAGGGATTTACAATGATTTATACTCATAGACATGGTTATCTGCAGGAGAACATGGTGCTTTGTAATAGTTTGCTTTGAGATACCTTGCTGATCAGTGCAACCCTGAGGTGATGTTTTCTGCAGCATCTAAAATGCACTTCAATAACATATTTCTTTGGTTTGGATGAAGTCTGCAAAGTGATGCGCTGCTCTGTGAATTAAAAAAAAAAACCACATAAATTTAAATATCTGTGTTACAATGAAAATTTTTAGTGTTGTAAAATAGATGGTGTTAGTCCACTGGAAGACCAAGTAAGAACCTCTTGTTTTTTCTTGTCTGAAAAATGGGTGTGAAAAGCTATCTGTCATTCTCATTGTTGCCTTTGAGGTTGCAAAAACCAGTCAAGTTTTCTGTCACATTTTGATCTTCCAGGTTTTGTGGTTTTGATTTTTTTTTAATTTAATTTTTGTAGCTTGCTTCATGCAACAAAATTGTTCTAATCAAGAAAGAACATCTTGATTTCTTACTTTAGCAGTGCCCACCCACCCTGGCCACCAATCAAGGTCTCAGCACTGATACTGATTTCATGTTTGACATCTCTAATGAAATAAAGGTCCTCATTGCACTCTTCCCAAGGGAAAGAAGTATACACAGTAATCACTTTTATCTTAGGACTGAAGAAAAATATTTCGTTTTTCTTTCATTCAGACTATGCACTACTCATGCTTTTTGTTGGAAATCTGATCCCTGTAATTTAAAAAAGAAAATTTATATTGCAGTGAGAGCAATGGTTAGTTCAGAAAGAAACAATGTTTAAGACAGTGATTTTAAGGAAATGCAGTATCGGCTTTTCAAACTATGTACTTCCTTAGTGCACTCATCACACATGATCAAATGTAATGTTTTGTCAGGTTGTAGACACTTTCCTATTAGAGTTACATCTTTTACTTCATCAAACTAAGGCTCTGCTGAAGGACAGGTTGTACAAATAAGCATTAGTTAGAATGTTTTTAAAGAGGAATTGTTTACTGATTGGAATACAAAAACTGTTGCTCATACTTTGAGATCACATTACATGCTTAAGAGAAAGCAAGCTACACAATTTGTTGACTCACGACTCATAAGAAATGTCAAGCTGTATCTTTTGATGAGAAGAGCTGCAGAATCTCTTGTCTTTATTAGATGAAGCAGTAGACAAAAGGTTTTTCTTAAAAACAGCTTCAATATACATAACAATCTCATAGCCATCAAACCGTAATCCCTCTGTGAGGGCGAGCTGTGAAGAGGATTTTCTGTAACATTCAAGTTAAGGAGCCTTTTGTTTTAAGAATTTCCAGAGGGAAATTTTTGCCACGTTGTCCCTCATTTTGATGGCTTAGAGCAGCCATGCAGTGTGAAGCCAATATTCTGAAACAAGACAGTGTAGAAGGAAGGACATTAAGGTGTATCTGAAGGGTAAGCATGGAGGTAGAGGCACAAAAGCAATGTGGGATCAATGACCGCCTGGGCCCAGACTCTCATCTTCTGGCAGCTTATAGGGGAGCACTTCAACAAGGGGAAGCACGCAGTGATATTTTCCCCATTGCTATCTCTGCCATATTGTGGTTTGTGACTCAGGAACTTGAAGTCAGACATGGTGTCTTTGTCCTTTACATCATTTAGCGACCAATGTCACAACACCATCCAATTTCCTGCAACACTTGGAAGCTCTTTGACCCTAGAGATGTTGTACAGGACTCTCCCAGAGGGGTCCTCCACAGGTCATTGTTGTATCCTGTCTTTCCAAGAGGTCCAAACTATGGGCATAGAGGAAGGACTGAAATTTCAGTTGAGGACAAATGGAAATACCATGAAGATTTGCTCAGAGTATTTTTTCCTCCGTGCCTATGGAGAAATTGCTTAGTATTCTGCCATTATAACTTTATATGTGTGGTTAATAGTGCTGGCTGCATCATCAGAGCTTTTGGGAAAGAATAAACATAGCTGAGTATGAAGTGTGTACAAGATACATAAAAACACCCAAGGGAAAACTTGACCAATTAAAAATAACTTTCTTGAAATGGCTCTACCGGATCAGAAATAACTGTAGTGGTATACTTGATGAAGTAGCATTTTCAGTGCTCTTACCTCAGTCTTACACTGCAATGAGATTCTCTTATAATTTCAGGTAGTGGAATCCTGGGACTACAATAAGAACTGAAATGGAAAAAAAAAATAAAAATTTTAAGACCGTAGAAGAAAAACTTGGTCATATGTTTTCCAAGATTCATAAAATAAAGATTGAGAATTCCAGATGTGCAAATATCTTAAGATAGTCTGTTTTTAAAATAATGGACTATTTTCCATGAAGTGTAAAGAAGGATGTAGGAATTTAATGAAATATTCTTGGTCTTTGTGATTCTTGACTCTGCAGCATGGTCCAACCTTATAGTTGATGTTGTTTTGAGCAGAAAGTTTCACTAGAGACCTAAATTATGGTACTGTCCTGTGATTCTGCATTTCTGTGAAAGCCGAACAGTGTCTAGAGCTCTTGGGATATAACACTGACCAAAAAAAAAGCGCCCACGACTTCATACCATTTTTTTAATAAAGCCTTGAAGATATAGTCAGAAATTTGAAATATTCAGGAGAGACTGTTTATTCCTCTTCTGTAAATTTCTCTTTGGGAAAAAATTGCTGTCAAGTTTTGAGGTCTGTTTTCTAGTTGGTTCACCATAGCCAAAATTAAATATGGGGGCGTGGGATTAATGTGACCAAGCACAGGTATATATTGTACAAGTGTCTGCTGTCAGCCTAGCCACCTTAGATTACCTTAATAGTAATATAGAATATAGGTGGTTTTGGGTATAAATGGCATAGCTTAGTTTAGGTATCTCATTTTAGATAAGAATTGCATGCTAGAAGGTCTGTTTCTTCCTCCCGAAAAAAAAGAATGAAGACAGCTAGCTCAAAAGTAGAAATCCATCTTGCTGACCCAGATTATTCCCAAAATAAGTTGGATAAGAGGATAAAAAAGAAGCTGATTATTTCATTTTCATGCCATGAGTTGAGAGAATGAATTTGTTGCTGCATTACAAAAAGACTGTAAAGGTGTTTTGCATATTCCAGACAAAAGATGGGAGATGAATCCCTATGTTCAGGGATTCCAGTCCCATTCCAGCCATATTCCTTGCACAAGTGCTTCCTTTTTCTTTATCCTGCTACAGTAGATAAAGCATGTAAGCTTCACCCCAGCAATATGATCCATACTGTTTCTCCCACTTATCAAGCAGCTGCATCGATGCCAGTGGAGACCCAATTGCTGCAGAGCAGTGTCTGCTTACAGGGCCACAGTGTGGGTAAGAGGAGGGAGAACAACAATGTCCCCTCAAAGAGCAGCACAGCAAAACACAAAAAGAAGGGATTGAACTTTATGTGTAGCAATCATATGCTTTCGTACTTTTTGTGCATCTCATCCTGGTCATCTGCTGAAAGAAGATTCCCCCATGTTTAATAGTTATGTTGTTGGTGAGGGATAACACAGCTTGATTTGTCCTGGAAAACCTTCTCTTCAATTTGCATTTCTGTGGCTCCCCAGAACATGTTTCTTCTCCTTATGTAGCCTTTATTACCTCCCTGCACCCCACCCCTCCCCACCCTGCCCCTGCAGCCCCCACCTGTCCAGACTCTGATTCCTTTTTGCTTCAGGCTTCATGAGAAAATTGAAGGTTTATTTTCAATCACCAGCCTTCTCCAATAGGCAGTGATATCTAAGGTATGGGTTGTGTTTGAAAACAGTGAATCATCATAGATTGAATCAAGAAAGGGAAGTATAAGAGATTGAAAGGCAAACAAGGAAAATCTGATGTGATTCTAAATAATTCAAACCATACCAAGAGCATAAGGTAAAGCAGATTATAACTTCTACAGAAATAACTGACAAAAGGAACAGAAAAACAATCCACATATCTATACTTCCCTTCCTACTGCCACTGCTCTTTTCATATTTTGTGTTAATCAGTTTTTTAGTTTCTCTGTCAGAATTTCCCGATTGACTTAAGGACACCAAAATGGATTAAAATTAATGGTTTACAAGTATTGTGACTGTTGTCCTGAACATTGCAGTATTCCCTGTGGTATCTGGGGTCAGCTGGACTAGACTCAATTGCAGCATTCGTAGCAAGTCACACAGCCATAAAAGCATTTCTTCTTTTTCTACACTTCAGAGCAAGCCCATGAAGTTTTAGAGACATGCTAGACGTGTATGAAACAGCATCTGATAAACTCAGCAAAACAGAGATCTGCAAGTTTCTGTAAAATGTTTACTTGTGACAGTTTTGTGACACTCAGGGGGCAATGACTAGATAACCATGCAAACTACGGGGAGGAAACTGCATGTGCTGTAGGCCAAACACCTCTAATAGTCTGAGATGAATTCCCTAATGAGATTTAAAGAAACGCTGGTGTAAGTCTAGAGATAATGGTTCTGTGCACATAAACTTGTTGACTACTTTCTTTCTCTTATAACATCTTTACTAAACCATCTAGCATTTGAATTACAGCAATACCATAAAATCTATAAGGTTTCTTTTATAGACCTATTATCAAGAGAAGCCTTTAGGGTAAGTTATATGACATGGAAGAGTTCTGGTCACTAAAATATCACAAATAGAAAAGTAGAACTCTGATATCTATAAAATCAAAATAAGGCATAAATATAAGTGTTTATTAGTATATCTACAATTCTATTGTCAGCAACTAAGGTGTGAAGAGGTAAGTCCCAACATACTGTTGCAAAGCTCAAATAGTCCTTAATTCCCCAAACCATTCTTTTTAAAATGGTTTTTAAACCAATCTGTCTTAATTCCTAGTTTTTATGTCTTTTTATGTTTGTCTTTTAAAACATAGATCAGCATTGATTAAATGCTTTTCTCTGTCACAATGACAGTGACCCATTTAAACAGAGTAGGGCTAAGTCCTGTATCACCTGCTAAAATAGTGGGAGGCATTCCATCAAATTACTCCCTCCTCCAATTACTTTTTACTCATTTAATTTTTCAGACTTTGGGAAAATTATTTCTGAAACTACTTTGTTCTTTTACACGTGAGCATTCAACTCCTGTCAACATCTGACTGCTTGATTGCTTGCAACCTGATCTGCCACTAAATTTTACCATTTCATCTGCTGTCATACCCAGACTTGAGATTTTTTCATCAAAGCCACTGCCAGACTAAAACAGCTCTCCAAACCCCATAGTGCTAATGATGGCTAAAAGTCATGAGGGGTCTCTGGGTAAACAAAACATCCTTTCTGTTTCAGTGATTCCTTGATGGCTGCAAGCTGCCCTAATGCTTGCTGATATATATCTCAGCATGGGAATCATAAGCATGTGGGAGCAGCAGTATCTGAAGGAACATGGGTGGGATAAGACCTGTAAAGAGGAAATATTCCTTGAAGAAAAGGTGAATTCCCTTAGTTGTTCAGCTGCTCCTGGGCAGAGAGGAATATTTTATGTATGTTTTACAGACCATCCTAGTAGATACAGCTACTGAGTTTATATAGAGTTAAAAACCGTGTGCCACTATCAGTAGTATTTTTTTCCCCACTAATAACAGAAATTATTTTTAGACTTTTAAATTTTTCTTTAGAACAGAATTATTGTGGCTTAAGAGCTCCTCTTGTGCCATCTCACTGACTTCACCTTAAACTTTGGTGCGAGTAGAAGATACAAATTTGGTTTTGCATATGTGAATGTAGCTCTGTTTTTACCACACTTTGGCTGGGGAAAATAGACATTAGGTAAGTGAATTTTGATCTTTAGGAGTATAAGCAGCTTGGAGCACTGAAGAAAAAATACAGGACTTGGAAAATGAAAGGATACAGAGAAGGACAATACCAGCACACTGCAAAGGAAAACAATTAAATATCTGAGACTGTCTCATATTTGTTGGGGTGGTGGAGGATTGTGTGCCATCTGTGCTAGGATGTGCATGAGAACCTTTTGACAATAGCCATCTTGCATGGCCAGAGGCAAGGAAGGTCTGAAATGCACCTAGACCACAGAATTGGACATGGATCAAAGATACTGCAGATCCCAGATGCTCTCCAAGATTCAGATAAATTGGGCCTGCATAAGGCAATAACTCACCTGGTATCAGACTAAAGCATGGTAGTTCTTCAAATAAAGCTGTTATTTTCATGACTACATCTTCCCTTTTTCCCTTTCCCAGTGCTTGACAGTAGGGACCAAGTAAAAGCACCTTTGGATCTTGCCAATTTACAAGTACAGTTTGTGTGGCAATCAAAATAAAAAAAGAAAAAAGGAAGATAATATTATAAGCAACACCCAATTGCCCCCAAATTCATGATTCTGGCTGTGCAAACAGTTGGAATTTCTAGCTATATAAACCAATATATTACTGAAAATCATGCCTAAACATTCAAATAAAATACATAGATTATTTAAAATAATCCATGCAAACTATCCAGTAATCAGAAATAACTATAAGGCAGGGTTTTTATGGATGAAATTGTAAATTAAATGTAACATGTAAATATCCAATCCAAAATGTCTTAATTTTTCAGCAATAGAAACCAAACAAAATTATTTGCATGCTGTTTCTGAACTCTGAGGTGGACAGAGAGGTAGTTTGCCTCTGGGTCAGACGGTGAAGCTTTGAATTAGCTCACAAAATGAGACCAGCCTGGCCATCCATCCTCATTTGCAGAGTTTCAGATTTGTCTTGGCACAGGAATCCTTCGGTTTCCCAGCATAACCTTGAAAACCTTGAAAATATGTTCAAAGAGTTTAAAGCAAGACTGTATATTCCTGAGGACTCTTGTATGTGGAAGTGCACAGACAGGGTTCTATGAGAGGCAGGGATAAAAACCTGCCCTGGTGTTACTTTCCCACATCAGTGGAGATTAGAGGTAGTAGGTGTTGGGAAAATACTCCTTGATCCTGGTAACACATCTTCTGAAATGCAAGCGGAGTACAGCTTGGCTGGCTGGGAATGTGGGCAGAGACTGCACTGGGCCATTTGCATCACGTGAAAGTGTTTTCTGTAGACTGACATTTTTCTGTAGATTGATAGGACATCTTTCCATGGCCTTCTCCAACAGCTCAAAGAGTAGCATTTCTAGGTCTTTAGCAATGTCAGCTGGCAGCTTTCTTTGAGCCTTTAACTTCTACATGAAAGACACATCAGCTAAGATCTGTCTGTACCAGAATAGGCTTTGCAAAATTCTTTCTTATTTGCATTCTATTTGTTTTACACTTAATGTTTGGGACACTCCACAAAATCCCATCATCATCTGAATTTGAGAAACTTATCTCTGAAAGCACCCCACTGACTCTAAATTATTATTAGAAAAGCTACCATGAAACTTCTTTCAGTTAATTTTTTCTGGGAAGATTTTGACAGAAAATTTAAGAAATTTTCTCACTGATCTTCTTGTATTTTATAAATATCTAAAAATATCTTTCTTAACCTATTTTCACCATTGGCCTCATTTGGGATATCTGTAAGAGGCATCTTCTGCACAATGAATGAAAGACCAATTTTATGTCAGAAGAAGAATAAAAGAAGAAAGAAGGAGGTGTCTGTCAAATGCCCTAAAGTGTTATGAGCCTGTGACCCTTGATACATAGGAGAGAATGAATGAAAGAGACCAAAAGAAATATAAGAAATTGCTTCAAGACAGCATGTTGCTCCTGTGCCAAAAAAAGCAGATGGCAAAAAGGATCATGCAGGAAAAGAAAAAAAAGAAAAGAATTGTTTCCCAGAAGCCAGTACGCAATAGGAATGACAGTGCAGAGCTCCTTTGCCATCTCCAGCTTAGTTTCAGGTGTAGCACAACAAGAAAGCTCTTCCATTCAGCCTCAGGAATAAAAGGAAAAAAAAAAAAAAAGCCACAGGTATAATACTTACAGATGTGTCAGTCAGCAGGAGATAGTTTAACACAACAGTTTAAATGGTTTTCTTTTGAGGCATTGTTGTGGCTTGTTTTGAAATGTCCTATATATTAACTTTTCAAAAGTTAATACTCTGCTTTACTTCACAGAATACTTATGAATTCTTCCCAGAAGGACATTTTTTTCAAGGAGTCCTATGCTATCTTATCAATCACTTAATATCAAAGCCAAAACTCCACTAAACAGGGCAGTAAATATACTCTTTGGGCTATTGTCTATGAATTCACACCATGATGTGATTTTACAGCTACCTTCATAGCTAACTGTTCAAAGTTAACAATTATGTCTTCTGTGTGTCATTCACTTCTAGTTTTTTTGATTTGCCTCTAATTTAACAAGTGGTCACAACCTTCCGCAATAACTTCAGGGACACTTGAAATGTTGAGATCCAGACTTGCAGTGGATGTTTTCAGTCTAAGAAATTATACATTTTTAAAAGCAGGCTGTATCTGCTTCAAGATTGCAGGTTCTAGAGTTTCTAGGTCCTCAATAGAGCCCCTTTTTTTACATCTCAGAGGATGCTGGTATTCACTGGTGGCATTGCAACTGTATTCTCACCCTGTTCCCTTTCCTTCCACTGCAGACACCATCCCTGCCTTTTGGCAGACCACATTAATTTCTGGGAGACTTCCTTGACAATGAAGATACTAAAAGGCAAATCTGAGTCCTAAGTAGTGGTGCTAAAATATGGGCAGCCTGTTAAATAATTCCCCATTCACAAGAGGATTAAAAGGGTACTGTTTTACGGGACTCAGTTAATGGCTTTACATAAGACAGAAGAAATAGCATGTGCAGCTTAAAAATTAACCAGGATAAGTCTTACTTTTATGCACCCCAAAGATAAAGCTTTCTGAGTTCTTATGCTTCAAAGTAGTTCTGATTTTAGTGTGGCACAGCTATGAGGATGCAGCAAACTTTACATACAATATTAAAAAGGTAGCCTTCCCTGACTGAAGTTAGTAACTCATCCCAGCTATGCATCATAATTCAGATTTCTTATTTCCTGAGCCCAGAATGACCATTCTACCATATACAGATGGTCAGTGAATGCTCTCAGCACCCATCATTTTCTATTTGTTACCTGTCATCCTAACATTCTCATTTTTCTCTGCTATCATGGTGTTCAAGTTCCTGACAGCTAAATGTGCTATCTCTTCACCAGATACAAAACAATACTAGCAGCCTCAAATCTGATAAAGAGCGAGAAGTTATCACTGAAGACAGGGTGAAGAAAGACTGAATTATTGTCTGGAACAAGAACAATTCACCCTCAAATTTTTTGTAATCCCTTGAAAATCCTAACAGTATCTCACAGTTCACAGTAAAAACGGTCCCCAGAGGCAGGAAACAAAAGAGAGAGCTATGAACAGTGATGTCTATCCTTTGTACGGTGCATCTTTTCTTCACACAGCCACTCACTGTGAGACAGTGTTTCTGGGGTGGATTGTGCTTCCACATGCCAAGTCTGGGACAGCAAATGAAATATGTTTGGTCCTGTTATCTGAAGCTGCCTTTGGAAGACCAGCCCACAGTTACAATAACCTGCTGTTCTCATCCCCCAAAGAGGATGCCTACCTCTTCTGAGTCCTTAATTATGTTTGAACTCTGCCTGGGAACTGATAAAGAATCATAGATTTATAGAAACAGAGAATAGCTCGGATTGGAAGGGACATTTAAAGGCCTTCTAGTCTAATCCCTTTGTCATGAGCAGGGTCATCTTCAACTAGACCAGGTTTTTCAAAGGCCCATTCAGCTTGACCTTGGATGTTTACTGGGCTAGTAAACTTGGATGTATTACCATCTAGGCTAGTTATTCCAGTATTTCCAGATTATGTGAGGGAAATCACAGAGAGAATAATTTTCCTGCATCGAAATCAGTGTCAGTGTTAGCTATTTAGACAATGGAATCCAGGTTCTTGTGTACATTTGCTTGAGTAATTTGTTACTGCAGATGTGCTCACTGAGGTTGTGGGTTATGAGAATGACTCTTGGTTGACAGCTCAGCCTATTTCCTTTTGTAAGAAGTTTTCTTCATCAGTTTACTGCAACTTGACCTTACCATAAATGAAGACAGTGTGTAAAGCTAATGATTTTCATCAGCAGAAAACAAACTTTCTCTTTTAGGACTTTATGTCACATTTATTTCATTGCTTCTATAAAAAAGCCAAGTAGAAAGTGTTGGTGTGACTATGATTTTTTAAATTAAACTTCTAGTATATCAATTTTTATTGCTTAATTAGGGCTTTTATTTCTACAGGCAAGACTAAGTGGAAATGCCATCAACTTGCATGTTAATTTAGAGGCAGAATTCCTGTAAATCCACCTATGCCATGTTTACACTTCATCCCGTGACTATATTTTGGTGTTGTCACATCTTTGTGCTAGGGTGCTTGGGAAGCTGAAGACCTGTCTGTGTCATCACTCTTGATCTGTTTATTTGTTTCTCCCTATAGTCCTTTTCATTTCCCTGGACAGCAATTCTCACTTCTATGACCTCCTTTACACCAAAAGGGACAGTATTGACAAGGCTGTTTGTGTCCCCTGGTAAGTGATCACTCTGCCTGGCTTCCTGCTGCTTCTTCTCCCTCTTTCTTTTGCTTGCATACAGTGGAATGTGCTTTGTGCACACAAGGTGAAGAGAAGATAGAGCAGGAATAACCTGGGAACACAGGTCCAGAGGCATCAGGAAAGCATAAAGAGCTGTCACTGAGAGCCAGGAATAACCAGTGACAACTACTCAGTCACATACATGAAATAAATTTGGTGGTCTCGTCCCAGATTCCTGTTGGCAAGTGGCTACATCACAATAACTAATACGGTAGCCAGGTCTCACTGGCATTACTGGGAGCCTCCACTTGCTGCCCAGGCACTGCACAGGCTTCTGGATTTTGTCACGCCCACTGAGCAGGTCGGGGCTGGGTGTCCCCTGGAAAAGACTTCTATTTGTTGAAAATGTCAGCTATTTCACACTGTCACTCATGCTTTTTTTTTTAAAAAAAGAGTCAAATATTTAGTGGTGCAAGTTTATAGATAATGTAAAGCATCTGGCCTTTGATGACCATCTCCGTTTTGTCTCTTGCTTCCTTGCCAGGAATAGATAGATCCAATTTTTCTAAAAAAACCATTAGAGTTCCACTAGAATCTATTTAACCAATATTTAGTTCTATGAATTGTATTGGTTGTAGAGTAGAAAGCACATTTATTTCTCTGCTCACATTTAAATGTCATTTCCTGTCTATTGATTCTCTTGGCATTGGTTACTGATCATATAACTCCCAAATGGTGTAATCCAAGCTGTTCATATAATTTGGCTTGAACTTTATTTTGAAAAATCTGTAATAATCTAAGTTAAATAAACATAACGCTAGAAAATATACTCTAGGGAATGAATCTGCATTGACAGGAGATGGGTAAAATAGTTCTTTTCCATCTCTGCATATGACTTTCTGATTAGGGAAGGCAATAGCAAAAGATGGATGACTGCCTAATTGGATATTAGTAGGGGAAGAGTGACACATGTTATAGTATACTGCTAGAGGATGACTCTGAGGGTTGCAAAGAGAAGTATTTAGGACAAATGAGCCCATCAGATTAGATAAAGTAAAAGAGACAGTTGGGATTCCAAGAGCTTCTCTGACTCATAATTAAGAAAATGTCTCCACAGGAGTCTGTGCTAAGCATATCAAAGATAACAGATGCAATATGTTGAAGGCTTCAAGCCACCTGTATGGAGAAAGCTGCTTTTCAAAGGTGGCCAAAAAATGGGAGGAACCTCTCTTGTTTTTGCCCTTCTTGAGGTATCTTGTTTATGGTATATGTCTGAAAGCATATAGGAAATAGTCCTTGGAAAAGAAAGTTTATTTTTAATATAAGGACAAATTTTTCCTGTGTGAATTTCTGCTTTTACATTGAGAATTAAGACCATCTTTGTGGTGAGAAAATAATTATGAGGACCAGAGAAAGGAAAATATGGCGAGAGCTGAGTAATTGAGACAGGAAGGGATTTCTAATGAGAAATTGCTGGTTCTTTGGGCTAATTTGTTTTCACTTACTACTTAAAAAATGCAATTGGAACTAAAACTCTGCTTTAGAAACCAGGATTTTCCTTAATTATTCTTTTTTTGTTTTTCTCCAGTGTGATTTTTTTAATTGTTTTCTAATAATTACATTAATTAGTGCACTTAATGTAATAAAAAAATAGACTACAGCTTTCAACTTTTCAAAATTTTTAAACCCTGAGTTAGTCAATCACCTTGTTTAGAATTTATGGAGCCCCATTCACTTCAGTCCTGATCCTCCACAGCCCTTAGTCTATATACTCTCCAAACACAAGACCAATAAAAGGATAGGGAGTTGTTTTGCATCCCTCTAAAATCCTCTCCTGTGGCTGAGTAGCTGGAGGCCCTGAAGATTATAGCTTCCTAAGTTTTTTGCTAAAACAAGGGTGTTCAGTTTATTCAAATACTGCTGAGACCTCAGACAGAATAGCTCAGTGAACTGATCACTTGGTTCTTGAGGCTAGCAGCCTCATCAGTTCTCAAGTGGAATCTTCGCACTGTTGCATTTATCCTTACTAGTGATGGATCCCCAGAACATTTCTGTCCCTCTGGAAAGGTCAGGGTTGATGCTCTTGTCTCATAGTGGTGTACCAGCACAATCTGGAGACCATTTGAAATCCAGTCTCGTAGCTGACACTCTATACTGCCTGTAGGCACTATTTACTCCAGAAATCATTAGGTTTTCTTCTCTTGGGTTGTTGCTTGCACTAAAAGCTCTGACAATTTTTGTTGCTTCTAGTCTGGCAGCTGATCTGGTGGATCCCATTGTTTCATAAAATTAAGAGAACCTATGAGCCTAATTCTACCAAGGTGGGAAGTGAAGCATCAGTTGAAAGAGAGGTCTCCTTAAATTGCTGTCTCTAATGTTAGAATAATGTAATGCTGTACCACCTGTGGATTAAGAATAAAAGATTAGTTCTAGAGGTGAGTAGGACGAATGAAATACTACTTTAGTAGATTAGCATCTGGACTAGGATGAATTTAAAAACCTTGCAGCAAATACCTTATTCCCCTGAAGTCCTATATAATCAATAGAGGATTCTCTAGTTCTACATCTCAGAAATAACACGTCTGTATTTATGAAATAAAAAAAAACCCCAAAACACAAAACCCACCAGTGATTTCAAATTTTCTTTCAAGGAATGTTTTTATATGTGATACGGACAAATATTAAATGATATAAATCACACACATGCATATAGTATTCATTATTATGTGTATCTACTAATTCTTTCAGAATTTTTATTTTTTTCTTCCTTATGTTTAATATGTTTTTTGACTTACACTTCCTTTTTTGTTTTTGAAATTTACACAAAAAGTCAACAAAGAAGTTCATGAGAGGAAAAACAGCATAATATTTCTGAAATAGGAGTA
Source organism: Pseudopodoces humilis (assembly GCF_049639895.1). Lineage (NCBI taxonomy): Eukaryota > Metazoa > Chordata > Aves > Passeriformes > Paridae > Pseudopodoces > Pseudopodoces humilis. The sequence continues at coordinate 51,727,623 of NC_142202.1, forward strand.
GAAAACTTTTGTGAAACCTCCTTTTGAAATTGAAATAGAATTGAAGCTACCCGTGTGACAAGGATCTTTATCTGATTTTGGCATTTATCAACCCAAATAGGAGATTGACATGACATTTTAAATTATGGAGAATTCACTTAGAAATGTTTTCAAAATAAGACAGAAGAGAGGCCAAGAGACAGGACTAGGTTCTGATGTAACATCTGCAGTGCTGAGAGTAGAGGGCATGGACCATAACTCACACTATTGGTCAATAAAATGGCAATGTATTCGTATGACAGGTAGAAAGCTAGAAAACTTTCTAGTTGGGAATGAGTGTGGTTTTAATTTCATGTATACTTTATTTTATGATTACTATATGTCTGAAATGAAACTTTGTAGTCTTGCAGTGATGGTGTTGTTACCTGTCCAGTGCATTTTGCTTCTACTCTGAAAAGTGCAGCAAATCCCACAATAACTGAAAATTTTCAGTTTTGACTGCTGGGTCAGCAATGCTAAGATGTTTGACCCACGAAGGCTACTGCAGATGGAAAGTGAAGTGCTGCATTTTCAATTTTCTCCATGCAATAATCTTGCTTTTTTTTTTTCCCCAGAAATGGAATTATTTTGTAGTAAAATGCCTGTGACTGAAGTGAACAATACAAAATTTCTAAGCCATGAAGTGATGAAAAAGGTGAAACTAAGGAATGGTATAGAAAATAAAAACTGGCAGCCAGTAAGACATTTCTGTGTGGAAAAATTATTCCACTGATCATTCCACATATATCATATATCTGCATAGACAAAACCTTGGGCCCTACGGAATATTCCCTGCTAGTGTGCCACATAACTTCCTGGCAAGCTTGTGTGAAAAAAAAAACTGGGAGAGAGCTTTTTTTTCAATTTATCTGTCTGATTTAGGATCTACTGTGTTTAGATGTTCCCTACAGGGTGTATTCTGAATTCTTAGTCATATTACGTGAGTAGATCTTCAGTGTATAAACCCATACCAGAAAAAAAAATCTGTATCAGTATTCATTTCAGTGTTTGAGTGATTTTTACATACCATAAATTTTTTTTCCTGTGCATGTATATTATTATACTGTAGGGCATTATTTCTGTGCAAGTTATTGCATTTTGTATATGCGCCTTGGGACATGTTAGGGCACATTTTCTAAAAGAGTTGATGCATAAATGAGGCTGTTCCACCATTACTGGTGAAATATTGAGGAAGGTTTTACATAAGGAGATTATTATCACTAGTGTGGACAACGCTGATTTGCACTCTTGAGTATTAAATATTCTTAATTCTAGCAGTTGATTTGACCTGATAATTAGCTAACAAACTGAGAGGTCAGGTGTTTGCTATCTGGATGAGTTAATGGGTAAATACATCATGAGTTTGCCAGAAGATTTTAATCAATTTTAAAAGCTGTAAGGCAAAGTTTCTAGGGCTAGGTGCTGGAACTTCTGGTTTTCTGCTCTTTACAAAGAAAAGCTATTACAAATGAGCTGCAGTTTGTTCAAATAATAAATACCTGCATAAAACAAAGTATTTCTTCTCCCCCTTCTCCCATCTGAGTATGGGATGTATCCCCTTAATGATCATTTTAATGCTGAGTCACTTTGTTTCCTCTGACTTGTATTTTAGGTATGAAGTAACTTAATGTACTAGCAATCAGATAACTTTTTAATATATTGCTGTGTGTTGCTTTTAAAATGTGCTACATTCAGGCTGTATATAAATGTCCCTTGGCATTTAACTTGTGTATATGCTTCATTTTCATAACATTTAATAGCTTGAGATAAACCACAAAGGTTGTAAAAAAAGAAATCAGGATTATTATGTGCATGCACAGGTCCACAACATATGTCAGTTTTGTTTAATGTCTGACTTGTTAAACTTGGAACGTCATATTGCTAGGAAACACTCCTGTTAATTTCTTTATGCTTTCCATAAAAATTTGAGCATTAAAGATTAAAATGAATAGCACTTAAATGTATATTTAATATATATATATAAAGTGATAAGTAAAACCATTTTAACTGTTGTTTGAAACATTCTTTGTATACATAATGTATAGCTTTGACTTAGCAAAATACTTAACCATGTGTTTAAACTTGTAACAAAGGACTTTGGATCAAGATTTCGTTCCAAATATTCATTAAAGACAAAGACAAATCTCCCTCTGATTTCAAGGAGCCAGCATTTCAAACTGTGGGAAAATGTAGTTGTGAATTTGATTTATGCATATATTAAAATAATCTCTGTGTCCAGATCCAGAAGCTGCACTGCAGGTGTAGATTTTGAGTCATGAACTCTGAGCAAATCAAAGAATTTCTTGGTCAATGGTATGCATCTTCTTACCTTGAGAAACTTGTATTACCACAGTGCAGGCATTAATGGCACCATCTGACCTAAAGATAAAGTCAATAAAGATATTACGGTGTTGTACAGTGCTGACACATGCAGGGAGCTACAGAGGCAAACACACATACCAGTACTCTGACCACACAACTGGACACGTGCCTGGTCAGCCAAAGAACAGGTAACCATGCAGGAGATGGTTTGTGCACCATGGTCCAGGACAAGACCAAACTTTCAAACAGTGGCTTGACAGTGACTGCTTTTTGCCAGGTGACATCAGGTGTCTCCTGACTAGGGAGGAGGTTGTGAAAATATGTCAAAGAAAAGGAAGGATTCAGAGCAACTTATCAGATCTAACTTCTTAAAGCTTTACTTGGAAAAATGGTGCTAGGGATGGAGCCACGCCTCTTGTTCTGGTGAGTCACCAGTTGTTTTTTTGTATGTTGAAGACCTCCTTCAATAACTCAGCAAAGAGTGTGTCAACAACTCAGCAAAGAATGTATGGCATTTTGTGGCACTTCAAGCAAGTGTTAGCTTATTCTCCCTTTCCATTTTCTGCCACATAATAAACATAACAAGTGCCTCCCTACTCTATGGCCCTGGATCTCACAAATCTGTAGGAAGTGGGAAATGCTTAGGAGTCACTCCTAAAAAAATGCAACATACTATTCCAGACAGCGCTGAAAACACAAATCAGTATAAATGTCCCTCCAAGCAGTAAGAAAGCATATTAAAATGGGTACTTTTGGAAGATGTCCATATAATTTGTCCTGCATTTGAGAGACCTTTGGACACAAAATCTCAATTGAGTTTTATAAAGCCTCATTCTGACTAGCAAAATTTTTAAAGTGTAACATAATCTAAACTTAAAGCACTGCCAGATGAAATATACAGAGTGTTATGGAACTGTTAACGCATGTAATACAGTAGATGAAGTATGGAATGTGGAACTTAACGAAGCTTGCTCACCAGACAAGTGTATAACACATGAAGCTGTGCAAGACAGCAACTAAGGAAGCAAGCCAACTTTTGGAAAGCTAGTTAAAATGTTTATGCAAGTTTCTTTCCACCTCAGAATCTACAGCAATTACATTAAGTTAGACGGTTTCTAAAGTGTAATGAAAGTCCCACTATCCAAAAATTCAGTAAACATAACTCACTAGCCACTCATAACTTAGCCTAAAGACAACCATTAAGTATTGAATAGTTGCTTTGCTACTTGACCTCAAAATACTTTGTTTGGTTATGTAAAGCTCCATAAAATTTTGTAATAGAGCAAGGATAGAGTACCCTAGATAATGTGAAAGAGCACAAACCTATAAATATGAATTTGCTTAATTCTGGGAAAGTGATGTCACACTGCCTCACCTAAATTTTTTTGTTGCTTGACAATATTGCAAATCTGTTTTTAAACTTTACAGTAGTGTACACAAAACACCAGTGCCATGGCAAGCAGGCATTTGTCTGATAAATATTTGTGCTCTTGGTCCAAATTTGTTTAAAAGATACAGCAGTTTAACTCCATGGAATCTTATGTGGACCATGCTTTCGTGTACCCTTCTAAGTTAGTTATAAAACTGATATAAAACTGACTTCATGCAATATTTCATTTGAGCAATTTGACAGAATCTTGATCTTTTGTTCATGTCTGTTTCAGAGTGTCGCTGGGACGTCTGTCAGGACATGCTCAATAGACAGAAAAGGTTTCTTCTGATGTGTCTCCTGAAGGGACTTCTACCTGATGATTAATCCTATCTACTTCTACAGCGAGGCTGTTTGGCCACATTTGCCATCTACATCTGGGCCCTATACAATATTGACAAAAAGTACAAATGAAACATATGTATTGTTAAAGTAAAACTGCACTGTCCCAGAAGGAGGTATGTAATATTCACTGAAAAAAATTGTCTTCAGAAGTTGTGTTAGAAATATTAAAGGAAGTGATGCATTCATATATTAAAAGCATCAACCAAATTAATTTCTCTACTTCCTTTTTTTCATAAATAGATAAATCTTAACAGGAAAGAAAATTTACCAGTGTAAAACCATTATATGGTAGACTGGGAATTTGCTGATTTAATTGTCATTTTAAATACTGTAAGTCTCATGACTTATTTCACACTTTACAACAATGAGCACCTATCAAGTTAATACTCTGAAAAATAAAGCATGTATAAAGATACAAGCATTTTTTCATTTCACATCTCTGAATAGAAATGCTGCCCTTGCTCTCTGATGTAAATAGGGAATTTCTAAACTGGCTAAAATTCATTCTTGTCTTTCTAGTATACTAAATGCTAGAAACGGTACACAAAAATTTTATTTTTATCATTTAGCTATGTATTTCCTTCATGTTCCCTTATTTCCTTCATAGTTCATTTTAGTCTTTTTCCCCTGTTCCCTCAAGGGTCTCATTCTACAGGCAAATTCAAGTTTCTTTCAGCACTCTTTTAATCCTTCCCACTACTATATTTTTATGTTTTAAAAATTATATTAGGCATTTTTCATTAACCTTTTGCCCTCAGAGAATCTTTTTTTTTCCAATAAGTGACATCATGATTATTTAACCACAGCAGCATAATTGTTAATTGGGATTTAACCCTTGCATTGAGTAAAATAAAACCCAGTGGAATAACAATTTTTATTTTTCTACTTTATTTTAAGTCAGCTTTTTGGCACTAGTTTCAAGAGAAAGCTTTCTGCTTTAAGGGATTTGATGACCAGTAATTGACAAATGTTAATCAGTGTAAGATTTACAGACCTTCTGGAGACTGCTATGAGAATCTGAAAGCTGAATCTGAGATGATGTTTGCCTACAGCTCTGGCACTGTGGCATTGCGGCATTGCCACCAATACATAAAGAAATAGAAGGAAAAAAACCCCCCAAAACCAGTGTAATAAAGTCAATCTGCCAGGACATCATCCAGTGTAGTTTCCTCATCACTGCTCTCAGGGAGGAGGAATATTAGTCATCAGCCACAGTGAGGGAGTAGCCCAAAAATAAAAGGAGGTATTTTATATATTTGAACAAAAAGTCTGTGAGGAAATGATGAGAACTGAGCAGGGCCAAACCAGCATTATATAAAAAAATCAGCAGAAGTTGCCTTTAAGTATAGTATTCTTCTTCCACTATCTGGTATTTGCACAAAATAGACAGTTAGCAGTTCACAGCAGCTCTTAGGCTTTAGTAAAACATTAAACTGAGGTTTGAATCAATGACACTAATTTTGTACAGTAGTGTCTTAGCAAACTCATTACAGATTCCTTATTCTGCCCTTACCCTTCATCTCAGCTGGTAAGAAACACTGGTGCTATTACTTCTCAAGGGCTGACAGAGGTCCATTATTATGTATGAGAAGCAGAAGTGAATGCAGTGAAACCTGGAGACAACATTTCTTTCCATCTTTGCAAATTTCTTTATCCTACATTTTTAATTTTCACCGTTAGCAAAAAGGTAGCTTGTGCATGCAAGCTGGTCATAGTTTTGTCTCCAGGGTGAACTTTCCAGCTGTCCTCAGCATAGATTACTAACCTTTTCATTAGCCTTTGATCATAAACCTGACCAGTTTGCCTTGAGACATCTTTCTGGATTTGATAGCCACAGTTTCAATTTCTGACGAACAGCTGGAGGAGGAAGAAGCTGAACTGACTGAGCAGCAAGTAAAGATCTTTGTGACAAGACTATCCTATGCTATACAGAGTATTTAATACGTGGGCAGCAGACTTGCAAATTCGTCTGTCAGCATTGCTTTTGAATATTTTTTCAGACAGATAACAGTAGTGACACCTTAATGTCTTTATCAGTCTTGGCTCAGTAAGGGGAAAGTCGAACTGTAATATCATGTTCTCCTGCTTATTTTTCTGCCAGGATCAAGCTGAAACAGGAGGCATCCCTTGGCTTTAAAAATATACTAGAATTTTTACTAAAATTACTTGATATTGCCATTGAGTTTGCTCTGACCATAGCTGAAATGTTTGAATTCCAGAAGAATCGTGTGTAATTACTCTGAAGCAGAAGATGAAATTTCTGGCATCTGAGAATGACTGAGAAGCTTCAGGCAGAAGCCAAATTGTTATTAGCTTTTTAAGTTCTTGTTGCCACATTGACTTATATGTGATCTTTGTCACAGACCCATATACAAGACAAGTTTCCTTTTGAAAGACTGGTGCCAGAAAGCTTCAGTGTTTGCATGTCTTCAATGATGACAGCACTCAGTTCTGAGGTCATGCCTGGGCAGAAATTGCCTACTGGGAGTTGTTTCTAAGCTGGAACATTTCACTTAAGAATAGTAAAAATGACTGACAATAGGGAAAGACAAAAAGAAAAAGTCGAACAACCCTAGCAGCACTAATGGACCTACTGTTTGCAAAAAACTTGTTGAGGAACCAGATGGGAATTGGCTGTGGGTAAACTCTGTGTTTCTGAGCTGATAAACTAATGCAGTGCTAAATCAAGAAAACAAATCCAAGAAGGTCTTCCTTCCCTTCCCTTCCCTTCCCTTCCCTTCCCTTCCCTTCCCTTCCCTTCCCTTCCCTTCCCTTCCCTTCCCTTCCCTTCCCTTCCCTTCCCTTCCCTTCCCTTCCCTTCCCTTCCCTTCCCTTCCCTTCCCTTCCCTTCCCTTCCCTTCCCTTCCCTTCCCTTCCCTTCCCTTCCCTTCCCTTCCCTTCCCCGTCCCCTCCTTGCCCTTCCCTTCCCTTCCCTTCCCTTCCCTTCCCTTCCCTTCCCTTCCCTTCCCTTCCCTTCCCTTCCCTTCCCTTCCCTTCCCTTCCCTTCCCTTCCCTTCCCTTCCCTTCCCTTCCCTTCCCTTCCCTTCCCTTCCCTTCCCTTCCCTTCCCTTCCCTTCCTTCCCTTCCCTTCCCTTCCCTTCCCTTCCCTTCCCTTCCCTTCCCTTCCCTTCCCTTCCCTTCCCTTCCCTTCCCTGCCCTCCCCTCCCCTGCCCCTTCCCTTCCCGCACCTTCCCTTCCCGCACCTTCCCTTCCCTTCCCTTCCCGCACCTTCCCTTCCCTTCCCTTCCCTTCCCTTCCCTTCCCTTCCCTTCCCTTCCCTTCCCTTCCCTTCCCTTCCCTTCCCTTCCCTTCCCTTCCCTTCCCTTCCCTTCCCTTCCCTTCCCTTCCCTTCCCTTCCCTTCCCTTCCCGCACCTTCCCTTCCCTTCCCGCACCTTCCCTTCCCGCACCTTCCCTTCCCGCACCTTCCCTTCCCGCACCTTCCCTTCCCGCACCTTCCCGCACCTTCCCGCACCTTCCCTTCCCTTCCCTTCCCTTCCCTTCCCTTCCCTTCCCTTCCCTTCCCTTCCCTTCCCTTCCCTTCCCTTCCCTTCCCGCACCTTCCCTTCCCTTCCCTTCCCTTCCCTTCCCTTCCCTTCCCTTCCCTTCCCTTCCCTTCCCTTCCCTTCCCTTCCCTTCCCTTCCCTTCCCTTCCCTTCCCTTCCCTTCCCTTCCCTTCCCTTCCCTTCCCTTCCCTTCCCTTCCCTTCCCTTCCCTTCCCGCACCTTCCCTTCCCTTCCCGCACCTTCCCTTCCCTTCCCGCACCTTCCCTTCCCGCACCTTCCCTTCCCTTCCCTTCCCTTCCCTTCCCTTCCCTTCCCTTCCCTTCCCTTCCCTTCCCTTCCCTTCCCTTCCCTTCCCCTCCCCTTCCCTTCCCTTCCCTTCCCTTCCCTTCCCTTCCCTTCCCTTCCCTTCCCTTCCCTTCCCTTCCCTTCCCTTCCCTTCCCTTCCCTTCCCTTCCCTTCCCTTCCCTTCCCTTCCCTTCCCTTCCCTTCCCTTCCTTCCCTTCCCTTCCCTTCCCTTCCCTTCCCTTCCCTTCCCTTCCCTTCCCTTCCCTTCCCTTCCCTTCCCTTCCCTTCCCTTCCCTTCCCTTCCCTTCCCGCACCTTCCCTTCCCTTCCCGCACCTTCCCTTCCCGCACCTTCCCGCACCTTCCCTTCCCGCACCTTCCCGCACCTTCCCTTCCCGCACCTTCCCTTCCCGCACCTTCCCTTCCCTTCCCTTCCCTTCCCTTCCCTTCCCTTCCCTTCCCTTCCCTTCCCTTCCCTTCCCTTCCCTTCCCTTCCCTTCCCTTCCCCTCCCTTCCTCTCCCTTCCCCTCCCCTTCCCTTCCCTTCCCTTCCCTTCCCTTCCCTTCCCTTCCCTTCCCTTCACTTTCCCTTCCCTTCCCTTCCCTTCCCTTCCCTTCCCTTCCCTTCCCTTCCCTTCCCTTCCCTTCCCTTCCCTTCCCTTCCCTTCCCTTCCCTTCCCTTCCCTTCCCTTCCCTTCCCTTCCCTTCCCTTCCCTTCCCTTCCCTTCCCTTCCCTTCCCTTCCCTTCCCTTCCCGCACCCACCCTTCCCTTCCCTTCCCTTCCCTTCCCTTCCCTTCCCTTCCCTTCCCTTCCCTTCCCTCCCCGCACCTTCCCTTCCCTTCCCTTCCCTTCCCTTTCCCGCACCTTCCCGCACCTTCCCTTCCCGCACCTTCCCTTCCCTTCCCGCACCTTCCCTTCCCTTCCCTTCCCTTCCCGCACCTTCCCTTCCCGCACCTTCCCTTCCCGCACCTTCCCTTCCCGCACCTTCCCTTCCCTTCCCTTCCCTTCCCTTCCCTTCCCTTCCCTTCCCTTCCCTTCCCTACCCTTCCCTTGCCTTCCCTTCCCTTCCCTTCCCTTCCCTTCCCTTCCCTTCCCTTCCCTTCCCTTCCCTTCCCTTCCCTTCCCTTCCCTTGCCTTCCCTTCCCTTCCCTTCCCTTCCCTTCCCTTTCCCCTTCCCTTCCCTTCCCTTCCCTTCCCTTCCCTTCCCTTCCCTTCCCTTCCCTTCCCTTCCCTTCCCTTCCCTTCCCTTCCCTTCCCTTCCCTTCCCTTCCCTTCCCGCACCTTCCCTTCCCGCACCTTCCCTTCCCGCACCTTCCCTTCCCTTCCCGCACCTTCCCTTCCCTTCCCGCACCTTCCCTTCCCTTCCCTTCCCTTCCCTTCCCTTCCCTTCCCTTCCTTCCCTTCCCTTCCCGCCCTTCCCTTCCCTTCCCTTCCCTTCCCTTCCCGCACCTTCCCTTCCCGCACCTTCCCTTCCCTTCCCTTCCCTTCCCTTCCCTTCCCTTCCCTTCCCTTCCCTTCCCTTCCCTTCCCTTCCCTTCCCTTCCCGCACCTTCCCTTCCCGCACCTTCCCTTCCCGCACCTTCCCTTCCCGCACCTTCCCTTCCCGCACCTTCCCTTCCCGCACCTTCCCTTCCCGCACCTTCCCTTCCCGCACCTTCCCTTCCCGCACCTTCCCTTCCCGCACCTTCCCTTCCCTTCCCTTCCCTTCCCTTCCCTTCCCTTCCCTTCCCTTCCCTTCCCTTCCCTTCCCTTCCCTTCCCTTCCCTTCCCTTCCCTTCCCTTCCCTTCCCTTCCCTTCCCTTCCCTTCCCTTCCCGCACCTTCCCTTCCCGCACCTTCCCTTCCCGCACCTTCCCTTCCCGCACCTTCCCTTCCCGCACCTTCCCTTCCCGCACCTTCCCTTCCCGCACCTTCCCTTCCCGCACCTTCCCGCACCTTCCCGCACCTTCCCTTCCCTTCCCTTCCCTTCCCTTCCCTTCCCTTCCCTTCCCTTCCCTTCCCTTCCCTTCCCTTCCCTTCCCTTCCCTTCCCTTCCCTTCCCTTCCCTTCCCGCACCTTCCCTTCCCTTCCCGCACCTTCCCTTCCCTTCCCTTCCCTTCCCTTCCCTTCCCTTCCCTTCCCTTCCCTTCCCTTCCCTTCCCTTCCCTTCCCTTCCCTTCCCTTCCCTTCCCTTCCCTTCCCTTCCCTTCCCTTCCCTTCCCTTCCCTTCCCTTCCCTTCCCTTCCCTTCCTTCCCTTCCCTTCCCTTCCCTTCCCTTCCCTTCCCTTCCCTTCCCTTCCCTTCCCTTCCCTTGCCCTTCCTTTCCTTCCCTTCCCTTCCCTTCCCTTCCCTTCCCTTCCCTTCCCTTCCCTTCCCTTCCCTTCCCTTCCCTTCCCTTCCCTTCCCTTCCCTTCCCTTCCCTTCCCTTCCCTTCCCTTCCCTTCCCTTCCCTTCCCTTCCCTTCCCTTCCCTTCCCGCACCTTCCCGCACCTTCCCGCACCTTCCCTTCCCGCACCTTCCCGCACCTTCCCGCACCTTCCCGCACCTTCCCGCACCTTCCCTTCCCGCACCTTCCCTTCCCGCACCTTCCCGCACCTTCCCGCACCTTCCCGCACCTTCCCTTCCCGCACCTTCCTGCACCTTCCGCAAACCTTCTTGGTGAGGCACAGTAACATTAGGGATGAATCAAGACATTTTTGAAAGCTGAATTTCACCAAATGTAGCAAATGGCAAAGGTGCTTTGCAGCTGGGTGGATGACAGATGTTATGTGTTTCCATTTTTCCCCTCAGCATGAGTTTTACCAACATTTAGTCTGAGTAGGAATCTCTTCAGTACCTTGCTGCCACTTTTAATGACAAGGCTACTTTTTAACATCTTTGCCATCTACACTTCTGGCTGCATTCTCAGTCGGGAGACTATTTCCCTCCTCCTTGAACTGCCTCACCCCAAACTGACAGTTTAATAGACATATTGTGCCATGTAGACTATGATAAAGAATTATAGCAGTAGAAATTGATGGTGAATAAACTAGTGCTAAAAGATATGGAAAGTTCAGATGGTATTTTGTGTAGAAAGATAATCACACTAACTTGCCTGAAGATGTGTCTGAAATGTAAAGTTTGTTTTTTCTTTTTTTTCTGCAAGTAGAGACAGAGGTAGTAGCATGGGGCTCCCTAAAAGATGGACCAAAAATCCCCAAGGAGGCAAATAGAGAGGTGGGCGACCTGAGAGGAATAGGCATGCTTCTGCTTGTTTGTGTGGGGAATTGTACTGGTTTTCACTGGGACAGAATTCTTCATAGAAACTTGTATGGTGATAGCTTTTGGATTTCTGACCAAAATGGTGGTAAGAACCCCTCAGTTTAGCTCCTGCAGAACAGTGCTTGTGCAGCCTCAAGGTTTTCTCATGATGATCTCTCAGTGAGTGGACCAGGGTGCACGAGAGGAGAGGACCCAGCCAGGACCACCTGATGACCAAAAGGATACCATGTGACATCGTGCTCAGCAAGAACAACTGAGGAAAGAAGGAGGAAATGGAGAATGTTCAGAGTTAAGGCATTTTTCTTTCCAAATAACTGTTCCATGGGATGGAGTCCTGCTTTCCTGGAGATGACCGAACACTTGCCTGCCCTTGTAAAGTGGTAAATGAATTCCTTGTTTTGCTCTGCTTGTATGCACTGCTTTTACTTTACCTATTAAAGATGATCTACCTCAACCCATTTTTGGTCACTTTTAGCTTTCCAATTCTGTTGCCCATGTCACTGAGAGGAGTAAGCAAGCAGTAAGTAAGTAATAAGTAAGGAGTAAGTAAGCAGTGGGGCTGAGCTGCTTAGTGGAACTGAACCACAAGAGAAATGAACAGAAAAGGCTTCCCAGACCTGCATAGTTATGGTGGTTTGTTTTTCTGTTTGTTTGTTTGTTTTTAATGGTGGCAAAGCACCAAACAGAGCTGGGTGGCTTTTGCTGAAGAGAGATTCCATTAATGGCACTCTGCATGCCCATTTTAGACAATTTTTCTAGGAAAGAAAATCAAGACTTAAGTTTGTTTGAACTTGCATTTCTTGATTAATCAACTTTGAGAGTCCAGAGAAGGGCCATAAAAGTTGACTGGATGGATGGATCACCTCTCCTGTGGGGAAAGGCTAAGAGAATTGTAACTGTTCACCCTGGAAAAGAGAAGGCTTTGGGGTGACCTAACTGCAGCCCTCCAGTACCTGAAGGAAGCCTACAGAAAGGATGTATTGTTTACAAGAACATGTAAACAAAGGGAAAATAGCTGCAAAAGCTATTTCCACACAGCAAAGGGGAATAGCTGCAAACTTAAAGTTAGAACAAGCTTAGATTAGATATTAGGAAGAAATTTTTTACTGTGAGGGTGGGGAGGCACTGCAAGAGGTTGCCCATGGAGGTTGTGGATGCCTCATCCCTGGAGATGCTCATGGCCAGATTGGACAGGGCTCTGAACAGCCTGGCTAGTGGAAGGTGACCCTGCCTATGACAGAGGGGTTGGAACTAGATGATCTTCAAGGTCCCTTCCAATCCAAACCATTCTATGATTTTATCATAAATACCTCAGCATTTTAGCCAAGATGAAGATGACTGGTCTCCACTTTAACAAATTCAAATATCAGTGCTTCTCACCACACTAGTGCAGCCCCACCTTTAATACTGTGTCTAGTTTAGGCTGCCTCAACACAGGAAGGACATCAGACTGTTCGGCTGTGTCAAGGGGAGGGAAACCAAGATGGTGAAAGCCCTCAAAAGCAAGATTTATGAAGAGAGTCTGAGTTCATTTGGTTTGTTCATCTTGAGAAGACAAGACTGAGGGGTGCCCTCATCACAGCTTACGTCTTTTGAAAGATGGGCAGCAGAGATGAGGGTGCAGATCTCTCTGGTGAGAAGTAGGACATGAGGCAGCAGAATGAAATTATGTCAAGAGAAGTTCAGATTGGACATTTGAAGAAGTTCTTCACAAAGAGGGTATTTGGTGAGTGGAACCAGCTCCCCAGAGAAGAGGCCACAGCATGAAGCCTGCTTCACAAGAGCTCAGTGAACATCTGATGGTGTTCTTAGTCATATGTTTTAGTTTCAGTGAGTCCTGCAAGAAGCAGAGAGTTAGACTTGATGATACTTATGGGCCCCATCTAACTTCAGCTATTCTGTGATTCTGCTGGAAAGCTGTATCAGCCTGGCAAAAGAGAGTCCCATCTTCTCCTGGGTGAAGGTAGATCTACTGCTCCAGCATTGAATCTTGGGGTGCAGAGTGAATTCCTTCCTCAATCCCTTCCTGTCCAACCACTTCCTTTTTGGTTACATGCTTGCAGAACTTTTGGCCTTTCCTGAGGGACCTGAGCAGAATGGGTGACATCCTATGCCTGAGCCTAAACCTCAATAACCACTGTAGAATTTCTGAGCGCAGAAAGATGTCAGTGACATTTTGTAGATATGCTTGGATGCTGCCAATGGTTTGTGCTCTATCATGCCTAAAAAGGTTCTGTGGGAAAGTAGATTGACTCATCTCTGGTCTGCATGTAACTGCAGATAATGGGGGAGGGGGTTGCTCTGAATTATTTATAGTTTTTAAAATAACCCTCCTAATAGTCCCAATAAAACTTTTGGTTTATCTGAAAGCCAAATGGAAAACAATATTAACCATTTACTTCCCAACTGTTGATCAATAAATAGAGAAATTAAATAAAAATCAATTTGTTTCAAATTAGGAATGAACTCAAGACATCAAAATAGTTCATGAAAATAAGTTCAATTTTTAAACTAGCTGTAGTCCTAAGCAATTAAAATCTTTAATAAGAACTTAAAAGTTAATTTTAATAATTTTTTTTTCTGGGCTGTTGACCGTGGCTGGATGCCAGGTTGTCACCAAAGGCTTTCTGTCATTTCTCTCCTCAGCTGGACAGGGAAGAGAAAATGTAGCACAAGGTTTGTGGGCCAATACAAGGACAGGGAGAGATCACTCACCTGTAACTGTCACTGGCAAAGCAGATTCAAAGTTGAGAAATTAGTTTAAATTTTTGTCAGCCAAATCAGAGTAGGGTAACAAAAAAACAAATCATTAAAACACCTTCCCTCCAACCGTCCTTTATTCCAGGGCTTAACTGCCCATTTTATCCCTCTCCTTCCCCCACAGCAGCACAGTGGGATGGGCAATGGGAGCTGTCAGGTCATCATGTGATATCTGTGCCACTGCTTCCTCCTCGGGCAGAGGACTCACACTGCTCCATGCTCCCATGTGGAGCCTCTCCCATGAGAGATAGTGCTCCATGAACTTCTCCAGTGTGAGTCCTCCTCATAACGCACAGTTCTTCTAGAACTGCTGCAACGCAAACCCCTTCCACCTGTCCCTCAGGATTGGACTGCTCCAGTGCTGGTCCCCAGGGGCAAAAGATGCTCCAGCATGAGTTTCCCATGGACTCACAGACTTTGGGTATCCATCTGCTCTGGCAAGGGGCCTTCCATGGGCTGCAGGGGCACAGCTGCCTCACCGTGCTCATCACCATGGCAGCAGGGGAATCTCTACTCTGGTGCCTGGAACACCTCCTGCCCCTCCTTCTTCACTGGCCTTGGTGTCTGTGGGGCTGTCGCTCTCACATCTTCTCACTTCTCTCTCTGGCTGCAATCACTCCCATACAGCAGCTTTTCCCTTTCCTTAATCTGTCATCCTAGAATTGTTACTGTCATTACTGATGGATTCGGCCTTGGGCAGTGGTGTGTCTCTCTTGGAGCCTGTTGGTACTGACACCATCAGATAATAGGGGAAGTTTCTGGAAGCTTCTCTCAGATGCCGCCCCTGTACCCCCCTGCCTGCCACAGCCTTGCCACACAAACCCAATACACTTTTGTTGGTTAGAAAACCACTTATTTTCAGAACTACTAGCAGTAGGTACTCAGATATACTGAATACCGGGTCATGGTTTTTGTATCCAATATTTATATCCAAGAAGAAAAATGCTTATCTTCATGATTGTATTTATTTTTTTTTCTTTTTCCTCTGAAAAGCTGAATAATAGCCATTTAAAAAATATTTTGAGATTCTTTGATAACAGGCACTATATGAATGCAAATTATAACACTTTTAACATGCTGACTTTCAGTTTATTCTTATCTGTGTGGGAGTTATCAAATCTGATTTTACTTTAGAAAGTCATAATTTTATTAATACAATAAAAATCAGCTAAGTGGAAGGAATGTTCCAAGATCCAATGCAGTTCTATGACAGCAAGGACTATTTCACAATGAGGAAATTTGTACAAAATTACCACCTTAAATCTTTTTGTGGATTTTTTTTCTTTTATGCTCATGATCTCTAAACTTCAGTTGGAGGTTCACAAAGCATGAATCTCGGTGTGAGTAACTGTAGCCTTACTTGTAGCATGTTTGTTCTGAACAGAGGTGA
The DNA here is from genome assembly GCF_049639895.1 of Pseudopodoces humilis. NCBI lineage: Eukaryota > Metazoa > Chordata > Aves > Passeriformes > Paridae > Pseudopodoces > Pseudopodoces humilis. The sequence goes on from NC_142202.1 coordinate 51,742,913, forward strand.
AACCTGGTGACTGTCCCTGTGCTCAGTGATTACTGACTTTAAATATAAAACCTGATCAATATTTGGGGATGTTATTATCCCTTTTTCTATCCCCTTATGGAACTGCCAAGGGGACAAGGTTGGGGGGAGCTCAGATACTCAGATGCTGTGTGAACAGATTATTAAAGGTGAGTTTATTGAATGGTCAGCTGTTGCTAACAATGTTAGCAATTATGTTGACCTCTCTCAGTTAACATTGCTAACCCTATTAGCAATTCTCTTTATCTTTCTCAGTTCAAAAAATCGGAGGCAAAAAACATCTAGGTTTCAATTTGTTTCTCTTCAGGTGAAAATAAAAGTGTCTTCATATTTATTGTTCTCATGATAGTAAGCCAGGGAGACATCTCGTGACTTAATTGGGATAAAATGCTGGGTTCAGAATTTGGTTGGGTTAAAGCCCAGGCTGAGGCATGAGATTATAGCTGCAGAGTAAGCAGACATTTAGACTATATAGTTCTGAGATATCTTCATTCAAACGGATTAATTTTTAATAGGTATTCACAACAAAGAATGCTGTAAGCATTGTTATTCTTTAATGTTTCCTCTCTGCTACTTGATTTTGTAATATTCCTTTCAGCTCCATTGTATTTCTTCATCCTCAATTCCACTGAAAGGTCTTAGGGGATTTCTGTATCTCCAAAATCTATTTATCTATTTACTTATTTTTCTGTTCTTCTCGCTCTTTTTCCCCCTTTACTTTTTTCTTCTCACGCCTTTTCCACTACCAGCAGAGAAGGGCAGGGAAAAGCAAATCCCACTTACACATGGCATTTTGCACCTTGAATTCCTAGTAGCAGCAGTGAGAGAGAGGATACTGGATTAAACATAACCACATAGCAGGACCGTGGTGCTCTGCACTGCCACACTGGATCTGGCCCCAAGTGATTGAACCAAGTTAGCAGCAGGTTTGTGGCAGGATGTAGGATTTGCCTAAGATGAGTGCTAACACTTGAGAAAGATAAGCAGCTCAGGAGACTCATAGTGGGACATAAACATGGATATGCTGCCAATCTTTTCACAATGGGCACCAACAAAAATTTTTCCCACTGGCTTGTGGCAGAATTCATATCAGACTCATACACTTGCAGACAGGTGTCAAGGGAATGGCAAATGTATTCCTTTGCTCTGCAAGCAAACAAAAATGCTCTTTAATAACCAAATAAAGAGGCAACACCTCTTGAAAAACTTCTAGGAGGTCTGCTTGTATTTTGCATGGTATTCTATTTGCATTGGTTGATTGAGAAAGAGGTTGAAGATATTTTAGGAAATAACTAATGATAAAATCTGCTGCTTTACAGGGCCAAGACTGTCTAGATGAGCTCCATGAATGAAAATCAGCCTTAAAATTCTGATTTTGCAATAACTAGAAAGGTAGTGAAATACAAAAACAGTGGAAACAGTAACCCCTGCTGCCCTTTTAATTTTGACATTGACATCCAAAGGGCATTCCTGAGTGCACAGAGAACTTCACATCTGTATAATGACTCTAAATTTTGGGATCAGTGACACGTTACTGGGGGGATATCAGCTGGGTCACTGACTCGTTTCCTTTCTGCAGCAATAGAAGAAAATATAATGAATGTTTTAGAGGGACCCACTGGAAAGTTTATCCCTTTTCACCTATGTGCCACCCTTTCAAACTTTTGTCCCCAAATTCCCTACCCTTTAGGCAACATTTTTTAAAAACACAAAAAGAGCAATATTTAGAAAAAGAACAGACCTGTTACTCTCTTATCACATTTTGGAGCATTTTATATGAACAGTGCAATGGACTTGGTGCTTTATTAGTTTGTATAAAATGATGTTATTCATGTGCTCCTGTTCATTTCTTTCTGCACAGTGATACCCCACTCTTTTGCCATGCACTGCAAGAAGAGAACAAAAACACCCTGCTATATTTAAATTCAAAGAGTAGATGAGATACAAAACTAGGATCTCCACAATGAGGACTGAAATGTTAGTGATCAGTATAATAAGCATTGCACACAATATGCCAGCTGCTTAGTTAACCAAGTTCATTGCAGGAATCAGGAGACACATTTGAAGGAAAAGTTTGAGAACAGCCCTTTTAACATTTTTTTCAGGACAGCGTGGTTAGTGCCAAGCATCTTGTCCTTTTAAAGGGGAGTAAGTGGGCCTGTGACAGAACCCATCCTATCTTGACAGTCACAGCTGGTGTTTAAAGGCCAGGACGGATAGACAATAGCATATTGGGGGCATTTTGCTGTTGCTTGTCCAGATGGTATTTGTCTTAATCATCCGTCAAAATCTCCAGTGATGCCAATCTAAGGCCTTTCAACAACAAACTTTCTGTTTCAAAGATATAGCTCTATTCTTAGACTTGGTTATTTGGTTTTTGGGGTTTTTTTCTGTTTGCCTAAGGTTAACGGCTCCTGAATGGTGCTGACAAGGAAATTCTTCTTGTGAAACTCCAGAGATATTTTGACAGTTTTTCTGAATTTTTGGTAAAGCTGATTGCTCCTTGCAACTTCCCACTACATAAAAAAATATGCTGCTCAACAAGTATTCAGTTAAGAATGTAAACTAGACAAGAATGTAGTTGGCCCGACTTTTGCATTACATTATACCTCATAGTTCAGGCATTTTGTTTGCCTTACAAGGTATTACAGACAGCACTGTAAATGCAGATCAGAGCTGCAGTAGCAGAACACAAAATCAGCTAAACAGCTGATTTAATGAGGTAGGAATTTAATACAATGCTTTATTCATAGAATGTGGTGGTTGAAGGCCAGATGGTGTCAGCAGTATTTCCCTCTGACTCAAGATCCAAAATTAAAACAGATTTCTGTTTTATCTTATAGTTTTCAGCTCAAATCTTGCTACTGTTTCCAGGTAATACTTTCCTGCAATAATTTCTCCCTTTGCATTTCTACAGTACATGCCAAGTAATTAGCTCATGAGCCACAAAAATGTGTGGTTCATAGTGCATCAAAGATCAACACAGTCAGTGGACTGTCATGTTAGGGGCTTGGATAACACAGCATGCTAAATGAAATAGATGTTCACTCCTGCCCAGTGAACCATTCAGAGTTCAGAACCTTCTTTCCATGAAGGGATCCTTACTTTAGGTACTCCTAAAGGCAGAAAATAATATTCCAATAAATGGTTTTTGCTATAGAGAGATGCAGAACAAACCCAGTGACTCTAAAGAACTAGATCTTAAACATTTTGACTCTAAAATTGAAAGCAGTCACTTCAAGTGGGTCGACGTTTCTCGCAGTCTGCCAAAGACAAGAGTTGCATTTACTAGAGCTGATTCCAACCAGAAGCTGAATGAGTCACTGCTCACTGGAAATTTAAGAGTCTTATTGCCATGATGCAAGAAGTCAGAGGGTATTTCTCCTTATCCTGTATTGACTACCTCTGACAAGTCTGCTGTGGTCAATTCTTTGTAGGCCAGTTGTTTTGGAAACAGCATTTCAATCTGAGAAAGTGTGTGATGTTGTCAGACTACCAGGAAAAAATGCACAATTGGTTCTCCTGACATACTGTTCTCCTAGTTTGTATCACTAGGTTTTCTCTCTCAACAGTGTTAATTCATTTGGTTATGTTATGGGAGATGGATATAAAAGTCTGGTTCTGTTCACCTTTCCAGGTTGAAAAAAGTCCCAGAAAAACATTCCCAGTGTCTGAGATCTATTCTGGTAACTGAGACACTTTTTGTCCCAGAAGCAAAACCAAGTATCTGGAGATTTTCTCAAGATGTGGTTTGTCTTTGAGAAAATCTTCCTCATCCCATTAGAGGCCTCAGAGGAGAAGATCAATTTTCTTTTCACCGGTGCTCTTACTCTATCCCTTCTTTTCTCTCACACATAATCTTTTTAAACCTCAAAGCATTTGCCTATTTTGGTGCTTCAGCATTTGGGCATTCACTGCATGCTGACACAAGCAATCCAATCCAGTCAGTCCTCATTACAAAAGTTCAAGAGCTGGAAATTGCTTTTTGTATAATGGACATGTATATAAAATCACCTTTTTTTAATTTTTTTTTTTTTCTTTACAGTTGTTTTCTTGTTTCCATGTTCCAGCAGAGATGAGCAGAAAATACAACTGTGCCCTGCAGAGAAGTGAGTGGGTTGCAAGTGGCTGGAATGAAATTGTTTGCCATTGCCAGGAAGAGAACAAAACATGAGAGTTTGGGTATATGAAGATCGTCTGAAAGCCCAGAAGAGTAACATTTTCCAGTGCACCTCCTAAAAGCATTACAAATGGATGAGTAAGTGTGAAGAGGCTGGGGAGATGATAAGCAACACTCTCAAATTATCTTGGTGCAAATCAGAAGAGCTGAAACATACCAAAGAAGTTATTTTTAGGTTTATAATCTTTAAATATTGAATTATATTAAGATATATAAATATTAGACTCCTTGAAAATTATCTCAGTGCTACCAGTTCCTGATAACTGTGATTTACTAACTTATCCTACAGTCACAGAATAGTCCAGAAGGGACCTCAAAAAATTATCTGGTCTAAGCTTCCATGGGAAAGGCAGTGTAAATGAGTTTATCTAGCACCCTGTCCATTCACGCATCTTGAAAATCTTCTGCAATGGGGGCTCTCCCACATCCCTGGAGAGGATATTTCTTAAGGTAAATTATTCCCAGTGCATGTGTTGTCTTCTCTGTGCTGTTCCTTGTGAGGACAGAGCCTCTGACCTCTATGAAGTTGCCCTTTAAGTATGGGAATATTGTGATGAAGTCCCACCTGAGCCTTCTCCAGGGAGAAGAGACCTAACTCCCTCAGTCTTTCCTTGCAGGGAAGGCTTTCCAGCCCAGAAACATCATTGCCACTCTCCTTTGGACCCTGTCCAATATGCCCAAGTCTTTCTTGACTTGTGGGGATCAGAAAGGGGCATGCTGCTCCAGGTACAGCCTGACAGGTGCTGGGTAGAGTGGAATGATCACATCTGTACCTCTGCTTGTAACATCCCTTGTAATCCCCAGGATTCAATTTACCTTTGTTCCTCCAACAGCACACAGTTGCTGGTCTCTTGTGTTCAGCTCATTTTCCCTCAAATCCTTTTCAGCAAGGCTGCTCACCAGCCACACAGCTCCTGTTCTCTGCTGGGCTCTTAGTTTATTCCAACCAAGGTACAAGATTTTTTCTTGGAAGGCAGTCTTCAATTTCAGTCCCATTATGTCTGTAAGATTGTTCTCCCATCTGACATGTTTGTTTACCTCATCACCCAGTTTTGTGTCATCATCAGGATCCTGCTGAACTTCTTGCACTCAGAAGAGATGAATTAGAACAGAATAAAAGAAATGTAAATTGTTTAAACTCTGAGAACATCTTGTTTTGGTGTTCTTGTTTTCAGAGGTATTACTTGAAAATTGTAATATTTCAACATGCAAATATTTGAGTGAAAATATGCCTATAGACAGACAGCTTAAATGACTATACTTGATGAAAATTTTGAAGACTCAATGCAGCTCTTGCATTAGTTACTTGCATCTTATGGGATGCAATCTTTTCATGTTTTTGTGCTTTAGCTCTCCATATGTAAAGAGGAGTGACGATGTACAGCTTTCACCATTTTATTTCTAACTAGCTAAATTACAAATCTTATGGGGCTGAGACTTTCCTTACAGGCATCACCAGAATTTAAGATCCTTAGCAGTTCTGTGATTTCTAAAATCTATCACAGTAGGATCATTAATTTGGAGACTGTGATTGCCAAATGGATGTATCCAAAGAGTGATATTCATACTCGGATAATTTTCTTGTCTTCCACTTTTTCTTGCTAAGGTTGCCTCCCACCATTCCTCTCTTCAAAAACTAAGTAATAATACATAAGTTAGGATGAAATAAAAAATTCCTGAAGTCTCTGGAAACAGCACTTCAAATATAGTCAATACCCTCCTTGGAAACTGGCTGTAAAAAAGAAATGAACAAAATAGTACTTGGCCTGAATAGTCTGAATTCTGGCCTTGCTGAAGTCAAGAATTACCACTGATTTTAATGGAGTGAGGATTTCATACTTTGTGAATAACTTTATGAAGCAAAAAAATAGACTTAAGACTAGGATTTCCAAAGGTATCTGAGGAGATAAGATGCTTCTGGGATGCCTTGAACATCCCAGCCTAAATCAGTTTCATTGTTCCAGCAAATGACTCAACCATCCATATTTGAATCTGTCTTTCTGTCTCTAGTAAGCCAGATGGACTTCAATTGGTATCCTAAAGAGGAAAGACACAGCCTCCATTTAGCTATCATTTGAGTCATCTAGACTTACAATATAGAGCATAATTGTTTCTGTAATCCTTTTGTAATATCTGGAAATTAGTTATCCTGAAATGATGTATTTTAATTTATTTTCAAAACATTAAATATTAAAAGTGCTAGCACATGACCTCTAGATGTAATTAATATAAGAAATGATAAACCAGGCATATAATTAAATGTCCTTTCCAAAAATAGAGTACTGAGGGAAGTAGTCATTTGCTAAGATTATATTACCAAAAGGGAAAACATTACTACAGTCAGTCATCATTGTGAACAACAGCACAACAATGTTCATTCCTATGCCTGTGGATATCTATTTATAGTGTAATGACATGAGCTGTAATAACCACACGACATCTCTTCCAGGATCTGAAATTGTGGATATCTACATCTGGAGAAAGAATACATCAGGCAATGTTTATGTTCCCCGCTCTTATTCAACCAAAAACATATGAAAAAATTAAAACCTCAGAAAACAAGAGTGCAGTTTTTATTTACTCCTTTGTTTAAAGAAGTGTAGTTTTAACTGATTCACCTGACATCAACCCTCTTTTCTTCCACAAGAGAAATAGCTATCACTCATTTCAAGACTTGGAGAAAATACAGAGTATGCCAGCATGATAACACAATCAGCTTTGCCAGGAATTTGAATTTAATGTTGTCTAGTTTAAATTCCTAACTTTCAAAGAATGTAGGTATTTAAATTTGTTTTAATAAGAATTTTATCATTGAATTCCACTGCTTTTCTAACAAACTAGGAAAATAACTGATTGTGATGGAGCAGAGGGACAGATTTTAGATCCTTTTTCATAAATTCCTTCCCCCTTCAATAATTCCACTCCATATAGAGATGGTGCTGGGGAGGGGAAAAAAGAGAGACAGTACTAATCTGAACTTGGGTAAAATGAAGAGGACTGAACCCTTCAGGAATAAGTGTGAAAGCTGTCTTGATTTCAACTTGACTGTATCTGTGAGATGGAGGGATAAGAAGGCAGACAAATACAGTGAGGAAAAAGAAATGAGAGAAACTGTCAGATGTGACTAATAAGGAAAAAGATATCCTATCCTACATTATTTAGGGAAAAATATTCGCATATACTCCAAATAAACAAAAGAAATTCCCCACTTAAGACTATGTGCCATAAAAAGAACTGAGAGGCAAGCCGTATCCTTAGTTTTTGCCCAGAATTACTCTGAATTCCTTGGATCAGGCTGCTCTGCATGTTAGTGAAGGTGGGCTCTGGGAGGGCCATTTCTGAGTAGAGATTACTGTGTCCCTGTTGGTGAAAGGATGCATTATGTAAGACATATTTGCATGGTGTCCATCTTTTCTTGCATTTGCTGTCTGTTTATTCTATTGATGGGCTGACTTGTCTTCTGGGGATTCCGTCCTTGTAGAAAACGAGCTAATAAAATTCACAAGTACATTTCTTCCTGTTAGTTATTCACCAGCATAGTCCTCAACATTTTAATTCTGGCCAGCCGAAAAGAAACTGTTGCTTTGTCAACATTATTGACCTTTCAAATTAGCATGTGAGTAAGCTATGGCATAGGAAAAGTGTGTTTCACCTGGTGTAGAACCAACGCAATGACATCTGCTCTACCTCTTAGTGTAGCAAATGATTCTTCAGCAGGATGCATGGGTCAAAAAGTGAGAACCCACTCCATGAGGGTCAGCAGGAATCATCAGTAATATCACATTTTTCTTTTCATGTCATGTTTCTATAGGCTCATTAAAGCACTCTTACATCTTCCCCCACCTCCTTTCTGAGATTCTGTGTTTGTCTTTATAGACCTTACACTTCTGCTTTAGTTTTTTTTATTCTTTTTATCTTTTGTAGATGCGTGTTTTCTTCACATTATGACAGCCCACCACAGATGACTTCACTGTTCCTTAAGGGCTACAAATTCACCTCTAGTCATGTGTGCAGCATAACAGAAATGCAATGGCTTGCAATGTACATATCCTGATCTGCCAATTCCCAAACTAGCAGAATGAGCACAGCTATCTTCTATTTACTGGAGACATGAACTGTTCCTTGCAACTGTCTTGGAACATACATCATTACTAACATATGACTATATATCTTTTGCTTTAAACTTATCTCTTTTTTTTACCCAGTATTTGTCTCTATTTGGATAAAAGAAGGGCTGAGAATTCTATAAGCTCTATATAAGCTGAAACATAAGTGCAAGCTGTGCTTCTACTTGGACGAGTGATGTGTCTTCCTCCTGTGTTGGCAGCTAGGCAATACAGATGTTTCCTCCTGAGCTATAAAGGTTCAAAAGTACAGAGAAATCACAAGTTTCATTCTTTCTGCTGGTGACTTACTTGAAATCATGGCATTTGGATCTTCCAGCCCTTGCAGAGCTGGAAAAGTAGAAAAGCTTGCCCCAGAGGGACAAGCCCTACGAAGTTTTAAAACTGCAATATTGACTGAAGTTTTCTTAAACCCAGAAAACAATAGATTGCTTTGCAGAGCCATAATACATGTTTTTGCTACTAACATTGATGATATACAGCAATGTCGAGGTTACAGATTTACTTTATGCAGTTTAAAGTCCACCAGCTTCCATATTGACTTTGTTTTTTTTTTTTTAGGTAATTATAGACCTACTTGAGGTCTATATATTACCTTCCTTACATAAGGTAATTAATTAAACATTGAAAATTAGAGAAAGCCTAATGAAAGTTCACTATTTAGAAAAGATTTCTTCTAATGATAGACTTGAATGTATCTAGGAATAATTATAGTCCTGATCCAAAGTTCTGTGGTTTTCATGTTCAAATGTGTTCTCATAGAAATAAATCTGCGCCAAAGCAATAGAATTTAATTTTTTTGCTTTGGCAACATACCTTGTGTAGAACTTATGTAGGACTTCCTAAGAGAATTTATGGTATTAGTTTTGTTTCCTTTTATTTTTATTTGCCTTTTTTTTTTTCTAATAAAGATTAGTCTCCTTTCTATGTCAACATTTCAGTTGGAATTGTATAATGCCTCTCTTTTTTTCTTTCAAAGTATATAAAAAAATATTATTGAAACCCTTAATTAGAGAAACATGACTTAAGTCTTGAATGAACGCCAGTTTTTATAAAATGAGATAATTGGGTCAGGGACACTCTCCTAATTCCCTGGGGTACATGAGCCCCAAATATCACAGGCCATAAAAATAATAGTTACTTGAAAATTTATATTGCTCAACAGGAAAAAAAAAAAACCTGAAAGCTTATCTTGTGGGTACATTTCTTAAAAGAGCAAGCAGCAGCAGATTGTCTTTGGAATGTATTAATGTATTGGATATGTGTGGCAATATTTTGGTAGTGAGAGGGGCTACTCTGGTGTCTCCTGTTACAGCTGCCAGAAATTTCCCCTGTGTCCAGTGAAGCCAATATCAGCTGGCTCCAAGACGGACCAGCCTCTGGCCAAGGCTGAGCCCATCATCAGCAGCAGTGACACTTCTGGGATAGCAGTTTTAGGCTGGCAGAAAAGTTGTAGTGCAACACCAGTTGCATCCAGGGAAGAGGAGAGCGGGAATGTGTGAGAACGACAGCCCTGCAGACACCAAGGTCAGTGAACAAGGGGCAGCTCCAGGCACCAGAGCTGAGATTCCCCTGCAGCCCGTGGTGAGACAGGAGCTCCATGTTGCAGCAGAGATGCACCTGAAGCCCATGCAGGACCACCCCATGGAGCAGGTGGATGCCCAGAGGAGTCTGTGACTTCATGGAAAGCCCATACTGGATCAGGCTCCTGGCAGGACCTGTGGCTTCATGGAGAGAAGACAGCATGCTGGAGCAGGTTTGCTGTGACTTGTGACCCCTACAGGGGCATCAGGCTGGAGCAATTCCTGAAGGACTGCAGCCTGTGGAAGGGTGTTTGTGAAGAACAGAAGCCCATGGGAAAGATTCACTTTGGACAAGTTTGTGGAGGACTCTTTCCCTTGGGAGAGACCCTGTGCTGGAGCAGGGACAGAGTGTGAGGAGTCCTCCCCGTGAGGTGGAAAAAGTAGAGATGTGATGAACTGATTACAGCACCCATTTCCTGTGCCCCTGTGCTGCTGTGGGGGAGGAGAGAGAGAAAATGGGGGGTTTAAGTTAAGCCTGGGAGGAAGAGAGGAGTGGGGGGAAGGTGTTTTAAGATTTAGTTTTATTTTCATGATCCTACTCTGATTTAGTTGGCAGTAAATTAAACTCAGCCTTTCACTGGATTTTCTCTCCCCTGCCCAGCTGAGAACAGGAGTGACAGAATGGCTTTGGTGGGCACCTGATATCCAGCCAGGGTTAACCCAACAGAGTTAAACAAGGCATTTTCATCTTCAAAATTTCTGTTTTTTCCAGGAAATCTGTTAGTGAAAGATGAAAAAAATTACTTTTTTTTTTTATGTTGTAATTTATATATTACAAAAATAAATCAATCACAAAGGAAATATATTATCAATCTTGTTTAGCAATTGCTTAACTGATTTTAAGAAACCGTGGTCAAAATTACTCTTTCCTTAGACAAAATAATCAAAATGTACAACTCTTTATGTGGTTGTTCACAAGCACATACCCTTTGCAAACTTATCTTTATTTGGGTCTGATGTGTGTTCTGGAAAACAACCCCACAATAACAGTACTCTAAGATACCAGTGATGTGAAGGCAACACATCACAGCCCAGTATGAAGTCCTCACCTTCATGCCCAAAATTACCTCAAATATACCTGCAGAATATTTTCTTATGTTCAGAGTATCCTTAGACAAGTTTTAAACCATTTCAGGCATTAAATCTTTGAAATTTTTATATCAAGATATTAATTATTAAGTCTGCTATGTGTCACATTCCCCAAGACATAATGTAGGTAAAAATAAGAGCTATTTTTGTGTTTCTGGAAAAAAGTTTGCAGTAAGTGACTTCAAATATTTTTGTTATCTTGTTTGACAATATTCTGCTTGGATTCATTATCAGTCTGGTAGTCTGGACTGTCTGAGGATCTGGATGACACACATATGAGGCTGCAAAACCTGTATTTCCTTCTCTGTAGCTGAGAAAAATAGGGCAGGTTACTCATCTTTTCTGCCTGTAGCTAAACCTGAATTTGAGGGATTTTGCCACTTGAATATACTTTAGGCTTTGCTGGTTTGTCTCCTTAGTCATCCAGTCTCTGCCACCTGTGTACTTTTACTGCTGTTATATAATGAAGATAAATTCAAATTCCTCAGATTTCACTAGTACTCTGTTCTGCTTGAGCAAGGCTGGATGAAATATAACAACTAAATTCTTCCTTCCCAAATTATCAAGATCATGTATTTCTTTCTGTTCCTATGTTAAACAAATTTGAGATTTACTAATTTTTCAACACCCTCCACCCCACCCTCCCACCGTATATTTAGTCCCACATGCAGGACTCATCTCAGATTTTCGTTCTGATTTAAGTTCACCAGGATCTAACAAACCCTGTAAAAGCTAAAGGGTGGAAAGATGTCATATGCATTTACTTTTCTGTAGCACATACTCTATTTGAACTAGTGACCAAAGGCTTTCTTTACTGTCGATGGAGGAAAGTAAGAATCTGCACTCTTCTCAATGTCAGGTTTCAAGTAAGATGAACTGTGCTACTGTTTTCATACTTGAATGCTGCCTATCAAACCCTCTTTTCCTGAAGATATTATTTAGTGGTCCTGTCTTCTCACAGCTGATCTTCTCAAGTGATCATATAGTTAGTAAAAAAAAAAGTCTGGACACTTAATAAAGAGGTGCATATTTGTATACTGGACAAAAGTATAAGGGGATGATGTACTGATTAGCAAAATCAGGGCAAGTCTGTAACCAGTTTTTTCCACTTGATAGGGAAAAAGTGACAGTATTTTCTCTTCATGAATAAACAGAAAATGGACAACAAAGCCTTCATCAAAACTTTCCTAATTTCTGTCAGATGTGGTCCTGAGACAGAATCACAAAATATTTAAGGCTGGAAAGGACCTTGGAGTTCATCTAGCCCAACATCCTGCCAAGGTAGGGTCACCTAGGGAAGGCAATATAGGAACATGTCCAGGTGAGGTTTGAATGTCTCCAAAGAGACTCCACGACCTCCCTGGGCAGCCTGTGCCAGTGCTCTGCCACCCTCAACATAGAGAAGTTCTTCTTCATGTGAAGGTGAAACTTACTGTGATATAGTTTATGGACACTGCTCCTCATCCTGTCACTATGCACCACTGAAAAGAGTCTGGCACCACCTTCTTGACCCCAGCTTTTGAGACATTTATATGCATTGATGGGGCCCCTCTCAGCTTTCTCTTCTTCAGATTAAACAGGTCTATTTCCCCATAAGAGAAATGCTGCAAACACCTAATCATCTTTGTGATCCTGAGCTCAATCCTCTGCAGTAGCTCCTGGAATATATTTTAAGTGCAGGAATTATTACAAAGTTGAAGTGAGCAAATTTATTATTTTTGGAGAAGAAAAGACAGAATAGCAAACAGTTTCCTCTATGTAACCCAGTTTCCAATTTTCTCGGGAGGATGGTGGGTACCAGAATAAAGATAGGATTTAGGCTATGGAAATTATACTTAACTCTCTTTTGAGTGGAACCAAAGAAGGATCTGCTGCTCATTTTGTCTTTCTAAAATCACTGCACTACAGAACCCTAGAGCCTTTATTATCCAGGAGGAATAAAAAGGATGACGTCAGGAATGCTGCTGTACATCTCTAATCACCACCTTGCTTTGTGTGTGATGAGAGACCAACTTCATGTAGCCATATCTAGTACATCCCAAAGTACTGTAAGATTTGAGTATGTGTAACAATCCCTACAATATTCAACACAGTTCCTGAGACCCTGAGACCTGGTGAATAACATCATCTTATAAATCTTACTAGAATCTTATAGAAGTTGTCCCTGCTGGTGACTCAGCCCTCCCCAAATTTCTACTCTGAAAAGTGGTTCAAGGGAAACCATCTCTGCTCTATCCCATGAGCCTGGCAGATGAAGACTTGAGAATGCAGCATGGATTTCTCAGCAAACTCCAAAGAGCTTGAAGTGCAAAGGAATTATTTTTTTTTTGTTTTGGTTGTTTATTTGTTTTTTATTCATATAGTAAGATTTGCTTTAAATGTTGGAAAAAATAAAAATTATGCAGTTGGTGTGTATGGTTCTATCTTTCCCTTCCTGCAGGAATAACTGGGGAGGAATGTCTCTACAAGATAGACACTTATCTGACCCCTTCATTCAGCTCACTTAGTCTCTCTCTTCTTTAGTCACATTCCCTACACTTTTCACAGGTTAGACATGCTCAAGTAATTCTGCTTTTGATGATATTTTGCATTTGGATTTTAAGCCTCCATCCACCAGCTGATATGTCTTTGGCATGATCCAAAGGGTTTTGTTTTCCCTCTCCTGTTTCTGTCATCTGAAAAGAAAAGTACTGAGTGTTTTTTGGTCTGATGCCTCAGACCCAGACCCCCTCTGCCTCAGGTACCATGGGATTCAGCACATGTAAGAACTGGACTCTTCTGTCAGTCATTCTTACCATTTTCTTTTTCTATGTCTTTTATTTCTGTTCTTGGACTTTTTGCCTTCTTGTGGTGAGCTGACCTCAGCTGTCAATCAGCTACCCACCAGCTTCTCATTCATCTTAACATGGAATGAGCAGAGTGTGAGAAAAACAGAAGTGCAAACCTCATGCATCAAGATAAGGACAGTTTAACAAGTGGGAAAACCCTGCATACACAAGCAAACCAAAAGAAGGAGTTAATTCACTACGTGCCATCCTTGGACAAGTTCTAATAAAGCAGATTCTCAGCACACCTAAGAGTTGACACGGAGCACAAATGTCATAACTTGAATCCCCCTTCCTCCTCGTTTCCCTGAGTTTTATAGCTGACCATGATGCCATTTGGTGTGGGATATCTCTTTGGCCAGGTAGAGTCAATGCTTTACCCTGCCAGCTTCTGGTGTGCCTCCATCCACTTGCTGATGGGACCAGAGTGGGAGAAGGAGAAAGCCTTGATGCCATCCAAGCACTGTTCAACTGTAGGCTTTTGTGTTATCAATGAAGTCACAAATCTACCACAGTCACAAATTTTAGTCAAAAATCTGCCATAAAAGCTGCTGTGAAGGAAACAAACTCCATCCCAGCCAGATCCAGTACGCTTTCTCACAGGAGGACATGAATTCCAGTAAACGTTCTTTTTAGGATCACCATTTTTATTAAAATAATTGAGCACTGAGATGTCTTCTCTACTTCTGTGAAGATAACAACTTTTACTTACTCATTTTTTTGTACTGAGTTGCCGCTGCTGCTACTAGAATGTGTAGTCTGCATTGGAGAACTTAAATATGTTTATTGGGGAAATGGATTTCCTAATAGATATTGGTGGACTTATGCTTTGGACTATTTTAAGGCACTAAACAGGGCAATATTTAGCATTTTCCTCAAATGTATCCATACCTGTTAGAATAGCAGTAGCCATACACATTGTAATAAGAAAGGGGAAATTGTATGTATTACAAGCATGTGCTTTCAACAGCTCAGTATGATTGCTGTATATCAGGGTCAGATTACCTGCTACAAAAATCTGGTCCAAGCACAAGGATCTTGTTAAGACATCACAGAGGAGCTTTTCAAACTGGTGGAGCTTTCTCCTACCTTTTTTTACTGGTTAAATTACATGTAGTAATGCCTTTCTCATTAACCATCCTGCTACATTATGCTGTAGTACTCTGGTAAATAAATGGTTTAAGTTCTAATTAAACATCTTTGCTAGATCAAGGTCACTGTCTGTAAGCACCTACTGCTAAGAGCTGCTATTACAGTAAGTCACAGTTGCTTGCACAGTAACTTGTTACCCAGTTACTATTGTGTTGTTATCCCAGTCCATTCAATCCCAAGTTTTCTGTATCTGTACTCATTATTGACTGAAAAACAGCTGTGGATTGGTGCAGTCTTTCCAATTCATAAAATGTGCTTTAATTGCACTGCTGATATTAATTGGACAGTCTGTTGTCAGGATCAAGGGGAGTTGAAGTTTGCTATGCTTCTGATAATGTTTTGGCTGGAGAAACAGTCTACAAAATTCTCTTTTCCTGCCTGTAGACTGGGGCACAAGACAGCAGGAAAAGGAAAAATAGGAATAAGTAATGGATAGGGAAAATTTTGCCATGATGATGTTCAGCAGTGCAAGTGCCTAACTCTAGGCTGCCATTGATGATCTTGTTGTCAATTGTTGTTAGCTATCAGTGGAAGTCTGTAGGATGTTGGAAAAGACAGTGTCCATTTAAGAAGCTCTAGGAACATTGTTGGTAAGAGGGTTACTTCAGTTACAGAGCTGAAGTAAATCTGGTTAATTAGAAGAGTGCACCAAACTCACCAGTGTTGCTCCAGCAAAGTTTACCTCACCTGACAATCAATGAATACAAGATTAAATAAAAGACTGGCTAAATAAACTTCTCAAGATCATGAGACAGGCCTCTGTGGTACTTCATTTATGGTATATTTATGGTGTTGAAGCCAGCAAAATGTTGCTGTTGGAAATCTGAACATGAAAGTAGCACCCTCTTTGGCATTTACCACAGCAATTATTCTCAATTCCTGCACTTGAATAAAGACAGTTTGAAAGTTTCATCTGCTTTTAAGTAGCTTAACTACTTTGCCAGTTTGTATTGTTAGTGTCATAGCAAAAGTTATTGAAATACTTTTTCCTCATTATTGCCACACTACATGCATAACTTAACAGATGGGACCATGGGAAAATGCTGTTGGACAACGACCAGCCCAAAACTTCTGGAGTTTCTCAGCTGTCATGTATCAACACAATTTTACTGATGTAATGGAGTAATGCTTATGAACCTCCTGCTGAGGACTTGTCTGACCATTGGTTTATAATCAATGAACTGTTGTGCAGGAGGACAAGTAAACTGTTCAGGAGACTAATAATGATATTTCTTTAAATATGACCTCCTTCCATCATGACAAGGTGTAATTGGACAGTAGGAAAAAACTATTGAGGTTGGCTGAGGTTCTCATCAGAAAGCTTTCAGTTTCCTTATTCTCAAAATAAAAAAGAAAGAATTCCTGAGACACTTCCCTATTTCTGTTATAGGTTCCAACAAAGCTAACAAAGCACCTGGGATCAGCACAGAAGAGGCAGCAGTTGTTCTGTTCATGTTTTGTTGTTAAAAATCAGGTTCTGGTCTGTTCCTTTACCACTAGCACTCATTAATAAGGTGTGGGATATAGCACCTTGCTTTGTGTCAGTATCCCTCACTTTTAACCTCTGCCATTTTAACCCAGGATGTGGAACAGCAATCAAAGTTGGAGAAATTTTTTTCAACTTGTTTTCAGTATTGTAAGTTGCTGCTTCAGTTTATGTTATACCTGAAGGAAGGCTTGTGTGCTTGAAAGTCTGCTTGTTTGGCAGCAACATCGTCTTACACAGTAAAAAACAACAACACAAAAAGCCAAGAACAAAACCAAACAAAATGAAACAAAAACCAAAAAACCAAAAAAACCCAAACTACCTCTCTCACAGTAATAGATGCTGAAATCTGACCTACTGAATATCATAGGTCACTGAATTCCCCCAGATACCCTGCAGCTGAGCATAATAACCTGTGTTTCACCATGTTGAGCTAAAGCATAACTTTCTGAAAGGCATCTGATGTTCTTGAGACAGTAGAAGCTCAAGAATGTTGGACTCCATGTCTTAGAGTTATTTTGCAGCCAAAATGATCTATTATCCTGTGATTCCTTTGGAGATTGTGCCAGTGATTTACTTATCGTCAGGAAACGGTGTGCTTTATTTCCTGCTTAATTTTTTTTTTTTTCAGTTTTCAGCTGCATTTTTTGTTACACCTCTGTTAGATTAGAGAGCCCTTGTACTTTCTCCCTGTGAAGGTACTTACATGCTGTAATCAAGTCACCTCTAGATCCTTTTGATAAGCTATACAGATTGAGCTCTCTAAGTCACTTATGGCAAGGGTTGAGAGTGCTGCTGCAAGCTCAAGTACACAAGTCTTTTCTGGTCAAAGATTAGTAATTAATGTAATTAGAAATGGACAATTCTGTGAGTGACTGAGCCTTACAAACAACTTTTGGCTGATGAGTTCAGTAATGCAGACTGAAATACCTGTAAGACAGTTATCCGTAATTATGCACACATTCACAAAGACAGTGGATGCCACTTCTTCATTTTAAAGTGGTCTAGGTAAGGGAAGGGTATTTAGTGAAAAGAATGAGAATTAGAAGCTCTACAGTATAATTATTCCTCTTTTAAAATTTAAATGCTTGTTTCTATCTTCGCATTTCCTCTTCTACTTCATTTTTTTAATGCTGCTTTCTGATAAGACAAAACTGATGACATAATTACTAGGTAGAAATTGTAGGTATCGAGCACGTTCTTGAAATCACCTCCTCTCAGTTTCCTTGCAAGCTAGACTAACTATGAATATATTTGTAATTGAAAGGTTTTTCAGTTTTTCATGATTCTTCACAACAGCATAAAAGTTTGGTGGCAAAACATACAAAGCCATATTTACACAGGAACAAATATGCTTGTTTAACTGTTTCATTAGCAATGCGCTGTGTCTGATTTTAATTCTTCAGTAATTAGAAAGCTACCCTTAGGGTATCCTTTATCATGAGCAAATCCTAGAGGAATTTGGTTTTATTTGTGGTCTGAAATGAAGACTGAATTAAGTTTTGGCTTCATGACTACCTTATAAGAGAACTAATCCATGTAAGGTCAATCCAGAAAAGTCTTTTTGATAAATGCCTTGTAGAAACACAGAATCTGTTCTGAACCTGTGTGTTGCTCAGTTCTCTTCTCTGTGTTGAGTATATGCATTCAGAGTCTGTGATATGAGAACAATCTTTCAGATCAGGCTTTATTTATTCTCTTGTTCTAATCAGCTGGGTTCACAGAGGCAAAACATGTAAAGTTTCCAGAGCCATATCTGGAAGGTTTCTCTTTTCACTCTAGTCCACTGCAGTCACCTGTCAGCACTAACCCCTCCATTGTCAGCACTGTCAAACCTAATAGAACCTGAAGCATGGCAAGAAGTGGACAGAACAAAGTCTGAATGAAATGGCTTCACCTTCCCTTTTAGCAATGCCAGTTCCTCACCACACTCAGTATTCCAGCTTTCTTTTGATAAGGTTGCAAATAATTTTGGAAATACATTTAAAGCCGAATCTTCTGAATGAGTGGATTTCTTCACTGCAGAACAAGATCTTCCCACATCTCTATTCTACTTGAATCTGTGACAATAGCATGGAACAAAATACCAGGCATGATTAGAGTATCAAACTCTGGTACTGATGCCAGTTTGCTTTTTTGGCTGACTGCCCTTTGAAGGACTAGTAAGATGGTGGAAACACTTTCTAGTTTGTCATTTGGATCAAATTCAAACCAGAATTAGGGTCAATAATGGCCTTTAGATTGTGATGACCAGTGACAAATAATTAATTTTTATTCTCAGTGGTGTGTTTGGAGAGGATGCAAACGTCATCCTGTTTTTATGACGTGCATTAAATAAACTAGATGGGGAACTGTGTGTCCACTGAATGTGGACATTTTGGGTGTCCATGCTGAGACAGCTTTTCATCCTCTGGGCAGGATGTGACTGAAGTCACAGTGTTAACCCAGTATGACACCAGTGTGGTAGTGGGAGGGTGCTGCTCTCTACAGCCAAAGCCTCTCTCCATGGACCATCTCTGAAGCCATCCCATTCTCAGCTGGGCAATCAGCCACATGGTATCATTTTTTTTGTATGCATTTTATAAGACACCTAGGTCAACCTGGTAAGTGCTTGCTACTTGCTACAGTTTTTTTTTCTGGTTTCTTAATTAAAGTCTAGGCTGATGGGCTGCTGTGGTTAAATAGAAAACTTTTATTCTTCCTATTTTTATTCTGTTTCTCCACCTATGCGACTATAACAATGTGACCACATCATGAATAAATTGTTTCTGTTTTTCATTTCAATCTGCAGAGAACTATGTGAGCAGAGTGCACACTAAATATATAAATGCCACACACAAATAAAAAAGAAATACAATATATTATCATTAAAAGAGATTTCCAGGACTAGTTGAAATATCATTACTCTTTTGTAACTGGTCCTACAGTTTCTCAGCATTTGGGAATATTTTAGTTGATGCTATGATAATTTCTATTTTAAGAAAATGTTGGGTCTTTTATAAAGCATGACACTCTTTGTTTCCATTCTTTGTTACAGTCTTTTGAATCTCCTCGGTGTTCCTCTAACAGTGTGAGAAACACTTTCAGGACCAAATAATTCAGTGAGAGACTAAAATATATTTTATTTTCCCCAAAAAATCTATTCAATATGCTTTCTTGATGTTTTGAGAGTTCTTCTTTTGTCTGTCATGTTAGTATTCTGCATGCAGTTTGGAATAATCTGAGTAATCTTTATGCCTTCAAATCACTATTGAAAATGATGATGCTACTTTGTTCTTAAACTAGGCTTTAGTGTATGTGTATATATACTAAGAATAGTTCTGAGACATGACATACAAGTTTAAATTTTATTTAAAGAAAAATATTCCCTGAAAGTCAAGAAGACAAGAAAGGGTATTTGGCTGGGAAGGAAAAAAAAAAAACCCAAAACCAAAAAACCCAGAGATATCTTTTCAAGAAATTTTTTTACTTTGTTCTAGAAATTCTGATGCTCAATTTATTCATAGAGTAGAACAATGTTTTACTTGCATACTTGGAAAGGGGTGAGGGAGCAGGTTAACAGAACAAATTGGGAGGATCATGTCTGTCTGCTTTCATGTCTGTTTGGAGGGTACTAGTCCAAAACAACATAGTGTTTGATCTGGAAAAGCGCTTTTCTCAGGCATGCTGATAAATAGTTTCTGACATGAATGATTTAGCAGGACACAATGCAGTGGTGAGCACCCCAGAGGAAAAAAGATACATTTCAAATTTGCCTTCTTCAGGGTGGGAAGAAAGATGAAGCTGAGCATTGAGCCAGTAGAGGTTTCTAGTGAGAAACAGGAGAGGATGGGAAGCTGAGGGCTGTGAGCAGCAGTGGGAGGAAAAACCTGGAAGTGCTGCAGTGCAAAACAAGTTTTAAGTAGATGCACAGCTGTGCCAGGGACAGGTGGATATAGAGAGCAAAAAGTCTGAGCAAAATCCTCAGACTTCAATACAAGTGGAACTGTCAACTGTTGTCTCTTCATGCACAGTGACAAGGGACTTACAGTATATAATTACTCCTCAGAGAAGCCTGGGCCAAAAAGGGTTAACAATGCCAAGGCAGAGAAGTCCAGGTAACAATTCCCAAAAGACTGATATTGAAAGACAGTTTTGCTTATCTTTTCCTGCATCTGTCGTCAGTTGTCTGCAGGATTTATCGCTTCTCTCACATGTCAACCTGTATAAAAGCCCGACCTTGCTTAATATCTGAGTTAAAAAGTGCTTCCCCTACCTTGCCTGGAAGCTGTGCACAACTCATCAATGGCATCTGTAGGTTGCAAATGAGAATTTAGGAATCTTCACATTTTATCCCTGTAGTACCACTGAGGCAAAGATATTTCGTTCCGTTTTGAACTTGATTTGGGTTATAAGGAAGGTTATGATCCTACTTGCTGTTTTCCAAGGCTAACAACTGGATTGCTCACAGCCAGAAACTCCAGCAAACAGCAGCACAGACTTCTTACAAACTGATGACTGCCTCTGTCTTCTGCTTACTGGACTACTGTGTGCTTTTGTTGTCTTCTGGACATAACTCTGCACATTTGTTTGTTCTCAGGAATGTGGTTGAGGCTGCAGAAGGTGGGTTGTGTCTTACTCACTTGAGAATAGATTCAGGAGAACGAGTTGGGGTGGTGAAATTTAAACTGGTAGTAAAATGAGTTTCCACGGGTGCCTTGCCAAGTGGTTCCCCCAAGGATGACTGGTGGGTTTGAGGGAGGAAGAAAGCTGCCCTCTATTGGCCAGAAAGCAAAATTTGTCCCTTTTCCTTTCTTTTTGTAGAGTAGGGATGAATTGATTCTGATGTTGTCTTTTTGTCAGAAAAAGCAGCTATGTGTCTTTTTATAGGTTGCTACACTGAGAAGTGGTATGAAATTTGGCAAAAGATAAACAAACATGAAAAGTCCACTTTCACACTGTTTAAAATATTACTGATTTTTCAACCTTGTTTCAAGGGCAGTGAAGAAACACAAAAATTTGAGTTTTCATTTAGGAGGATTTTCTGTTGCATCACTTTTTTATTAGTTTTATCAGTGTGAATGGGAACATAAACAAAATGTAGAGAGTGAATACTGTGCTGGGACACTAAACGTATAGAAGTACACAATCTCTTCTGGTAGTGATTATGTACAACATGAGGATAAACTGGAGGACAAAAGAAATCTGGAGACATCAGGAACTGGGACCTTCTCATCTTCTGGACTTTGTTTCTGTAGTGTGCCATACTTGTTGCTTCAAATTGCCTCCTTGTTAGCAGACCCTACTGCTAATTCTGGAATTCAGATGACAGCTTTAGGTGGCATCCTCACTAAATGCTGCAGCAGCTGGCACCTCTGGAAGCACTGTGTGAAATCTTCACATTTATTGATCTCTATAGAGGAAGCTACAGTTTACAGTTTACAGAGCCTTGCTAAACAAGCAGAAGTGTTTGTGTACATGATGAGTTCCAAGTCCAGCAAATATCACTTTATGCTCCTATAGCATGCACTTTTTCTTTCATGCAATATACTGATGGAAAACTTAGGCACTGCAGTGAGTAAATAAATGAATAACATGATCATGTCCAAAGACATAATAAACCTACAATATCCCATTATGCCTCATGTTTCTCTCATTATTTCAGGTAATCTTTAACAGTGGGAAGAGTTCTTTTTGCATATGTTTCTCTCTGTACCTGCCTATGCTCCTTTTCTGGATGACAGGCTGTAAGCAAATAATGTGGACTGGCAAAGAGAGTTTTGGGATTTAGATTATGTCTCTTCTATCTTAAGAAATGTCTTTAGGACTCTGT
This sequence comes from Pseudopodoces humilis, assembly GCF_049639895.1. Taxonomy (NCBI): domain Eukaryota; kingdom Metazoa; phylum Chordata; class Aves; order Passeriformes; family Paridae; genus Pseudopodoces; species Pseudopodoces humilis. Next base: position 51,765,182 of record NC_142202.1, read on the forward strand.
AGAGATTAAATACGCCCTCTGCATAATCCAAGAAGGACAGATTCCTGAACAAAGGAGAAATGCTTGAGCTGCTTTGGTTTTTGTTAAAATGTTTACCCTGATATCTATACTTACCTGCCACTAACTGTTCTGGATGCTTCTTTGGCTGCTGAATTTCTGTGCATTTTTTTTGTTTATATTTAGTGTAAAGGTGGGATTTTTCTTTCTCTTAATATTCCCTTGCAAACTTATATTGCCCAGAAAAGTGTGATGAGCTGCTGGGAAAGATACAGAAGAATTACAAGCTGAGGGTTTATTCGCAGATGCTGGGTTTCAAGTGTATAAAATACAGTCCTCACTAAAATGTTGTCTTCTTGTGCAAGTATTGCACTGTTGGAAGTGGTTGTGTTGCTATAGAAGCACTGGAGCTGCTGACAGTGCTGGCAGCAGGACTGCAGCAACAGCAGAAGGTTACCTTATGGGCTTGGGAATGAGAGTTTGCATTTTATATCCCATTGCTTCTCTTTCCATTGGGAAATTAATGGTAGGAAAAAAATGAGAGATGAAAAGGGAAGAGAAGAGAAGAGAAGAGAAGAGAAGAGAAGAGAAGAGAAGAGAAGAGAAGAGAAGAGAAGAGAAGAGAAGAGAAGAGAAGAGAAGAGAAGAGAAGAGGAGAAGAAGAGAAGAGAAGAGAAGAGAAGAGAAGAGAAGAGAAGAGAAGAGAAGAGAAGAGAAGAGAAGAGAAGAGAAGAGAAGAGAAGAGGAAAATAAGAAAAGGAAAGGAAAAGGAAAAGGAAAAGGAAAAGGAAAAGGAAAAGGAAAAGGAAAAGGAAAAGGAAAAGGAAAAGGAAAAGGAAAAGGAAAAGGAAAAGGAAAAGGAAAAGGAAAAGGAAAAGGAAAAGGAAAGAAAAGAAAAGGAAAATAGCCTTTTTTTTGGATTTGCAAATTTGTTTTTAACTCCTATGAGGTGGATCAAATTAGATGAATTAGTGGAATGAGAATAAGTAACTGTTCAGAAAGGTTTGGGCATACTCAGAACTGTTTACAAATAGCTGCCAAATAATAAGAAATAAAAAGATCAAAGAGTCACAATGGGAGCTATAAATAGCAGTAGCTGTGGTGTGCTGGAGGTAACAGGAAAGAAAGAAGCCTTTACAACAGTGAGAACTGGCTTCAGTCATAAAGGACAAGAACTTGCATAGAAAACTCTCTAGTTTGTAGCCCTATGCCAAGACTGCCTCAAAAATGGTGTATTATATGTGGGTAATAATTACCATTCAACAGCTTTAAACACTGCCCTTCGAAAGAGGAGAACTTGCATGTCAGCAAGGATGGATGGGAACAATATTCTATGGGATCTGAGGAGATCCCGTGTGTCCAATTCCAAGCCCAAGCAGCTGTCCTAGGGAGACACCCTCTGCTGTCCCGCAACATGTGAAACAGGAATGTTTTGAGACATTCCAAATCTCATTTGCCCCAATTTCGTTATATTTACTGTCACTCCTCTTCTGCTCTCCTGTATCCTGGTTCACCTGTTCAGGGTAGAGCTCCTGCCTGGCCTGCTGGGCTAAGAAGGATTCCTGGGTGGCAATGCTCTCTCTATTTTCTTTCCTTAGGATCTGAGAAAAGAGGCCAGTGAAAAGGGCTCCCTTATTCCCTGCTATTCAGATATGAAGTTCTTTTCCCTCATCTCCTGTGCAACTGAGGATGAGCCCCAGCCTGAGGGCAGTCTATGTGCACACCCAGTTTTAGGGCACTGAACACAGCAGGAGAAAGCAATGAGCATTTAGCAGGGTTGCTGAGGAATCCACACTTCCACAGATTAGAGTCTGTTCCTGATTTCTGACTTAACAATAATGTTTGAGAAGATCCCAAATGCTGTGCATTTGCTCTTCATTAGCTGCAAACAGTGAAGCATTAGTGTCAGTCAGAATTTCATTCTTTTTTAATTTATTTTATTTAGTTTTAATAACTATAATGTGAGAAGGGAAATACAGTGAATACTGGGTTTGAATAAAAGCCCATCCAGAACAACAGCCTCAATGTAGGTTAGGGTAGACAATGATCATTTTGTTGTATATTCTCCTCGCCTCAAGCTGTCTGTGGCACAGGATGGTTTTAAGCAAGAGGTTATAGCTTTGTATTTAGTAGTCCTGGACTGACTATTCTTCCATTGTGTTCTCCAGATGATTTCCAAAGCCGTGGGGGTGCTTGAGTCCACAAGGATGCAGGCAGGTCCATGGTTTCAGTATCTGGTTTTGGACAAAATAGTACCCATGATTTGTCTGAGCCTGCCAAAGGCAGGGAGGGGCTTAACTCATCTCATGCCTCCTAGTTTTGCGGCAGAATAGTCAAAAATGTCATGAAGTCGTGTCTGTGGATATGGATGAACTCAATAGCAAAGAATAAGTGGAAGATAATGATCTGAGAGTTTTGTGTGGTGGGAGATGATTTGATTCTTGCATGTACCTTAACCATGTGTTTCTGAACTGTGCCATTACAAGACAACCGTAAAGGTAACCACATGTGTCTAACCCTCGTCTTCAGAACACCTTAATCTTGCATCCTGACAAGTATTGCCCCAGTGAGTACTATATAGATATGAGCTAAAGCCTACCAAAGTTTACCAAACCTTCTTTCACCTATGAAATCCTAAATAAGCTTAGAGTAGGAAAGTGGCTTAAGGTATCTTAGTTTCACTCCGTGGGCAGATTGCAAGGCTTAAATGACAGTATTCTACCTTTTGAAAAGATATTTACCCCAAAATTATTCACTCCCCTTTTTTTCCATTTGAACCTGCCTAAACAAGGATTCATTACTGTTAGTGGAATTTTGTTTTTCTTTAATGTCATTAAAGATTTGCTATCCAAACTCTGCTTGGATAGCAGCAACAACATCTATTTGGGGATCAACAAAAAATGGAACCAGAAGGGAGAATCCTATTCCAGCGTATCCTATTCCTGTCACTAATGTAGTCTGCTTGAAAATATTATATATTTTTTTTAAACTGTTAGAAACACTGTAAACATTTCAGATATTACCCCATGCAGTTAACACAGTGTCTAGGAAAAAAAAAAAAATTGTTTAAAACTGGAATTTCCTAAAGCAGAAAAAAAAAGCTTTATACATAGTAACAGAAATGAAACTTCTAAGTGAATAGTATGCAGCTCATTAGAAAGAATAAACTCCCTAGGTCCCTGAAGGTAAAATACAATGAATGCAGCCTATATAAAACTTCATTCAACGAATATGACTTTTTCATACTAAAGCAAATCATATTTCATAACACAATGGATTATTTTAAATTACTTCTTTTTACTATTTAATGTTCTTAATATATAAGCTGCATTTTCCTCTCAACTGTCTTCAAGAAATCATATTTTTCTAAACGTGGTTTACTAAGGAATGCATTTAAAAAATGAATCATCAGGCAGCACTGAGATTTCTCTATTGTTTATTCAATGTATAAATATTTGGTGATGCATTTAAGGTAAAAAGTCTCCCCGTAGTATGCTATAGTAAGTCACAGCTGCCATGTTAAAAGACAAGTATTTAAAAGTTATGTATTGAAACTGTTGGGAGACATTGGGCTATGTGGAAAAATACTGACATACCAATATGCCAATACTGAAGATAAAGTCTATGACTTTACAAAGTGTTGTAAACCATGTTTATCCTGGGCCAGCTTCTTTAGTCTTGCTTTCGAGCCACCTATATGTACAGGTTTAGAGAGGAGATGACTCAAAGACAAATAATAACATTTTCATTTGAAGTCAAGTAAAGCAGTAAATGTATCTTGTAGTTGATCCAGAGCATGGAAGGAAGAGTCCCTTCATGTCTGTCATAATACCCTTGCTGGAAGTGAAGTGCTTGGTTAATTTGGTCGGTGCCCAGTTCAGAATTCTTATTTCTACAGTATGGTTGATGAGATCACAGCAAAACAGCTGAGGCTTCTCTTTAGTGATGCCAGCCAGAAAGGATTAAAAGTGTTTAAAGGCACAGCCTCCACTGACAGATGGGTGAGTGCACTGCAAAGTAAGCAAGCAAGGCAAGAGGCCCTTGGTTTGACAGGATTCCTCCAGCTGATATACAGTGCTGGGTGAAGGGTGAATTTGCTGCTCATTTCATTTGCCACTCAGACTGGACTACATGACATCTGCCATGAGCAGCATTATGCAGACTGTCCTGCATAAGCAAGAGGCACGTGCTGTGTGGCCAAACAAGTGCTGTGAGTTCAGTCCTGCTGCTCTCCTTGAAGACAGACACTGCTCCAGTTACATTTGGCTGCCAACACAGGAGACCATACTCAATCAGTCAGAAGCTGAGATGCATAGCAATAGAACACTTTGAGTTTTTGGAATATTTCATGGCATTTGCATGCTTGTATTCCATCTTGTCAGACTTCTGTTTGTCTCTGAACAACTCAGACTTATACAATGAGGATTTGGATGAAGAAGCTCACATTCTGAGAACTAGATTGGATAGTAAAGGTACATGACTGTAATTCAATGAGAAGACATATCATTTATTAACTTTGTTCATAATCTAGGAATCATTTGAGTGTCCAGATGAGCTGACTGGGCAGAAATGCTCTTCAATAATTTTGACAATTTCTTCCTGGTAAGAAAGCTGTGACTTTTCTCTTTCAATATTATTGAAGTCCAAGTCTTTTGCAGGTTGAATTACTTGAAAAGGCTCTGAACTGTGTTGTGATCTCAAACAAAAAAATAAACATTTTTGTCTAGCTTAGGAGGGGCTGAATGCCTCATGAATGTATTTGTGATTTGCTAAATAATAGAGGACTTTTTAGGTGGTATTACAGGTGCTTTATATTCAAAGTCCTATCTTACCTAGTTACAGGTACCTCAAACTTCTTTTTCTTTCTTTTTTCTTTTTCTTTTTCTTTTTCTTTTTCTTTTTCTTTTTCTTTTTCTTTTTCTTTTTCTTTTTCTTTTTCTTTTTCTTTTTTTTTTTTCTTTTTCTTTTTCTTTTTCTTTTTCTTTTTCTTTTTCTTTTTCTTTTTCTTTTTCTTTTTTCTTTTTCTTTTTCTTTTTCTTTTTCTTTTTCTTTTTCTTTTTCTTTTTCTTTTTCTTTTTCTTTTTCTTTTTCTTTTTCTTTTTCTTTTTCTTTTTCTTTTTCTTTTTCTTTTTCTTTTTCTTCCCATTCTTAATAGCTTCAATCAAAGGATTATAGGAATACTGACATTTTTAAAAGTGTCTCTTTCAGGAAAATTAAAAAAAACAGAGGATGCATTGTTGTTGAGATTTGTTGTTATGTTAATTTTTTATTACCAAAATTTCCTTTACAGTGGGGGGAGGTTTTATCCCCCTCAGCATATTATGGCAGCAGTATAAAAACTAAAACCTATGCAGAAATTGAAATAATGTCTTAAGAAGGGTGAGAGAAAGAAATGTTAAGAAAATTATATGTTTTCAGTTACATTTATTGTTTGCAACTATAATTTATATGCTAAATGTTCTCCTAGGTAATTACTATCCTTGTCTGGCTAACCTGTAGACTATGCAATAAGTGTAATTTATTAGGTATCCTTCATATTTTTAATAGTCCAAAAGTCTGGTCACCACCAAAGAGGTGCTATTTTGTCTGTTCCTTTAATTGCTTTTTAAGTCACTGTATTTCACTGGAAAATGCATGTGAGATTATCTGCCATGAACAATCTGTGTAAGATATGGCTAAAACTCGACTAAAACTTAAGGCCATTTGTTCCAGTATCTTGTATCTTATATGTTTAGCAGTGGATGTTGGTGGTTCATTCCCCTATCCAAAGCTGTCGTGCCACTATAAGATGATGTGTCTGGCTGAGTTGTAGGGCATGTGTTTGTGTTTGGGTGCAAATTGTGCATCTTTCTTTCTCATGTGAAGCAGTGTAAAAGCAGTTTTCTTTACAAAAGAGCTTCTCTACTACACACGTGCCCATGCCACAGAACTGGATCTGCTGGCAGAGCTGTGAGATGTAGTGGGAGCCCCAGTGCTGGGGCAGGCGTGCAGCTTGAGCGTGGTACCGTGCCCAGTTAAATCAGCCTGGTGCTGGGTTAGAGGACCTGTGTAGCTCATTTGTGACTCCCTGGGTGTGACTAATGCAGCCATTATTTTCACACCACATTGCACACCACAGTACCTCCAACATCTAAGCCTGGACAGCACTAACTGGCATATGGATATGTATTTAGAGGTTCACTTACAAAGACTGAACAGAGGTGGGGGGAAAGTTAGAGCTGTTGAAGGGGTGTTCTCCGATTTGGAGCAGTGTGGATTTTAGGAACTGCACACGTGGAGGTGCGCAGAAGCCTGCCCAGCATGCAGGTTTGACACTGATTTAAGAAACTGTGTGCTTAGGTTAAAAGATGTTGAATTGATGAGCTTTAGTCAGCTCCTTGGAGCCTCCGGTCCCTGGTAGAGCTTGTTTATAAAAAAGATTTGGGACCAGAATGTTTAGTAAACGTTTAATTAACTGAAATGTTATTAGAGTGCAATGAATATCTGCAGCTAAACTTTTAGTTTCCATTCCCATGTCTCCCTTTACAATGTGGGAGAAGCAAAGGATAAGGAGCCATGCAAGTTTTGTCAGTAATACTAGCTGTGACTTTTAAATATATTGTCTACACCCTAAGGGAAGTCTATAAAAACTTGAACGTGAAATCATTACACTGTTTTGTCATGCCCAAATGACAATAACAACCATGAAACCTTTTCTGTGAAATGCCTTTACTTAGGCTAACTCGATTTGCGGTGATTTAAATACTGAAACAAATTCCCTCTATTTCCATCTTGCATTTAAACAAAATGACAGCATATTGGCACCATCACTGCCTCATCTTACTATAAAACAGCAGAAATGAGCAATCTGTCAAGTTCCTTATCTGTGCTCTTTTTAGTCTTGTACAGTGTGTGCATTTTCAGAAGAAAAAAAACAACACATAAATACTGCTGTGCTCCCTCCCTGTGTGGCTGTTTTTAATATCCTTGTTACATCTAAAGCTCTAGAAACCTGGAAAAGCTTCATGGGTATGGATCAGTGGTCTTACTGGTGAGAGAAGGACTGGGAAGGTAAAGCAGTGAGGGGATGCTCATTCGGCACACCTGGGAATGAGTAGGTATCATGTGTTTGGCTGGAGCTACTTCCAAGAATAAATGGCTGCTTAAAACTTGGCTCACATCAGCACAGGACAGAAAGCAGCTCTTCTAGGGGGTGACCACTGGCCATCCTTGCTAATAAAGGAAAAAAAAAACTCTTCTCTCTAAATATTCCTGTTATTTTTAATAGAGAATACTCAGGAAGTAATAAGCTAATTCAGTCTGCTATGAATATGGTCAAGTGAGAATATATGACTCAGTCAAAAAACTCACCTAGAAATTGAATTTGAGTTTAGATTTATCTAGGCTGTTTAGATTTACTAAATTACTTAGGCTGATTTAGATACAGACGAGAAGACCACTTGCTCAGCATTCAGAAGCATTTAAACCATATGTATTGAAGGATTGTTTCTATTAAGAAATGGATTCTGGTTTTTGTTGTTCATGATGATATTTGCATATGATACAGTGTTTTAAATAAAAAAGATGTAGTACTGAATTTTGCATGTAAATATACCCGGAATATCTATGTAAAATTAACTGAGGAATCTTATATGAAGTAGTCTATTACATCTATGGTAATAATCTCTTTTATTGCCTTTGTTGAGATGTTCACAATGTGACTTTAAGGTGGCAAACAATCATGAGGATGAAGCCTCATGCCTTACAGGTAGAAACAAATATGCTCTGTCTTATTTTAATTTTTTTTAAAGTCCAAGAGACATGAAGAACAACGTGCATAATGTTGTCAAGGTGGTTATTATTCTTGAATTCAAATGGGAGGTATAAAACAGAAGTAGAAGTACTGTGTCTGTACAAGTGTGAAAGTGTCAGACTAGAGGTAAGCACGTTACAAAGCGGTAAAGACAGCAAAGGATGCAAATTAAAGCAATTTTGCAATGGATTTTAACATTGCTTCACAACAGGGGGATCTTCTAAAATATATTTGAAGTAATTGCATCCAAATCTTTGATTTTTATGCTTATTATTCATTAATTATCATTCTGATAATTAGAGAGTGGAATTCAGACACTACTTTTGTCTGGCTTGTATGTGGTACATGGCCCTTCTTGCTGCATGTAAAACCTTCAAAGGAGCCTATTTCACAAAATTGTGCTGAATAGAGTTGTGCTGTTGTAGACAGCTACATGGTACATGCCATGGAGAAGTGGGAGAAGACAGTCTACAGTTCCAGGAAACCATAGGGGGCTGCAAGAAGTTAACTGAATAAATCTGCTGATAGAAAACACGGTGTTATTCCCAGCAAGAAGAAATGGAGGAATCTGTACGTTCTGGTGTCGTATGGGGGCACAGGAAGATACCAAAGATTCAGATTAATATCTGAGAGTATCAGATTATAAATTGGGCATGTAGGGCTCTGACTGAGGAACACAACTTTATTCAATTACACTCTGCACTAATATGCAGTGGCTATTGCTGCAAAGGTCTTGCTTGAAATCAAGATCTAACAGAGGGCAGTATGGAACATAGAGATGGAAGATAAAAACAGCATGAAACTACGCAGCCTGTAAAAAACAACATTTAAAGATAGAACATACAGAACAAAATTCTGTAACATTATCCACAACTGGCTTGGTTCTACCAACATATCTCACAAAGCTGCTAGCTATTGCAATCTTTTATCCTTTCCCTTTCCTGTCTCTTCCCCTTTTTTCCTTTTTTCCTGATTCCCTACTCCTCCTTCTTTCCCTTTACCCCTCTGCCCTTCCCCTTCCCTTTCTACAATTCCATTCTGTTTTTGAATGACTGAAAGATTTGTTGGCTCCATTTTACTTTGCAAAGAAGAAATTCTTTTTTCTTTATGCCAAAATGCTCTCTTTTCTCCTCTTTTGTATGAAAGTGACTTTACATTATGTAAGGGGTCCTGATAATCCTTGGCAAAATATGCTGGAAATAATTTGCACTTAGACTGATGTTCAGTAACAGTCCCATGTCTTACCAAATGGCTCCACTACTCATGCCTTGTGTAACTTCTAGTGGAACAGCTACAAAGACACTCACTGTAGTGTCAAGTTTAATATTCAATGTAGAAAAGCTGTAAAAGAAAAAAAAAAAGGCAGAAAAGTATAAAGTGACAAAGCATTAAGCTAATCTTGCAAAGATGCAGTACACTTTCCAAACTCTTGGGAGGCACAGAAAAAGCTTTATTAATGGTTCATCATCTTGCCAACACTGCCTACATTTCTCATATGCAAACATTACTGTTTGGGGAGGGAGTGGGTGGGATTTTCCATGCATAAGATTGTAGCCATGAAAATGACAGTATTTTTCCAGAATAATTGAAGCATTACCAAGCAAGACAATGATTGATGGTGTCTTTAACAGTTTAAGAATACTGTCTGCTTTTCTTACAAATAAGTTACATGTATATGAAGAAAAAAAGGATGCTACATGATGAAGAAAAAGGTGGGAAAATAATTATAGCACTCTAAAAATGCTGCTCAATGTATTCATTTGATTTTATTCATTATCATTTTCACAAACCACTTGTTCAATTTCCGTTTTTTATTTTCAAACCATTATACCATTGCCAGAAAGCAAAATTGCTGCTTTGTAATGTATGTAATGTAATTGACTGGGTACATCAATGTTTGTTGTAGAGGCACTTAAGTTTTTAAGCATTCTGAGAGTTACAAAGATGTTGTTAAAGTTAGCAACAACAAACTGATTTTCTGTCAGTACAATAAAAAGAATATTGCCTGTATTTCCTGTGTCTGATCAGCTCCAAACAGCACAGGCACGCACATAAGGTGATGTATAGCACAGACTATGCAAAAAGCAGTTCACAATTATGACTAATTTACAATCTGGAAATTAGAAGTAAGTAGAAAAAAAATGGTTGTGGCTTTTTGTGCTTTCTCTGACACAGGGTTAAATTTCCTTGGCAGAAAGGAGAATTTTAGGGAGGAGAGAGTAAGTGTGGGATCAATTAATTTGTTTTCTCAGACCTAGTAATGCCATACCACTTGGCAAGTAATTTTTTTTTTTTTTAAGTATATGTTGCATAGCAAATGTTTCAATAATCCTTTCTTACATGGGTGCCTAGGAAACAAAGGCCAAGAGATTGGGTGTTTCAAGGAATATTTTTTAAATGTGTGAACTTAGTGCATATGTTACCCTTCCAAGTTGCAAAAATATTTTATTGAGAAACTACCAAGATTGTCTTGTGGATCACAGAATCACAGAATAATTAAGGATGGAAATGATCTCTGAAAGTCATCAGGTCTAATCCTCCTGCTCAAGTAGGGTCATCTAGAACTGACTGCTCAGAACTATGTCCAGATGGCTTTTGAATGTTGCCAGAGAGAGTCTCTACAATCTCTCTGAGCAACCTGTGCCAGTGCTTGGTCAACCTCACAGCAAAAAAAATGCCTCATGGTATTCTGAGAGGGCTTTCTGTCTACCTAATTGTGCCCATCATCTCTTGTCCTGTCAGTGGGCACCAATTAAAAGATCTATCTTTATGACCTCACTTCAGATATTTATGGTTACTGATGCAAGCCCCTTGAACCTGCTCTTCTCCAGGCTGAACAGGCACAGCTTTCACCCTCTCCTTTTATGAAAGCCTCAGTCATTTCTGTGGCCCTTTACTGGATCTTCCTCAATATATCTATGCCCCTTACTCTAAGAAGCCCAGAACTGAGCAGAGCATTCCTGGCCTTACCAGTGCTGATTAGAGGCAGAGGATTACCTTCCTCAAGTATCTGGCAGAACCCTTAATGCAGGTCAGGATACCATTAGTCTTTTTTGTGACAAGGGCATACTCTTGACTCATATTCAATTTGGCATCCAGCAGGATCTCCAGGTCCTTTTCCACAGAGCTGCCTTCCCAGCTGCACAGCCTCGGGTTTCTCTTTCTCTGATGCAGACTTTGCATTTCCACTTGTTGGATTTTGCAAAGTTCCTGTCAGCCCATTTTCCAGCCTGTCAAGATTCCTCTGTGATGACAGCACAACCCTCTGCTGTATCAGCCACTCCTCACAATTTGGTGTAATCAGGAAACTCTCTGCCCAATTATTAGATCATTAATGAATGTGTTAAACATGATTTGACCCAGTATTGACCCCTGGGGTACATTAGTTACTGGTCTCCAGCTAGGCTTCATGCCACTGATCACCACCATCTGCACCCAGCCAGTTTTCAATCCACCTCATTGATTCTTTCAGTCTGTGCAGCACCTCTATGAACACCTTATGTGAGACAGTGCCAAAACCCTAACTGAAGTCCGAGATGAATGGTTAAGCTGCATCCTGGAAGATCTGACCTTGATTAGTGTCAGTTTAAGAGGTGAAGATTCAGCAGTGACGTTGATGGAGAGGAGCTGTGCAGCAACCATTTTTCACCACAGAGTGGCCAGTCAGCTGGGCAATGCCAGCCAAGGGGCAGCTGTGAGATGGCAGGGTGTGCCCAGATAGTCCATTCCAGAAAAATACTTCTGCCTGCTGCTCCAGACTCTAACGTGGGAGCTGTTGGTTGTATATCTTTTCAGCAGCCAACATATTAGTGCCTGAACAACATTAGTGCTGATTTACAGGGACCATGAAAGCAGAATAAAAGCAATCCCCAAGATGGTGGTAATGAAGAGACAGCTCCTAAAATCAAACTCTTCTCACCTTCTGTACTTCATCATCCCTTTAAAACAATTACAAATCAACAGTTTCTGATTCCTTTCCTTCTCATTTCCTGCCTCCGTTCTTTGTGCTGTTCTTCTCACTATTATATATTTATTAACTTTTCCACTTTTTACTTCTCCATTGGTCCATTATAGCCATGGCATCCATTTACCCACCATGTAGACCTCTCCACTGCAATAAGGCATGGAGGTTTTTTACAGCATCTACATCAATGTAAAAGTCATTCCTTTGGAGTCAGTGGAGTGACAGTACTGTGTAACAGATTCAGTTGGGAGAACCAGAGATTCTAACATTTAAAATGAATTTATGATAAAATTTACCCTTTGAATATTGATTTAGAGAGGTTAATAGGATTTATAAGATTAAGACACCAGGGCTGTCAGGGTGGCATTAGGATTATTCATTAAAAAAAAAAAAAGAGTTGAGAAGAGAGTTGAAAACTATCAAAACCAATCAATGATTATTTTATCAATTATGGATATGCTAAAAATTCTCATTTTCCTGCTCTTAGTGTGTGTTTCTTGTATCTCAGTGGCCAGGAGAAGGGTAAATACTTTCAGACATAGTGTACTGCTGCTCTGAGGTTGTCAGGATAACTCTATCTCTGACTTTTCCAACTTTGTTTTGCAGTTTGTCACTGCAGTAGTACAGTGTTTCAGTATGCACTGGAAGTGTGGTTTTATTATTTTGGGTCTTTCTACTTTATGTTTAACACCACATATAAGCTCTCAAATTGACTGCAATTAGAACTGCGTGAAGAACAGTGTTATCTTGCTGATCAAAGAGAGGATAAAATCTGAATCTCCTGCATTATTTTCTTCAGCCCACTTAAAAATATATCTTGTTTAGTATTGGGGTTGTTGGACTCTCCTTACTTTAACGGTCAAAGGTCCACATATATTGAACTAAAAAAAGTGCTTTGAAGAAAAAAACAAACTGGATTTTTTGTCATGACACATTCCAGATGATGATTATTCAGTAAGAAATCAGTCTGAGAATTAATGATACCATCCATGACTGAAGCATTTTCCAAGCAGAAGTGTTTCAGATGCCTTTTAGGAAGGAAACTCAACTCATTCTTGCAGACTCCTTATGCCACACATATATTTTACCTAAGACATTTTAAGAAACTTAGCATGTGCATCAGGATCAAGGAAGGTGCTCTCTGTACTGAGGTTTTTTGCTGACTTCATATTCTCTACACAAAATAAAGAAGAAATAAACAACCCCCCTCAAAACTGGTTAAAAATGCATGTTTTCCATCTTATCTCTAACACGACAAAATTGAAACTTCCCATAAGCCTGCCAATTGTTTTTCTTTCTTCCTTGAAGTAAAGCTGGAAGTTCAGTTGCTGAAACAAAGTGCTGTGGTTACAGATATATATTCACAGACAGTTCTAAGAAATCATCTTTAACTGGTTTTGTGCCAGCCATCTTAACTCCGTGTTTTATGCTACAAGCCCACCTTCTGGACTAGACATTGCAAAAGTGGAAATATGTATTTGTGGGACACTGAACAGTAAATTTCCCCAGTGCAACACAATTACAGAAACATCTGTGCAAAATATCTTTGATCCAATTCCCTATGAAAACATACATCACTCATGATGGTCTAGTAACTGCAGATTTCCCTGCACTGCAAAGCCAGAAACAATAGGGAAATTACTTCAAGACACACCAATAGTTTTCATTCTGGCACCTGTACATCTCAGCTGTTTTTCCTTGCCTGTAAGGGTATAATTCGATTTAGTGATAGAAAGGAGACAAATACATTTTACATGCATTAATGAAGTTACACAGACAGCTTGTAAACACAAGAAGGAAAAGCATATGAAAAAATCACTTGAATAAAAAGCATGTTGGACACATGAACCAGTTTTGGTAAAATAAAAACCACTTTATGCCCCTACTTGGCCCTTGATTTAAGAATCAGTTGGAAGTTTTTTGGAAAGTTTTTGATAATTTATCATTCCTGTACCTTGTACAAATTTCTTCAGGCTGGATAGAGAACCAGAATGCCAATATTTAATGAAAGAACCTTATTTTAGCTGAAAAACTGTAAGGTTTTTTTTTTAGTTTTGCTTGTTTTGTGAGTCCTATCTGTCTCTTTCTGTCCCTTAGAAACTTCTCAATCTGCAGTTGCAGCTTCAACCAAATTTGACAGATGGAATTTAGAACCTTTCTGTCAATGATCTCTCTCACTTCCATTGAAATATGTGATTTACTAGGCAGGGGAGGTCCTACAATGACCCTTCTAAAAGAAATGCTGCCACATGAGTTAATACCTTCTTAGTTACCAGACAAAACACAACTGCAAGAGACTCAATACCCTATCTGTGGATAACCTTACTGGAGCACCAATTAGCTACTAGGAGATCAAGACTTGAAAATCATATCAGATTTCATTAATTTTGCAACTTTGGAATTCTTAGTTACGAATTACCAAAGCTAGTTTCATACACAGAAACTTTTATGTTACATTAAGATTCAGCTGAAGACACAGTAGCTGAACATATAATCAGTTTAATTTTCTGTGGCAGGTGAAGAAAGCACAGCAGTTGTAGGCTCTAGGCATTTCTTCAAGCTTTATTTGTAAATTACATAAACACAGGGGCAGGTATAAACAAAATGATGGCCCTGAAGGGTGATTTTGATATATTGTTCCATGGATCAACATGCTTATTAATAGCACTACTCCGGAAGATATGGAATAGGTGTCGACAGTCACCAAAAGTATGAAATTGCTTTTCCATCTACCTATTAATCTCTTGGTCTGTCAAAGTGAATAGAAGCCTAACTGGCCTACTCATTAAGTGAGGGGTTTGAAAGTTTTAGATATCTCTGTCAGAGAGTTTTTTTCAGTCTGCTTTCATCCCTTCCTCTTCCAAAAGTAGCATCACTGTCTATGGGAGAAAACTATGTTCTCTTTATGTAGACACGCTGCGGGTGTGTGGAAGGAAATAGGCAAAGCTGGCAGCATCAGTTGTCATTAAGTCTTACATACAGGAAAAGATGAAGATCAACCAGTGAGTCTAAAATACAATAGGCAAGATGACCTTGTAGAATATCTCTTGCTAAAAGTGAGCTGCAAGTATATATATCTTACTGCTTAATTTATTCACTTTCTTATAACTGTTCTATTAGCAAACAGACCATTTAAAATTATCCCCCCATATTAATTTCGGAAAACTACAGCATGAGAGGGGTGGATTATTATATTCCTAATTAAAACACAAATACAGCAATTACAGTTTATATGCCATTATCCTGAATCTACATAGGATGACGTTAAACAGCAAAACAGCCATTAATTTTACTGTTCAAAGAAATGCTCATAATCTTTTAGAAATGTCATATAAAATATTCATTTTGAAATGCCCTGCAGTGATTTCTGAATTTATTTAAAGTGGGCTGTTGATAGCTCTTTTATAAATAAGCAATTACAGTACACTAAATATATCATGGCCCATCACATTATACATTCTATAATTTCATGGATGAAAAGCCTACAGCTGATCTGCATAAACGTGGTATGTCTCACAGCAGGTGAAGAGTTTGATTACACAGGATAATCAGTGTTATTATTTATAGTAACAATTTATACCTGTTATTTATTAAAACCCAGCAAATCAGATATTGGTTTATTTAAGGAAGTCACTGTATTATAGGCTGAACTAGGCATAAGAATATTAAACACATGTTAAATACCCTGTTACATTAGTAGTTTGAAATCAGCCAAGGTCAGCAGGGAATGAATTGTAAGTATTTGGTAGCAATGGAGAAAGCTTTGTTGGGCAAGCAGCTGGGGTCTGTCCACATTCCCTCTGGGCAAGTATCATCACTGAAAACATCATTGCCCCAGTGGCAATATAAGACATCCTTGCAAGCATGTTATCTGAAGAAGCCAAGGGTTGATTAACTGCAGAAAGGTTGAAACAATCTGTGAAATATTCAGGTGATATTTTTAGACCTGACATGAAGGATTTTCATGAGGGTTGCCCTGCACAAATTACTGTGCTGCAATTTACGGTGTTCATATTCCTTGGTCATTTAGGAGAACTAAGCTTTTATTTAAAAAAAAAAAAAAATCTTAAAAGGATAGTCTTGTGGATTATTTGAGTGTGGTTATAGGATCTGTGAAATTACACACACTCGGTTTGTCTGTTGGTATCTTGCCTGTTTGTCACCTTGTCTGAGTAGTCTTATACTTGCCCCCTCCTGCTCATCCACTCATTCGAGCAGCAGCAAGAGTTGTCACGGTGGGCACAGCAAGAAGGGAGAGGTCCCCACTCAGGATCCTTTCAGCCTCTCCAGCTGGCTCTGTGCAGGTGCTGCCAACCTCTGCTGGAGGGGAGAGCAGGAGTGAGGCTGAGGCAGCACTAAGCCATGGTTCCAGAGGAAGTGGCAGTGCTGTAGATGCTGTTCGGTGAGCCGGCTGGAGTTCAGCTTCTGGTCCTTGAGAGCATCTTTGAGACTACTTAGACAGAGGGGCAGAGGTCTGGGAACTGCCCGCTCTTTGAAGAAGGAAACAATGTCTCCAGGGAAAATTAAGACATATAAATGACAACGAAGAGGATGTAAATTAGCTTAAAACAGCAAAATAACCTGTTGAGAGTACAGACCACCTAGAAAATCACCTTGGAAATGCTGACATTTTGGTGGTAGTAGTATGGCAGATTACGTAGTAGTCCCAGTGTGTGTTTCTGAAATAACCATTTGAGTTTATAGCAGTGAAAATTATCTCCACACAAAAATTTTATTAGACTTCTATGTATATATATCTAATTTTTTAAAGGACGTCACACTGTACTGAAATGACTGAGTATGTATGTCTAGAAACAGGCCCACTTCAGCTCTTCTCTTTGGAAAAAAACAGAAGCAAAGGCATGGCTATACAGTGGAAAGGCCTGGAAAGGAAAATAAACCCATTGTTTTTTGCACTGTTTCAGAGATAGTTCCTATGATATTACCAAATGAGTTTGACTGATTTTCACAGGAAGATGAACTGTGTTCATATTAAACTGAATGGAAGTTTTGTTCATTCATGCATATACTGATTACATAGAACAAAACTTTTGTGCAATTTAAAAAGGTAAAATCCTCTTCACAAAATTCTACAGGGTCTCATAATAAATTGGAATAGGAAACTATAATTACTGTAGCCAAGAGACAGAGATTTAAAATATTTGGCTTACTTATCCCCTTAATTTCAAAGTACAGAAAAACCTGAAAAGAAATAGATATAATATTTCAATGCAACAAAAATAGTCTAATTAAAATCTAGTGCAAAGAAAAAAAAGTAACTGTGTGTGAATTTCTCACCTCTTGTGAGTACTGGTGTTGTGTCCCAAATGTAGACTATAGACTATATGGAAGATGGTCACAGGTATTAAGGTTAGGACTAAATATTTAAGAATTTAAAGCGAAAGTAGAACCCTGACATTATTGTGAAAATCAAAGGTGGCATAGTTCTTAATAAAATAAGTACAAATTCCTTAATGTAGAGATAAATATTTTTGTGCTGAAAATCTAGTGTCAAGAAGTATGCAAAATGAAAATAATAAAACTGTACAATCAAAACATTAAACAATGGTACTTCTCTTTTCTGTTTATGAACATTCCTAGATTGGATTTATTGCATTTGTGGGTTACCCCAGATGATATTACCCCGAATATACTAAACTATACTACTACAGATGGAAACACCTAAAAACTTCTATTCTATTCTATTCTATTCTATACTATTCTATTCTTAAAATTTCAAAATAATTAAATTATCATTTTTTTCCAGGCGGTTAAAGTCCCTCAGAAGAGATCAAGTTCTGTTTGAAGGAAACAGCTGGCTAAATAGCCCTATAATTGGATTATGATTTGAAAATACAATTTACTGTCAAAAAAATTGTTCTTGTTTGTCACCTAAATATTGTTTATTTACATATTCCAAAGCAGCAGAAGAGAAATTATTTGATACTAATTTGGTGTGAAGATTTTTGGGTATTCTGAGCTAGTTGTACTGAATCTGAGACTGTTAAGTAGCCTTTAGCACAGAAGGCTTTGAATTGGAACCAGTTCCTCTGTTCTTCCAATATTCTGGGTTGATAACATGGCATGAAACTCGAGATATTAAAATAAAGAAATTTTCAGCTGAGCTGTTTGATTATAATGGACAGGAGTCATACTGTGACCAATTTGAGTTTCAGTGAGACTGCTCCTGGCTGAAAACAATTAACAATTTCACCTATGGAAACATTTAAGTGCCTGTTTTAGGAACAAAGGTCTCAATTCTGATTTATAAATCTTCTCAATTAGATATAACTACAGAGTTATAAGGCCAAAGAAACAATTAGACAGATCAGGTGTTCTTATTTTATTTCTTATCTACATAGTAAAATATACATTATACTACACAGTAAAATGATACATTTGACAGATATGTCTTTGCAGAGTGCCTCACAACCTTTATAGGTGAGTATCAATAGATAAGCAATCCCTTGGCAGTTCATGTTCATAGTCAATTACTCTTCCCAGTACCAATTTGTGACACATTTAGCTATATCTGGCTTCAGCTTCTAGCTGTTATATTATTATTATTATTTTAATCTTCCTCTACTATATTTAGGGACAGGGAGATGGAAATATTAATTTTTTAGTAAGTGATAGTTCATGCTGAAAATGAAAAAAATTAAAGATGAGAACTGGTTTCAGGTAAGAATTTATTTCCTGTATAAAAAAACTTTTCACGTAAAACCAAAGTATTTATTTTCTGGAAAATTGTAAGAAAAGCAGTGAAAATGATGTTCAAAAATAAGTCATGGTATTCCTTAGAGTCATAGAATCATAGAAAGCTAAGGGGTTGGAATGCACCTTAAAGACCATCTAGCCCCAACCCCCACTTCCATGGGCAGGGACATCTCTCACTTGACCAGGTTGTTCAAGGCCATATTTATATTTATATTATTTATATTAATATTTATATATTATGGCCTTGAACACTGCCGGGATTGGGGCTTCCAGAACTGCCGTGAGCAGCTGGTTTTGGGGTCTTACCACTCTCACAGTCAAGAATTTCTCCCTAACTTCTACTTTAAATTTCCCTGCTTTCAGTTTGTACCCATTACTCCTTGTCCTGCCACAGTTCCTGATGAACTGTCCCTCTCTGGCTTCCCTGTAGGACCCTTCAGATAGAGGAATGTTCCTATGAGGTCTCCATGCAGCCTTGTCTTCTCCAGGCTGACACAGCCCCACCTCCACAGCCCAGTGATTCACTCACTAAAGTTACCAGTGATTTGGTTTGGTCATTACAGTTACCTTTGCCTTGAGAGGAAATGAACAGTCATTAATAAGAGATGGAAAGATGAGAGATCTCTTCCATGTTCTCAATCTAAGGCAGGAGCAACTGCACCAGTATATACTTCCTATAAAAATTAGACCATGAATAGTATCAGGTACTCTGTAGATGAAAATGATCTAGTTTTTAACTGTTCATGCTGTTCTACTTTTAAAAGCAACCAGCCAAATGTCCATGAAACAAGGATTAAGGGAACATTTAGATATTTAATGGAAAGGGGAAAATCTTCATGAGGAGGAACTTGCATTTCACAATAGCTGTACGTGTTCAGCAATAGTTGGCTGAAAGGTTGTACACATATTTCCTGTTTTTCTGTTGGTACAAATTCCCTTAGATTGGAAAGGGAACATAATCTAGCTCTCCTTAGGTTTATGTAACTGTCCTAATTTTCTATTGAGAAAATTGTGAAGAAAACTTATTAAAGTATTGACAAATTCATAAAAAAAACAAACTTCAGGATGGTTTAAGGACAATCGGGTTTTTTTTTTCACTTTATGTGAAAGAAAGTTTGTCACCCTTTTTTATTAAAAAATTACTGTCCAACCTAGTTCTTTCCTGTAGGGGAGACTTTGTGTGCATTTCAAAACAATCTCTAGAACTGCTATTTTAGGTACTGTATACACAGGTTTGTTTTTTACTCTGTAAAGTTTTTTGTAATCAGAATTCTAAATATTAATCTTTTCAATCTTCATAATATATGAAAACGTCATTTTGTTCCAATTTTGTTGAAAATATGCCATTTATATGCAAGATTTCCATTTGAACATTTTCATCTTAATATATAGATATGACAGCTTGAAATTCGGCAATGATGTAGAAAGGCATATAAATGCCTTTGAAAGTACATGTCTAAGAGCAATTCTAGGTATTAAATGGAATGAAATTAAAACAAATGTCAAAATTCTTGAGGGTTTTATCAAGATTTTATCTCCAAAGACATCCACACCCATCCAAAGAGAAAATATAACCATCTGGGGCTTGCTGAAAGGAACCAGAACAGTTGCCTTACATGCAACAACAAATGTGAAAAGGGTGAAAGAGTCTTCCCATAAAACAAAGGGAAATAATGGATATTTAATATTAGAGAAATAGAAAGACATCACTCTCATTTAATATGAGAAAAATAGAAAGACATCAAACTTTTCAGTTTGCTAATCAGATGAGTTACAGTTATGAAGACAGAAATGTAGAAGAGGAGACAGTGCTGTTAAGTGGAAAGAAATTGAGAGCAATCTAAAGTGGAGAAGTCAGGGAACTCCTGGAAGATGTAGGAGGACCATGTGACAGTAAGAGGAAAAAAGAAGTATGAAAATCATAGTTAGGGTGAGGAAACTGGTGGGAGATGGGAAATCCAGCTGCAGAGAGATAAGGAGATACCTGGTATAATCCACTATTGAAGGCTTAATCATAAAGACAGTGTGAGGAGTGAGGAAAAGTGATACAATGTTAATGTATTCAGTGTTTCAGATAAAATGTTTTCCTCCTGTAGATGACCCATAAAGACGTTTAATGTTTTTTGTCTTTATATTTTTGTCTTAGCAGAAAGCTTATGTTTTACAGTGAGTAAATACTACAAGCAGTGGATCAGAAATCATATGAGGGAAATGTCCCTGTTGTTGCTTGCAGGGTATGCAGTATTTCTACAAAATGTAATAGATCAAGGGGTATAGAAAACATCTTGGCATAAGAGTTCTCTGTAAAATTTCAGAATTTCATATGCTAAAAATATTTTAATAAAAACTCAACTTTGCATTATCAAGTTAAAAAAAGCCAATTAGGCAAACAAGTAGAGCTTTTTCATTGAGAAGTACAAGATGAAAGTCACTGATATATCAAGAAGAGACTGAGGGGGGACCTCATTGCAATCTGCAACTTTCTCATGAGGGGAACAGGAGGGGCAGGCACTGATCTTCTCTGTGCTGACCAAACCATAGAGTGACAGTCCAATGACAGGACCTGAAAGAATGGCATGAAGTTGTGTCAGGGGAGGTTTAGGTTGGATAACAGGAAAAGGTTCTTCACCCAGAGGATGGCTGGGCACTGGAACAGGCCCTCCAGGGAAGTGGTCACAGCACCAAGCCTGACAGAGTTCAAGAAATGTTTGGACAATGCTCTCGGGCACATGATGTGACTCTTGGGGATGGTGCTGTGCAGGTGCAGAAGCTGGACCTGATGGTCCTTATGGGTCCCATCCAAATCAGCTTGCTCTGTGATTCTGTGAAGATTTTAACTGAGAAATGTTTAGAAATAAAAATTGTCTCTTCTAGGAATTTCTTAAGCACCTATTATCACAAAGAGGATTTGGATGATTTTCCCCGGAGTGAAAAAAAATTGTTCTAGCACAAAAATTTGCTTTTCTTAAGTGCTTCCTGGCACTTTATGGGCAGGAAAGTATGGAGCACAGATAGGAGGTGCTTTATGACGAGGATTTTTGTAATAAGCAAGAGGTAAGAGTGAAGTGAAAGGTGACTAATAATCCAATGGAAAATTGAATGGTCTGTACTGAAAATACTGATAAGTGGAAGATGAAGGCATGGAAAATACCAAGTTGAAGACTAATCACAGAAATAAAAAGGA
Organism: Pseudopodoces humilis; assembly: GCF_049639895.1. NCBI lineage: Eukaryota > Metazoa > Chordata > Aves > Passeriformes > Paridae > Pseudopodoces > Pseudopodoces humilis. Next base: position 51,786,836 of record NC_142202.1, read on the forward strand.
GATTTAAATTTTGATTCCAGAATTTTTCATAAAAATAGTTTGTAAGAAAAATGAAGCTCCTAAAGATTTGATCTTTTTCATAGAAAAATCTATCACTTAATTTTCTATGCACAATTTTCAAGGAAAAGTTATTAGAAAAAATAACAGTAAAAATTTATAGGTTTTTTTTCCTTTTAATTTTTTTTCCTAGCAACAAAAAAAAAGGTGAATCTATGAATGATACCTGAATTACAACAATCTCTTGGGGATTTTTTGGCTAGATTGTCACAATATATTTAGCAATTAAAAAAGGAAAACAAAAAATATCAACACAAAAATAGGAGTAATGAGTCAAACCTGTACATTGCCTTATGGGTGTAATTCAGGAAACTGCTGTCATAATACATACTGCGCTGAATAAGCTCTGTGGAGTTCCACGATGTAGAAAATGCTGTGAGAAATATGGTTTAGCTGGGAATTCTCATCCTGCCATTAATGTTGAGATGCTGAGAGACCAGGCTGGTCTCTGAATGAAAAGCAAAACAAAACCAAACAAAACAGACACAAGGGAAGGAGAAAAAAAAAATAGAAATATAGAAATGTAGCCTCCTAAAGATAAAATTGTGGAAGGTTGGAAATTAGCTTGGGGTTAATATAATTCAAGGAAGTTAGACATAGAAGCATGTTAAAGTTGGTAAAACATTTAATTGGTGCTAAAAAAAAGAAAATCTAATTGTAGGTGTAGAAGTTTGTGACAAGTTGTTTGACAAGATAGGATTAATGTCAAGTAAGAGCCATACAATCTAACCTCAGCATCACATAGGCAGAAACTTTGATACTGATCACCTGGAAGGCAGAAATATGTATGCTGTATTTTCCCAAAGAGCAATTTTATTATTTCTGTAGGTGGTCCACAGGTTATATGACATTGTGTAATACTGCATGAATTTAGCCACTTTTATTTTGGACTTCTTTGGTTTGTAGGAGAACATTTCAAATCCTCTAAAACTTTGTGATGCAAAAGTAAAATGTTCAGTTGACTGTTTGCTTTGTTTTGTTTTGTATTAGTTATAAGAATAAGTAGTTATTATGGGGTGGTTCAATTTCCAAGTCTTGTTGGAATGAGTCTCAATTCTCTATGTGTCTTGTGTGCTAGCTCCTCATTCACAGCTGCCAGACTCTACCTTGTCAAAATGAAGATAAAATATGCAGCAAAAGCAGCAAGGTGACAAATTTTATCTACATGGTGGTTGAGACTTTTCCAACTTCCTCTTTGAGTATGTAAATCAGTCAAAAGATAAAGACTTAACACTTGGCTCAGACGATCTTTAGTTCCATAGTGAGAGAAAGGTAGGTTGCAGTCATGAACAGATCCAGAAAAATAAAGACTAAGGTTCCTAGGAATCTCATAATTGAGAGACTGGCTGTCTCTATATATCATATATATCATATATATTATCTTTATTTTAAAAATTTAAAGTCTTCAGATTTCTTATGAGAGCAGTTCAAACTTTGTTTTAACAGCACAGCCAAGCAGATAGTTTAGATCATTTGAAATGAAGCTAAGAGCAAAGAAGATTAGAATTATTTTAACATCCTAAGGAAAACTGTTCTTCCATATTGACAGATTGTGTCCTCCTTGTCAGGCAGATTTTTTGAAGGGTGGATGTTCTAGATATTGAGTGGTAAGAATTCAGGGGATTTCTCTGATGGATGTATGAAATAACACCAACTTTTTATTTGTCATTGTTAAGTCAACAGTCAGAGAATGATGATGCAAACTACGCAGTGGTGGATGTAGAAATGTGAGATAAAAAGAAAACATTGACAGGCAGAGGGGACTAAGGTCATCTGGCAGGGTTATTATTATCTCTTCCTTATCTGTCTTTGAATGACCAAAAAATTAACATACATTAACTATGTACTACTGTTGCAGAGGCTTTTCAGTATTTCTTTATCTTTTCAACTAGACAAGGTCAGGCAAATATTTGAACATACTCTTAGAGATCTTTGCTCCAAAAAAGGACAGGTTACATAAGGTGTGGGTTATTTTTATATTTTCAAGATCCTCTCTAACACGTGGCTGGATTTTTCAGGTCATGACATATACATTTTTATGTATGCATAAGTGAGGAGCCATAAGAGTAGAAAGAGGAAAATATTATTTAATCTGCCATAACAGCAATATCAATGATAGTGCATTTGAAAGACAGTAAGTTTTCAGTGTCTGGCACTGTTTTAAACCAAGAAGAAGGAGGTTTCATATAGCCTAAATAGGGCTACTGAACTTCTGTCTAAGAAGACAAGATTAGCTAGTTCAACTGGGTGAATATTTATTTTCTTCTCTCTCCCTGTCCTTTTCTCTGCTGTAACTACACACCCTAAGATGGCACCACCAGAAAAACTCATTATGCTCTGGTTTTTGAGCAGAAATTATGAGCTAGTAGCTGAAAGACTTTCTAAAGGCAGGACATACCTTTAAAAAATACATATTCTTCAGCTAATCTTATAGGAAAAAAAGGAAATAATTCAGAAAATACACTTAGAAGGCTGAGGAGGTGTAGTAGCAGTGTATAATCTTGCAAGATTGTTAGTGGGCAGAGCCTGGGTGTGGTGCAACACAAACTAGCTAGGGGTTAATCAGTGGGAGGCAAAGTGACAGACATTGGAGTAGCTTCAAGAAAACATTGTTAGAAATAATATCCTTAAATTGATCCCATTAGATGGAATCTGCCTAGGAATGAAAACTGAAATAGGAGAACTTGTGAAGAGAACACTGCCTTTTTTAGCCTGGTTGGTGACAAATGATTAAGAGAAGGAAGAAAGCTGAGAGCTGAGCTGAGAGCAGTAGCTGTGTAGGTTGGTCAATTGCTCCTGAGGCAAGGAACAAGCACAGAGGGAGGACTTCTGCTAGAAATGGACCCACGACTGACTGGGAATTTTTAACTTGATTCTTTGCTTCCTCAATTGGTCTGAATGAAAAAATCTTCCCATGACGCATGCAGAATTAGATACTTACATTCCAGTGTATAAACAGTTAAAGTCTCACTTTAAAGTTGCAAATTTTACTGAGTATGCTTAGATATTCACTTCTTGCTGTTAAAGGTATTAAGTAAATAGCTTCTTATTTCAGTAAATAAATTACTGTGAACTGTTTAGAATTTTGAGTATTCACTTATTTAGTCACTGCTTTTCTCACAATTCCATATTTTTTATTGTGATATCTGACAGTCCACATTGCATATATAGTTAGACCTACCAGATTTTTATGCAGATATTTTCTGGATAAAGGCATCTGTATACCTCCCAGCTATTTGTAAACTATCTTCTCTGAAATCTTTTGAAAGCAAGATATTAGTTTCTTGAATACCCATGTGAGGCATTCCAGTGATGACCACAGATACCACAAATTTTTTGGCTTGGTGATGCTGCAAAGGTATTTTGCAGCCTTTGCCCTGTGACACTAGAATCCAGGAAACATAAGTTCCAATGGTGATGTAAGGATGAAATTAAAATTGGTCTTGTTACAGCTGCAATGTAGAGCAGCATCTGAGCTGTGTGTGTGCAAGTGCATACCCATGGCACTTAGCAAATCCCTGCTGCTTTAGGGGTGCTCCAGTTACAGCTTTGCAGGTGGAAACAAAGGTCTGGCTTGCAACAAGCTGAGGACTACCCTGGCAGGCAGCTTCACAGTAAAGCATTTGACTCACTGGACACTCAGACAGTTCTGGAGAGTACCTCAGGCAGCTCCTGACACCCACAAACCAACAGATAAGCACAACCTTTACTCCTAAGATGTATTGGTTAATTCCCTGGGTGAGTGAGCTGGCTATGGCAGGTACTGCCCTGTCAGTCTTTGATATAGAATTGATTACTGTACACTGGTAATTCCACATAGTCTAAACTGATGCTGCAACTGTAGTCATGGTCATGTAGAATAATCTTTTCTATATAGTTCAGTCAACCAGGAGATATCTTGTGCATTATTAAAGAACATAAATAGAAATGAGTTCTGTGTGCAGTGATCATACAGGACTGTGGACCAGCTGGGCTGCAGCTCCTAATTTCTCTGGAGATGTTCTTGCATACTCATAGGCACTCTGTCAACATCCCAACAATGCCTGGCCACCCCATATGAGCAATTTCATTTCCCATGTGAACACTAGCCTATGGAAAAATTAGGTACACCCTGAGAGGATTTGTGCAAAACCCATTCAATTCTACATATAAACAGTTTGAAGAGAATAACTTCCAAACCTGAGCTCAAGTGCTGCTACCAAAGGAAATTCAGAGTACTCTTTTCTTGGGGGGGTTAGTATTTTTGTTTCCAATGTCTCTCTGAAGCTCAAGTATCCCAAGCTCATGTAAGTAAGGATTTGTGTGTAGTTCAGGTTAACACAGAAATAAACTAAAAAAAAAGGGAGGATAAAACCAAAAAGGTATGGAACAAAAACTTAGGACATTTATAAAGTATTGTAATAATCATGTTGCTTTTCCTTTCTCTCTCTGAGACATCATATATATTACCTGGTGACTTGGAAATTAATTAGGAAGTTATAGTGCTAACTGGACAGTTGGAATTATTAATTTCATTGGGTTTGATTAATGGCTTCACTTTTAATGAACCATTAGGATTTAATTCTGACTTCAGATACCCGTGAGTAAAAATCTACACTGAAGTTTCAGGTTTGCTTAAATTTTACATTTGTTTAGCAAAGATATATGACAAAGAGATGACATTTTCCATGCAAATATTGGCACTTGTGTAAAGACAAGGTGTAAAAGTAATAAATGTGGCAAGAAAACATGGCTTTGAGAGTATAGCTTTGGAACAGCTTCTTCATATTTTTGTCTGTGCCTTCTAGTATTTTCATGTTATTCAGTCTTTTTATACATACCGATATTTTGTGGTCTTTTTAGAACATTTTAATATCTCTTCCTCTCCAAGATGACATTCGAATAACACAACGAAACAGGGAAAAATGTAGTATTTCTTCAGCATTTTCTTAAATTTCCTTGTAGTTTGTAGTTTATGCAATAAGGCTCCTTTAGGAGGCACACTGGCAGGGGCAGAAGAGACTCTGGTTGGTGACATCTACCTCCTCTGCAGGAAGTGCTCCCCTAGAGGCACCCCTGGCAAGTCAAATTCTCCGTGGCGCTCAAATTTCTGTAATTAAAGAAAAAAGTTTAATGTGATAAGATTAACTTCTTATCTCAGTCTCTGCTCTTATTCCCTGTAATTCCCAGGAAAAATAAAGATGCTGAAAACTGCTCAGGTGACATAATGTTGTGCCAGAGTACAGGATACTCCAGGTGCAAGGTAGGGCAGATTTCTGGAGCCTTTTGTAACCTTTTGGAGACACCTTGCTGCCTATCACATTAGGGTCTGAAACGTTACCCTCTGCAACAGGTTACACACAAAAGTTTTAAGAGAAGGCAATTTTTTTTTTTTTCCCCTTAGCATTTCAAACCAATGAATAAAATATTAACAAGTACAAATCTATACAAAATCCAAACTGTAAACTTTCAGTGCCATGGGCAGCTTTCTGGGATTACAGGAAGCTAGAACAGGAAAGGAAGCTTAGTGGAGAAAGGGGAAAATCAGCATCAGATAAGTGAGGAGCCCTAGGCTGAAATTTTTAGCTGGAATTAAATCTTTTATCCTAATGAAAGCACACAGCCATAAGATATCAAGATGTTGATAATGATGCTGATTATCAGTATTAGCGTTATTGGAACAAAATAGGAGCATTCTGACAGGAAATATGAAGAAACTACAAGTTGTTTAGGGATAAAAACAGGGATATTCTTGACACATTAAAAAAGCCCAAAAAGTGTCTAAAGTTAAGCTGCTCTGTGACTCATTTTTATTAAGTAGGGCCTCAGATGTTCAGCACTTAAATAGATGCCATTTTTTCACTTTCCTTAAACTGGTGTCCTCATTTATCTGCCATTTAAGCAGACAGTAGTGCTGCTGACTTAAATGACCTCCACTGGCATCAGTGGGAATATTTACATGCTTAAAGTTGAATTTCTTTAATGCTTTACAAGACTGGCTCTTTGGAGACAGGTGTTTTGTGCCTCTTCTCCCACGAGTGAGGACTAGTAATTTGAAATCAGCTGTCTTTCTGTTTTTATTTCTTTGTACCTGTGGCACCAATTTGTAGTTTATTGACTGTTCAAGGTGTTGATAGTTAGTCAGAAGAATACATCTTTTCTCAGCTGAAAGCAATAAATGACTGGCCTCAGGGTTGATATTGAGGAAGTTGAGGCTGAAAGGCTGATGCAGCATAAGATGCCAGGTTAGATGAACAACTCCCTCCTCGCAAAAATTTTGATATACAAATTACAGTTATAAGTAATGGGTGTTTAGAAGTAATTTTTTAAGGAGAAAGTATGAAAGCTCTGGCTGCTACTGGTTGACAGCTCTGATGACAGTAATAGTTATAACCAAAAAAATAGCATAGTAAAGGGACAGCAATTTGTTGATATTGATTTCAATTCACAATCTTTAATGTTTAATCTTTAATGGCAGAGCAACTCCAGAGGCAGAAGTGAAAGTAATTTTCTGCATCAGTTTTGGTAAGAAATAAAACAAGTCACAATGAAGCTGGTATTTTGGAAGAAAACATCCTGAATTTTTCAGGCTTCACCACAACTGAACTATTAAGGCAATGCAGACACAAGCCATTTTCATTGCTTTTCTTTTCCTTATCAAAATAAAATCTGCTGATTTGGATTTGTTGTGCTTTTTCCCTCCCCCCACAAAAACATCAGTGATATAATTTGTTCTCATCTATGCAATGATAACTTCTCAGCTTTAAAACAAATCTGAAAACTGAGCCTCACCAAATGATAGCACACTGTATTGTGATTGTACAGTGTCAGCTACTCAGCCTATGTTAACTAAAAATGAGTTCTAAATGTGATACTGATCTTGTCAAAATACATAATTAAGATTCCAATAGTTTAATTGGGAGAAGAAAAATGATCACAGAAATGAAGAGCATGGAAAGGTGTTGTAATGCAGCTCATAGTTTTTCTTATGTGCTAAATTTTATGGAGTTATTCTATGGCATGCAGCAGTTTTAGTGGGACATTCTGAATAAGTAATTAGGTGTAAACTTCCCTTATTTCATTTGCAGATTTACATTCCTGTAAATCATTGCAAAGGTCACTTTCTATGGATTTGCAGAGAGGTCTGAATGTCACAAACTATTTGTTACTGCCATACAAATAGTTGCAGGCAACATCTTTATTTTCAGTTCACTGCCTTACATTGTTGACTTTTATCTCATCAAAATTACAGCAAGAATAAATGAATTGATGAGCTAAAAATAAAATGAACATTATGTAAGTAGTTCGGCTACAAAATATTGCATGTATATTTAACCATGTCTTCACAGTTGTGTTACCTTGTGACAATTTTGGAACTAAGAGCAGTGCAGGGTAAAGATGCCTTTCATTTCTAAAGAAAGCAGAACCGACCAAAAAATTTTTACTCTGGAAGGTTTTGTAATAAAAATATTTCAATAGTCTGCTAATCAAATCTGTTCATTTTACAAGAAATGTGTTATCAATTTGTATGACATTGCTCCTTCTGCAAATTTAAACTCTGAGATTTTAAAAAATAAGTTGTGGGGTGATCTTCATCAACATAATATCAATATCACTAATATAACTTGATACACTAATATCAAGTGTATTAAAGACAGAGAACCCAACTTCTCTGGTGCTTGTCTAGTAATGAACCTTAGTGGGGGGAGAATAACAGTGGTCATCCACACAAAGTTTTGATGAATCCATGCAAAGATCATTGCCATTAAAAAAAGAAAATGAAACAACTACTTATTATTTAAAACAAAAAGAGAAGAGAACCAATTTTTTTTTATGTAGCCTTCAACAGTCTCCTAGATGTCATTTCTAGTCACAGTAGGAATTAATTTTAAAATATCAGCTAATTAATTGGTTTTAGAAACTATGTTTCTATAGTTACATATTACTCATAGCATTCATGTAAAAGATGACATCAATTATATAAGTCAGAGGGAAGAAAAGTGCCACAAATTGAAAGTGATACTTCAGCTCATTAATTGATTTTTATGTTGGGTCTCAAGAAGAACTTAGGCCAAATGCTGTGAAATTCCAGTGGATAATGACATTTCCTTCTCTTGCTCAAAAATGGTTAATAGTAGTTAAAAGTAGTTATGCTTCCCAGTTGCTTTACTTCAAAATGTGCATAAAAGTGAGTGGGAGAGATGGGGGGGGGGGGTGTTGAATACACATTTTTATATATATTTTTTTAGATAACTGACCCATATTAAAAGAAAACCCACTATGAAGTCACACTTTTAGGTTGCATACTGATTTTGTGAACATAAGATGGTTAATGCTGTTATGTGAATCTAGGTAAATGTAATCATCCCAAATTAACTTATCAGAAAATGGAGACAAAAATTATTATTTGAGGAAAAGATCACAGGAACAGCTAATAGAGGCATTTGCCCTTGCTCTGTATGTATTCCAAAATTTGTCTGTTAATAAGATATTTTAAAAAAGGTACAGATTTTGTTTTTTCTTGCATAGGGAGATTTAGGGTACAATATTGAAATATTGATAAAGACCTCACTTATATCCAGGGTTTTGACTTTAAAACAGTTTTTTTATAAAGTTCTTCTGAGTCAGAAGCACTTTGCTGCCAGAGAGGTAGAGTTGTTTTTTGCTGCCTTCTTCAAGGGGTAGAGAGCAGCCATTATTCTTTGATAAATACTGCAGCAAGTCCCACCTAAAACACATACCTTCTTTTCTTTTTCCTTGATTCTCAGTTTGAAATAGTCATAGTGCTGACACAATTTACAGACTGATAGTTCCAAAGACAGAGGGTTCTTGGGTTTATAATAAATTTGGCAAAGGCAACACAGGTATTTCATACATTGCCCAGCTGCTCAGTATCAGAGAAATTGTGGACAAGAGGCTTGGGAAGTCTCTCTGTTTGATCAGACTCTTGAGATTATCAGCAGGTGTGCTTGTTTTGATGTGAACATCTGTGCCAGACTAAGAAACACCAGCTTAAAGCTGCTGAGTGGTCATCAGATGGTAAAAATGGCTTTTATCCACTTCTGACCTTATCAAGATCAGCTTCTCCCAAGTGAAAGCTTTTACAGCTTTCTTCCAGTGTTTCACAAAGTCTACTCTTTAATTCATTAATTCATAAAGGTTATCTATAATTTTTTAATTTACCATGCTCTCAGAGAGACTTTATTCCAGGTCATTAATTTTTTTTTTTTCCTGAGTAATTGCAACACTCTTCCTTGCATACTCTCTAGTTCTTCTGAAACACTGTGTATAGTCTGTAAAGGATTTAAGACCTCCTAAGCCAAAACTTCCATCCTGAGAAGAGAGGAATAATCCCTTCAAACTATAAGCAATTTTAAGCACTTCAGTCTGACAGTGGTAAAAGCAGCAGCAGACATGTTAACAGCTTTGAAAATAGAGCTATTTTTTTCCAAAATTTATAGCTTGGAATTTTGAAATATATTGCCATTTTCCTCCCAGAAGCTTCACTGTCAGTTACTAAGTAAAACCATCATTAATCACAAGTAGCTATAGTCATGTGCTGATTGTAATTTGGTCACATTGAACAAAAGACGAATGATATAGAATACTATTAGCAATGATGGTTTTAATGTAGACATTTATCATTGATTCAGGTTCACTTGATATGACTTTGGGATAAAAAACAGGGAAAAATTGCCTTGCTGTTGGAAATTTTATTGCTATTAAATCATAATTTTGGCAAAGATGTGCAAATAAAACTGGCAGAGCTTTCCTTTCCCATTTTTCCTCTCCTAAAAGACACAATTACAGAGGACTTAGAAGAATCCAGATGCAGTGCAATTAGAAATGTGAATGCTGATTAGTTGTCATCTATCTAATATCTAATAATAGAAGCACAGTCTTTGGCAAGCTATCTATTTATAGGAGTCATTCAATTTATCCAGCTCATCAGAATAGGTAAGATCCTAGTGGAGGAGAGTTCTATAAGCAATTTTCTGAAAAGGCATATTTATTCCCCCCCTCACCTTATAAAACTCTTCTAAACAGCCCTACATAACAGTGCTGGTGGCACTGAGACTGATGGCACACTGAAGAAAATCTTCATTGTCTAACTTTGTTCTAAGATATGAGCCAGAAATACAAGGCAGTTTTGTGTGGTGCACGAAAAAGAAGAAAAGCAAAGTGGTTATACGTTTTTCTTGTAAAAAATAATATATGCTTTGCATGCTAAGCATAATTTCTCTTCTCTGAGGTAACTGTATAGTTGCAAAACTGGCAGGAGAAACGTAGCATAGAAATGCATCTATAATTCAAAATTATCATTTAACCTTGAAGGCAATCTAGACCTACCTGACTTCACAAATATACACAGACTTGAGACTGAGTCCTAGTTCTTCATCAGGAATGAAATGTACTATTTTACATATAAAAAAACCAGAAAATCAGATGTGTGTCATCCTCGTTTTGGCTTTGAGTTCGAGGATGGAATCCAGGAGTCCCATCTGTGGTTGCAAGAGGGCCAAAACGTAATGGCCCCAAGTCAATGCCGGCAGGCAGGTGCACACTGGGGAAAAGAGGGAGCTGTAAAAGACAAACCTGAGGAATATGTTTAGGAAACAGTTTAAAGGAGATTTAAAGCAGGTTGGGGATGGTGGTGGAGTGGAGACAGAGATAAGGAAATATTCTTAGTATGTTTGTAAAGGTCACAGATCTGCAGGTCACAAATAACATACAGATTCAAATAAACACTTGCAACTAGCACAGGCCATGAAGGTGGGTTTTTTATTTTCCACAGTTTTGTTTTGTTCTGTGTTGTTTTATGCATAGCTGGATGTATCTGCAAATGCTGTGACCTGTGATTAAAGCCTTGTGGAGAGCAATCCATAGGCCAGCATGTGTGAAAGAAACTGTGGTAGTGTTTATTGAGAAGAAAACACTTCAGTATTCAGTAGCAAAGTGGGAAGTGAGGTCTCTGTAGTCTTTTTGGTTAGTTGTTCTTTGAGAATTTTAACTCTTTTTCATGTTTGTACAGGGAAGGTTTTTTTTACCCAATATTAGGAATTATTTGTCTATTAAATTCTATCCTTGTTTGGGAATAAAAATCTGTTTATTAGCCTAAATAAAATCTTGAGTACTTTTTCCTAAGCTTGTGACCAGATATCGCTGTCGTGTTTGAACAACATCCTTGCACTCCCTTGCTGTTTGATGACTTACCACAGTCAAAGTTACTGAACACTGAAGATGAACTTATCAAATAGCCTAATCAAAACTTGTCTGTTTTTAGTAGTTAGATTTCCCCCATTTCAATATAGACATTGCATACTTCTTGTTCTATTGATAAAACCATTTGGAATGCATTTCCACATTTTATAAAGAACGCCGCCTTGAAAGACATTACTCGTGAGCACATTTTTAGCTTTGGAATCAGCTGTTCAATGCACTATGTGTGACACTGAATAATCTTTAAGATTCCTGCTAGCTGGCACTGAAATGAAATCTTCAGATCCCTTGTTTCCACTTTCCTGCAGGACTCCCTGAAGATTACATGGAAAAAGGTTCTGTCCTGATGTGTAACAGAGCTCACATAAATGCTCCAACCCATGGTGACATTGGTGAGCTCCAGTGATATAGCATGCTGCATAAATTTGTACACACTGTATATAAAGTTTAAAGAATTTAGAGCTTTTTATACATCTTTCTAGGATGTCAAGCTGCCTTGCTGCATGGGAAAAGGCATCTAGTTTGTGAGTGACGGCACAGGGAAGTACATGCTTTTCATGTACCCTCTGATGACAAAATGATCAGAGTGATCTGGTCCATTACAACTTTTAAAGTTGTGGGAAGTATCCTGTAAGCCCAACCAGGTCATATGCAAAGACATCAGCAATTCTCAAGTCTCCTCTAGAACCCTTAGAACTTCCAAAGCAACCAAAACTGACTTCTACTACTTATTTCTATGAGGCAGGGGTTTCAGTGGGCAACAGCTCCGTTTCTATTGTAATGTCTGATATGCAAACGAAACAACGATCTCAAAAAGAAAATTTTTCACCAATCATACAAGTTACTCAAATTTCTAATTCTCAAAATATATGTTTCTCAGAAGAACTTGCATATTATGCAACTGCTGTTCTGAACTATGCTCTGATTTTTTCAGATCTGGATTTGTTGTTTTGTTGTGGTTTGGGTTTTCTCATTGATGTTTTGGTTTCAGTTTTGTTTTGTTGGGTTTTTATTGTTGTTGTTTCTAGTTTGGGGTTTTTTAAATTGTTGTTGATTGTTTTTGTGTGTGTATGCACATGAATTGGGAAATATAATATTTCTCACATTCTTAATTGGTCTGTCTGACTTTGGTACAAAAAAGACTGTTGTCGTTGTTGAGGAATGATGTTTCCCTATTTTTATCACCGTGCCTCGTAGTTCAAAATGCAGTTATAGATTTTTAATTTCAAAAAATCGTGTTAGAGCTGAATTTTAAATTACTTGCTGAAGTCCACAAGGAGGCCCTTGAATTTCCAGTGATCCACCTGATTTTTCCAGATTCTTTGGAGACAAAACATTCCCTTAAAAACACTAATATGCATGCAATTGGACTAAGTAGAACCTGCCCACTGCATCCAATTTTGCCCAGTGCTTTCTATCTGATCACAGGAGAGCCAGCAACCAGTAACTGCACTGAGTAAAAATCCCTGAACAACCTCAAGGCTCTGATGATTTACTAAAACCTTTAACAACACAGTTTATGCTTCTTTATATTTTTCTTATCGCTACCGCAAGTGTGATTTATATCAGGAGTGCCTGTGCCCACTTTGGAAATATAGTCTTATGTTGTGCAATCACTTCCGAGCTGTTCTGCACGCTGTGTACTTTGATGAATAATACTTCACACAGAGACATTCCCAGCAAGCACAGAATTTGGGAGGGAGAGGGAAAACCCAACCCTGACTACTACTAAAATTGTTTCTGTTCTCTGGTGAAGGTAAACACCAGTTTGTGTGCAGTGATATTTTTTTCAGTGCACACTTCAGAAAGGCCTTGGTGGCTGTAGGATACTGTGCTCTTGCCCTTTCCTAAACCCACAACAAAAGGATACATTGCTGGCACCCATATCTATAATACTAAAGGTCCTATTTTACATGCCAGTTTAAAATAACCCCTGGGACAACATGAGTGTATTTAAAATCCCTGCAATGTGTTTAACTGAAAGAAGTTGGTGACATGATTGACAATCACTACTAATAGGATTAACCTATGCCAAAATTTCTGTTTGAACAGGCAGAATGCCTGTACTAAACTGACAGCTTGAAGGCCATGGAAAAGTTTGATTAACTTCCTACAGATATTTGATCAGTGGCCATGTGAGCTAAGGCTTCACATACTAGGAGCTTTTCAGAAACTTCTTTCCTTCTTTTATTATCTTTGCAGGTTCCTTTTACATATACAGCCTGACTAAAATAATCCTGGCAAAGCTGCAACCTAATGCTTGTAATCTCCCAACTTGCCTAACCTTCAGAAAAAAACATTGATAGTGTTACTTCTTGTAATGACCCTTCATTTGAAGATGCCACTTATGCCTTCAGTTGTTCCACACTCTTATTTTATGTTGAATTAGTCTGTTCCCTAAAACATTAAGATTTATGGTTCACTCCTTTCTTACCGTCTCCAAATTAGCAGTGGTGGCTGATGATAGTAATTAGTAAAAGTGGCATATTTTTGTTGTTATTGAAAAGAATTAATCTTTTGTTGTGATTTTCACCTTGTAGGTAAAATCAGAATCTCAGACCAAGAGCAAAAAAGCTTTTAATTTTCCTAGGCTTTGGGGGTTCTTTCATAGTGATTGTCATAAGCAGATGAGTAGATATTAAGCTATCACAGTGGCACTATGTATAAGACACAAGAAAGTTTTTCTAGTGGGGTGTTAAATTAATTGCTACATCAGATGGTATTGTGTGTGGAATTTAAGGCTGGTCAGGAAACAAGAATTCAGTTTTGGCAAATCATATTAAGATTTCTGGGCTAGGTTTTGTTGCACACTAGAGAAATCTCACATGTTTTAAAGCTAGTGAAATGAGAAAGTGAACCCGGATTTCCTATATCCCTGAACTGTGAGAACCAGCCTCTAAAATCAACCTCCTAAAATATTAAGTTTGTGCTGTCTCATATTATCTGAGAACTGACTGGCCATTAGGTTCACCTGGAAGGGGAACCATATTCCACTATTAGTCAGAGCTGGTGAGAGAAATCTCCTGCTTCCATTTTTCTGAGAAGCCAATGAGAAAATGATTTAGTCTGATTCTTCTGCAGTCTAGGTGAGTGTTCTCATGGCATCTTCATCTACCATCAAAATCCTGAACAGCAGTCTCGGTTTAACTACTGGCAAAAATTGTCTTTTCAATGATGGTAGCAAAGAATTTACAAAATGACAGGCAGCAAAAAGTGTATTCCCACCATGATGGATGGAAATGTTTGCTTATTAATATGTATTTTCCACCATGTCAAGGAAATCTTAGCCTCTCTTCTCTGTTCCTCCCCCTTGGACTCCTCCATCCTTACAATTTGCAAGCTTGCACTGAAACTGCAGCTTCCTGAAACCCAGTGTGATTTTTGTGTGGGTGACAAAGTTTACATGGAACTTTTTGAAAATATATCCTTTGATAGAATTTGCTGCTGTGACTACAAGGTACATTAAACAATTTTTAAAATCCTTGAATCTAAACATGTTATTGGACAAAGTAGAGTAATTTAGAGTTATTTATTTCTGTCAGTACCAATTTTTCTGTGTTATCTTCTTTTAAGAAATACCCTCTTGATGTATATAAGGCTGGACAAATGATTTTCATTAATCAATTTTTTTTTTGAGACATTCTAGAGGTGACAAAACTACTGTAATAATATTAAATGCCATTATATAGTATAAGCCCACAAAACCTAGTCAAGAAAAACAGATCATTAATTAGTTACAAGAGGGAAAAATCCAGTGAATTTTCTGTGTAATAGTTACAGATCATAGGTCTATTTTATTTTTATATCTCACGAGATAGGAAAATGGATCAACTATTTGCTGATAAATTATTTCATTTTCTCAATATATAAGAATGCATAAAAAGCTTCCAATTCCTGATTTGTGAGCTATGAAGAAGCTACAAGAGAAATGCTTTCCCTAAAGGTCCTTGGATTCAGCACTTCTCAGTCTAAATATTCTTTGGCTCTTTGCCATTCACTGGCTTTATCAATCATTTGCACTTCTATAGCACTTTGCAAACACTATTAAAATTATGTCTTGCCTCATTCCTGTGTGAAAGGTAAATATCATGCCATATTCATTAGAAATGTAGATAGATTTATGTAGATACTAGAGAGAACACAGTTAACCAGTAAGTTTTCCTACACATATTTGTGTTTTTCCCTCATTTTGTATTTTTACAGAGAACAGGATTTCCATGTCATTTATTTAACAGATGTGTTTACCTTTACAGATTGGGCCCATTCTACATTTGTGGCAATGTATACAACTATACAGCCACAGCATGATGACTCTCAATTGATGTTGGTATAATCTGTTTGAAATTATAATGCCATGACAGGCTGTGTTCCTCAGCTTCTGCCTGGGACACAGTTAGCACTCCTGCAGTAACCTTCTGAAGTACCCTAATCACTCAAGGGTATTAAAGTAATGATATTGCCCATTGAAAAATGAAACATGGGTGTTAGCACAGGGTTCCTGGGCTGGAACTTGTTACTTGCTCGTATTGTCAATTTATATGTAATGTCAGAACTGCCCACTGTTAAATTATTTAGATTATATAATAGTCTTTGTAAGATATGCATGGAGAGAGTGGGAGAGAGCATGCTATAAACATATATATGTGTATATATAGTGGAACATCTGCTGTACATTCAGGTTTATGTTTTTCTTCATACACATTAAAAGACATTTTTACTCAGAGATTGCATTCTGGAATCAGTAAGACACAAAAAGCAAGATTTTTGAAGTTTATTCTTAAAGACTTATAAGAATTGATGAAGAAATATTCTTCCCCCTGCCACAGAAGTGACATTTTCTGGACCATGTTGAAAGTGATGTGAGAGAGGAAAAAGATGGGAACACACAATGTGGTTGCACTTTGTCTTCATCCCTGCATGCCATGCTGATCCCTGCCAAGACACTGGAGCAGGCTTTTCCCTCCTGCCCCCCAGCCCAGGAGCCCATGTCCAGCCCTTGTTCCCTACAGGCTGCTGGTCCCAGCTCGGCCCTGGTGCTTCCAATGAACAAAGGGAAGTTTTCCCTAAGTAGCAGGGGAGATGAGTCTGTTACTTTGAGGAACAGGATAAACAAAGGCTTTACTTAAGGAGGCTTCCCAGTCTTTTACTTGGCAGCAACTTTCTCCCTTTGAGAAAGCTGAAGAGGCTCAGCCAAGACCTGCTCATCTTCTGTAAATTATGAGTTTTTCTGTTGTTGTGGATTTATCTCATATTCCAAGCATGTTTGCTAGATTACCTTTATTACCAAGAATTTAAAAGCATAAGTGTTGTGAATGAGGAAATAAGAAAATAGAAAACATCTGATGCCAGACCAAAGTACTATTTTACAGTTGTGACTGCTATGTTTGACCTGCTAAATTGAATACTAAAATGGGGCCAGGTAGGTCAGAAGTCCTGTCTTGCATTTCTGGCTTCTGATTTAGAAGAAATAGTAGCAACCCTCTCAGTCAAATTCACAATAACAATGCCATTAAGTAAAGGATCAAGACCTCTTTTCTTTAACCTGCCAGCAATTTGTCTTGGAATAAGTGGTAATTGCTAGCCAAGATTTGAAAAACATTGCTTATGATTTTTTCCCCCTTTGGCATTGAAAGTCTTTTTCTGTCTTCTCCCCAGCAAGCTAACTCTTTGAGTAATATATATATTTATTATTATTTTTATTAGTATACATTTAGTATCACTACTGCCTATGGCAGTTTTTTTATATGTACCACAGTGTAGATAAGTTATCTCAATTGCTATCTATAACATAATAAATTCTCAGACAGGATTGAGAGCGAGGTCTGTTTGGACCTAGTATCATTTAAGCTGAGTGCTATGAGTTTTAGTGCTTGATTTATATAAAAATGTTATGAAATGATCATTAATTTCACTAAGGAAAAAAATCTCTTTTCATGAAGAAAAGTAAGATGTCTTATTTTCAAGTCCAGCATTTTATTTTTCAGTTCTGCCAACAAGCTCAAAAGTAGTTAATCATAGAGCTCTAAAAGTGAGTATTCTGATCTTCCTGTAAAATCTGATTTTATTGCATATTTCTTGCAATATAATAAACTCCATTCTTGTCAGTCATTAAGCCCTCTTCCACATTCCCAACTGCAAAGAAGATATTTATGATACAGGTTATTATTCCTCATGCCCTACACATAAAGTGTTGGAAAGGTATTTTTTTTCCCTTTAGGTGTTTTATTTTTTAAGACAACCACCCAGTCCACTGTGACCTTACAGAATAGACAATAGAAATTTCACTCTATTTATTTCCTGGGAGTTCCTTTCTCCTGTTCAAACAAAAGACCAGGAAATATATACAGAAGAAAATATGACCTTCACGGGATATTCTTTTTTACAAAGAATATACTCTCTACAATTTTACTGTACTTCAGAGAACATTTTGATCTCTGGAAAGGAAACAATGCCAGTGAGGTTGTGTCATCTGTGCTACACGGGGTGGGTAGACAAGACAGGCCTGAACTAAACTCAGATGAGAGGAAAATGCAAGCTGAGCAAAGCACCTAACTGCTCCATGAGAAAGGAGCTACTTTCCCAGTTCTTATGTGGATAACGGCAGTTGACATCTGCCAGTCAATTCTTTCACACCTCAAAGAGGTAGGGCTATTGAGATGAAGCTGCAAACAAAAGGGAAAGTTTTCATCAGGTGTGAAGCACATGAGGGAGACATAAAACTCTTGTGGAAGGGTGGAAATGCAGCTGTGGAGGCAGGGAAGTCTCTCTTCACCCAGTATTGCTGCAGTAAGGGCACAAAGTATGAAGCCACAAACTTCATGAGTTCAGCTGCCTTCCTGATCCAACCAGGAAAATCTGTTATTCCAGGTATTAGAATCAGTGGTTAAATACAGTGGCAATTACCCCATGGGTAATTATGTTACATATGAAAAATAAAATTGTATCAAAATTGATTTTGCATCTATTTAGTCTATAAATCATACATATTATGAAAGTAAATGAGCAAGTACAAGGAGGGGATGATTCTAAAAGTGAATACAGAAAGGTATGGTATTTTGGTATTTTGATAAGGTATTTTATAGCCTTTCCTTGCATGTATTTCTGATAATACTTATATATTCTCTCTGGCACACCACTTTCATTATTTTCCTATCACTTTATTGATATATGTAACATGCACTATTGCTTTGTCATGCATTAGCCACAGCACCACAATTGGACTTACAGCTGTTGAGTCCATAGATAAATTTGATGCAGCTGGATGGGGGTAAACTTGGAGTGAAGTTATTTTGAGTAGGTATGATGCAGTACATTTGATCTTAAAACTTGCTATAAACTAAACAGAATAATATTCTCCAAATGTGTGATTAGAGCTTGAGGGCTACATTTGAAAAGATGGGGGGGGGGGGGAAGTTGCATGAATAAATTTTATAATTGGCAGCAGGATTTCAGTATTTATGTCCCCAACACCATTTAAATAGCAATAATAATTAAAAAAACCCACATTCACTAATTGCATCAAAAGTGTAATAATAAGTTTTCAAAATTATCCTTTCCTCTGCTTTCAGATTTGGATTAATCGTGGGTCATGTGCAGTATTCTCTAAATTCAGTTAGCAATCTATCATATATTTCTTCTATTTCATGGCAATTGATAACTTTTAGCTATGTAACTTTGGAGCAGATCTGTTCCAAATAACAGAATCTGCTTAATTCCCATGATATCACTTAGGCCCTGATCTTGCAATCACATTTGCACAGATGGACTCCTGTATCCAGACCGAGCCCACATATGCCAAAGAGGCTCCAGACAATGAAGGCATTGGCTCATGGAAACCCAATTGCAAGATCAAGACCCTAATTCCCTTTAGTTTTGTCTCTTCCTAATGAGAGCTGTCAATTACTTATAGTAATTAGGTGGGCAATGGATGTTAATAGGATGAGATTTTAAATATGCAACTTTAAAATTATGTGAATAAATCATACAAATTTCTTTGCCTGTCTTTTACCATATGTCCTCCTTTAAATCTATATAATTTGTTTTATATCTGTTAAAAAAAAGGTACATGATATAGAGGCACCACAGTTGACTTTGAAGAACTTTAAAGGTGAGATAAAACTTTCAATAACAGCCACAAAAAAGAAATTTTAGAAAACAATGGAATTGTTTGATCTGAAAAGAAGGTTATGTATTTTCTAGTAAGGATGCTCCACTGTGTTATTTCTTTTTTTACGTTGTTAGTACTCACTTATGCAACAAAAGTTTCTACAGTAAATGGCTTTTAATTTGTACATCAGAGGGAATGAGATTGCAATGCTTATTTTGGTTATAAGGGCATAATTCACCCTTATATTCCTTATGCTTAAAGTTGGTGTCATTTATTAACATCAGTAGAAATCTAATGGGATATCTTTCATTTCCACATAAAACAGATATCATGCAAACAGTTGTCAGTAAAATGTAGATTTTAATCCATTTTCCTGAATTTAATGCAACCTTATGCAAATGACATATTATAATATGCCTAGTTAGTATGCTGGGCACTGGATGTCTGTGGTGGAGAAAACAAGCTTAAGTTAAGCAGATATGCCTTCACACTGCAGAATGCTCAGCTGCCAGATCAGGTCAGCGCTAGAAAATTACAGGCTCCAGTATTTTCAATAGAGTCTTTGCAGAGAGCAAACCATTAAATAACTGCACAGATCTGTTCATTTCTCTGAGCAGAGGCAATAATTGGTAACTCTTGTCATTAGGTACAAACACTGTGTTCCTCTAAGAATAGCCCAGCGTGATTAGCTCTCAGTAAATCAGCTGTTCCTTCAGGAACTCTCGAGTGGCTTTTCCTCTGTGCGCATTTGCAGATAAAGGCACTGTAACTGAGCACAGCTGATGAGTCACCTCACTGAGTTCTGTACAACTGTTCCAAAACAGTTCATTGTTTTCTAGAAAAAAAGAACAAACTTCTATTTTTAAGAAAGTCTGGGTTCACAACATTGTTATTAAGGGAAAGCTCAGGCAGACATCTTATAATCGTAGCCTGTGACATGAAGAACACTCCTGCTGCAGCCCAACAGCAATACTTAGTCTAAAAATGCTTTTTTTGACATTGTTTTTCTATCTGTTGGCTTTTCTCTCTCTTACCTAAATGCAGAATTCAAACTGTGTTTTCTTTCCTAAATCACATTTTATTTCTAGGGATTAGGAGTGATTCAAAAGCAGCTGAAAGAAGAATGCAGCTGGAGTGCTCATCTAGTTCATGTACAATAAGGACTCTTAGCACTTCTGCCCATTCCTGGTGTTTTGAAATGCAATAGTTCAGCAGGCTATTCAATTTACACTTCAAATAACCATAGATACACACACCTAATAGATCAAGAGTTTAAACTTTCATTTAAAAATAGACAATGTGGTATCTCTGCAGTATTGAGGAGTCACAAAGGATGATAAAAATGTATACTTGAGCTAAACCACGTACTGTGTCTTAAAATTATTAACTAGAACGGATAAATTTAGATATGGCTACTGGTGTACTACAACACAATACTTAAACTTGAAGCTCTGTTGGCTAGAACTTAAATGTTTCTAGCTTGTTTAATATTGACTTAGAAATCATCAGAACTTTACTGCTCACAAATGAAATAATTGGTTGGAATATTTGTTTAACTCTTAGACACTAATGCCAGCTTTATGATTGCTAACTGAGTAGTTGGGTAGGATCAAAATCTGGGAATTGAGGAAATAAAGCTCATCAGTCAGAAAAAATGGAGTGTAATTGATTCTGTCTTTGAGCTGGGAAATAGACTTCTTGACTTCAAAAAGTTCTTTGTACTGCTCTGCAAAGATCAGACTCTCAAACGCTAAACCTTAACACTTTTGCAAGCAGTAGGATTTTAATTTTCACAGTGAATGTATTATGAATTTATGAGGTTTTTTAGGATGGTAACTGGGGCAAACTTGCTTGGTAAAATGATATATGTGAGCATACAGACAGAAGTGTTGGTAGTTAACAGCGTTCTTTGGAATAATAATTAAAAATACCACAACTGTAGATGTTTTCTAAGAGATCAAATCAGGTGAAAGAGAAATGACAATGGTGGAATCGAGAACTGCTCTGAAGAGTTGAATAGACATCAATATCTAAACAAGACCTACAAAAAATTGGAGAGTGACTTTTTACAAGGGTAAGTAGCTTTAAGGGTAACAGCTTTAAACTGAAAGAGGGTAAGTTTCTGGAAATTAGGAAAAAAATCTTTACTGTGATAGATGACAGGTTGCCCAGGAAAGCTGTGGATGCTCCATTCTTGGGACTGTTCCAGGCCAGGCTGGATGTGGCTTTGAACAACCAGTGCTCAAAGACCAGTTGTTCTAGTGGAAGGTGTTGCTGCCCAAGACAGTGTGTTGGAAGTAGATGATCATTAAGGTCCCTTCCAGCCCAAACCATTTTACAAGTCTATGTTTGCATCTCTTGAAGGAAGATGTTAATTGTTTGCAACACAGAGTTATAGGCATAATGAGGAGGAGACTCTTATTCTTCCTCTTTGAAGCTTAAAGTAGAAAATAATATTTTGTTTGCCATTCTGCATGAATCAGAAAATTTCTCTTTGAAAATGTCCCTTGGGCTTTCATTTATGCCTTTGGTCTGCTGCATTTAGGCACCAGTAATTCAAGAGTCCATAAGATTTCACAGGAAGAATGATGAACACTATCTGCCTCTTCATATTCAGATTTTTCAAGGCAAGGATGTAATAAAATCTCATAAACAGAACAATTACCAAATAACAGCTGACCTTTTAAAACCCACTGTCTATACAGGGAGGCCATTGAGCATTCTTACAGCTGGAAAAGAACATGCTTAATTTTATTCATGGATGAATGTCCTTGTGTTGACATTGTCCTTTACCTTAAATAGCTGTCTTGATACAGTTATGCATTGTAGCCATGGCCCTGTTCAGTATTTGCTTCATTCAGATAGAGCTCAAGCTTTTTAACCTAATTTATTTAATTTTCCTTCTCATAGAACTGATCTTCCCTTTTCTTCTGAAACCAGAACATGTTACTCCAGTTGGTATCTTCTCAAGATCTCTCACACAGCATACAGTGATTTCCCAGGTTCCTTGTCTACTGAAAATGGTAAATGTGGTGTTCATATTGCTGTAGTTGAAAGTGAGAATACAGGGTTGTTTGTTTCAGTAAGTATCTCCAGGTTTTGTTTTTTTTCATTTTAAAACCTTCAGCAGTTAGGTACCGTTTTGAGATGTAACACCTTGGTCAGTTTGGCACTTTCACAGCTTTGCACATCTGAGGGAAACAGACTGGAGTTGCAGTAAAAAATGAGATGTTATTGGTGTCTTTCTGTCAGCAAACAGGTCTTGAACCTTGGAATTTTTCCCTTCCTGGATTGTCTTTCACCCTTCACAGTCTAGACTTATTAACTTTGCACACTGCAAAGTTTGTATTTCTAATCTGTGTAATCTTAAGGAAAGACACATGTTGACAGGTAGAGAAAATATTAAGCTCAGTTGGTCAAGTATCCATTTATTTTATTATAGTTTCAAAGGAAAACAAGGCTTACAGGGTTATGCTCTGTGGCTACGTGTATGTGGTACACACATATGTCAAATCTGTGTCCCCACTTGTTTTTCCCACCTACAGAAGAACTTTTGCATTACTTTCCTCATTCTAAACAAATTTGACCAAAGGGTAATGTTTACAGATTATGAAGTTCCTGTAGGATTTTGGGTAAGTAGGTAAGGGGCTTAAGAGTGGGTATCAATCCCCTTCCAACTATGGAAAAAACTGCACTGTGAATTCAGGCTTTATGAGACTCCAAAGACCCCATTCTCTGGAGAAATGTTTTATGAATGCTCAACCTTGGAAAAGTTCCAGCAATAGGTTATATGTTAGACTCTGATGTTCATAAGAAAACTAATTTCCTTTGTCTTGGAGCTCAGGGACCCATTTTGTAAACTTTGTTAGAATTAAGCAAAACTGTGTCCTAAGTATTTGACTTAAGTATTCTGCTCTCCCATCATCTAGATATCTCTCTCTTGAGTTCTTCTAAACTCTTGCTATTTCTTAGTCTGAGTAATCAATCACAATATACCTAATGCTTATACAAAATCACAACTTCCACATCTGGCTGCTTACCTTTGCATCTGATGATTTCTCTGGAGAAACTGTATAAATTTAAGACAGAAAATAAAGTGTATTGTAGAAGTAAAGGCATCACTAATATACCTAAAATACTTATAATTCAGAGAAAAATATATATGGTCTTTATTCTTGGGGTTTAGCTGAGGATTTATTTAAGGAGCCAGAAGAGAGCTGACAATAGCGTAAAAGGAGCAGTAAAAAGAAGAATCACAATTGTACAATATGAAAAGAGAAGTAGAAATGAATAAAACTCTCAGTCAAACTCATGAGTTTTTGTAGCTCAGGAGAATGCTGTGGCTGTATCCATTCCCCCAGGCTTGGTCATTAGAAAACTTTTTACTTGTGAAAAGTGTGTAAGATTGTATTGTGGCTATGGTAAAGTGCAAGGCACAGAACAAGGGAAGGAAGGCTTTTAGATCAGCTAGAAAGCACACATGGTGCTCTGTGTGCTAGTAATTTTTAACAAATATCTGAGCTGTCATTACTGGAAACTTTCTTCTGTCCAAGAATTTCTGTATCTCTGACTTTTCCCACCACTTTTTGTGCTTTTCTTAGAGAATTAAAGATCAAATAAATAAACAGCTCTTTCTATTAAATTTTATTTGCACTGATGTTAATTGGGCAGGGATTTGGGATTTTGCTCATTGGTTGTAACTTGTGCTGTCTCATGTGGTTTTGCTTTTCTTATTTTTCTTATTAAGCTCTTTTTTTTTTACTGGAAGGCAGACACTGGGAATGTTGAACTGCCTGTTATGGCTGAGTTGTATAAAATGAACTGAGACCTGACCTTTTCATGCTTCCTATAGAATTAAAAGCTATTGTAGAAGAATATTTATATATTTTTATTTTTTTCTAGTACATGTAACCACCCTGTAGGAGTCTTCCTCCACAAACATACTATTCCATGAAACCTCTCTCTCTTCCATACCTCTATGGCCGCCTATCCCAGGTGCATATATATATTTTGCTAAACTCTTCATCAAATGTAGAAAAATCAGAATCAGAAGACAAAAAACTAGGAACGTGATGGACATTTTGACATACAATTGTTTATTTATTAGAGATTAATTATCCTTTTATTACCTTCCCAAGAATGCTTATTGGTCCCAAAAGGAGACTGGAACAGAATGTCACTCACAGCCATTTCCCTGATTTGTTTTTATTGTTGAATAAGGATTGATTTGGTATGGTGCAGTGAAACACCTTCAGCAGGAATTGTACTCCCAGTTGCAGGAATGAAGCAGGGAGACAAGTTCCCTATGTTGCATGGTCTTGCCCTCATCTGAAGAAGAGAGCCACCTATTCCTATAAAACAGTGTCAAGTCTAAAAATAGCCAGGACTAAGAAGCAAAAGAAAGGTTTGCTTCCTGCATGCATGCATCAGTGAACCAGTGCATGTCCCATATTTGTTTATGTAGTAGTCTTACCTTTATGTGATTAGTTTCTGTTATTTTATCTGCAATAATATTTACATTATGAATTAAATCAGCAGACATCAGTTTTTTAACAACTTTTAAAAAGTTGCTCTTCCCCCTCCCAGTTTTGAAGAACTTGCCTTCAAAACTCAGCCCTCCCTGTCATATTCAGGATAACACTATTCACTATTGTGTGTCCTTTGCATGAGATTCTGATAAGAATTTGTTGCCTTGTTGAACACAAAGACCGAACTCTTCTACACCCCTTAATGGTATTCTGGTATCTATTTTTGTGATGTTTTTGATTTCCATGTGAATCTGAGCTTATGATGAGCTATGTGCCTTCTCACAGCCTGTGCCCAACCTGTCCAATCCCAATTGTCCAATCAGTATCCAGTAAACTGTGAAAAATCCAGTTGTTAAAGTGGTACTGACTATCAACCTTTTTTTATGTTCAAATCTCAACCTTTATAAATATTCCTGGGTATATTAGTTAGATGGACACTGCTGTTAGTTTTCTGGGAACAGTTTGTGTAGATACAGAGGTTTACAACTCCTTGCTATCAGAAGAGGTGTTGACAAGGAAGGTTGAGCTTTTTGAGAGATGACAATATTGGGATTTGTTTAGCTTCTGACTGGAGAAGGTCTGTTTGCACACAGGATTCTTTCCAGAGAGGTCTGCACACACAGCAGCCCTGTTTGGAAATCTGTCAATGCACAGGCATCTATAGAAATGCCTGGTTTCCCTTACAGACTGTGACTGGAGTGGAACAGACTAACTAATCCATCAATTCAGTTTGAGCTTTGACGTTGGGCACCATTATCAGGCTCCATGGAAAATATGTCTTCAGCTATGGGAAGGAAATGAATAATCTTAACGCCTTCTCAGACATGGAAAGCATAGTAAGAATCAGAGGTTTGAACAAAGTATTTTCCATCAGAAAGCTGAGCCTTGAAAGAAGCAGGAACTCTCAGATCTACCAAATTCTGTTGTTATTACTGAATATGCACACATGTGCATGCACATGTACAGAGAGCTTGTAGGCAGTGGAAACCCTAAGCTTTTATAAATAAGACTTCTGAACCATCAGCTAGCTGGGACCTGGCGTTTTGCTGGGGGTTTGACAGTGGGGAGACAGTCATCTATCTTCCATAGCTGATTAGAAATTTGCTGTAGATTGCAAAGTTAGTTTCAATTATTTCTTCTAAAAAATATTGCTTCACAAGGCAGTCTTCCTTTAACATGTAAAATTTTATGGGAAAAAAGTACTCTGAGACTACTTATCAAAGACACCTTGAGAATTTTTTTATTGAAAGTGCACAGAATTTATGCTTATATAACTTGGTAATTGCAAGTACCTAAATGACCTGGAAGACTGTGCCTCATTTTAGGAAGAAATTTAGCCTCCAGATTGTCCAACTTGCCCCAGATTCCCAGATTTTATTAAAGAATTCCAATGCTTTCAAACTTGCACATTGATTATAACTGTGATTTATTTTTACTTTGTTTGACAATTCATGTAGGGACAACTAAAAGAAGGAATTTGTCCTTCCAGATGTCCTATTCTGCCCCAGATCAGGTGGCTTCAATGCCACATCTGCTCACTCCACTCCCAGCAGTAATTCCTGCCCTGGACTCCTGAGGTCTCCCTTGCTCCCCGTTCTGGCTTCCCTTCAGACCCTGCCCCAGGCCCTTCCTGTCAATGTGATTTACACAAGTCTGTCCTACCATCTCCTGAGGTGTGTTTTTCATTCAGCTGGATAGGTGAAGCTCATGGTGGGACAGAAAGTGCAGCCTGCCTGTGGTGGCTCCTCATCTCCCCAGTGAGAGCTGCAGGTGCCAGTGAACGGGTGAGGGAAGAGGTTTGCTTCTCATTTGGAGAGAGCTCTCAATCACAGGAGGGAGGTTTTCATCCAGGATATCACAGCTGCTTATTTCTCCAGGAGACAAGGTTTAGCTGCCATCAAACTCTTTTTATATTCCCACATGACTCCTAAAAAGTTAATAGTGGGCAGCCTCTTAAGTGAAGGATTTAGGTGTTTTGGAAAATGTTATATTAATATTTTCCAGCTGAAATAAGGAGTTATTTGTGCTAAATATTTCCCTTTTTCTAAGGCTTGGGAAAAGTTTTGAATTGATAGCCTTTCACTAACGTAATAGCGCCATGTCCACAGATGGACAGTTTGATTTATCAACTCAAATCCTGTGGAGAGTGAAGGGATGATAGTAAGAGGAAGGCAGTGGTTGTGGTTATCCTGGAATCCAAAAGCAGAGCAGGCATGTCTCCTTCCAGTAATCATATCCATGCAGAGAGCAGGTCCAAGGAGATTCCTGTCCTGCTTTTGCTGCTGTGTTGTGCACTCACATCCTGCTTTAACACCAGTGAGTCACAATGCTTCATTAAAGTCAACAAGATTTGCAAGAGTTTGCTATTTTTTTAAGATGTGCACAAACCTAGGAATAACATTAGTGCTAATATTGAGACTGAAATAGTCAGTTTTGCAACAATCAAACACAGATTAACTATACTTAGCTCTGCAGGAACATTTAGATCTTTAGATCAAAATGAGACACCTGAGAATAAATCTGTTGTAACTTTTATTTTGATCCCAGAAAGATCTTGGAATGAATAGGAAGCTTATTCTTATTTCTGCATAGTATGGAATAATTGATTTTCCTATGGGTGATAATTGAAAAGGTGTTAGCCATAGCCTTAAAGGTCACAGACCAAAAGTAATATCTTAGAGAAAATCAAGCTGATGTTCCATGAATTAATTCGTTTCTACTTTAAAGTGTATATTTAATAGCATATGATGCTCCCTAACGTTTAGCAGGTACATGTTTTGATTCCATTGATTCAGGTTTATAGTTAAACACATCCATTTACACATACTGCTTTAAACACTGCAGGATAGAAACACTATTCATTTTATCCATCTTAAATTTTTTGCATTTATTTTCATCTTTTCCTGCTGTGCTAAGGTCCTCAGAAACATTAACATTTTTGATGCTGTAATGTAAATGAATCACCTCAACATCATGTTGTCAGTATTTCTCTCGCCCATCTCCACAGTACCTTGGCTTCCTCCCCACCCTATTAGCTTAACTCACACCCCCAGCATTGCATAGATTTTATCAGTGGTGTTTAAATACACTGCTGTTACTGAGGGGTTAAGCAGGTAGGATGATTGCACTAATAAAAATTGATAAGTAGTCAGGTTATCCTTCCTAATTTATTGCCATGGCAACAGACAGCACATGTGGCTTGTTGCTGAAGAACAGAATGCTAATAATCAAATGTGTCTTACCCAAATGAATATATAACACAGCTTACTAATACAGTGCCTTGACATTGTATACATTACTGAACAACAGCATGCATTAATTCTGCATCTAAGCTCCTTGATGCATATGCTCTGGAGAACAGGAAAAATGAAAAAGCACGTCTGCTACATCAAAGCTCTTCATTAAAGTAATGTATTTTAAATAGTATATACAGTGAAAGATCCAATTCTCCAACGCTTATCTTGTTTATTTCAGTATGTGGTTGGTATACTAGGAAAATGAAGTAATGCATAGTCATTGTGAGGTGGCATAAAAATAACCAACACAGCATAGGAGTTCAATTAAGCAATAATCTCAGGGAAAAAATGGTCATTACTAGCAGTTAATGGTTGGTTTGTTAGTTAATGGCCCAAGGCAAAGCTGAAAGCAGTTAAGCCTCTAAAAAACTGGTTGTGAATGATGGAAACAATGGTTTTGCTGGGGATTTCCCCCCATTATCATAGTTTATGATAGAAATAATGTATTTTTAAAGTCAGTAGTTTTTACACAGGATATTAGCTGGAAATGTGGTGTTTCAAGGAAACAAAAAATTTTCTACCTAAAAGGAACAAAACCATGCACTTTAGAAACATATGTAGTGTGTATTTTATACATTTATATCCTATATGTATTTGATATTAAAAGTAGAAACTATGCAATACACACATGTAATGTATTAGAGATTATGTATGAGTGTGTCAGTTTGAAAATCTCTGTATCACTGAAAATCCACAGTTTACTGTGTGTACATACATATATTTACATAGGCCCATATATGTATGGACATTCTCTGTGTTCACTTTATACGCACACAGAGAAACACACAACTTTAGCCTTTTTACTGTTGTCTTCTCTATATACTTCAGTCAACTGATGAGGAGAAGAAAGGACATGAGAAAAATTTTTCCAAGTTGGCAAATCAGGTCATCCCACTCATCCCAGCGTTCTACAAACACAAAGCCTTTGGTTTTTCTGAAATCATCAATACCATCATTGTCTCTTAACCTGAGATCTTGTGCCATACTCTTTTACTTTGCACATAATATTTGAATCAATTTCTTTACAAAGTCTTCCTTTCTCTTAAAGGCCACAGGATTTGCTAGCAGAACTAGCTATGGAATCAGGAGGCTTGAAACAGTTATGCTGGGGAATATAATATTGTGTCTATTTTAATCTAAAGCTTTGTAATGTTGAAATGGATATTTTGCTCATGGAAATTGTTGGGATGCAAGTGCAGTCTACTTCCAGAAAGCAAAAGGGTGATGGGGTTTTAATCAACTTCCTGGAGATTTAAAAGTATCTTGATAAACTGAAATGGTCGGTGAAAATTGCCAGGATGTTACAGTAAAATAGCTTTACAGTGAATCTGAGGTAAGGCAATTTCAGATAAGACAGGAAACCATAAAACTGCCAGGAACATAAAGCAAACTATATTTACAGTATGAGTACCATATATTCATTCTGAAAATTTTCATGATTACTGTATAGCATTAGATCACTTATTTAGATGCTGGTGTAGGTAGGGTGCCAATTCTAGGAATGGTGAATTTAGACTAGATTGCATTCTGGTGCCAGCTATTTTTGTACTTGTAAAATAATTTTAAATTGGATATGAGAAAAAAAAAAAAAAAGAAAAGAAAAGAAAAGACCTTTTTCCCAGTATTTCCCAAATGAAAGTTTTCTATAAGATTCTCAAAGGACATAATTCATAATTTTATATAGGAACTTCAAAACTATTTTTCATTTTTGAATCCTGTTCTTACACATGTATAAATATATATAAAAAGAGGTTTTAATTTTTTGACAGAAGTCAAGAAATGAATGGGAAATTTTCAAACAGGTGTATACATTGTCTCAGCTTTGCCTCCTTCCAATTTTTTTTTTCAAAGGAGTCACAGCACTGTACAATAAAATAAAAGAACCACCACTCTGCATATTCTCTTTGTAGACTATGCTCATTTCTGAACACTGGCAATTTTCTGTCCTTCCTGCTATCCAGTAGAATTTTCAGCTAGCACTTTAAGATACTTTTCTTCCTTTCTTATCAGGTATTTGAGACTCACCAGTGAGAGCTGCTTCTCTGAACAGGTGTTACTGGGATTGCAAAGGAAGCTGCTATTGTGTAGGATCTCTCTCAAGCCTGAAAAACAAGTAATTGAACTATGAGACAGTGGGAAGTTGGTGGAGGTGGGAGGAAAGACTCCTTTCTCCTTTTTTTAAGCTACTGAATACTGTTATAAATACTTGTAGCAAGTAAAGAATTCAAAGTTCCTCAGAGATACCAAACAAGTTTTATAGATCATTTTCAACTTGATGTACCATGAAGAAAAAGGCAGGACAACTGGGCTGAGTCACAGAGCCAGGTAGGCACACTTAAAGGATGGGATCAAGAAAAGACTATTTCTAATATTTCCTATAAGAACAAACTGCAGCACTATGTGTTCATGTTACATGAGGCTTTACATTGGGCTCAAAATGTCAGAAGCTACAGTAGTTTAACTACTTGAAGCTGTTAGAGGAAATATTGCCTGCAAGCCCAGAGTCCTATTATCTTTGACAACTATCTGTACTAAAATAGCTCTTCACCCAGTAGCAGTCTAGCTCTTCATCTTTTTAAAATCATTGAGGTTAGGTCTGACCGACCGATATTTCTATCCTTTTTTTTTTTTCTCCTTTTAGAACAGCATTACTAATCCTAGTATTATCACTGCTTTGGTTTTAGCATTTATGGACTAAAAGGATAGAAAATATTTAGTTGTAGTGACATGACACATGACTCATGCAGAAGGGTCTACAAAACATGAACGAAAAGAGCAGCACCTTCCTCAGCCGTGCATCCTAGGAAAGATCTACATCCATTTTCACAGTGCTTTTGACGTAGGAAATCAATAATGTGAAATGTACAGATTGAGATGTCTTCACTTATGGTTTTCTGACATTGGACATCCAAATCATCACAGTAAATGGTTGCAATTATAAAATGCCTGTTAGCTTCCTCAGGGCTGTCTGTATCAACAGGACAGGGTGAGACTGGAATGTTTTACCTCCTATTAGTAAGTTTTATAAATCCCTGATTCACTTACCTGAAAAAATCCTTAGATGATATTACCCTTTCTCATAAAATGTATAGGTGATAAAATAAATTTAAATTATGCAGACTGAACTGCACCAAGTCTGAAGTGAACTTTGTAGATAAGTGTCCACTTATCACCACATAAGTGACTTTTGGAGTTAGGAACTCAGAGTCAGTGTTATATTCTATTTTCTGTGTTACTTAGACATCAATGGCTAAATCCATGAGGGATGGAGGTATTACAAGGATGAGTACCTAAAATAGCACCCGATTCTGCAAGTTCTCCACAATGTAGAGAAAGACTTTTAAAAGGGGACTACGGAAAGCCCAATAATTAAGATGACCACTACTGGAGTCAGCCAGCAGGAAATAAGAATTTAGGGCATTGAAATAAGTCCAGCTGTAAATGAATATGTGCAACCTCCCCTGATATAAGGAAAGTAACCTAGAACAGTCAGGGGTTGTTTTGCTTTTGTTTTTGCTTTTTTTCTCATGTAAGACAACATACAAGAAAATCTAATGCTGTTGAGAGTGTTCTTGTAAGATGTTGAAAGACCCAGGTTTAGTCACCCCTTTGAAAGTGACTTCTTTACCTGTGAGGCTGAATGGTCATATTATTGGTTTCATTATAATGTCTGTTAGATATCAGATCTCAGGGGTTAAACTAGTATAAATGAAATCTTTCACAATCCAGATGAATACTGAAACCATTGAATTATTTACTAAGAGCAGACAGTGGGTTTCATAATTACCTTAGTTCTCCTTTGAGTAAGGCTCAAAACCTCAAAATCAACAACCAGTTCAGACTTTTCTGTAAAAATGGAAGACATCTAGGTAACAATATTTGCAGAAATTTGGATTTCAAGAACCTTTATGGACTTAGACACCTAATGTATCATTTTGAGAGCTAAGCCCTTTTCTGTATACAGCCCCAGGGCCTTACTGTACAAAGATAAAACAAAAAGGCAGCCCTATACCCTGGCTTGAAATATGTGGTGCTCTATACAGTTCTACTTTTTTGTATATAAAATGATAGCTAGAGACATTTTTTTGACAATATTCGAGCACTAATTAGATGACTTCTCATTTTCAGACACACTGAGCAATTACAGAAAAAACCTGGAGTCACTGAACAATGAGTGCACAGGAATACTGAAAAACCACTCCCTTAGAGTTTGCAAAGCACTTTCATGGCTAAAGATGCTGCATAAGTGTTCAGCATTATTAGTGCTATGTGTAGATTATGTTGCCTCAGTTGTTTCAGATCACGTCTAATCAGGATTTTTCAAATAATTCCCCTCTGTGTCTGGAGAGGAAATTAAATCCAAAAGTCTTCTGTACATCTGAAAGTATTTTGTGTTAGAGTTTGAGAGAAGCTAGAGTCAGACATGAGGGTGGGGAGGGGGGAGTTGTATTTGTCAGGAGACAGCAGCCTCAGGCAGTGAACTATTTGTTCAAACAGCAGTGAGAAATAGGAGCGGAGAGTGAGAGCCACATATACAGAAAGTATCAAAACAGGGGCAAGAGACAGAAACATGATTTTGTAAATGAGCAGGGATGGGTAATAAAGAGGAAGCTGAGGAGACAGAATAGTGGAGGCTGGGAGGGAAACAGGGCCTTTCAGTGGGAGCAGGGTAGGTGCTGAGGAGAAATGAAGCAATCAGAAATCGTTTCAGAACTGAGTGCATGACCTTAATTTTGCCCTCTTGTGCATGCACACCACAAGTGTATCTGTCATTATGTAATCTGATGCTATTTTTTCCCCAGGATGGGCTGTGTCTCCGGGCCACCACAGAGCAGGAGGAGACAGCAGCTGTGCAGCCTGGGCTGCAGCGAGAGAGACACCCTGGCTCTTGGGAGTGGGGCTGCACACACAGCTCTTCCTCAGCCACCACAGCCTCTCCTAAAAGAAGTAAAAAAACACTTTTGAAACATAATCCTGACCGTGGCAGCAGTTACAATTTCAGACTAAAACCTGTGCGTGCTTTCTCAGAATACTCTTCTTGGATATATAAGAGCTATGGGGCCTTGGGCTTCTTGACAGAGTAAAAAGCATTTTAATCCCAGACTGCTCTGAAAGTCACAGATCAGGGAAATTCAGGGACTGATACTCAGAGCTGGTTTTCAGTATACTTCAGAGTGCAACATGACACCCAATGTCACACATCAGCAGAAGAGGATAGGACTGAATATTGAGTAGCTATCCAGTCAGGATATATAATCTCCATATACCATACAAAGATGTTATCAGATTTATTTAAAATGCTTTATAAAATATAGATAAGCAGTGATTCTGGGTATACCTTGGAGAAGCAGGGAGGGAAAGGCAATGAGACCTTTCCCTTCTCATGTAGACCTGCTATATATGGTGATGGTTTTTTTGCCTCAAGTTTTTTCATAATTCTCATTTCCTTCTTTCAGTTCACATGCCTTTCTGCCTTATTCAGATCCCTCTTTTTCCAAATTATAGTAGAGAACTTCCAACATTCTCCCCATTGCCCAGGGGCAGCAGGTACAGTATTGGACTCCTGGCACAAGAGAGATGTTCTCAATTCTTCTGTTCAAGGAAATGGCAACCCTTGAGTTTCGGCCAGCCAGAACTGGAGGAAAGGCTCTGCTTCACCCCTACACTCTACATTGCAAGTTACATAGTTTGGGTGGAATTGTCAAATAACTATTTGCCAGGTCATTGTTGAAATGATAATATGAGAAAAAAAAGTAGCCTTTTTGAAGGCAGCTGCAGTTGCTAAAATTTAACAATTTTTTAATCAATTGCAAAAAAAAGAAAATCTTACAGCAGGAAGATGGTGATATCTATTCCACTATAATTACAAAATTGCATAGCAAGGAGCAAATGTAAACACACTGATGAACATGATATAGGCATCTACACAATACAGGAAAACAGAAACAGACACACTCAGAGCAGCAGTTAACAGCTAGTTTCTCCCAGAAGATGAACAAATGTTATTAGCCAAGATTTTTGAGAGATTTTGACAGTCTTCTAGAGTATACATTTTTTTAACTAGAAAAAACATCTCATTTACCTTTGAAGATGTAGTGTGTTTAAGGCTAAGCTGTAATTAATACATGCATTGATTTTGTGGTAGGAATTGAATGCTTCAAAACCAAAGATGTGAAATGGCACAGGGAAAAAGCTGTAATTTAAAAAGAGAATAAAAATAGCTGTGGTATTAAATTTTCATTAAATAGTATTAAATTTGGAGGCAATATTCCTTGATAAGGGGGGATAAAAATGATGATTCTTGGAGAACAGCTGGCACCAGGATGAGGTTTGACATTGGGAGACTGAGAGTGACAAATAGTAGAGAAAGAAAAACAAGTGATGGAGGCAGTCCTGGAGAACAGGAGGCCAGGGTTGGAAGCTAGAAGGCAGATGGGTTTATCTGCTGGAAGGAATACACAGGCTGTAAAACACCTTTAAAATAACATTAAAGTAGCAAAATAGCACAATGAGAAGCTGTAAGATACAGATTAAACCTGCAAGCACAATTTATTGCAGAAGTAACTCCCTAGGAGCTCTGCTGAGTGAAGGAGTCCTCCAGGACTATGAGCAGGAGCTCTGGGGAGATCAGTCTTTAAGGGTGGTCACATAAGCAACCTGTAATTCTTGTGGTTGGAACTGTGTATGTATTTCACCTCTTAACATCGTCTTTTATTTTTCTTAGAGTGGAGTCCAATCTCCTACTCAGGCAAAGAGGTAATACTCATCTCATACACAAGAGAGAAATCAGAGAGACCTTCCTGTACTCGTCTTTAGTGGATGATGTGTGTGTCAGTCTCAGTGCTTAAATTAATCCTGTGCCAATTCTCTGATCTGATGATCTATCTTCATAAGGGAAATCCCTGGTCAATTATCAGCTTCTACTGGAATCATTCTGTTGATTTCAGCAGAGGAGTATGAGCACAGCCACGTGAGAACATTTTTAGTGGATGGTGAAAAATGTGGAAGCAGTTATTGGTGTTCTGAAGGAGAGGTTTTGCTGTGTGCAGCTATTATTCTGAAATCGAGAACAGTGGCTTTGTCTGGGTTAAGGCAAAGAAAAGGCTGTGTCTGTGCTGCTGTTTGAAGCTACCCCTATTTGCAGGTGATAGAGAGTGAAAGGTGGCCAAGAGAGAGACTCCTGGATATGAAGAGATCGCTTGTTTTCAATTTCTGCTTTCATGAATTGATAAATCTCTTGTTATTGGTAAGACTCTATAAATGATAATGATAAGAAGACCTATCCCACAGACTCAGCCCTACCTACTGCCTAAAATAACAATAAAAATAAAAAAAAGGAAGAAAAAATTAAAGCCTCTAAAGAGAAGAAACGGAGCCTAGTGGAAAGGTGTGCTCAGCAGCTCTGTTGTTTTTTCTTTGATTTTTGTTAGGCAGAATTAGTCTTCTGGAATGCAAGTAAATCTTCAAAAGGTGTTTTTTCCTTTGGAATGCAAATTGTTATAGTGATGGTTCTCATACCACTGAGGGAATATGGTAATGTTACTATGCACTGATCCAACTACTTCTATTTACAGAAATCAAATACTCCTACACTTATCTTCATGACCCCCTGTGGAACAGGTAAACATTGGAATTGGAGTTTTACTACTAGGGACACTGAGGCAAAGTTTACAATCCATGGCCTTCCAGTCACTGGTGAATGTGTTCAGTTTCTACTCAAACCTACCCTTGGACAGTGAGTGAGCTGCTTACAGCTGTTAAGACCTACTTTTGTGGGGTCAGTAAATATATATAAAATAAATCTATGAGCATACTTTTGTCATCATAAGCTTGTTCTGAAGATCAAATCGTGTAACTATCAATACTGCTGACCACTGCATCTGCTTGCATCACCTGGTTGGCATTGATCAGTGTTTCTGGTCAGCAACACTGTAAGGAGCAGAGCCTTAACATGCTTCTAGTCCATCTCTAGACACATAGTTAAGAGCTAGGAATAGCTTTGGCTGCCTGAAGGTATCCTGAGGTTGTCTTTTCCTATGCATAACTTTTTTTGAGATTTTTGGATGGCTCCACACACCCCAGAAACGTAAGAACAGGGATCCCAAGTTCATGCTCAGATACATGCTTGACCTTTCTCTTCATCAGTGAAAACACAGTTCTGCAGTATTGGGGCTGAGTCTTTAATTTCTTTTTAATTTTCCTAGGTCTCTGTAACTTGCCTTTGCTACCTAAATTTATGTAAACACACTGAACTTTTTGAGAGACCTGAGACCATCCCTCCGGGGACAGGCTTTGTCTGTTTTAGTTGTGCTTGCCAAGGTTGGAGGCACTGCTGCCAGTGATAAATATCTCCGTTTCAAAGTGAGAAGATGCAGGAATATCTGCTGAGATATATATATATATATATCTGTTGTATGAAATTGGTGCTGTGGAAGAACCTATTCACATATCATGATTTTGCCTGTAGTTTAAATTAGGGAGTGCTTTCCATAATATTTTTTTGGTGCAGTGTGAGAGGAAATCAGACTTTGTGGGAGAAGTTTGTTACTCAGAGGAAGTGTCACTCTTTTGGCACTTGTATCTTCTCATATATAGTTAAAAAATGAGCTGTTGGATCTTTTTCAAACTAGCAACCTTTCTGACCTTAGAAACAGCAGTCTAATAATATTGGCTGTAAATGTATTTATTGAAATAAATGTTTTGTTGAACCTGTAAGTGGGAGAAAAGTTCATGTTTTATTGATCTGTTGTTCACTCTCTTTTGAACTTAGTGGTTTGGTACTAACCCTTCATGCAGATATTGATTATTTAGTAGAACAAGGAGAAAAATAATTGTGGGGGTAGGAGTTTGACAGGCAGAGTTGTTTAAATTTGTTAAAATACACACTGAGAAAATCTGAGAGGCCTTATTCAATGGAAAGACCAAGGCATATTTACATAGAAATGCATTTGATTGTGATTCATCTGAGACGTTAAAATTGTGTGAATGAAAATTTATTAGAAAGGGAAGACCTAATGGCAACAGAGATATAAACTGGAAGCAGAAATCCCTTTCTATCTACAGATAAATAGGTTAACTATTTTAAAATATGTTAAAATGTAAAAAATATTTAAAGGGAACCAATATCTAAAGGTCATTATCAACATTTTTACATCTGTCCTGTCTTAAGTTTGTTCTTCTGAATATCAGCCAAGTTGCTGAGTTTTCAGGGCTAACCCTCAGATCTTCATAATGTTCTTACACGAGGAGAAGTATTGATTTCTTTATTTATCAACTGATTTTATTAACGTGTAGAGTAAGTCAACATAGAATGAATCCAGAATTCACTGCCACAAGGTGCCACCAGGCTCAGTGGGATTCAAAGAATGATTATGCATTTAAATACATAATAAGAACTTCTGTGGTTTCACTTCTCATAAGAATGATCCTATGATCACACTTTCTTATCTTTTAAAGATAAAGCATGACCCCTAAGTTTCAAAGTGGAAATCTGGTTTGCATGGTGAAGATATTTGTCTTATAGGCACATTAATCCTTCTCTTGATATCTCACCTTTTTTTGGTTTTTTTTGAAAGACCACAGATTAAATACTGGATTTGATATATCATCACTGTGATAAGGAAATGAAAATTCTGGTATTGCTATCATATTAGTGTGCATGCTCTTTTTAGGACTTCAATTTGGATTATTTGTTTTGTCTTTGTTCAAGCTGGTATTGTTTCTGGCAAGATTTCATAGTGGTATGTATTGAATCTTAAAGTTATCAGTGCAATCCTGTATCTCTACGCTCAATACTCCAGACTATATTAATTTTTAGAGCTGAATAATTTACACTGTTTTTTTTACGGGTCATATTGCAGTATTTCATGAAAAAAATCAAGGCCTACATGTACTATAGCATAAAGGAAGTATAATATGCACTACTCAGTGAGGAGATCCAGAACAAAAATCTGAGATTTCCCATTTTTGTGAGGTCTGATTTTCCATGTTGCTTGGTTGGTAGAGATGAGGTTTTTTTAGAGATAGGAGATAAGGCATCACATTTGAACTCAGATTAATCATACTCTGTAAAAGTTTATTAAGAGAATGGCCGTGTAGATATCTGAATTATATCATGGAACATAGCAGTACATACACCAATAATAAATTTAGAAGGAAAGCTCATTGGCAGTGTAAAGCTATAAGAACCTATCTTTTTCTTTTCCATTTTTTTGTCTTTTTTTCTTGACAAGATTTTGATCATATGCCATATGTGGTTGTGTGCATAATAAACTGATTGCTATTATTCCTTTATTTGATAATACAAGTATCCACTAGAGAAGTCAGAGTTCCCAAATGTACCTTTTCTCTTTGATAAAAACATATCCATCTTGCTTCTTTAAGTAATATGTGTTGCAGTTTCCTTTACTTCTTCACCAATGAGGTGTTTTTCCTATATTTTCTTTTTTTTTTTTTTTAAATTTATAGAACAGAAACCCTTCCCTATATAAGGGCTATTTATGAAATCTACCTACTAGAGCTACTATGAAATCACCTGAAAAAATAAATGTTATCATGTTGTCCCTGATATTTTTTGTCACTCTAGGCATCATGCCAGGGAGGAGCACTGTGAAGAACTACCAGCAGAGGCATATTCCCTCCAGAATTTCCAGGTTGGGGTGCATAACACAGTTGATCTACCCCTTTGTTTTTGCTTTGCACTCAGGAGAGTGGTTTGTGGAGTAACGGGACCGTAGCATTCCCTACAGCTGTGTGTGCATCCTTGCATCTTTTCTCCTCCTGCTTATTTAGGGAGCAAGCTGCCCCTATGAATTGCCTCACTGGCTTGTTCCTGACTATATAGAACAGACAAGCTTCTTGTGGTCCTATGCTGATGAGGAAGGAATGGTTATGAATCGAGTGCTGAATTAAACAAAACCCAGTAATTGAAAATCAATATTTTTCTCAAGCTGCCATCTGCAGGTGTTTAGCTGCAGACCGCTGATGCAGTAGCTGAGCCTTATGCATGAGAAGCTGAGACACTGCTGGGAATTAATTGGTGAATTAATTAGAATAAAAAATGAGCAAACAGAATGAGGTTCAGGAAACAGGTCTATCTGTATGGATATTTTCACCATAGGAATCTCCCTTTACCCTGCTGTGCTCATGGTGACTATCTGTAATTCTGGGGTAAGAAAGTTCAGAGCAGGCAGTCCTCTGAAATAGCTGTCAGCACTTTACTTAAACATTGAAGACTGTCATAACCTAATCCATTGCTTAAATAGCATGAGTCCCTTTCAGGCATACTGAATAAAGTTAGCAGTCACTTACATGAAGGAAGTAGATCGTTCTATAAAGCATAAACACTTTTAAATTCAGTTTTCAAATTCCCTTGCAGCTGGTTTACATTTCTTTGTAGAAGACAAAAGTAAAAGTGTATTTATCGTTTTGCCAGATACTTCTGAGAATGATAGCATTACAACTGCAGGTGTGCAGATGCCGGTTATGTCTTTTGTAGGCTAGATAAAGCAATAGCAATAGTGTGATGTTTGTAAATATTTACTGCAGCTAAATACAATATTTCTTTACCAAGTTACTCATCCAGACTAACAGGCATATTTAGAGTTTGTGGAAAAGAGGCCTTCTTTTTTTCCCATCTCCTGTCATGCACATGGTTCATCTGTTTCACTTCCTTTTCCAGCATCTGATTGTCACCTACACTTGCTGGTTCCTGAGCTACATTTCTAACTGCTGTCTGCTGGATTCAGTAAAGATCTCTTTCAGCATTCAGTGTCATGCTCTGCTCTGCCTCTTCCAGGATGTGCTTCACACCCTATAAGTAGGGAGAAATCGGCAGGGTGAGGTAAAGCTGGCACTAAGGATCTGCTTGCAATAGATGAAAAAGGCTCTCAATGCCCTGGTACCTGAAATAACTCCAGCTTCTAATGTTTATGTAAACAGCAGAAAAACAGTCTTGGAAGGTACTTAGAACGCTGTTTGTAACTAAATGACCGAAAGATGTAGGTTGAGACCATAAACTGAATGAGGAGAAGGGGCTACTGCAATATTGTAGCAATAAGCATATAATGATGCACCTAAGTGCAGCTGTGTCAAAGATTTTATAAAGGCAGAAGGGAGTGAAGGCATAGCAAAGATGGGACTATAAAAGATTATTTGGCAAAATGAAGGAAATTCTCAGCAATATTTACAAAGATCTCCTGCCCTCATCCCTGTGAAGATAAAGGTTCCTAACTTTATTGTTTAACACATAGCTGCCATGTGGACTACACAAAATCTTGCCTTGGAGAGCAGACTTTAGTTACCTCACATCCAAAATCAGAAGAGAGAAGAAAGAGCAACTATAGAGGAAGAGAGAAAGATAAAATTACCCAGGGGATTATTTCTAGGCGAACAGTGTCCTCAAGCACATAAATCATCCAGTCTTCCTTGGCTGTATTAGTAAGCACACACATACACTTCTGGAGCCTGCCACGCATTAAACTTCTGCAGA
Organism: Pseudopodoces humilis; assembly: GCF_049639895.1. Lineage (NCBI taxonomy): Eukaryota > Metazoa > Chordata > Aves > Passeriformes > Paridae > Pseudopodoces > Pseudopodoces humilis. The sequence goes on from NC_142202.1 coordinate 51,827,513, forward strand.
GAGAGTATCAGACAAGTCAAGAAGACCTGTGTAGGGTAAAAACTTGGAAAAGAAACATTTTTCTATTTTTAAAAATTTGTTCATAAAGATATTAAAATTAGATCCTCAAAATCCTGTGCTTGGCTCAGCACTGGCCTGTCATACTTAGAGTCTGAGTCTGATAGGCAACTGACTGCTGAAGATCTCAGATATCTCAACAATGTGTATGTGCACCAAGCATGAACTTAAAAACCCCATGGAGTCTGCAGATGTCTCCAGCTGCAGGCATTGTTGAGAAGAATCAGAGGCTGGGAGTCCAATTTGAGCGCGGTCCATCCTAATCAGTGAGACAAGATTTTGTGAATAGCCATTGGGAATGTTAGGAGAGAAAAGATCTGAACTTTTGTTGAACTGATACCATAGAACTGTGCAGGAACCAGGCAGTTTTCCCCAAAAGCCGTAGACCAACACTAGCTGATTGTGCCTCTGCTACATCAACCAGTTATTTTGCCTTGTATTTGATGCTGCTGTGTTTGAATAATTATTTTCATTAGACTTTGCTTCTATGTAACAGAATTCTCCTTAGGGGGTCATTGACAAAAAGTTCTCTTCCCTTTGCTCAAAAAACTCCTGACACTATCTTGCTCCTAGATTCCAACAAAATTTTAGCTACAGCTGTCTTACTGTAGGCATCTTGAAGATGACACCAACAGTTTACATGTAACTTCTGTTTATGAAAGACCAGTTTCTGGTTTAGCTTTATAAATTTGTAGAATATTTTGCTTAAGAAGTCAGTTGTCTTCCTGACTGTGCCTTTAATATTCTCACTTTGGATTCCTTCATAAGACAGTACATTTGGAATAGCTGGTAACACGGTCAATGCAGCAGACATTACCTTGCCTGAGCTATTTTCTGGTGTGGGCTGTGCAGGCAATGCCCTGTTAAACAGCATCCTTAATAGAGTAGACCAGTTGCAATAAGAAAATGTTCTTTTTGGCTTCCATCTGACCTTTCTTTGCGGGCTTCATGAGAGGCTTCTCTACCATAGTGACAACACAAGCATTGACATAATTACACTTCAAACACAGAATTGGAAATAACAATTTAAGTGGTATTCCTATAATGTTTTTCATATTTGAATCAACAGCCACTCTTGATTTTTGAAAAGAGAAAATATTTAATTTCCAAACACACTGCAGAGATTAAATTTTTACTACTTATTATTCTGTTCTTTATCCTTTGCCAGCCTTATTAAAAAAAGAAGAGATATTATCAGCCCTTTTCTGTGACCCTTTTTCTCATCAGTCATCTAAATCACACTGTATTCTACTTTTTTAAAAAAATCAAATGGATGGAGAGATAGAAGCAATCTCAGAGGAAACTGTTTCAGTGAGACTGGGAAGTGGGATGTGATACTAGAAGATCCCAAAACAAAGTGAAAACTCCAGCAATGCCACAACAGCTGCTGAGGGTTTTGTGCAGAGGAAACTCAGGAAAAGCACAAAAAATTTAAGATTGAATTAATTGCAGTGTTAAGTCTGTTTGTCTAAATTTCCAATGTAGTAACCTATTTTATATGACAGCGTCTGTCTGTAAAACAGACTTTCACAACGTGCTAAGTGACAAAAAACAACCTGGCAAAACATGAGCCTGCCAGTTGTACCCTATAAAATGATTAAATAAAAATGACATTATAGGGTCCTATATTCCTATTCCTACTGATTTCCAGCTCAAATTATCTCTGCTTTCCAACTGAAGGAAAAAAGTGGTTTTACTCCACCCTCCACCTCCCAGTAGCCAGTTCTATAAGCACTCCCTAGAACTGGGAATTAAGCCAGGGCTGTGTTTTGGTTTTGATTTAGATATTACATTCAACAGTATTAGTAATGCAGGTGCTGCTGGCCAGATTAGGTCTGTTGGGACGCCTGTACAGTCCCTTATATTTTCATTATGCTCTTAGTGACACCTCTGTGAAGGTTTTACCACGTAGGGAAGGTAAAATCAGAAGACTGTGGGTTTGTGTGAATGCAGCCAGTGATTTCAGGCAGGCGGCTGTGTTCAAGGATTGTAAAATATGAGATAAAATGAAACAACCCTGACCACTAGATTCAGGGTTTGTTTGTAAAGGAAAAAAATATGGAAATCTATTTACCTTGAAATGGCAGCACATCACAGCCAAAAATAAAGAAACCTGATCTCCCTTTTAATAACCTGTACTTGTGAGTCAGAATCACAGATTGTAAGAGGATATTTCTTGGGATCAGTATTTTCTGCAGGTAGTACTTTTTATTCCACAAAAAACTTGATTTTTGAATTCCTAGATGTCAACTAAAAAGTTCTCTTAGAATCATCCACAGACTATCTATACAAGCTATTGTAATGTTTTCTATTTTTCTGATCAGAAGTGTTCAATCTTTTAACAAATTTTGAAAAAATTGTGTGGTGTGTGGCACTCAGCCACACCAGATCCCTTTGTTTGTGGCTATGGTCAGACTTCTATAGATTTGGTGCCTGGATGCTTCTTTCAAACACCTAAAGGTCTTGCCCTATATTATGTGCAGATAATATGTGAATATCCATAATTTTACTCTTTCACTGAATATAATGAGGTTTCTGCTGCAAACCAAGTGAAACAAATCTTGAATGTGGACAGAAGGGAACATATTGGTCAAACGGTAAATTCTGGCAGATAAGGAATTATCTGGAAGTTTTGCTACATTTTATTGATCATATATGTAAAGTAATTTGTGAAACTATTCTTAAGTAATAAATGTTTCAGTCAGTCAAGGCAGTAATACCCTTTTGTTTGCCAGTAGACCATAACTCCTCAAACCAAAAAACTTTCTGCACTTTTTCTTAGCTATTCAAGGCATTGTGCTTAAGATTGCTGAGCCAAGATATTGTTTTAACTGCCCATGTATCATAAACAGTTAAACTTAGATATGTCAGCATTTTGATTTGCTCAAGATACTACCCAGTATCTCTGAATGTTTTCTGAATAAGAGACTCTTAATTCAAAAGACTGCTGACAGAACTGACATGAGTGGATCACATCAAGCACAATATGTTGTTCCTTATTTGGAACTGTACATATTGTTTTTCTTCCTCTGTGGATGTTTATTTGAAGGATGAATAGGTCATGCTTAGCAGGAGAGCTCATCATATGAGTGCCAGATACAGAGGACAGATGAGTCAGTTCCACACAGACTACAAATTATGCATGCAGGATAAAACTATGTTCATATTTGCATTTGACCTAAACTTCAACTTTCAAAAATAAGTTTAAAAGAAATTATTCTGAAATTCAAAAATTGTTTTGCAGAAAGGAAGCAACACAGTTGAAGAACAAAGAAGTAAGTCTCTGCTGGTAGGAAAAGGGCACATTGAGAATGAAATACTGTACATCAGTGTGCATGAGCTCAAGCCTGTATTTAATACACATTTTGAACTGTGTTTACCTGATGCGTGATTGATTGATACTGCTGCAGCATTCAAATCTCAGCCACTGTCCAGTCATTGCTTGTCATCATAAAAAATGGTTTGGTGTAGAAAAAAAAAACACATTTCTTTTGTGGATGGCAGTACAAAACTTTATTTTTTTAATTAAACTTGCATGTTTTGGTTACAGAGCTGTCACTGACTGCTTTTTCTCAATATGTACAAATGAACATGAGGTGGGAAAGTCACACATCTCCTTACAGGAACTGCAGTAAAGTCTAAAAAAAGAAAGCTGCAGTGAATAAAAGCACAATGCTGACTGTGGCACTCATATCTGTATTCTCTCCTCACTGTCTAAGAAATGGGAACTACTGGACATATGACCCAATATTTCTTTGCTGTTTTGCTGTAATACAGGCATTATATTATTTGCAACATGTGCATGGATTTCAGAAGCATGACAGATGACAAATAGTATACAAATATACTTGAAAATAGGTGAGGCATATTTGCAGCAGAGTTCCAGGGTGAGGGAGATTTTAATGTGCACATGTTAACAAATTAAAATGAAGCCACATGTACTAACCATCTCAGGAGGAAGGCTAGTGATCTTGCAAATAGTTTCATGAAATAAAAATGTGTGTTTGACTGCTGGGGAGTTTGTTGTCTGGGGGAGTGGTGGAAGAAGAGAAAGTATTAGTCATTTTACTATGTCAGCTAATTATACCCATTCTTTTCCCATTTAAAAGTAATTTGGAATGGGAATGTAGCTTCCCTGAATGACCTACATTACCAACAGTTCTCTGTGTTCCTCCTGGGCAGAGCATTTTAATAATTGCAGAATTCCTGACAGTGCTGTGACTTCATTAGGTCCAGAGTTGTGATGGGAGATGTCCCTAACAGACTGGCAGTGACCATAACCTCATGTAAGCATAGAAGGGTGCTTTCTTCTAACTCACTTGCCTAGCAAAAGCCAGAGGGACCTCCAAAAATCAGAGGACTGGGCAATCACCAACCATGTGAAGTTCAACAAGGGAAAATGCCAGACCCTTTCTAGGGCATGTACAAACAGCCTGGGGAATGAGAGGTTGGAGAGCCACAGAGCCAGCAGTGCCCTGGCAGCCAGGAGGGCCAACCCTGTCCTGGGGGACATCAGGCCCAGCATCACAGCTGGGCAAGGGAGGGGATTGTCCTGCTCTGCTCTGTGCTGGGGCAGCCTCACCTCCAGTGCTGGGGGCAGTTCTGGGTGCCACAATGCCAGAAAGACATTGAACTATTAGGGCTGTCTAAAGGAGGGCAATGAAGCTGTGAAGGGCCTTGGGGGGAAGCTGTGTGAAGACCAGCTGAGGTCACTTGTCTTATTGAGCCTGGAGGCGCCTGAGGGGAGACCTCATTGCAATAACAGCTTCTTCACAAGGGAAGAGCAGGGCAGGCATTGATCTCTTCTCTGTGGTGATCAGTGACGAGACCCAAGGGAATGGCCTGAAGCTGAGTCAGGGAGCTTTAGGGTGGATATCAGGAAAAGGTTTTTTCCCAGAGGATGGCTGGGCACTAGAACAGGCTCTCCAGGCAAATGGTTACAACACTGACCCTGAGAGAGTTCAAGGACCATTTGGACAACATTCTCAGGCACATGGTGTGACTCTTGGGGATGGTGTTCAGGGTCAGGGGTTGGATTTGATGTTCCTGATGGGTTCCTTCCAACACAGCTTGTTCTGTGATTCTGTGATCAGCATGCCATGTAAGTGCTGCTAGCTCATCTCACTTTTAATGAACTAGGATGTTAAGGAGATCTGACTTTCTGGTCAGTGGACAGATCAATAACTAGGTGTAACTTGGAGATGCTAGCATCTTCAGGAGAGAGCATTTAGATCCAATATCATGTGGTTTGGTTTGGTTTGGTTTGGTTTATTGAGTTGCTAATAAAGCCAATTCCACCCTTAAATGTGGAAGTTAGATTTTTTTTTTAGAATGTGTAGTCTTTGTCTGGAATAGGATCAGAAGAGCAGCTGCCAATTTAAATTGTGGTACTTAGGGAAAAAATAATCCCTGACACAATTTATAAACAAGAGATACTCCCAGTGGGAACTTTGGAAGAGGGGGTGTTGCTGAGAAGAGACAAGTGGGAAAATGAATGAGTTCCAGAATGATTGCTCTTGAATTGATGGTGTTGTAAGAGCAAGATATGTTTGCTGAGTCCCATCTTCAACTCCTGATTCCAGAAAAATAGAACAGTTGAAGATTATGGCTTTCCAAAAGATTATTTATGGCTTTTCCAGCAGGTAATGTTAGTTAAGTTGTGCAATGTCCAGTCTGCACTGATGCCAGCAAGTGTCAGTGCATTGTGTCATCTCTGTACGTATAATTTGGTTGTAAATGGTGACCACCTCTGTGCTGATAGACAGTGTCTCCAAAGGAGACAGCTAGCTTGTTTTGGTGATCATATCATTTAAAAGGAAAACCAAACAAAGCAGTGGGAAGATTTGTTTTCTGCCTTTCCTTTCTTTCATACTTTTTCTCAACTGTAGAACATATACTTTATTTTTTGTTCTAATTTTAAGCACATATGGGCATGACAGATTTTTAATGAAAATCTCAGTGCCTGAATACCTGTTTTTGACACTTTCATACAACATCCCATGGAGAAGAAATAGACCTTAACATATGTCAAAAGCTGTGTAATCCAAAGAATAAGTGTGAAGGCATTCCAAGTGATACAGCTCTTTTTTCCAGAGCTGTAAACAGGTTGGGTAAAACTTTAAAGTAAAATACCTTTCCTCCTGCTTGTTTTTTTGCCTCACTTACTGGTAAAATTTCATAACAGGACTGGTCACTGAGAAGCATATTTCTTTTCCAACAATCTGACTCTTAAGAGGTTTGGGTTTTTGTTTGTTTGTTTGTCAGTTTCTGTGTGTTTATTTACTTGTTTGTTTGTTAAAAGAAGGAATGAGACAAATTTATTTTAGGCCTTATATTGAGTAAGTTCATAAGTAAGTCTGATAGTCTTTTTAAATTCCTTTGCCTGTACAAATCATTCAAACCTTTCAACTCCCTTTGGTGTTTGGCTGTAAACAGTGGCTAAGTTTGTTGGTGTATGTAGTACAATGTGCTTCTGCAGTCCTTGAAACTGTAGGAAAATAGTCCTTTCAAATGTTTGCAAGAAAAAATGAAACATCTGCTAAACTTGAATGTGTGGTTGGATTTACTTAGCAGCAGAGAAGTTTAAAGATCTACAGGTCTGGTCAGTATCCATGCTTGAAGGTCACTTCTGTCACAGAGCCCTTAATTAACCCCAGGTTACAGAACCATTTAGCACAGAGCTGTGGCTACTTTCCCAGTGTCAAATGATTCTATTTGGAAGAAATTGCCATAAACCTCTTTTTATAGAACAAAGAAGACACTAAGACAGGAAAAGAACACATCCCTCACTGCCTTTTTTCCCTTACACTGGGTTACAACAGTGCTATGAGGTACAGAGAGGAGTGAGTGACATTTGTATAGAGGATGTCTATGAGCGAACCAGGAATAATTTCTGCATTTGTAAGGTGCAGTGTGCATAGCTTACAATGGAGCTGCTTTTATGAATAAAACAATATTTCTGCAGTTTCAACGGCTTTTGGTTATATGAAGCCTTCTGTGAACTGTCCAGGGTCTCAGTGAAGTTCTTCCCATCTCACCTCCCTGTCCAAATCTGGTATGAAAACCAGCTTAATAAGGCCATTTAAGGAAATACTGTACAGTGAGCATGGATGTAGCTTTCCTTCATCTTCTTTTAACACATGGCTAGATACTTTGTTGGGGCTTACTAATGCGTTTCCAGGGTCATTGGAGTCTTGTCTGTCTTCTAACAGAGACATCCCTTCTCTGTCAGCACTGGGAATAGTCTATACCACCTCTGCAAAGGTAACCCTTTGGGAACAAGCATAATTTGATTAGGAATCTGTTTAACAATACAAAACACTTGGAATAAGCCTCTACCATGATTTTATGCCAAAACTCCCATTGAAGTAGGACAAAGATTAAACCATTAGTTAGATAATGGATCTGTGGTAAGCAAGTCATTCAAAGTGTTTAAACCGACTGCTGTTTGCTCATTAGTCTGTTTTATTTTGTTGGCTTATGAAATCTAGTGAGCCAAAAAAAGCAAAAAAAAATATTATTCCCTAACTAGTAGTGAATTTCCATACTTAGCTGTTGGCTGAATTGCTCACTGCATAAAATAATATTGGCTGTAAGAAGAATGAACTCGATAATACTTTCAGCAGAGTCCAAAATTTTAAAGCACTTTTTATTAAGTTTTTCATTTTCCTAGGTGTCAGGACATCGAGAAACACCACTCTTTTATTTCAGGTCTCCTGAGGTGAATTTGCATTGAAATGCAATGTTGTGGTGTGATGATGTGCATCAGAATGTGACTACATGATGCAAAAATGCACTGTCATCACCTGATGAGATGCTAGGAGGCATATATACAAATGTTGTGATTCAGCAGTGCAGACCTACAGTGCTTCCTCTCCCCCCATAAGATAAATCCAGAAGGTATCACTCATGTTTCACACTGAGCACATTGCCTGGAGGATGATACTGCGGCAGTGACAGAGAATGGAGTGGAGAAGAGAGCAGCACCCATAACAGGTGGCTGATGTATGTACAAATGTGTGTTGAAATGATTTGAAATGACTTCTGGATATTAAAGATTTGAAATATTTGAAAAACAGAAGGTAGCATTTTAAAAAATGTTGAGATAACTGTGTCTCCTTTTCCAAGGGGTGCTCATTCCAAGTATGTCTAGCTTGCAGTTGCTGCTGCCAGGGAATTGTACTTACGTTGCTGAAGAGCGAAGCACAAAGTGCAAAAATACTTAGAGTTCTAAGTGTTGTCTACCTCCAGCCTTCAGGGTATTGCTTGCCAGAATGCAGCAACCAAAGCTGTTTCAGATATAGTGAGCATAACAGAATATTACCTCTACAGGTGTAAAATGCTTCATAATCTCAGTAATATGGACAATTAGAACTATAGTTATTTGGTAAGACACTTTTGTAACTGTGCCCCAGCATCAGTATTTCTAATGCTGTTGTATGGACTAACTTGCTTCAGAATCCTTGATTCTGAAGGAAATTTTATGTATAAATGTTAATGTTTTCTTCAAAACATAAGAAATTAAAAAGCTGGGAAATAAAAATGTTTATATGTGTTATTAATATTAAATATTTAAAGGGAATTTCTCATTTGAATATATAATATATATTTGAAAACTGCAGATATGAGTTCCCAGATAAGTTTTTTTTCTGTTATTGAAACTTTAGCCAACTTGGAGGATATTTTCTTTCTTTCAGAGGAATCTGCCTACCCAGTTGAGTTTTCCCAAGGTCACCATTTCTAATTAAGATGCAGTTTTCATAGCTGGTGGATGAAACTGTGAATCATTAAAGCCTTAAAATATGTAATATCATCCTTAGTAACTCTTACCTTTTCACATCCTTCATGAATACCTCTTTCCCTTCTTTCTGTTGAAAAAAAAAAAAAAGTAAGGACATGATGATAAGGAAAGTCTGGGTTGTTTTTTTTTCCTCTGTCATATATACCCATATACCTGCGGGTATTTTTTTTCCTCTGTCACTTTTGCTCCTGCCAAGCTGTTTTATACAACTGGGGTTTTTTTCCTCTTGGAATTAACATTCTTAACTAGTTTAATCTTCTAGCCAAGCTATGTCATATCAAGCACTGCCCAACTCCACAAAGGACCCTAGAGCTTTTCCCCACCAAAGTACACTGTTGGTAAAGGATGTTACCTGTTCAAGTTCAATAGACCCTATAACTTACAGTGATAATAAGTTTATACTTGATGATATTTTTCCTACATTAGCTGTGGCCAGAAGGACCTAGGCTCCTTTGACCAGCTATTTAACTGTCTTATGCTTTGTTTTGTTTTTCTTGATTTTCTTGATCTTATTTCTTTATTTCTTGATTTTTTTTTTCCTTTCTAGTGCTTTCCAGAGGAAAAGATGATTTTAAATGAGTTACAGTAAGTACTGTAGAGGATAAAAATTTCTTTCTGTTTGGGAATACTGCGTCATATGTGCTCAGGTAGAGGAAAGGCATTTTCAATTTTCAGGCATAATGTTGGTCAAGAGTGCCTGCTGATTCATTCTGAGGAGAGTGAGTCAGACAAGCTAAATTAGGTTTCTACTCTGAATCATCCTCTATAGGAGACTATCTTACTCTGCTGACTATAGACAGAGCCTAAAGAGATTAGCTATACTAGGCTAAAATTGCACTTTGTCAATACCCATTTCCTAACTGTCCTTTTCTGAAGTCCATTCTACTCTGAACCCCGAGAGCTAATGGATGGGAATAGGGTAGCTGACACTTGACATTTGCTTGTTCTTGAGGAGGGGATAAATGAGGAATTTATACAATCCCCGAAGTATTCTTCTCCAATATTTTTGTATAGTAATAAGTCTACCCTTTCAGTAGAAGCACAATGTCTTGAAGTAGTAGTAGGAGTTCTTCAAAGTTGCAATTATATTTTTAACTTCTCATGTTTATTTTACAAAAAAATAAACACAGCTGCCCTTAAAATATGAATGCAGAATCCTTAAAAAAATGGGAAAACATCTGCTCTGATTCTGATAATAATGCCTTGATATTCACATCAATAATCTCTGGTTATTTTTGTTGATTTGTTGATTGTAGTCTAGATGCTGATAAATGGTCAAAGCTAATAGTATTGGAGGTGGACTACAGCTGTCCACTAGTATGAAGAACAGATATTTAATGAAAATTGTCTCCATAAATCATTTAAAGTCATACTCCAATTTTTCTTCCACTTGAACTTCATCTAGAACAGTTTACATTTATATAACTATATAGTTATCCCTTTAGCACTATCTTTATATATATCTCTTAAAATGGTTAGCAAAATCATTATAATGTACATATTTTACCAAGTTTATTTTGTGGTAAAATATAAGATGTCTCACCTTTTTAAAATAAGGCATTTTTAGTTTTCTTAGTCCAACTTGCAGCTTTAGAGTTGTGGGCAAATCTCTTTTTAATTTTCCCTGAAGCATTTTTTAAGCAGTACTTTTTACCTCAATCTAAAGGAGTTCACTGAGTTCCCTAGTCCTATTCTCAGAGTCAGAAACACAAGAACAAGGCAAATTTATATGACAGGGCATAAAGAAATAGCCTTCACTAGCCCAGGCTCTGTGGACCATATTTTGAATTGTGCGCACCAGCTGTGCCACCCTTCAGCCTCCCTTCTCCCCACTGATATTGCAGTTGCACCCAGCTCTGACAACATTTGTGTATTACCAAGGTGTTGATGTGTGGCACCATTTTTATGACTTCTTTCACTTTGCTTGATCTCATAGCTCTTATCCTCCAGAGAGTTCAATTGCAAGTAAAAATACAGGGCAAATATTTTTCATGTGGTTGACATAGAACATATATTTGCAACCTGCCTCTCCAAGAGTATATTGCATGTCATAAAGGCAGCAAACAAATAACGCCTCCCGCTGCAAACCATGAGGGATGAGTTCAGAAGTCTGGCCTTTGTCTGTTCCATCTGAGATTAGTAGCTGGAGAAGTTTGATTTGTGCCACTGACAATAAGTGTTCATTTTAATCTGGCTAATGCATTCAAAATTCACAACGATGGTGCATTACAAATGCAGCATAAACCACTACTGCATTAAGCATTATTCAAATTGAAAAATCAAGAACTTAAATTTTAGGAAGTACTGGAATCCAGGGGCCCAATGCATCATTAATTTTGTCCTCATCTGCCTGGTTGGGTTTAGTAACCCTCATACAACTTACAAAGAGATAGGATTTATTTGTTCACAACATTATTGCCCTGTTCAGAATACCAGGACCCATCTCAACTGAACTTCACCAGAAAAGGCTCTTGGAGGTGTTACACTCTTATAGATTTAATGAAACCGTTTATTTGGTGAAATGAGAGAATGACTCAATCTCAACAGAGGTTAGTGCTCGACATTCAGATTCATAAAAAGTCAGTTTTTACCTATTTCATAACTTTTCTACAAGAGTTGCTATGTCATTGCATGCGATACAACTTCTCTGTGGGGTGCACATGGGTTCTTGTTTTGGTCTCCTCCTTTCTTCTCTCTCTGCCTGGCTCCACTTTCCCTCTGGGGTCTGAATCCTTGTGTGAGCTCAGCAAATTTCCACAAGGCCTATTGAACAATTTCCTTTTCCTGCTTTCAGAGTTCTTCTATTTTTTTTTCTGGTTTGGGTTCTACTGAGAGAAATAGTTCTAGTCTGGAGGTAAGAAAGCTCTCAGATTTCCCCTTGATGATGGTCTTGCACTAGTCCTGTGCAGCTGAGAGCGGCTATTGCAGACAATGTTTTGTTGAAATCCAAGAGCATATTGCTTGAGGAAATTTGTCTGGTTGCTGTTAGTATCAGGCATACACAATCTCAATACCACCAGGGACTTGATAAAGTTAAAGAAGAATAATTTTGTCTGAGGTGTACAGTGGTTAAAATCGAAAACACCTCCAGTAAGAACATATAAACCTGAAATTTACCAGAAACATCAGAACTGACCAAATCTGCATGAATTTTCTAAGGCAGGACAAAAACTTCTTAAAGTACTTTTGAACAAAATCACATTTTAGAAAATTAGCAATTTTATCCAAAGCTGAAAAACGAATACCTGGATTTCATGAAAGATAGCACCCATTTCAATATTCAAACAAAATGGCTCACTGGGTTGGGAACATCTTCCAAAATAGTTAGCCTGGATAGAAGTTTAGCATGAGAAATTTAAGTACAAGTATTTTGCAAAAGGAAGAGAAGTAAAATTAGGGCATTGGAAGGTTTGGGCAATTTCTGTGTCAGGCAGGGTCAATTACATTCTTGTATGAATGACAGCACTTCATCTCTGGCAATTGTCCATTGTAGACAATGCCTTCAAACACAATTTTAAAGGTGCCTGATAGTATATAGATGCATTAATTTTACATTTTGGCCTAACTACTGAAAGAAAAATTCATTACTTCTCTTTAAGACCAGTCCAAGGGTAAAAGAGGAAAATTTCTGGAATACAGTAATCTAAAAATAGCCAGTATGGATATTTCACTTTTACTGTATTATCTGTTATTTATTGATGTATCTCGTATTTATTCCTTGGAGTAAATGAAGGTAAAGGTAATACTCTTGCCTCAAGAGTCTTAAAAATTTGTCAATTTACAAATATAAAAATTAAAAATTAATTTGCATTAACAAAAGACAGAAATATTCACCACACTTTTTTACATCTCTGTTATTGTTCTTAGTTTTCAAAAAGTTATCTGTTTTGCTTCATCAAATGAAAGAATTGGTATTAATAAGCTTTTGAAATGGATAGGTCTTCTCATGAGACCCAGGTTTACTGAGAGCAGATATCAGTGCCTGGAAGATAAGATAAATGCAGAAAAGTCCCTTAATTAAAGTATTGTCATCAGTGTTCCTTACTGTGAAAGTGGCATAAGATGAAAATATGTGAAAAAATTTGAGTATTATATTGGATTTTTCTCTCCAACTATAAAGCCATAAAAATGATAGTGTCAAGAAATATAGCCTATGTAAACAGAAAATTTGATTGAATTTAATTGCAACTGTTCAGTGGTGGAACAGTTAAATCCAAAAGAGAACCTATAATTGTTTCAGTTGCATTGACTGACTTTAATTAACATTTAGGTATACTGTCAATGTAAAAAACTATCGGTGAAAATTAGTGGACATTAAAAGGTGTAATGCAGTGCACATAACCACAATAATAGAAGAGCTTTAATGCTATCAAAGTTCAGGAAAAATAAAACCTTTCCCCTTTTCTAGGTTAACTCAAGCAGTTAGGATGTAAGCTTTTCTTGCATTCCTTTTTATTTACTTTCCCCTCACATAGATGAATGAATTTTGAAAGGAAGTATGCTGCTGTGCTAAATGTTTATATGCAATGGCTGAAAGAACGTCTTTTAATTCAGAAATGCATTCAAACCACTTATAATTTCTTATCTATCTGCGTTTAGACTCAGATTTAAAATCAGCTGAAAAATTTCACACTGAGTTTAATGGGGAAGGACCCAGACCCTTATGGCATGGTCATTGCCAAAGACTCTGATTCTGCAACTGACTCCATGTGGGAGTCAATTGAAGTCAATGATGCTTCAAGAGGGAAGCTGAATCTGTCTGTGCAAAGTCAATTGCAGGACTTATGCCTTTGTAACTAAGCATTGTGTTTTCATCAAAAACCCATTGATCTGCTCTCTGAAGAACATAATGGAGGCCTCTACTCTCAGGGTAGTATTTCTCTTCTCCTGCCATGTCTCATCTTGATTTTCCCTAATTTATATATATACATGCTCTGTTTTTTAAGAGGCTTTTAATATGATGTGTAACTGTGTTCATTTTTGTTAGGACTTTGAGGATGGAATATTTGCTTACTGAGCTTTTTAGAAGAAAATGATGATGAAAAAGATATCTGTAAATATAGAATTACTCTGTAAGCAATATGAATATAATATAAACTGTGTCAAAAACTCTCTTGTATCTATAAATGGTTTAAAAGGTTAATTGTCTGAGTTTTACCTAATGGGCTCAGGTAATTAAAATACAAAATAGGTTTGGGGTTTTTTCTCCAGTTTTTCTCCTGTCTAAATAAAAGCAGAAGAAATCATTAAATCAAACTTTGCAGTTTAATCTATACAATGGAGAAATGTGTGATTACCCAAAACTTTAAAAGACATTCAGAATGACAGAGGTTTATATAAAAACAGACAGGACAATTATCTTTGAGTAATTGTTTTTCAGACTAAAGGCTTCAGATCTTAGTTGCCACACAGAGTTTTTCATATTTTCCCCTTCTGATTTGTCTAACCCAGAAGTCATTAGACACTTCCCTAGGATGACAAAAAGAAGGTTTAAGCTTCTCAGCTGCCTGAGTAGATTTAGAAAAACAGATTGAGGTTGTTTGCTTGGAGAAGCAGAGTATTGGGTGAGAGGGAGAAGGCAAAAGGAATCTCCCTGAATTAAGTCTGCTGTACTGAAAAGAGATTCAGTACGTAAATATCAAACATCATTAAAAACATGGCATTTAGTTTCAGCTCTGCCCTGGAATGTGACAATGAGCTACAAAGGACTTCCAAGGAAGGGGACAGGAGCTGAAGAAGTTCAGCAGGGTGCAGGAACAGAGTGAAAACAGAAGTCTATGATATTACCTTCACTACTAATTCTTGACTTACCTATTGCCCCTTTGGTAACACAGATAGTTGAGCATTCCTTTCTGCTCTGATTTTCTATTCCCATGAAATTGTGTGCCAGGCTGAGCATAGATACAATATAAATAAAAATGTTAAAAGAAAATTGCTGTTACAAAGTATGTATAAGCCTTAAAGACTGCTGGAAGGCTTCTAAAAATTCCTTTTGTCTCTCCCAAAAACCAGCTCAGACAGCATTGTTAATATCCAATGTTTACCATCTTAGTTGCTTATGTATGTTTGGTGTCAAGTGTGCTTATTTTGCAGGGTTTTAAATGTAACTAAAACATATTTTAATTAATATGAGCAAAGATCAGAACAGACCTTTGAGACACCAAGCAGGAAAGTGTTGGTTTTCTCCAGCTTCATAGCAGAGCCATTACTAATGGCTTCTGCGTGCCAGCCACGAGCAGCAGGCACAGATGTAAGGCCCATTTTCAATGGTGACTTTTCTGGCAGGCAGAGATGCTGCTTACCCTGCTGAAAAGCATCCGGACAGGCAGTCCTGGCTGCAGAACAGCAGGTTAGGGACAAAACAGCCTTTGGGTGATCAGTGAAGTCTGAAACTTTATAATGGCACACCATGGAAGAGAAAATCCTCATTCTCACCACGCAGTCTGTGGGGAAGCTACAGAGGAGGAACGAGATGGTGACAGCTGACATTGCTGGCAAAGAGAAAGTCCGGCTTCACTTTGTGGATGTGAAGGATGTGTGCAGGACACACTGGCTTTCTAAATGCTGCTTTGCAGTAATTTAGAAAGCCTCATTTCTGGTTTTAATCTGGTCTGTCCTAAAATACACCTTAAACAGTATTTTCATGTTAAAATTTGATGTATGGATGATGACTCTCCCAGCTTGTGTGTAGCATTATGTAGCCATTTGTGTTTACATAACTTTGCAACTGTGACCAGACGAAGGTCTTCTGTATTTTTTTTAAACAGCCTGTAGGTTTTTATTAAAAATCACCAGATTATGTCTTGAAGTGGTTTGCTATAATTAGGAAAACTGAATTAACAAATTAGTAATTTTAGATCTTCTTCTCTTTTAAATACAAATTTTTGTTAATTTTAAACCTTTTATGGATAGAATTTGGAAAAAAAAAATAATAGGGACTATGACAGTCCTACTTATTTTCTGGTAGTGTTGTCACAAACTTCTTAAAAATTTCAGATTTATTACTACATCATAGAGAGCTTTTTCTGTTTGTTATGGTGGTTAACAGAATCTTTTACTCAATCCTTGCAGTGTAAGCTTTCGAAACTAGACCATGTAATTTCTCTAATAGGAAACCATCTACACTGTGGGTGCTCTGGGATGCTGTGCTGGAGGTGGCATTTTTGTGGGCTTGTATTTTGATTTGTTGTAAAGTTTGTTGACAGGTCCCTTCTTGTTATCTATTTCTCCTTGGATCTCAATGAATTCAGTGTGAGGATAGCAACTTCTAAAAATATTTATCTGAATGTGCAGAACAGAGTACATAATTTTAAGTCCATACAAGACTAAAAAGTAAAATTAAAACATTGATAAAAGATCTACATGAAGCAAATAAAGACAGCCTCACCTCATTCACTTAGAAATGTCATGTGATGGTTGGATGACAGCAGTTGCAAATATAACCAGCCACTCTGGAAGAACAATGTTGGAAGATGTCTTTCCAAGGGAATTGAATGTTATAGGAAGCATATAAGCTTCCTGGATACTGACAGCTCTAATTAATCCTGTTAGGAATATTTGGGGAATAAAACAGAGAGCACAATGGAACTGATAAAGGAGCCTAGTATCTTAAGCCTAATCAAACAGAAACCATGGGAGAGACAGACACCGATAACTACTCCCTGGGGCAGAAGTGACCCAGAGATATGTTGTGAAACTTTGTATTGATTACCAGGTAACTGATGTCATGAAGAATGTATATCCAATGGGAAATTGTTACCAAAAATAGAACCCTATATAAGTACCATACAAGTAAAACCCTATATAAACACCTTGTATGCTCAATAAAACTGGCTTCTGATCTTGATTTGGATGTCCCCATCTCCCAGTCCTCAATAGGAATAGTGTGACAATGTTTATGACAATGTTTACCCATTTTGATGTTTGACTAGTGTATTTCTGTATCTTTTCAGACCCCTGTTTGCATGCATGTATGTAATTTTTACAACTTTCCTTCCTGGATTTGTTCTGTGGATGAACCTGTTAATCACAGAGTTTTCAGCTGCAGGTCTCAGCATTTTCTTGCTGTTGAAGTTAGTCTGAAGTGCTTCTCTGCAGCCTTCCTTCTGGCCCCATTAGTCATGAGGAGTTTTTGTTGTCTTGAAAGTGCTCATTTATAAAATCAGATTTGTTCTAATTTTAGGGCAGTTGCTCCTATATCCCACTGTCTTCCTTTTTTTAAAAGCACTTACTGACTGGTTTCTTCCTGCCTTTGTGCCAGGACCTGCCTTCAAGGTCTGAAGTTTTCTGTGCTCTATTCATGATGTCCTAAGGTCCACACGGATACTCATCACTGTTTCCAGATGTACTTTGTTTCCTCTGGCCACTGTCCACCACAAACTACCACACAGTACTGTAGACACAAACATGTTCTGCCATACACACAGCTGCTGCTGCAAGAGGTTTTTTAGTGGCAAGAAAAAAAAGAAGCTGGGACTCGCTCTCCTTTTATCCTCTCCTGTCTGAGCAGTTACCAAGAGCAGTGAGAGTGGGACAGACTCATTAGGAGGCCTGAGCTGGGAGCTGGGGGTGACCCCCAACACAGGCAAAGCCCTTGCCAAAGTTTAGTCAGGGACAGGGTCTAGCACCCTGTAATCATCAAACAAATGATAGGTCAAAAAACTGGCCCAAGATCAGACTGGGAAACCACAAAGCAAGTCAGGAACAGCAGGGAACAATCTCAGGACAGGTGTGGGTGCTTTGATCTGAGCCTGAATGAAGCCCCTCAGTTCACAGGCCTGACAGAGGCTGGCTGGGCTGGTCAAGGCAGGTGTGCCCATGGGTGTGCTCAGGCTCTCAGAGTAGTCATGTCTGTTTTCTTTTCTGAAGACTATCTTTTAAAGTGGGAGGAAGAAAGTACCTTTCTGCTGAAATACGCTGTTCTCTGGTTTCTACGACTGGGGTTGCTTGGATGCTGAAATCTCTGAGTAGTTGTTACTCATCCATTTATTTAATTTTGACTCAGTTGTCTACTGTCTATCACTTGGCTGTCATTCTCTTTCCTTCTACTCAATCACCACTTGCAATAAAACCTTCAGACAAACTGTTGCAACTACAACAGCAGCTAGAAAAACAGAAACCAACCCCCTTACTCAATTCTTTTAGGAGAGCAGCGATTGTTCTTTAAAGCAAATCTTTCACAAATTCTTGTCTTACTGTCATATTTTACTTGCCAGATTGTTTGTGTGCTAATAAAAACCTTTATTTTAAGAATGTTGGCAGTATCTCATTCCTTTACTGGTCCCCTTCCTGAAAGGTTAGCAGTGACAAATGCTGCAAGAAGTAGAGAATCCAGCTTCTGCTCCACTCAGTAATGTGACAATATTTCCAAATGTTCCTTTGGATATTTCAGTGAATATCTGCAGTTTCATTTGTGTGCAACTGACAGCTGTCTGTGGGCTTACAAGGCAAGGAGAGAACACGATCATATCAGCAATACTAAAGGGATAGACAGAAAGTTTTATTAGTCCTAACTCAGTGATGCACCCTGTGGTATAGCCACTGATGTGACACGATTGCTTTTCAATATATCTTTATCTGTAATTGTGTTTTCCCCAGTTCACATGGGTGAAATTTCAGGAAATTGGATGCCATATATCACAATTAAACTGGCTTGAATGGATTCTTTAAATGCTTTAGGTAAACTGGTGTGCTCTATAACTTATATCTGGTGACCAAGCTCTTCATCTGCATTCAGGCAGTCTAGTGACAGGTGTCTTCTAGGGTGCAAAATTCTGGGATACCCAGACACAGCATATGCTCACCTAGGAGAGATGAATCCTTTCGAATTCATTTTAAAAGGAAATTGGTTTTGGCTTTTAGGACAGCCTCTAGATGATTCAGAAGCCAGTACTGGCTTATTTACAGAAATCCAAAGCATTATCCTTTTTATGCCTTATTTCCTGGGGAAATAAGAAGAAGTGGTCTAAGGCACCAGGTACTCTTCCATGGAGGTGCCTGCATTCACTAAAGAGCAACCAAACAAAAAGCCACTTCCAGCATCATCTAATTGCTGGTCCATAAATACTAGTAATACATCATATGCAAGGAACTGGCCAAGTCTGTTAACCAACTTGATAACAAACTGATACTTTCATTCCAAAAGGCTGCTTTAATCACTGGAAAACTCTGGACCCTTTCCTTGGTTTGTCATTGTGTGACAAACCTGCATTAAACTATGAATGCATTTGTCAGTACAGCTATGCCACAGGAACACTCTTTCTTTTGCCGTGCCTTGCTCTCTCCTTTCCCTTGTTTTCCAGCATGCAAATGCTGTTTTCTTCTTTTCTTGATAAGTCTTGTGTTTCTTTACTGCTAATAATACCTATTTTATTTTTCATGACAGTTAAAAAGGGTATATCAACTTGCTAACTTGTGAGAGGACAAAACCTCTGCTTATTTACAGACTTACTTAATCAAATTTATTTTGCTGTATAAGCATATCCTTTTTAAAGTACATTACTGGGCTGCACTGTTTCCTCTTTCTTTATCATTGATTGAATTGGTTATTTAGTGACAAATATCATAATGATTCTGCAGATGTTTATGGAGCTGCAAAGGAGTTTTCAATATTTTTACTGCCTTAGGAAAAGGCTTTGTTTTAGTTTTACTCTCTGCACACTTTCCTTGGTAAACTTAAAAAGGAAAAGAGCAAACAGCAGGAAATCATTAGTTGGTACTGAGAGGTCAATGCAGTGAGATTATTCCTATAGACTCCAGACTTGCTGTGTGTTTAGAGATAAAAGGTAATATAATTGCAATTTTTTTCAAGTTCATACTGTCCAAAAAGAATGTATTTTTCTAAATAGGGTAATTTTTGCTGAATGGGTCCACAAGTGTTTTCAGAATCTGCAGCCATAGAAATATTTAGGTACTGGCATAAGGTTTTTACAGATTTCCCAAAAATTGGGAACAAACCCACTGTTTTGCCACTAAACTGAGCATGCCTTTCTATATATTTTTACTTCATCTCAATTTTCAGATCATTGAAGCTTCTGCCAAGAAGATATCTCTTTCCAGCTGGATGAAAAACTATTCTTTGAATAAAGCAACATCACGCTGTGCCTTCTATGGAATCCTCTGACAGTGAGAGGAAACTGTAATATCATCATCAAAAATTGTTCTGACAATTCAGCATCAGATTTACCAGTTTCAGTTTAGTTTTCTAAAACTAGGGCCTTATTTAAAATTGTATTTTAATTAGCAAGTGGCGTCAAACATCAAAAGATGTTCAGCAGTGGTTTTCAGGTGAAGATATAACTTAAAAAATTTGAAATATTAATCTTTGAGAAATTCAAGTGTTTCTCAATGAAAATATGTACGTTTTGTTTCCTTGATTGGGGTCTGATACAGTATCTTTTCCCAAAAATAAGCTTTACTTGAGAACTTAATACAGTTTGGATTAGGATCTTCAGTTTTGAATGTCTTATACATTTACATTTATAAAATATATTAATCTGTACATTATACATTTACAGATTATAAAAATTACAGATAATAAAGATTATAAAAAGATATATAAAACATATATAAATGTTTTGACCTATCATTTGGTTACAGATTGTCCTATGAAAAAATGTTGCAGAAAAAATCTGCTATTGGAAACAGTGATGTTGTAGCATTTCTTCTAAACAGAAGCATGTTTAATGGTCAATAAAATGAGCTCTTGGCAGTCATTCAATTTGATGATTAAAGAATTCCTGCCTTTACAATAACAATGTTATAGTACAAAATAGCATTAGGAAACTGACTGCACTGATTGGTTTTCAATGAGTCATAGCTGTGCAATTATGGCTCTGCAATTGCCCAGGCATGACATCATAAAACAAACTGTCACAATACAGACTTAAAAATTACTTTAAAAAATTGTAGTTGGTTAGTTCAAAAAAGGATGGTATTCTCTGAGTATCTTGTGTGTTACATGTGTGTGTTACATGCATGGTTAGACATATCTACCAGCAGATGAGCTTTCCATTGCAAGCCTTTGTGGGTGATTTTGCATATATCACTTTTAATGACATTAAAACATAAAACAAAATGAAAATCAGAAAAAAAAACAAGGGATGGGAGACCTTTGTGCTTTTCTAGAAGGGCAGAATATTTACTGTAGGTCTAACTTTTGCCTGCTTTCCATCAAAGGCAGAAAATCCTGATGCATACAGCTGACTCAATGTGATTTTTTACCATTGCTCTGTAATCAGAGAGCTCAGAGAACTGGCACATTTAATATCCCATTACAAGTTCCAATATACTTCTTAATTCCTACCCTGGGTTTCTAATGACCAAACTATGGTGCTCACCTGCTGTATTTCATATGGGAAAAGATAACATATTAGAGCCCTAGTGTTTCAACTTGTTCTATCCTATTCTGAGAAGCTTCATCATTTTTCCTGTAAGCAATTCCTGAAGTTTTGACTGATATCCTAAAGCCATTTTAAGTAAACTGCACCAGCCAGTGAAAAGTCAAAGGAATACGAATACCAGAGGTAGCAGTAGAAAGATCTAAGATTTGCTTTCAGTATCTCTTCTCTCAAAGTTTGAGGTAAAAATTTAGCATTGTACTTTTGTCTAAATTCAAAAGGAAACATCTTTTTAATCCAAAGAATAATTTTAGGATTTTCAGGAGAAGAAATACTTTCAGTGCAGCACTGGTGTGGAAGTAAATCTGCTCAAGTTTTTCAGAAAAATTTGAGAGACAGACAGATAAACCATAGTCAAACACACACTAAAATCTCAATACTCTGAACTTAATACCATGCATAAATGTATTAACCACCAGATTATGGAGGCTATGTCTCTTTTTAATCCCTTAATCCATTAATATAATCCTACATGAGCTGGGACAGAGCCTGAACTGTTCATGTTCTCTTGTGTTGACTCTGCTTCTGAAATTTTTTTCCAGTGATGTGTTCTTCCATACCTAGTAGAATTCTGTAGAAGAAAAAATGAAATTTGGAAAAATATTTATATGCTCTTGTCAGCAACTTTTTGGTGCTTGTCTTCAGCATCCCAGATGACCTGTTTCAGTTCTAACCAAACACTACTGATTTCTTCACTCTTGCTGGACCCAAAAAAGACTAAGATAAAAAGTTGTTCTAGATGTTTTCTGACAAAAGGGTGGGACAGTAAAAGCAGTCAGCTAGACTTGTTTAATATTTTTTTTTTTTTGGAAAAGAACAAGAGAAGGCTCCGTAATTGGGATTCAAAGGAGGGTACATCCAAACCTTGCTCCCTGTTTAATACTGAGAGGAGAAAATACGAATTGCCAGCCACACCATGAGCGTGTGTTTTCATGCAGTGTCTGTGCTGGGGGCAGTCAGGAAGGACAGTGGTGGGAGGTAACATTAAATCCTACTTGTGAAACAGATCTCACAGGGCTAGCCAGAGTCCCCTCACATTCAATCCAAATTAACAGACCAGGCTTCTGACTCCTGGCATTTCTCCACAGAAAGGGTAGTTGTGATGCTAACTCCTTTACCTTGGGCTCCATGGGTTTATCAAAAGGCTACAGTCAAACACCTGCTCTTCTACAGGCAAAGAGGTTTCTCTATGCACTTAGGCTGTTTGAGACTGCCAGGTACTTTCTGGTTGGAATAGCATATCATCACAGAGCATGCTCTGCTTTGTCAGAACAGGTTTCCTGTCTCTTTATTTGTGGTTAGTGAAGTGCCTACTCTGGAGCATGAAAGTTCATCCCTGATTTACCTGGATGATATTTTTATCACACCCTTCCAAGTAACCTATCCTTTTTTTATGTTTTAGCCTTGGTTCATTAACTTTTCACCTGGGGAATGTAGTAAACAGAGAAAAATCAATTCTGACTCAATCCAGCTCTCTAAACTTTCTGGAGTTCTTGTTCAACACTGAAACCATGACCCTGGAGACTCCTCTTTCATAGAGAATATATATTAACTTTGTCAGTCAGTCTGATTAAATCTCTCTCCCTCTTTCTCTCCCTCTCTCTCTCTCTCCTGTCTTCTAGTCTCTTTTTAGCCTCTTTTTATGCCAGCCCTTACTGAAATGAGGTATAACAGAACCACACTAGTTTTACCCTTAGGAGATAGCTGCAGATATTACCTGATTGATGGCTATTCTATTTTCCTTCTGAACATGTTTTTTACTCCTGTCACCTTCTCTCCCTGAAACCCAGAGTAAGAAAAGAGAGACAGCAAGTTGGTCCCATTAAAAATTCACACTGTGCTCCTCTACAGCAGTAAAAACAAAAGTATCCCTTATTCTGAAGTATAAACTACCTGGGGCAGCAAATGCTATGGTGTCAAGGGAAGTCTGAATAAGACAATACAGAGGACCTTCAAGACCAGAGTTAATTAAAACTTCTCCCAAGTACAGTACATCAGAATGGAATTTCTAAAACCCTCAGAACAGAGCAATAACCTTTTTCACATTTTTTTTTATATCTTCACATGAAAAAAGAACAAGACAAAGAAAACTAACTAAACAATGAAAGCAAGACTTCCTACACAAATTTTTAAACCAGCTTAAAGTTGTACAAAAAAAAAAAAAAAAGAAGAGTATTGAAGTCTTAATTCCATGTATAGAACAAAGCTATCTTCCAAGTGGAAATAGCCTATATTCTGACATCAGGACTGTCACTTTACATTGTGTCAAAATACAATTTTATTATAGTTCTAGGCCATAATTCCTAGTGTTGTTTCTAGATGACAGGCAATATATGAATACACTAATTTGGATATCAGTATAGCAAAGTGCAGATTAATCATCCTTGCAGAGATGCACTGTAATAGTCCTTTATTTCTCCTAGAACCATAACCAGCTCAGAGATTTTTACACAGCAGTGAACTGCCTTGCCCAAACATACCCTCTACACAGAGATGTTCGTTACTTTTTACATAAAAAGGCTTCTGGGAATTCCATGCTGATCTGAACATTGGACTTTGATATAAAAAAGAAATAACCAAACTTTGCAAACTGGCTCTGAATCCTTTGTATTATAAACTAATTTCATAGATAACAAGGAACCACAGTTTTAGTCTTAGAAAATCCTTTGTGAATGTGAACTCAGGCAACCTGCAGAATGTCTTGTAGGAGTTCCGTATTCTAAATATTGCTTAATCTGAGTCCAATACTCTGTTTTGGAATCTCACATCTGAACTGGTGCATTTGTGTGGGACGTCTATGTCATATCAACTCCACCCTTCCTTCCTCACTCATTTTTACACTTAGCCTACTAATTTCTTATAACAAAAAAAAAAAAAAAAAAAAAGAGAGACAACATATAAAGCACTAAATTATAAGTCCACACCCTCTAATTTTATCTGACAGCACTTAAAGGTCTAGAAGCACACTAGGAGATCAGATGAATATTATTGCATTTTTTTCTGAACTGGAGGAAATAACATTGACTCTGCATAACAGGAAGACTTGGTCAATAGGTCCTGCACCTTTAGCAAGCCTGTGTTAGAGGGCAGAGTGATGGCCATTTTGCTAGACATATTACTTTTGCATGCCATAACTCACAAGCAGATGCACAAAGCAAATGCTACAGCAGAAGAAGCCAGTAGGTCCATCCAGTTGGCCCTATCTCTACCAGAGGTCAATGCCAAAATCTTTGGAGGAGGTAATAAAACCAGTGTTATGTACCCAATTTTGTAATAATATACTATAGGTATAAATTTCTTCATGATTCCAGCTGGTGATCCGTTTATGTCTTGAAATTATCTGTGGATACACTCAATAATTTTTTTTTGTGTTGGCAACATCTAATTATTAGAAAGCAAACAAATCCAGTAACATTAAAAGCATCGTTGAAACACTGCACAGCTCATCTTGGAAAATTATGGATTTGGTTTTTTTTTTTACAAATAATGTTACAGATGGCATTAGCATAGAATTTGCACAATTCAAGGGCTGTTTTAATAAACATCTAATGTCAAAGTCAGCATCAAAGTCAACATTGGAAAGAGCAGGTATAGCTTTTCATTTGCTGTTTCTGTATCTTAATCATGATCCTTCGCCAGAGACAGGAGTCATTTTGTATAATACTGTGAAGGAAAAAAGACATTGTGATCTGCAGTTGACAAACTTGCATTGCAATATAATACAAATTATTTATTCTCCTCTCACAGGATGGAAATGTTAATACAGTGAAGCACTGTATAGAACTGATGATTCCTAATGAAGGTGCTATTATTATGTATTGGCAGTTGTGGTATGTTGTGACTTCCCAGTAAGTATGTCAGCATTACATTCATCAATCTCATGACTTAGTACTTCATTCCATTGTAACACAGATTTAATTGTTCTCTAAGTGACCAAAACTATGGAATGTTTCACAGAATGCTTCATTAAGCAAAAGATGAACCAAGGAATACTGGAAATGTGGAGACATTTTAAGGTTGGTACTGTCTCCTGGAACTATGAAATATTCATTTCTAGAATTCTTATTTTTCTTCCACATTTTCCTCACCACCTTCTTTGAAGGGAACTGGCATGAGTTTTTGCTGGACCTATGTGATATCCCATGCATTTTTCCAGTGTTATTCCCTCTAAAAAAAGCTACAAACCAAAACAAAGACAACACAAAAACCAAAACCAAAAAAAAGCAAACAAAAGTAAACAAACAAAACCAAAACACTCACCAAAACCACAATATCTCAAGGAAGATCTCCATACCTGCAAAAACTTGGGGAAAAGAGTTATAGATAGAATATTCAGAAGAATTGGAAGAAGAGCAAATGAATAAGTCTGTATGCTGAAAACTGGAAAGGCGGTGACAGCTGCAGTGCTTATGTTGGTGAGTTTACACTCTCTCCCACCATGCTGATTCCTGGAGTCTGCCTGTATTATTTACTTTACATATTAAATAAAATATGTTGCTAATGGCCAGGCTGAAGATACAAACATCAGAAGACTAGAGAGTGTTTATGGGTGAGGGTAAACAGGTGTAGCTCTAGTGGATGTGGGCCAGGTTTATGTTTCCAGACTCCTATAAGGATTTCAGACCTCAACATGAACTGTAAGCTTGAAAACATGGAAGTGAAGATTTCATTCTATTTTATAAATGGTCAGTGAAAAGGTAGGACAGATAATGACACCAGAAACACTGTAATAACAGACACATCTATTTTAAGTACTTTGATTTAGAGCAAGAAGTGTTTTTGTAATTAAACAATCTGATTGTAAGATGAGAAATAAATGACAAAACAGTTGTTACATTATATTATATACAAATATTCTTTTTCACTTTCAAAAATTTAACCTGAAGGATGTTTAAACCACAGAAATGTATTTAACCACAGGAAAATACTTCCAGTTAGCAAGAACAAAGAAAATTCTCAGACTCAAGGGCAAAAATGCACCCTAAGAAGTCAGAATGAAATTTACAAACAGTAATGACATGAACTAAAATATGTTATTAACTTCTTACATGAAGTTTTTATGTCTGCATTGGAAAAAAAAAAATCTTCCATATGCCAAACAGACAATACACTTGTACATGAGAATATGAGTTTTCCTTGGTCATATTTACAACTCTGCAATATTTTCATATATATAGTCAAAATATTTTATTTGAGCTGAGTTGCAGAGAAAGCTACAATGCAATCCTGGCAATACTAATAATCCTTTTAGATGTAAAATACATTTAACAAAATGTTTTACAATGAAAATCTAAGACTAGATGTGGGGTGAGGATACAGACTGCCAAGAGATTAAAAAAATTATAAATTATCTTTGGAGTTTGAAGCACACCAATTAGGAGCAAAATAGAAACCTTTGGCAATAATGTGTGACAGAAAGAGAACATGAACTGCAGGCCCCTGTATTCTAACGGAGTAAAGACTTTTGATGGGGACATTGATGTTAAATTAGCACTCCCACCCATTTGTCCTGAAGCAGCTCATGCAGAAAAATTCCCTAGTAACCCACACAAACCCCACCTTTTAAAATTAGCACACATTAGAAGGGATAAGAAGAGCTTTCAGCTTACAAGAGAGTTTGTGTAAATTTGAATCTACTATTTAAACAGCTAGTTTTGAGAAAGCTAACACTGAAACACAAGCTACAGAAACAAGTTTTAACAGAGGACAACTACCTAATTTTACAGAGCAGAAACCATTATTTCTTGTTTCATAACATTTGACTAAAACCAAAGAAGAGTTAGTCCAGGGCCAAGAATACAAAGATGGTACTTTGTAATAGCTCCTAGATGAGTGTTTGAGACTAGATCCTGAGGTGGAATCTCTTTTGCTAACTTGCAGCAGAGGAGTTAAAATCAGGCCATAATGTTTCAGAAAGAAACTCAAAAAGAGTAATGCTGTACATCCAGCACCATACTGGGTATGCAGCCTTATCTGAAAAGAAAATTTTATAATTTAGCTTAGAAAAGGTGTTGGGTTTTATGGTGTGGAATTGTGTGACACCTTCGGTTGCAAGGAAGGTTGCATATGAAGTTCAACAGGTACAAAGAACCCTTTGAAAGAAGACTTGTTGAGCAAACCATTCTTGTATTCGTCTTCATATCTCTGAAATATAGTGACACTCTAGTGCTATGGTGTTAAAAAGGGAACAAATTTTCTGAGAAGCTGCTGCTGAAAGCAGACACACTTAGCAGAGCACATCTTTCAGAGTACAACACTGTTATTTTCTAAGAATTAGAAGAAGAGTCTATCAGCATGTCACCATCCCTTTCTGTTTCAGGAAAAGGGACCCAATACAGTCTGGCCAGATGACTTGATGGCTCTCTTCTAAGAAGACGCTGATGATTTGGGATAACTCAGGCTGTAAGAAGCAAATATGGAAAATACTATTTTATGAGTGTGCACTCTGTGCACAAATGTTAAGTGTACAAAAGACAGGGTGAACTTACAGCAGTGTTAGAATGAGGTCTGATCATTGTAGTAACAGGATAATCACAATTAATTGCTACTTTTATTTCTGGGAAGACAACTTGGCAAGGGATGTGATCAAGAAATCGAAGGTATGCTGTCCTCAGAAAATGATCCACAGTACCCTTTGGGAGAATTCAGACCAAATAACAGGTGAGTAGAGCCAGCACTGAAGAAACAGACTGATGGAAAAGGTGAAACAAGGGAGGATAACGTTACATGGCAATGCTTAACTACTGCAACTCGCCTTTCCATGTTCCTTTAGAACATGGATATTTAGAGTGGAGATTTATGAGGTGGAGGACTAAATGATGTCTCTCATAAAGGCTGTCTCCTACCTATTTTTTTTCTGTTCAGCATAAAAATAATGAACAGCAGAAGTGTCTGAGGAGACACTGATAACATCAGGGTTGTGGGTTTGATTCCCATATCAGCCGTTCACTTAAGAGCTGGACTTGATGATCCTTGTGGATCCCTTATAACTCAGAAAATTCTGTGATATCTGAATCTGTGACTAATACTGCAGAAGACTTACCTATCCACATCCATGACTTTTCAATTAAGCAGGCCTCAGCACAGTTAAAAGCAACAGCAAAAGTAAATTCAAAAAGGCAAGATTCAATATCACATGGACCTCTGACAACAGAAATTCCACATAGGCCATCAGAGCTCAGATCAGTACTGAAAAATGTTCTGGAAAGTCATACAGAAGCTGGACATAAAACAATATGCCATTATAAACAGGTAAACAGCCCATGGGCTAAAAAGGACATACACATGTTTCCTCAGATATTGTTGTCTTGTCCAAGATAAGACAGTCAGGAACCATATGAAAAACAGGTCAGCTGTCATGCAAGGCTGGAATGCCAGAAAAGTCAAAGAAAGTCCCTTACCAACAGCAGAGACAAAAAGTGGCATTCTGGTCTGTTTGGAACTTCAAAGGAGTTATGATGAAAGAGGCATCTCAGGTTTAGATGTTGTTTTACAGCCTGCATTAGTGTTTAATTGACTGAACAACTGTTTCACTTCCAATGAAATTCCATTTAAATTTCCTGAGAATTTCACTTTACATTCTTGCTTGGAAGTAAGAAGAACTGAAAACCTCGGTGCCTAGGTTAGCTGATCTTAGTTCCTATGTCAACTATGTTCTGAAGTCTCTAAATCCCCTTTAAAATACAGGAGTTTTTCCTCTGAAGTAACTGTGGTGCCACTGAAGCAGAAAAATGTAAAAAATATGTAACAGGAGCAAAACCAACTAGAAGTAAAAGTGAAAATAAACCCCACAACTGGAGGATCTTCAGGGTATCTCTGCACTGTTGGCAGAAAGGACACCACCTGGAGCCAAAGCTGGAGACAAAATAAAAGAAAACAAAACCAAAACTGAGAACACATGCATGATCCTGATTATTTTGATGATGAAGGCAACTCAGTACAAACCTGTATCCCTAAAATGTTCCTAAATCTTTCTCCAATTTCAAGTCTGTCTCTGTGGGGAGATGACAGGTTAGACTCTTGACTGAGAAAAGCAGAGGTGCAATGCTAAATTTTGTTGGTTGGATTTTTTTCCCCTTTCTGTATGTTTTACCAGAAAATTGACATTGCAAAAGAAAACCTTTGTGACATCTCAGTGGTGAAACTTTCATCATTTTTAAATTGCTTTTTAAATCAATGGTCTTAAATGCAGAAATAATTATCGCACTTGTGAAAATATAAAATCCTTTGAAGGAACCACAGAGGTACCAAATTCAGTATTTAGGAAAAGCATGTGATCATTTAGATAGTAGATGGTCACTATTGCTATCTCATACTTCCCGTAGCAATTTTTTGATCGTTTTATAACATTTCTGGTTCTATTGGTTTTGCTTCCTGTTCAATACATTGACATTTCTAGATTTGTAAATTTCCTGAGTGCAAATGGAAAATTGATATTATTATTGCCTGAGTTGCAAAGTATTTGTTCATTAAATAATTTTCCACTTTAAAGCTGTATAAGATGCATTCCCATGCTCCTGACTAATTACCAAATGCAGTAACAAAAATGTTGTTGGAACTTCTCTTCCTTTGAAATGGGAAACATTCACAAGATTATGACCATTATCTGGTAATAATGAAAGAAAGCCTGTACTTTCTTAGAGTAAAAATGCTTAGTGTCTTGAATATTGTGGAAACAGCAAGTCAGCAAAAGAGATGTTCTGCATTTTAGGGCTGTGCTAAGGCCATTTGGAGCTGTAATCATAATATTATGCAAGCCTCCCTACTCCTCAGTGCCTAGAATGTTGCCTTTCCTTTATTTTTCACCTAAGGGAGCCACCTGTTTATCTCAGAAATACCTCACTCAGCAGCTGGCACCTCTGTGAGTGGTGGGGCAGTGCATCCTGGCTGCCCCTCTTTGAAATGCTGAGGACAGTAAATGCCAGCAGAAGGTGCCAGGGAAGATGGAAGAAAAGTCCATAATCTTGTAGCATCCTTTGAGATAGATGCGTAGTGCAACTCACATGTTCCTCACAATGAGTTTCACCAGCGGTATGGTATCTTTCACTGAAAGAAAACATTTCATATTCACAAACATCTCCAATAATTTAGTTCTTTTAGCAATTTTAAAAAAATATTCCAAGTGTTTCCACTGCTCATGAGTGACAAAAATATTTTCTAAATGAAAACTTAAATTGTTAACACACAGTATTTTACCAAATGGAGTTTGAGATGTGGAGTATTTGGGCAAATAAAGAATTAACTTCTCTTTTGACAGATATCTAGATACTTGAATCTCTTTTGCTTCTACACTGTAGGAAAAAAAACTTCCACCTCTGAAGTAAAAACTGGTTTCATGACCTAGTTTGACTGTCTTTGAGCAAATTCATGTTCTGTGACAGAGTATGGTTTGGCTCATGAATGATTGCAAAAAATAAGGAGCTGTAAATTTGGCTGTCTTGTAGAAGATCAAATTTGATAGTTTGGGGGATTTTTGTTGTTTTGTTTCATTTACTTTTTTTTAGCTCAGGTTGGACATTGCTTAAAGTAGAATTCATTTTAATATTGAAACAGACACTTGGAAAAAAACATCTTTAACCCACTTTCTACTGACCCCAGCTCTTTTCCTCTGGAAAAAAGAAAATGTGCCTGAACTAAAATTGCTAGCTTTCCAGATCCTTTATCCTGGCCAGAAATATGTTCTTTTTTTCCACTGAAAGTGAAATTAATCCCATTCAAAAATGTTGTCTAGCAGTGGCTGCTGCTGTTGCTGCTTTATTGGCTGTTAAGACACCTTTGAGTATGGCTGAGAGAGTGGGGAAAAAATAGAAACATTATTGTGCAATCTATTTAGTGTGTTGCAAGGTGATAATAGAATTGTGACTTACTGCAACATTTTGTTCTCACAAATCCTAACTGTTTCTTAAAGAAACAAACAGCCCACAGTCAGATTAATTAGAAATAATACTTTTAAATTCCTTTGTGCTCCTTTTTAAGAATGTTTACTTACTATTAGGGAAGTAATCTCTACTTCTCCACTCTGAGGAACTGCCAGATTTAACTATGTTAATTTCTTGTCCTTGGTATATACTCCTTCCTGGGGCTAACATCCTTCCTGCTACACCCTGTCAACTTTTACGTTAGATCAACTTGGGATATAGATCTCCTGTTGTCTTATTTCTACCTATCAGATAATTAATTAACCTCTCTGGTAAGCTTTGTATTCTTCTCAGTCTTTGATGGATCTTACAGTTTATCAGAACTGCAATTCATTAATACTGTAGATCCTTTGGTTGAGATTGTGTCCTCAGGGCTTCAAGGTTTTCCTTGCATGGTGTATGTAGGCAAAGAAATACAATCCTGCTTTCCAAATCAGCAAGCAGTGAATCAATGTTCTTGTCCTTTCTTGCATGCTTACTCCCTAATTTCCATTCCTTTTTACTGAAGCTGTTGATGCTTTTAACTTTGTTATGCTTGTCTGTTTTTCTCCCATTATTTTGTTTTGTTTGAGTCTGCTGTCAAAAATTGTCCTCAGAACACTGGTTATTTTAATACACAGAGTGTCACATCCTCTGCACAGGAGTTGAAAACCTGGACTTCTGTCTTCTATTGTATTGATGTTTGTTGCAGGCCAGAATTTAGGTATGTGTACCAAGAAGACTGAGATGGCAATTCAGTCAAATTTTCCAGCAGAAATTAATGACCCTTGAAACACTAGCTTTGCCATTGTATCAGCTCAGGGATGATTCTTAGTTGTGCAAGCCTCTTCTGCTAGGTTCTTTCTCACATGAATTTCTATTTACATATTATGGTATACACAATATACACAATATTCCTACATAGTGCTAGGAATAGACATAAATATCAGATACTGTTCTCTGAGATGCAACAGCATAGCCTCTGCCAATTTGACGAAAAAATGTGTCACTGATTGGTATTCATTTGAAAGAAGTCTAAATTTCTATTGACATAAAAAAAGAAGGCACTTTTTCACTTTTCCCATATTTAAAAATTGTGTTCACTTTTTCAGCACTTAGCAAGAACATTTTCATGACAAAAACTCATATTTTGGAACTTTCTTTCTCTATAAAAATTAGAAATGCCTTTGAGCAGTACCAATGACCTTCTACTTGTGCTGAACTTAGCACCCAAATGAGAACACTTTTTCTTGTGCTGCAGAAATGGAAGTAGAAGCTTTGCTAAAAGTAAAAAAAAAAAAAAAAAAATCTCCTTAATTTCTGTGTGTTTTATCAGATGTCAAACCCCTGATGCAGAGTATTTGATTTAACAGCTGGGCAGAGTTTCCAAACCATCTACTGGTATGCAGTGATATCAGTAGTTGGCCAGGAATTTCAATAACCATGAATATTTACAGTTTAAGCCCACTTAATATTCTCCTTATTCTTATGAGGAATGTAATGTTCACAATTAAGTTTAGCATTTAGACAGACTGTGTAATGTGGCATGCTATTCACTTTCAAAATTCTTTAGAAGTAATAAACCTGGATTGTACATTAAAATGTGATATGACTCCCAGATGCACCCTGACTATTTTTTTGGCACTTGGCACCACACACTATTTTCCGCTGGTTCAGATGACAAGCAGAGCCCATCTGAGGCAAAACGAAACAATTTCCAACTGGTGGGCTTGATAGTGCAGGTGACATTAAATAATTAACAAGTTCTCTTTCAGAACCATGCCTCGTGCTTTAATTAATATCTCTTCTTAAAATAAGAAGTTGTTTACCATTGCTGCTTCTGCAAGCTGATTGCTGCTTGCAAAAAACATCTGAGACATGACTATGCCCAGGGGATTGCTTTCACTTCATTGTTTATAATAACTACAAACAAAGAGCTGCAAAAGCTCATCTCGCCATGAGGCATCCTGACAATCTGCCAGTTTAGTCACCAATAATAATGAGACTGGCACAAGCAATAAGCTCAGCGCAAATCTAATGAGGGCCTGTTTCAATCGCTCATTGATATTGCAGCAGCTGCTAAGCACCCAGTGTTTGGGATCTACACACACGAGGTATGTGTGCCTCCAACCTGTGGAAGGACAATTTCTCCCTCAAGGTGGCTTTAGTCCTATCCAGAACATGTGTCACCTTTCTAAAATTTAATTTCTGTCCCTCATCTCAGAGATACGATCTAGGTAAGCCCTGCTCAGGCAACCAGGTGTAAATCATCCAGGCATCTCCTAGGCCATGGAGAAGGCTGGAGAGGAGGCTGAGCTGGAGCTGGAGCTGGAGCAGGTGCCCACGTGGAGCCAAAGGTGCATGTGATGCGCTGGGCTGCCTGCTGCGCCCGGGTAACGTCACTTCCGTCACTTAATTCCTGTGGTGAGTGCAATTATGAACAGATGGGCAAATGACACAATTCCACTGCTAATGAACTTCCCTACTGGGGAAGAGGAGAGTGCATTACCCTTTTGTACTTCAGACTCTTAATTATCATTCTTAGAGTTTGGTGTGCTGTTTTCTGTTTGGGTTTTTTGTTGTTGTTGTAGTTGGGTTTTAAGGGGGTTTTGTGTGTGTGTGTGTGTGTGTAGTTTGCTTGTTTGTTTTTTTCCCCCAAGCATAACTATTTCACATTTTTGAGTTTCAAATTCTTTTGGAGATGGTTAGCTAATTCCTGTCTGTTCTGGAAGGTTCTGAGAAGTGGCAGAACAAAAGGGTTTTGTTTCTAAATGGAAATAACCATATTTAAATGAACAACTTAAGAGAAGAAGAAATCTGTGCTAGCCTGAGTTCTTGAATATAATTTTCTTCTTTCTTCAATTCCCCTCCTTTCTAACAAGCTTTCTCAAAGCAGAATTTGTAGATGAAGAGCGCATAGCTCTGTGGTTCATACATCAGTTTAGGAGGAATGAGTAGGAAGAGACTGATTTGGAAAGGTATAAATATCATTTTTACTGAGCCAAAG
Source organism: Pseudopodoces humilis (assembly GCF_049639895.1). NCBI lineage: Eukaryota > Metazoa > Chordata > Aves > Passeriformes > Paridae > Pseudopodoces > Pseudopodoces humilis. The sequence goes on from NC_142202.1 coordinate 51,861,671, forward strand.
CACAGGCAAAATGAAACCCAGAAAAAGTTGATGCTCAGGTCTTAAATTTCAAACTTCACAGAACTAAACTGATAAAAATACATCCTGTATCCAGTTGAAATATATCTCAGCGTCAAAAGACCATGAAAGGAGTGATGTTAAGAATCTAACTGTGTATCTTTTTCCCTTGGCTTTAGAAAGAGTGTTGAGGAATAAGATGGGACATCTTACACTTCAGAGAAAAAATAAAAGGCAAAAAAATTAATAATTCCACCATCCAAATATGGATTTCTTTTGCATTCTAAAAATACATGGTCATCGTCTAGATAAATAGTTGGGATAAGTCTATCTGTAGTTCAGTGCGTGATAATACCCTAATGCAAATTTGACAAGAGAGTATTAACTCAGGGGATTCAGACAATAGAATGTTGTTTTTCTGCATTGCTGCTTGTTAGAATTGTAAAGGATATAATAGGATTTCTAAATTTCCCTCTATTGGCAGGGCACCACTGATATTTAAATCTCTTCTCTGTGTCACCTTTTAATCCTACACTGTTATTATACAGCTTGTGACTTGGCCTAACTTTAAACATTTATATGAGGCATCTAAGTAGGAAAGTTGTTCTCTCCAAATTATTCCTTCTTAGTGACAGCAAGCGTGAGAGTCAATCTTCCATGGGGTATTTCAGAGCACTTAAGTTAGATTTCTTAGAGGTAAACATTACCAGTGACTTCATATGGAAGGAATAAAAAGGTATGTTATGTCATAATGGAGACTGTAAATGAGTCTCTTAATAGTGAGAAGCAATTGGAAGACTTAATGTCCTAATACCTTATACAACTCCAATGAATTTTAAAAAGCTTTAAAAAAAAGGGAAAAGGGAGGATGTGGGAATACGAGAAGTATTCATTGAGCTGTAGCTGCTAAAGTTGAACTCTTTTTTTGTGTAAAAACTGAGTTTTGCTGCAGTAACTTTCCAGGAGCACAAAGAGGCTTACGTATTCAAAGTACCACAAACTCTTAATGGGTTCCACTGAAACAGATGGCAGCATTATGATCATTTTTGCAATTAATGCTGACTGCAGATTGTTCTTGAGGCTGCAGTCATGTTCTCCATCTCCTGTGCTACTACAGGATTATCCTGGAAGAAAATTTATTTTAAAAATTTCTGATAACCCCTTCTTCCCCAAGCTACTAAAAACCCTTAATATATTTGGAGGTAGTATGAAATGTCTTCTGCTACTCACACACCAAAGCCCCTGCAATTTAAAATCTGTCTTTCTCCTGTGACCCTGAAATCCTGTGATCTCCTTTTCCTCTTGAACAATTAAATTGGTGATTAGAAGGCTAAGCACATCTTAAAGATACTATTTCTGAAACAAACTGTATGGCTGCATATATCTGACGCAATAGCACCTCTGATTTACTGAATAAGTGAATCATTTCTGTCCATTTATTTGGGTTTTTCAACATTTTTCATTGCCAGCTAATCTCAGTATGTGGGTGGTTTTGGGTTTTTTTTGGGGGATGTTTGTTGTTGTTGTTGTTGTTGTTTTGGTGGTTTATGTTTGCTTTTTTTTTTAAACTGCGTAAGATGATCCCACTTGCATTACACAGATTAGAACTGTTTTCTTCTCAACCTTTCTTTGTATGTGCAGCCAACTGTATGGACCAGAGGCCATAAGCAATTTGCAATGCCTTTGAAAATAAATCATACTATAAGAGGCACAGACCTTTTCCTTCTTGGAATTCCAAGCCTGTGAAACATGCAAAGTGGGTAGATTGTTTTGCAACTAATTCAGGTGGAAACAGAATCTGTGCTATTGTCCTACAATCAGTGAAATGCCTTTTCACATTAAAGGGAGATGTGCAGGAAACAAGAAGAACTACTCTGCCGGCTGGAAGCACAACTTAACTTTTGCCACTGGAATTAACCAGCGGAGGATAAAGTAGCTCAAAGGGAAGTTTTCATGAGTAGCTGGAGAAAGATCAGACAGTGCTGAGAACAAAACCAGGGACCAGAGGGTTTGGGGAGCAGCTCTGCTTTGTCCCAGGTAACTGTGCTAGTCAGCAGCAGTGTCTGGTCCCTACCCGCACATGCCCTACCACGGCACACGCATGCAAATGCCCACAGCAGGCAGTGATGAAAGCTGTGCTCCTCTCCCCAAGGACATCGGGCTCAGGTGCCAAGGACCTGCTGAGATCAGAAGGAGCTGGAGCCAGAAACCCTCCAAGGGGCAGCATCTCACTGCAGAGCCTGGCAGCTGGTCCTGCTCCCTGGGCATCACACGGGCCATCGTGTGCCAGGAAATGTCCCATGGTGGGTCCACACCAAGCTCAACAATCGCAGGAATATGGCATTCAACAAGGACCCTCTTCCCCATCAAAATAAATATTTTATCACTAGAGTTTCAGTTTTCCCAGCTCAGAATTTCGTAGGAGCTTAAACCTTGGAGCCAGGCCTTCCAGAGAAAGAAAATAGTGCTGGTGGGCTGGACTTTGCTGCTGTGAGAAGCAATTGCTTCCCAACAGTACTCTGCTGTACTTTGGAAGGAATGCCTTCCAAATGTAGCACGGAAAATAGCAGAGAGTACTAAAACCAGGTAGAATTCTGAGATGCCTCATTAAAAAGTGAAGAAGTTTTGTGAAATCCAGTTTGTTAGAAAACCTGAGGTTGAGGCCAGATTTCTGCTCTCAGGTCTTGTGACCTCAGCTGAAAGTGACAGGTTAGTAGAGTTCAGATTGTCTTTTTTCAAGGGTGGCACTGTACAGATGTAATTGGAACTAGGAATGCTTCTTAGAGACAGTAACAAACTCATAATTATACAATTTTTTTTGATGCATAACTTATGTAGAGGGGGAAAATACTCTTTTTTCCCCCCACAAAGTATTACTGTAAATTGTTGACTTATTTTGTTATGCAGGAAAAGAATTTGTCTCCAGGGAATTGTTCTAATAAAATAGAAAATTTATAATGTTACAATATTTTTTACCAATCAGAAACCACAGTAAGGGGTAATCATGTTGTTTATTTGTAAACAATGGGCATTTTAATAACAAGAAGGTAGTTTTAAGAGGATTTTATTATTACAGCAAAAGAACAACTGAGATTTAATCTGTGGTGGTGAATATCAAATGCTATAAATTTTGTAGTGAAAAAAGGTCACAGATAAAATCTTTCCAATCAAGATGTAACACATGGAACTCTACCATAAATCTTGAAGATACATGTTGAAAGATTTTTTGTTGATGTTGAAATGTTAAGAGTTCCTGGCTTTTAGGAAATATACTCATCTGGGGCTAAAAATGTTATACCTTGCTCAGTTTTATTTTTGCTAAGTAAAAAGTATGTTAGCCAAAATAAAGTCAATGAAAACCCTTCACAGACAGAAATCTCTTTTGGGCCATGAAAGCCTATTGCAACAACTGTAGAAAGTGCCAGTAAAGGTTTATCTTAGTATCCAGCTTAGAATTTGAGTGTAAATCAAACTTTTGATCTTAGAGTCATGATTTAAGTGAGACACATTATTTGGAGAGATAGATCAAAATAAGCAGAGGAAATCTCTTTAGCTTAATGCATTCATAAATATTTAAACTCTTTTGTGGATCACAAAAAAAAATTTGGGGGATCCACAAGAAATATCATTGACGTATTTATTTTTTTCCTTAGGAGAGACAACCTAAAGAACTTTTTGTTTAGTCTGGGTATGATGTCATCACTGATACTGTACACAGAAACTGTATGTATGAAATACAGCATACACAAGATCATATGTATTTACATGACAGATACACTACTACAGCTTTCCATTTAAATAAAATCAACAATGTGAATCTTGAATTGACATATGAGTAAGGTAAACACAAATGAAAATGAGGAAAGGATCCCTAGAGAAACATCATGTAATCACTTTGTATTAAGTTCATTCATTTGTACAATGGGTAGATTTATATCTGCCACATTACATTGTGATGTTCTTTTTATTAATATTTCTAAAAAGCAGTGACATCATTTAATTAAACAGTCAATAGGTGGTGTTTTTTATCTGCAACAACTGCCATTCTTAAGTATTCAGTTTCTTCCTCCTTGAAATTATGTCGTACACATGACTAAAAAAATAGAGCTGGGTGACAGGAAGTTACCTATATTACCTCTCCAGGTGAGGAAACAATCTTCTTTTGCCATGTCCAGTGTCAATATTTGCTTAGGTTTTTGAAAGCGATGATGCAATCTGACTAGCACATCTGCTAAAGTGGTTATCTAGCCTTACCAGTGGACTCTTATTTTTAGTATATGTTCATTCATTTCTGCAATAAACAAGAGCTTTTCCATCTTTCTTCCTCTTTTTTAGATTTTTTTCTAGGCTATCCAAGCCTTTTTTTTTCAATTTTACCTTGTGGACAATCTTTTGAGGATCTCTAATCATTTGGATCTCTCTCTGTTGCAGCCTATTCAGTAGCTCAGCATTTTTCTTAGAAGTGAATTGTCTGAAGTGGAAGATGAAATTTTAGTAGAGATTTTATTCAAGTCAAAGCAATACAATTGCTTCATGTACAATGCTGCCTATCTCCTCCTATGTATATCCTTGGTGTGATTGCTTGGGATGACATTATTTACTCATTCAGCTTGTAATCAACCCTAAGGCCCAGAATCTTTTACAGAACTCTTATCCACCCAGCTGTTACACACACAGTATTTGCAGCTGATTATTTCTGTTTAAGTGTACTATCCTAAACTGTGAGGTTGAAAATTTCTTATCTGAGAAAAGGTCAGATATTCATTTTCTTGTGTAATAATAATAGGAAGATTTTTGTTGGTTACCCCATATCACTTGCTTTCATTACTTTTGCTAATGAAATAATTATTTCACACATTTATTAACTCCAAAAAAAGTTTGCTGAATAAAAATATTGATTACCTAGATCATAATTCAGGCACTGATTCGCTTGAGACCACTCAAGGAAGAAAGTTTAGCCAAAAGAAAACAGTAGAGACAGGGGCATTTCTGTGCTCTTTTATCTGTATACTAATTTATTGTAGTCCTAAGCAAGAAAACCACTCTTTATGGAAAGTTTTTCACTTCTTTTGACTTTTCAAATCAACTGGAATCAGACTTGTACACACCTACCTTGAAGTACTACTTAACTTTCTTCAGAATAAAGTAAATAACTTCAAGAGTTTTAAAATAATAGAAATTAGATAATTGTAAAGAAGAGAGATTCATCAAACAGCCTGAAATGAAACAACAGCTTTTATATAGCAGATTGTACAAGACAATTGTATCTAGTGTTACTGTATAGTAGGAGAAAAAAAAAATAGGAAAAAAACCAACATAATATGTAGTGTTAAATAACTTTTTGAACTATTTGTTCTCATATTCGGTTAGCTGGTACATAACACTTGTTAGATATTTTTACATGGAAAGTGCATCCATTAAGGTTACCATGTGAGCCACTGATATAACCACAGCAGTCAATCAAAGATGAAATGGAGCTGTACAGCGAAAGAATTAATTCAGACACTAATAGACAAGAGGAAAAAGCCTTACATCCTGGACTAGGAGATTACTAGCCGTAGCAACATCAACAAACACTTCTTGATGTCTTTCTTTTCCAGTTGTATCAGATTATTTACCAAACAATGAAGTAGGTTAAGACACAGGTTACTTTATGTTAGGCTTATTTTTAGAATCACTTTTCTGTTGTTGATTTCTCTTCCAAATGGAACTCTTTGCCAGAAGAAATGGAACCACTGTCCAGTCGTCATGTACATTTACAGCATAAACTCCTCACTGCTGGTCTTTGTTCTAAATATAGTGTGTTTGAAAAAATACAAGTGAAGAAAAGAAACCAAAATAATGTTTTTACACTAAATAAAAAGTGCAAATATCCTGAAAGAACCTCTTTGCAGCCTGCATTCTTTACTTTTTCTAAAACGGACATCTCCTGCAGAAACTTGGTTTTTAAATTTCATACCATGCTGCATGAAGCAGCAATCAAGCTTGTGTATGTTTTTCAGGTGGATTAATATGTTTTGCTAGTTCAAAAAAAAAGAAATTTAATTTTGTAAAGACAGTTTCCCAGTGACAGGAAATAATTCATATTGATTAAGAAAGAATTAAAGGAAATTTAGTTTTCAAGGAGAGATGATGATTTCTTAAGAAAAACAAAAAAACACTATTGTGTTATCTTTGGCTGTCTACAGCAGAATGTGCTACGACCAGGAAAAATTTTGGGGCTGTGGTTCCTACTGGAACGTGGCGGTAATTAATGTCTCAGAAAAACCACTCAGAACAGTAAGCTTTCAAAGCATGGCAAACTTCTTACATTTTATTTGTAAGCCACATATATTAGAGTATTTGTGAAAACCAAGCTGTCATTTACATATACATAAGATGATGATATTTTGTTTTTTTTTAAGTGACCATAAACCTGCTTCTGTAATCCTATCCTTCTAAAGCAAACAGAAACACAATTATTATATGCAGCTGGTGTATGGCCAAGTGAATGCAATACTCTAATTTTAAATTAAAAAAAAAAAATCCAAAGAAGTTCAAAAATTCTAATTTTCAACTTATTCATCAGCATTTTTTGCAATACTACAACTCTTCTATCTTGGGTATGTAATAGTGTAATAGTAAGTAATTTATTTTTTTTTTTAATCATGTAATTTAAGCAAAATAATAAGTACATTCTTTGTTTAATCTCCAGGGCAGTTTCATTCTACTGATTTTCTCACACAGGGTCTTTATTACTTTATTGCTCCAAAGACTCCATTTGTCTTGTGAGGAGGTAAATATTCCATGGCATGTGGTAAGACTTCATAACTATCCTCTTTTCATCTTCTCCGACTCATCCAGTGTCACCAAATTTTATTTCTTTATAGGCATAATGAAATTACTCATAAATTTTGGAGCTGGAACACTGTGGCATCAGGAATACAATGTTCTAATTTATCTAATCTAACTAAAGAATAATGGTTTTTGTGCCCCAGTTCTGAATTTTGCAGCACATTCTCTCTCATTCTATATGTTTTAACAGAAGTACAGCTAGAAAGAATGAGCATGAATGGTTTGTAGTGTAGTTATAATACATGATATCAACAGAATAAATATCTTTGGAAACATAAGTCAAATATGAGCTTAATATATTTGCTTTTCTGCATGGTTAGGATATTTTTGGATTTAAAGTGTAAGCTGCCTATATGGATGTATTTATATGTTAAATATAAATTTAATATATAAAGTATATATAAAATTTATATTAAATCTAAATCTAAACACGTTACACACACTACATAAGCACATATTAAAACAGATTTACATATTTATACATATATATTTAGTGCACACATATATATGCTTGCTTTTCATTCAATTACATCTTTTTAATCTTTTTTAATGACATTTATTTCTAGTTGTCAATATATTGTAGTGAACTTCAACAAATTGTTAAGTATTTTGTTAATTTCTAGCATTAAGAGAGACGTTATCTTAAGAAAAATTTGAGACAGATTTGAAATTAAAATTCTGTATCCTCTCCTCACCATAGATCACTAGCACACTTGCAGCTCTCTGAAAGGATTATGTGAAAAGCAAAAAGTTCTTCACAAGCTCTGCATAAAATTTATGGTGTTGGACAAGGCATGTAAATCTGGACAGTTTCCCTGTTTCTGGGATAAGTATCATTTTCTTTCTTGCAGTCCCCAGTGCTGGTTTCCTCTCCAGATGGGTGGGAGCTGTCCCTTTCCTTGGATCAGTGACACAATGCACAACAGCAGTGGTGCAGCTTTTTCATGTAGGAGGCTGAGGAGAAATCCTGGGACGAGGTTGCCATGGCAAGAAGCAGTCCCTGCCCTGTGTTTTACACTGCATTGTGAATGCCATGCGCGAGCTCCACTTTTTATCTTCATTTGTATAATCAGTGTTTAATTTACTGTGACTTAATTCACAACAATGTATTTAGACTTTGCACACTTCATTTAAAGGCTGCACCTTTATTATCTCCAAACCCATGCAAAGATTTCTGCAGGGAAAGGAAAAATGTAAAGGCATCTTTCTCAGTAGTGACAGGGGCATAGAAGAAGGGTCTATGCTTTGTTTGTAGTCATTAGTCTTAAATTGCAGAACATTTTGTAAACATCTGTTTACAGCAAAATTTACCTGTGTGATCAGGAGTCAAAGGCAACTTGAGAGAGTAAGTCCTGTCAGACTGCTGTGTCATACCAACAGATGTGAGAACCTTCCATGGGATGATGGAAGCCATGGTTGTAACTCAAGATCACACAGCAGCCAGAAGGAAAGAGGAGAAAGACACTGCATCATCAGGAAAATATCCTGTCTTTAAGCTGCTGAAACAGCCCTACAGGGATCTGTTTGCTACTTTTGTACATGAAGGTGAGGTTCTGGGCGGGTTGTTGATGACAGCAATGAGGTAGAGCAGGAATTTTCTTGTAGGTAAGACTACTTACAAAGGCTATCTTTGACATCTAGTGAGAGTTAAAGTTAGCAGAGTTCGCTGCAACATAACTGCAGACAAAAAAAAATAAACAGGCTTTTGGATTCACACTGAATTATTTGAAAAAGGGGAAATGTAAGAATTAAGTAGTTTGTTTAGAAACCAGTAAAATGTAAAAAAAAAATCCAACCAACCATTTGATTATCCCATGATTGAACCATCATAGTATTTAATTTCTACACTCTCTGGCCTATGCACTACAATGCATGGAGAAAAGGGATCATAGCCCTGCTAGAGATGTTCAGGGTCTTCTAGCAACAGAAGACCTAACATGATTTCAATTGCAAAGGGAAAATTTACTTAAAACTTGCCTCTATTCCCCCTTAGTCAGATGACACCAGCAAGTATTGCATAATAGAATAACTTTTCTAGCTCTTTTACAGTGTTCTGCTGACAGTTTTATTTTAGGATTTTTATCAAATGATAGTGTTTCACAATTTTATTGAATTTAAGGGGACTTGCAGTGTTTCACACATGAAGCAATAGTGAGAATTTCCAGTAAAATGAAAATTCCTGAAGGCAGTATTTTACAGTGTACATTACAGCTGTTCACACCACTACACTTATGAAGGCAGTAGCTTTCTGTTGCTCCATCCTACATAAAATGAGGAAATACTTAATTAGATTTGCCACAGTGGCTACAGTATGAGGGCGATGATATTATTCAGACTAGAAACTGCACACAGACTTCAGCACTAGAGAAAGAAAGAGATGGTTTTGTTGCTAACAAAGCAACAAAAGAAAACTCAATATCTTAATTTAGACATCCAGTATATCTGGTTGTCTGGCTGTCATTTTTATTTCCTTCCTCTTCTGAAAATGAGATTCTTATGGAACAGGAAAAAAAAGCCACACCTGCAAAAGGAAATACCAAGTAAAGAACATGAAAACATTTAACAATTTTGTTCACTCTATTTCCGGCCCATTTCTCCTGCCTAGTTTATTTTCATGAATAAAGATTACACTGCTGGAATTCTCAGTTTTTCTCAGTGTTTCAACACCTATTTATGGGTTTAGGAATATCCTTTTTATAGTATCTACTTATCAAACAGTATAAATAGATAGAATGAAGCAAATATTGCTCATCTGATCAACAGATTCAATTTAGTTTGGAATCGTTCAAGATCATAGAGTCCAGCCGTAAATGTAGTGCTGCTAAGTCCACCACTAAATTATGCCCCTAAGTGCTACACTTACACATCTTTTAAATACCTCCAGGGGTGGTGATTTCACCACTTCCCTGGGCAGTCTGTTCTAGTCCCTGACAACCCTTTCTGTGAAGAAGCTTTTTCCTAATATCCAGTCTAAACCCCCCTGGTGGGGGTTTAGGAGACCTGTGTGCTCCAAACTCCTCCTGCTCTGTTGCTCTTGGCGCACACTCACTCCAGCAGCTCAATGTCTTTCTTACAGTGAGGGGCCCAAAACTGAACACGGGATTCAAGGTGCAGCCTCACCAAGGCAAAGTACAGGAGAAAGATCACTGGCCTAGTTCCACTGACCACGGTACTTCTGATACAGTCCAGGACACTGAACTCTAGGTGGACGGCTTCCAAAGCCTTTTCCACATCCACTAGGCAGGTCACCTTTTCCTAGAAGGCCATTTGGCTGGTCAAGCCCCTGCCTGTGGCTTGTAGTTCCCCAGATCCTCCTTCTGGCCCTTCTTGTAGATGGGCATCACACTTGCTAACCTAGAGGAAATCACCTGGGACCTCCACAGTGAGCCAGGACTTACGATAAGTGGTGGAGTGGCTTGGTGAGCACTTCTACCAGCTCCATCAGTCCTCTTGGGTGGATCCCATATGGCCCCATAGATTTGTGTGCATATGTAAGTGGTGTAGACCACTACCATACTGGGTCACCTCAATTATTTCACATAATAGCAAACTTTCATGGAAAAGAGTTGGATATCTGGTATTTGTAAAATGATCCTTCACACTTTGTGGTTTCCAAGAATGAAGTAACCGGTGGTTTTGAGGTGGGGGTTTTGGAGTAAAGCTCCAAGGCAGACACCACTCAACCTTATTTTTATTCCTGCCAGTGAGAGTTCTTATTAGCAGCACAATTTAATACATGGAGATACTGCTTGCCTTGACTAAGAATAAGGTAGATAACCAACCCAGTTGCCAGCAACAGACTCAAAACAAAGAATATCCTTAAATGTAAGTGGACTTTTCCCTCTCAATGTAAAAATAAAAAAAACCAACTAGACTAAAGCAGCCATAGAGGAGGTGGCTGTGGCATTCCTATCCTTTCAGTCATCCATAAAGCAAGCCTTTCTGGAAGGCTCATTCTGAACCCTCTAAGAGTTAATAGCCTTTTAAGTGGAGTTCTGCCATGAATTTTAATATAGATGCAGTCTAAAAAAAAAAAAAAAAAAGGAAGAGAGATATCTACAAAGGTTGTTCAAATGCAAAATTCTAGTTCAGAGCCTGTGTCTAGATATGCCATTTGTTAGCAGAGCTTGGAAGTCAGTGAAACTTAAACTGTTTTTTATATATCCCTGATCTTCACTCTCTAAACACTTTCTGCACTGCACAGTTGTTAAGTAAAAAGTGTTTCAGTCTGGAGAAGAAGGAAAGGAGAAAATCCATTCTGTATAAAAAATGACCAGTCCCTGTTATGACATTTATTGTGTATTCACTTATGAGATATTGGATGGTGCATATATGTCATAACAGAATGATTATCCATCACATGTACTCCTCCATATATAGCTGTGCAGTATGCTGGTGTGTATTTGCACATCCACATCCATGTAAAGACATGAAAGACTTGGCTCACAATGGATGTCTTAAGCTAAAAAGTCCACTCCCTACAATGTAGCAAGACTACACTACCCCAAGACCTTGAGAACCCATGTAGTCTATCTGACCCTGAAGATCTCCAGTGAAGGTGACCAAACGTTCTCCCTAAAGTCTAGACCTTTCTTACAAAGATTTTATGTTCATCTAAAGCACAGTTTCCTTGTTGTAGCTTTCCAGTACACCTGCTATTTGTCCCTCAGACTATGCAAGTCTTATTGCTCACTGTCCCTTTTGTTACTTCCCCTAGCCCTTTTTGTCAGTTATCATGTCTCCTCTCAGCATTTTTTTTTCCTAGATGGTGTCTTGTGGGACCTGTTTCCTAAATGTTTAATCATTTTTTATTTCTCTCTGAACTCCCTAATTTGCCTGTCATTTTTCAAATGTGATGCATAAAACTGAATGTAGGACTCAAACTGATGCTTAATAAACACCAAGTAGAACAGGGTAATTAACTCATTTGGGTTTAAATTTATTACTCTTAATACAACTTAATATCTTATAGCATTTGCTTCCCTTTCACTAATTTTTTTGATTGTGAAAGTGCTGTATGTTTGACTCACAAGTACTTTGTGACCCAGCACAATCTCCCATCCTTCTCTTATATGTCTCATTCCCCTCCTTGCCTTCTGTATTTGAACACATTGTTAATCTTTCACCTTTATTCTTCAGTTACTTACTGCCTCTGTTGGAGAGGATTTTTTTGTTCATTTTAGTCATCAAGTAATTAAGATTTTATTAATACTAGCTACTACCTATGGAGCTGTCTCTCTATGTACCTTCCAAAGAATTTATTGTCTTCCAGCTTCAAATTAAAAATTGGTTTAGTGTGTGTTCTGCCGTATCCCACAGAGGGGCCAATCCAAATATTGTGTAGTGAAGGGTGGACTCCATACAGAAACTCCACTTGATATTCATTTCAACATAACATCAGATTGGTTAATAATTACTTTCAATATTTGACTTTTTTTGACCAACTGAGGAACATCTAATTCCTTCCACATTTTGTTGACTTCAACTGAACTACTTGTAGAATACAGTTTAGTGCCACTAACTGGTAAATTTCTTCTCTGCTGTTGCTAATCAGCAGAATAAATTAAACTGGGCCTTTAACTGGCTATTCTATCAAAGCATCCCTACCATTCATGGGAGTACATCTAAATAGAATCAAAAGTTTGGGGGACTCTCTGGCTTGTCAAAGCAAGGCATGAGATGGAATTTCTGATTCCTTTGTGTGTGTGTATGTGTGTGAGTGACAGGGAGAAAGAATGTCTGGGGGAACTGGAAATTTGGAAGATTGTGGGAAAAAAAAATACATGCTGGCAAGTTTTCAACAGTCTGTGTTAAAATATGGCAGGTGTGTTATTTGGGAATTTCCATGTGGCCCAAAGGTAAAGTTTGAATTGATTTAATTCCTTTGTGCTCACTTTCTTTTTATCAGAGTGTTTAAAAACCTTAATCTTTCTGAGGAGTGATAGGTCATTTATCCCTTAGACAGACTTTTTTATTTCTTTTGCAGGAATGTTAGGAGGACAGTGGATTTTTCCCCGTCAGCCAATAGGATAAATCATATTCTGCAATTGCTAATAAATATTTTAACTTCAAAAATAAAGTGAAGATGAAAATATTTCACAGGCAGTTTTAGAACTTGTTTAATCTTCATCTGCCTCTGAAGTCTCCATGTTGTGATATCTGAAATTTTAGGCATATTATAAAGGCATTACAGACAAACTTTTGGCATTCTAACCTTCAATTCTGTAACTGTATGTAAGTCTGTAGATAAAAATCTACAAAAATTAAAAATCTACAAAATTAAAGGAAAATCATAGGCATGAAATGGAACCTAGGGAACTTTACCCTATTCCTCTGACATATATTTATATTAGATTGTGTTATCTGCTGGAATCCTTGAAAACTTCAAGTCATATGTTAAACAGTACAGTTCTAACTGCTTATACTTCCAGTGGCCAGAGTGTGTTCACAAGTGTTCACTTGCTAGTGACCAGTACACATTTTTGTTTGCTTGTGAAAATATTATTTATTGTTCATGTTTCAAATGTCTATACCAAATAAAAAAATTCCCCCAGCACCTTTTATGAAAGAATTGTGACAGAATTATTAGATAGTGAATTTAATCTTCCGTTTATTCAGGACCATAATTGAATGATTCTGGACACATGAAACACTCTGAAACAATGCCATTGTTTCAAGTATGAATATGTACTTGCCTCTTTCCTACTGATAGTCTGCATTGTATTGATTTGCTGTACAAGTCTTGTGCAGTAAACAAACTATAAAACATTCTTATAAAGCAGATGGACTGTACACTGTCTTCTGTTGGAGGAAAAAAACAACAAAAAAACAAAAAGCTATTTTTTAGATCTTATTTTCCAGTGAAGTTGTTTTCAAGGCACAGTACTTTAAGAGACAGTAAACTTATATGTGTATTGATGCAACCAAGGCCTTACATTGTTTTTTATTTGTTTTGTTTTGTTATTTTTAAAATAGATACTATATGATGTAAAAAGGTCAGAAAAGAAATGTTAACTTGTTCTCTGTCTTTACAATATGTCTGATGTAAAACAATCTGTCTGCTTTGCATGTGGTATCTCATCCTCTGTCCCACTGAGCTGAGGTTATTGATATTATACCCAAAAATTGAAGGGAAAGGGTATTTCTTTTGAAATATAATGACCAGTTTCAAATTAGGGTTAGCCTGTAGAATAAAGAAATATCAGAGAAAGGAAAGCATTTAATGATACCCAAGGATCTGGTCTTCCTTATTCTGAGTCAAAGAGATACTTCAATCCAGATTCATTCTGCCTTGTTTATTTAAACTGTAAGCTCAGACTCTGAAGAAGCAGCTAAGACTGAGGTATCATCTTTTTGTTGTGACCTTTCAGTGCACTACTGTAATGCAAACAGCCACAGTATCTTATGCTGCCACTGACAATATTTTCTGATTTTAAGGAGGATAAAAAAACCTGTCATTGCTATGGTAATTGTTTTTGGGTTACAAAATTTTCCCCCAATAAAATTGAAATGGATGCCTGCTCCCTCCAAAATAACTTGAATTTCCAAGTTAGATGTTTTGGCACTTTTAAAGAACTCTTGACAACTTACCAGAGATATCAATTTGATTTCCTCATGCTGGGAAGAATTATGTCATGAGTTGTATAAGGTTATCTGGTTTTATGTGTGTCAATAATAAATGGCAAAAAAAGCTAGCTTATCAAGAAAGTTCCATTTCAGCCTTTAGAGGAACAGAGCACTGGTGCTCACTATAAAAAATGAGAAGACGTGTTGAGGTCAGCAGACTCTTATCAGGTACGCACTATTTCCTGAACATGAAGACAGATCAAAGACAACAGGTTCACTAAAACAACAAAAAAAACTCAGAAGAAATTTTGCTAAAGTTTGCATACTGTTTTTAAATATTTCAAAATGGAATTTTATCTTGTAAAACAAAAAAAAGATTGCAAACTTTACTCCTAGTTCTTAGAGTATTGAACCTAGCCATACTAGATACATTCCAAAAGAACTTAAGTGTTTTATTATACAAATGGAACCTGGAAGTCTATTTCAGAAAAATAAATGGAATTAGAGATCCTTTACTCATATGCTTTAACATAAACTGGCCTCCACTTTCCAAAGCAATTTTTTGAAAGTTATAAACACACACATATATACAAAACATGTGGTCTGTGTTCTGTGGTATTGTCAGGGTATTTGTGCTTCTAGTAAACACTCAAGGGCTCTAACCACAAAACCCTTATAGGCAGATATTTGGTAGTGCTCAAAGGTGATTATGTCACTTTTTACATAGCTTATAATGGTCTAAAGTCTAGTTCCTAAGGCTTGTTGAAGCTTCCAGCACAGCATTCAAAGAGTGAAATATCATTTAAAAAAAAAGCCAAGTACAAAAGTGTATGAAAGATTTCTCTAAACAGAAAAAAATTCCAAATGCTGTTTCTTGATCTGCAGATCGACTTTTCTTTGAGCAACACTTTCAAATTATTTATTAGTTTATTTATAATTGATGTAAAATACTGCCAATCATTTCTTCAGTGTCTTGTCTGTATGTCCAGGCAGATTTTACTGGGACTGAGTAGTCTTTTCCCCATCCTAAAAATCCACTTTATAAAATGTTAACAGTAAAAATAAAACCATTTTTAATTTTTTTTTTTTTTTTACATAAATGAAAGCTTTTCAAGTACTTATTTTCACAACTTTTTTAGTAAGCTGCCATGTTATTTTTGGGGATATAATAGCTATATTCAGTGCTGAACATCACTGTTGTCAAATGTACTGATAATTCCTCTGATGTCAGTGACAGAAAGATTGTGTCTTGTCAGTAGGAAAAGCATATGCCTTGGGCATGTTGAAAGTGAGAAATTACATTCCCCTAGGAGAGCAACCATGTGAGAACTGTAAGCAGTTACCTTCCAAGAAGGAACTGGTGAACTGATTTGTAAAAGAATGAGAACTGACACCTTTGCTTTAAACTGGAGTCAAGCATGCAGTATAGTTTGCAGAAGTGTAATTGCATATTTTTTTTCCAATTGTGCTCTTCTGTTTATGTTCTTCTGTTTTCCTCTAGACAGGTTTAGCATGGATGTGTATCAGGAAAGAGACTATCAGTATGCAGCTCCAGATAATTTAAACAAAGGTGTAAGGAACCTTAAATTCACTGTTGTGTTTCTCTACCAAGACTTTTAACTAAACATGTGAGTGTTTACTGCTTTACTAACCCACCTAGCTTTCTCAGATATCTTTCAAACATTTTCCATTGTGGACTTAATGTTTCAGGAGCTGCTTGAAGATGCTAGATATTCTAGTTCTGATCCAAGAAAGCCCAGGAGGAGGATGCATCTTTCAGCTTCCCTCTAGGATTGTTTGTAAACCAGAGCTAAGTGTGTACCAGGAAGCTTGGCTGAAGCAGATGCTGTGGTTCTTGGCAGAATGAGGCTGCCAGGGTTGTTCCATTTGTCCAAGAGGGAAAGGGCTACCAGAGATTGTGAGTCCTTCTTCACCTATTATTTGTCCCAAAATCTGATTAAGGACACATTTCTCCTCTGTTATCTACCCTTTGGACTTACACGTTTCCTCTAAGTCTATCCTTTTCCAGGACCACATAGATCTATTTGAATTTATTTAATTTATACTTATTGACATATTTTATTTTCATAGTAGAGTGACTTAGCAGTATAAAAGACAAGGAAGGGCAGGCACATAGACTATTTGGAATTTCAAGATGTGGTAGGCAGGACTGACACAGATAGCAAAGAAAGAATGGTTTTAATTTAAATATAAACATTTTAATAAAATGCACAGCGGCTGGTGACTGTGTATTTACTGTGGTGGATCAATCCTTTAAACACTTTCAGAAAAGGGAGGAGTTTTTGTTTAAAGGTAGAAGCCAAGAGAAGAAATAGCAGTGCATGCCAGATGTAGAGTGATGTTCCAGATTAAGGTGCAGATTAGGAAAGATGTAAAGAATTAAGAAAGAAAAGAAACAAAGCCTGTAGAGAATGCAGAGATTATCCTATAAGTAAAATATCTTTTATATATGAGAACACGAAGCTTATTCAAAGGAGGAGAATTTAAGGAAGAATTTTCCCAAGAAAATATTATATAAAAGAAATAACACTATGCTAGGAAAAGCATTGACTAGAAATAAATTTGTTCTACTAATTTGATTTTCTGTTATTATTCTAAAATATTTAGAATGCTTTTTCTTCCATTCTCTTTACAGATTTTGAAAATGAACATCAGATTAGTTTTCTGTGGCTTGATATGTTTCAACATACCTGCACAGTACTCAATCCAAATAACATGTTTTATCAGATGTAAAGTGGGATTATATTTCTTGTGAAAAATGTGGCTTCAGAGGTGGCCCCATAATGTGGCTGGATTCAACTATGGATAGTGTCTCTGTCATGGTTTAACTCTGGTAGGAATCCAAACCTCACCCAGCTGCTCACTCATATTCAGTGGGATGGGGAAGAGACTCTGAAGGGTGAAAGTGAAAAAAAACATGGGTTTAGATAAAGACAGTTTAATAGGTAAAGCAAGTCCTTTCTTTGCTTGTGCAAGGAAAGCAAAACAAGGAATGGGCAGGCAGGTGTTCAGCCACCTTCAGGAAACCAGGGCCCTATCATGCTTAACAATTATATGGGAAGATAAATGTCATAACTCTGAATGTCTTCTCTGCTTTCTTCTTCCCGCAGCTTCATATGCTGAGGATGATGCCATATGGTCTGGGACAACTCTTTGGTCTATTGGGATCAGCTGTCCCAGCTGTGTGGTCTCCCAAATCCTTCTGTACCCCCAGCCTTCTCACTGGTGGGACAGTGAGAAGCAAAAAAGGACACAATGCTGTGTAAACACTTCTCAGCATTAATTAGAACATCTGTTATCAAAACTGTTTTCATCACAAATCCAGAGCATAGCCCCATGGAAGCTCCTAGGCTTCAGTGGAAAAAAACATTGTGGTGAGGAGCCATAATTCAACAGTAGAAACATGTATAGTTTCAGGCATGAATAAAAATGATGATGAAAGAATCTCAAACTCTGGGCTTGGAAAAAGGAGGAATTAAAAGATTAGTGCAGTATGAATCTCTTTTATCTTGACAAGTCTGGGATTCCTTTACGTATTGTTGGGTACAGTCTATGAGAGAAAGTGTAATGCAAAGCAAAATGCCATGCACAATAAGAGCTAACAAATGTGGAAAAAAAGTTAGCATTATAGCCATTTCTGCAACTCATAGAAATAGATGGGATTATTTTATTGATCTGCAAAGGATACAGGTTTTAATCCTGTATCTACAAAGGAAAATGTTTTCAAATGTAGCCTGGGAAGTTACAGCTGGGAACATACAAGCTGACTGGCTCTTATCTTAAAAAGTATAAACTCCTTTTAGAAAAAGCTTTAAAAATTTAAGACTTTAATCTTCATAAATCTAGTTTATTTTTTGAAAAAAAATCTGGAAAAAATATTCTTCTTCTTGTACAGAGTTCAGTTTCATATCTCCAGAGTTAAGCTTCCTCACATTCTTTCCTTTCAATGCTTTACTTTTCCAGAGTAACTGCTTTTTTTTACATCTTGCAAACTTTTATTGCTCATACAGTGGCTAAAAATGATACTATCCAGTCAAAGACCTTATTTGAGCAAAAACATTTAAAATGCTTGTTGCTTCCTTTAGATTTCTAAAATGCATTAAAAATCTGAAGATTGACTTAAAAAATGAAGTATATAAAGCCTGAAATATGGATCTGAGAAAAAATTTCAGATAGTACAGTTGAATTCTGAATGTGTCCATGTTTTAATGATTCAAAATATATTTTTTTTTAGAAGAAATTAATATAGTAATAAGGTGAACCTTCAGCGTTGTTTGCATTTTGACATCAGAAAGGTCATCATTCTAGATAGATATTTGCATTTGTAATTGTTTATATTTGTGAAGGCTCAGAAAATATATCACCATAAAGA
This sequence comes from Pseudopodoces humilis, assembly GCF_049639895.1. Taxonomy (NCBI): domain Eukaryota; kingdom Metazoa; phylum Chordata; class Aves; order Passeriformes; family Paridae; genus Pseudopodoces; species Pseudopodoces humilis. The sequence continues at coordinate 51,880,461 of NC_142202.1, forward strand.
ACTGTGGGTGTGTGCAGGTAAGTCTGTAGCTCTCTTCCTCAGTTATCCCTGAAATCCAGATGGTTTGTGATGGATACTGCTAGGTCGTGTTGGGTGCAATGGTTGGTACAAGGCAGGAGTCTGCTTCATGAGAGGACTTGGCCAACCTTGTTACAGCAGCAGTGGCTCTTCCCCTCTCTATGGGCCTTACTCAACCTTTGCAAGTTTCCCCTTCCCAGGGCAGGCATGGCTCAGCTGCTCTGTTTGTGCAGCAGTACCTGCAGACCAGTAGTTTATAATCACATTTATGAAGGAAAACCTGGCATCAAATTAATCTTTTCTTGCTCTTCCAGGCTGTAGACCCTGGATGTTAAGTGCCTACAGATTACTTTAGAGAGGAACAGACATATCTGAGCAGGAATGGGGCAAGCAGCTGCAGCATAAACCACAACCACACATGATTCAAGAATCTTATTTTTTTTCTCATTATGAAGTGAATGTTCTTAGATTTGATCCTGTTTTGTTTTTTTAATTTTTTTATGATTTATATTTTTCTTTTTTTTTTTTAAATGAATGATGAGAAAAACATGAAAAAAAATCATGAAACAGGGTGAGTGAGAAGTGAAATCAGAAGAAAGTGCAAACTGTACAATGCATTTTAAAGATTTTAAGGATTGGCTTCAACTCGCATCAGCATTTTGAAAAAACAAAAGTATCTGTGTACCTACTTATGATGTCTACAAAACTTCAGAGTTTTGGAGCCTCTCAAGCTCTTTTCCCACTGTTAAAACAGCTTAAATTTATTTTTGTTAGAAAAATCTTGCTGACAAGTATATCCCAAAGAGGAACATGATGTGTAGTTGGAGCAAATAAAGACAAATCTTGTTCCGTGTTTTCATTCTTTGAAACAAAAAATTATTAATACTAAGATTTTGTGAGAGGAATAGGTAGAAACAGGCAATTAAACCAGCTGTTGGAAGGTCCATAATAAACCATAAAAACTTCTCATCAACACAATGACAGCTGCTTTGAAAACAAATATCTGTGCTTATCCAAATTCTTGCTTTGGAGGAAGAGCATCATTTGGACTTTGTTTCTCAATGGATAAGAGATCTGTAAAAAATGAATCAGTACCAGCTCCAAAAGATCTCATGGGATCACTCATGTCTATGTAGCACTGAAGCATTGATTGATAAATGCAGTCATTATTTTATGATTTTTTAATCTCCCTTTCTATGTAGTGAACTCCTGCATAGACCCAGAAAGCATAAGGTGTTTTAGCTACTTTGGCCCTTTCCATCTTCTTTTTATCTAGAATATATGTTCTCCTGAATGTTTGCAGTTCAGTTTTTCCCATTTAGTAGAGCCTCTGGAGAAAAAACCCTGAAGTCTTCAGGTTCTTGAAATTTGGAAGACATAATGAATGAAGTAAAAAGTTGCCTGTAAAGAGTTTTCTTACATCAGTTGGCTGAAGTTCTTGACAGGTATAGTACAGAAGTTTGTTCATAGGATAGAGTAGTTCTCACCTTGGTTGCTGCAGGAAATGAATACCCCTGTTATGGTTTAACCTCTGCCAGCAGCTAAGAACTACCCAGCTGTTTTCTCACTGCCCATCCCCAATTCTTCCCAGCATGGTAGGAAAAGAATATGAAAGGTAAAAGTAATAAAATTTGGGGGTTGAGACAAGAACAGTTTAATAATTAAACTAAATGAAACAAAATGAAACTAAACTAAAATAATGATAATGATAATGATAATAATAAAATATCAGAAAAACAAGCAATGTAAATGAAAAACATCACCAAACAACCAATGCTCACCCTCTTCCTGAGCAGCAGTGTCCAGCCAGCTTTCCTCCTACTTTATATGCTGATCATGATGTCATATAGTATTGATGCCTTGAGAAGGCTGACCTAGAACAGAGACTAGGCTGAGCTAAGAGAATAAAGTAGGTATTTGTTAAAAGTCCTTAAAAGGGTACACCTTGGGCAGAACAAGAGCCTGGCCAGGGCTATACCCAAGATGGTCCCAAAATTGACACAAAATGGACAACTGGTCGTGACCAGTCTCACATTTTTATGTGTTTTGGTCCATTTGCAGACTGGGGTTAATTGTCCAGTTACAACTTCAGGTTATGAAATCCCATCCTCCTTGTTGCTCTCTTCAGTTCTGTTATTTATGATTTTGGGCCTGAAATTTGTAATGATTGTCCTTGGTATCAAGCTAGAAAAGGAATTGTTTTGTCTACTCACCTTGTGAAGAGAACTTACTGACACTTAATATGAATGTCAGAGTTACACACCTAGGCAGCACAGAATCTGAAAATCATGAAAGCTAAAACTTAATGCATCTGTAGGGGATAGCCCTTTGGCCAGTTAGGGTCAGCTGCCCTGACTGTGTCCCCTCCAGGTTCTTGTGCACTCCCAAGCCCCTGGCTGGCCGGGAACCATGAGGCAGGAGCTGAAAAGTCCTTGACTTAGTGTAAGCACCACTCAGCAACAACTAAAACAGCAGTGTGTTAATATTATTCTCATTTTAAATCCAAAATGCAGCACTGTACCAGATACCAGGAAGAAAATTAACTCTATCCCAAGGCACTGGGAAACCAGGGTACTCCCTAAATTAATCATGGCTCCTATGAACAGGACCAACAGTTTTTTCTCTGAATTTATATTAATTCAGTCTGGCTGCAAGAAGGAATCCATTAATCCATCCTTTAGCCCTGGAGATGTCAGCAGCTTTCTCCAAGTGTACAGCAGCAGATATACACAGAAGCAACCTGAAGAGCAGAAAGGAATTAAACTTCCATACTTAGCAGCTGATTCTCTTTACAGCCCCTATTAAAGTAATTTTTCTCCTTTCTGCTATTTTCAAGAGACAAAAGAACCCAAAAATACAAATCAAGTTGCTGAACCGGACACAAGGATGTTTAAAATGATCTAGTCGTATTTTTATCCAAAGCAGCAGCTGAAATATTTGTGTTTCATGAAAATTTAAAGGAATCTATTTTGTACTGAAGATATGAGATGTTGCTTAGTAATGAATGCAATCAATAATGCATGTATTGACAGAAATACAAAGGTGGACATACCTGTGGTTAAATTTGGAATAGATGTTTACAAGCAGGAGAGCTTTCCTTTCAAAGTTTCATAAGGTCCTTTTCATAATAAATAAGGGAATGTGGAGTTCTCAGTTAAAGCCTGACAACAAAGTGTTTTTGAATTATTATCAGTTAGTATTTTTGGTTTTATTTTTAAGTGCAGGTAATCACATTTGTAGGAGCCTCTTAGCCATATAAATTTTCAGATTTCACCACTGGCTCAGATACAGCAATATTAAACTTTGCCAAATCACAAAAGACCTAAGTATAACAGAATAAGGCAGGAGAATATTGATTTGCCTTAGGCATTTCATTTAAACTCCTAAAGTAGGCAGTACTTAGAGCATTTGAAGATTTCAAATGTTGTCATTCAAAAGACAGTGTATCTTGCCTTTATCATGAGAAAGAAAGAATTCTCTTTTTGTGGTTTTTTTTCTTGTTTTGGTTTGGTTTTCTTTCTTTTTTTTTTTTTTTTTTTTTTTTTTTTGTGGAAGGAAATCTGTATGCTGTACGATTTTATTATTTTTTTTTTTAAATTATCTTTGCAAGGAAATCTTATTATGACCATAGCTTGTGTTTAATGATGATACACTCTCTGTCTCTTTGGTCGCCATTATTTCTCTGTTATTTAATACTGAGATCTTCTTTCCTGTCTTTTTTTTCCTCCGCCCCTAGCTCAGCAGACTAGAACTGGGAGCATTTTTTTTCTAATTACAGAAAACCACAAATCTTTCTCACAGAGTTTCATCCCAGGATTGTTTCTATAATCATTGTTCTCAAAAATGACTAGCCCATCAAATATTTTAAATGGCTATTTCCTAGCCTATATTATCTCTCAGTGTTAACAAAGCTTTTGAATTTGCTAATTATTATTAATCGTGTCACTGTTTCTGAGTTAAATTTAATAAGATGTTTGAAATTTTCAAGATTTTTTCTTAACATTCAACATATTTTTAGATAGCTTAGGATATTTTTAAAGAAATATTTAAAAGTTATTTGGAATTACACTGAAAGTGGAATCCTAGATTGATTTTAGGAAGGAGGAAGGAAGCACTAAATTATTTCAAAATCTGAACTGCGTCTTGAAATTATTAGCCTCCTAGACCTACATACTGAACTCATGTTCAGGTGTTAGTTTCCAGAAGTTTACCTTGCAATTGGAAAGGGTTATTATTTGTTGTATTTGATGCAGTGCTTGTTTTAAAGATGAGACCATGATCATGGTCTTTTGACTATTCAGGAAAATGTAAGGGCATACTGAAAGTGTGTCAGAAACTGTCTATAAAGAAACATGCAATAATTTCTTCACCACATGTTGTAGAAGAAGATACTAAAACAAAGCTTTAACTGGAAGAAATCACACAGCCTGAATTCATACAGAAAACCTGAGCCAAAATTTAAGCATTTACAGTTGTCATTTTTCAAAATGCTGCCTTTTTTTGTAATTAGTGTTGCCTTTTTAGGCACTAATTTCAGACAATAATTGTTATTGCCTTTTTTTCCTTTCATGTGTAAAATGTAGTAAAATGTAGGTTAAAAAAAAAGGAAAAAAAAAGATACGTGGGAAGGTGTCCTAGTTTAGGGCAAATTAGGGAGGAAAACTCCAAATGGGGATTTCCCCAGGGAAATGCCCCTCCCCACAAACTGGTCCCGGAAAGGAAAAAAAAATTCCTTGGAAAGAAGTGGAAAAAGCTGTTTATTTAACAGAAATTGAATAATATTAAATAATAAAACCTCTTGCTGTTCGATGGGATGGCAAGTCTAGGAAGAAAAGTCCTTTTCATGTGGTGTAGCGTGGCTCGCTCAGGTTCTTATCAGTCCCTCCGGCGCTGGAAAGTGCCGAGGCCCAGGCCCCGGTGGGCCACAGGCGTGAGCTCCCGGGGTTTGGCTGGGTGTTCAGTCCAGAGCAGGCTTGCACAGATCCAAGAAAATTGGGAAAAAAACAAACAAAGGTCCAGGGAACTCCTCTGCCTCAGCTAGCTAAAACTAACTAAAATCCAGAGAGAAGCTCTGTCCCGCTGTCTGTCCGTGCTGCAGACACCACAGTCCAGGAGCGGGATGTGGGGGAGTGATGTTTTTCCTTAACACAAACTGCGCGCTTCTTCTTCCCCCTCTCTTGCTCTCAAAGCCAGTCTTAAAGGTGCAGAACTTAATATATAACATAAACCAGACGATTGGGGATACCAGTATCATAAAGTCACCCCAGGACAGAAGGTCAGAGCAAAACTTGAAAGAGTAAGCTGGGTCTAACATGTATTGTCATGACAGCATCAAGAAATATAAAACTGTTATTGATGAATAGGCATACTGAACCAAAGTCTAGGGTGACCAGCTGGAACTTAAATATCAGAATCCATTCCCTGTGGTAAATATAATTATTATTATGGGAAAGTCAAACACATTATTATTATGCTATAGCCAAAATCTAAACCAAATTTAATAAGCAACTAATTTTTATAACTTTTATTAATTTTTATTAGCTATTTAAGTTGTATCAGGTATCCAACTTCTGTTTACTGACTATTTTACAAAGACCTGGCAGTAAATATACTGGTCAGTGGTGCCAGTGGTCTGACTGAAATGGTTTTTTTATTAAAAAAGAAACAAAGAAAAATGATGAAAGTAAACAAAAATTCATATGGAAGTGAAATCTAAAATTCTTAGGACTATTCGCAGGAGTAAATACTTTATTTGGTAGAAAATGCAGGATCAAGTAGAAAATTATTGCTCTTGTTTCTCCTTCTCTCAAAATACTTACTTTAAAGAAGCAGTTAACTTCCCTGTGGAAATAAAATGTTATAGCCTCAATACTGAGAAGTTTCTTAAAGACATACTGCACAAGACACAGAAAAATAAGCTTGTTTCTTTTAGGAAAATGTAGAGGCTTTTCTCTTTAGGAGAAGTGGCTTATTTCTGTAGAAAAAATGTTTCAGCTTACACTATACTAACAGTACTGGAACCAACCTTCAGGCATTTTAGACTTCAGTAGTGCCACAAAGGTTTGTCTAATCTAACAAACATGTTAACCATAATTTACCACTGCTTCTGACAATAAAATGGAATTTTCTGTTTACACTGGTTTGAGGTTTACCTAAATTAGATGACATACTCCAGGGGAAGGAGGGAAGAGAGGATAAAACACCCAATTCCTCTTTACAATACTGTTTCTTTGTTCTGCAGAACTTCAGAAGTGTCTGCCTCCTGAACTTCTGCATGTGTCCCAACCCGAGCAATGCTTCACCTGCCTGCACTCAGGAACTGGGCAGGCTGGAAGTGCAGTGAGAGCACTGTGGGAGAATATGTATGCTCATATTATTTCTAAACTACTGATTAAATTCTAATAGGAGAAGCAAATTATGTTTTGCTACTGTTGCAAGTAGGTGGGGTGAGAAATATTGTTTATATTTATAAAGTCTGAGTATATTTGTATTTGGTTCTTGTACAGGACCACAAAAACATCTCAGGCTTGAATGAGTCTTCGTGTTTTTATAGCTTTTCTCCTGTCATGAATTAGCTCAGCAGAACTCAGCTGCTGGTGACAAAAGAGGACACGATGGCTCCAATCTGTCTTGTGCCAAACTGCAGACCTGGCAGACAAGGCAAATAAAGAGATCACACAGCAAAACAGTGGCAAATGTGATATCATACCAGAGCATCCTAACTCCTAATAGATAGTTCTTGATTATTTAAAACTGGAAATACTGGAATATCTTTTCTGTGTGAAATAGAGATGGAGGGGACAGAGGAGAGAGAGAGCAAGCCAGCTGTGGAAGTTCTGGGAAGGCTCTCTAGCAAATAATGGATTTAGTGTTTGAGTAGAATAGAATGGGAAGTGGCTATTAGAGAATATGCCGAAATACATAGAATAAACAAGTGTACCCAGCAAAAGATTATGTATTGAAATGCTGCTGACACAGGAAAGGGAAAAAGGGAAAGGGGATTAGGTGGGAATTACATTAATAAGAACCTGTAGAAGCTAATTGAGATGATACAGAAATAATAACTGAGGAGAAGCCAAGACAGAAGCACCACAGTGCCACGGTAGTTTATTAGCATATGGGAGAGAATTTGCCTCAGCTATTAACTGATAGCTTACTAGCTTACTAGCTTACTAGCTTACTAGCTTACTAGCTATTAGTAGTAAATTCCAAGGGCAGAGAAACCTCAATTAATTATTCCATAAAACCTTAGAGATGCTTCAGGGCTTGTCCAGATCATTAGGATTGCTTTACAGGCCCATAACAAAAAGATTATGAAGAAGCAAATTTTCCAAGCAATCCAAGACAAATTCAGTGCCAGATCAGGTGAGAGCTGAATATTAATTGTTTTTAAATACCAAAAGAACCCATTATTTTCCTTTTCTCAACTCAGAAGAGGGTCCAATATCATAAATGCTTTTAAAAAAATCACTTATTTTCTTCTCTGACCATTCACTTTTCTGACCAGCAATTTCAACTATGAGCCCTGAAGTGGACAGCAATCTTAATGGATGCTCAAACGGAAGCAAAGGATGTTTTCTCTCTCCATGCAGAATTGCACTTTGCACAGGGAAACAGACAACTGAATGTTTAAGTATCTTGCTATATGTGTAATAAGTCAAGCAAATGTTCCCTATTGACTGTTCCTAGGCTATGTATGCCCCTGTTTTGTCTGCTGTGTTACAAAGTGACAGAACAATTATTGCTTAGAGTAGCCCTGGGACACCTAATGTGTCACGCTAATGACAGAAACACGACTTAGATTTGTAGGAATACTTTGTGTTATTAGCTTAGGTTATGGTCTAGGGGAAATGCCTCCAAAGAATTTTAGGTTTGTATGAGGTGACCTTTTAAAAGCAGTGGCCTTTGATATACATGGAGATACATTCCCAGTTTTCTAATACTTTCTCTTCTATTTAAGAAAACAGCATGACTTTCACACACTTCTAGGATACCCTGCAAATGCTCCAGGCTCAATTGTTTCAATACTTGTCTTGTCTATGGATGATCTTATTAGTTATAAATAGCATCCTTATCATCTTGATCTCTGTCTTGAGTGACCTCTTCACGTTTTACAAGACTGTATTGTGAATGGATTTTCCCTTCCTCAACCCTTAGGAAAGACTTAGTGATCTTTGTTGGTATTTTTCTGGTGAAGAAAATGGAACTGAACCTTGGTGTTAGCATAGTAAGAGCTTGTATCATATTCCTTGAATGCAAGGAAACATGTTTCTTTAACTTCAGGAAGCTTTCTAAGCTTTAACTTCTCACGGTATTGATACAAATCTCCACAGACTGAAAAATTCAAGTAGCCTACACCCAACTCCTGGTGTCAAAGGCTGCTGAAATTTAGGATAATCTGCCTCAGTCCCACACTTACACTCCTTGTTCACTAGAGTGCCCTCCTGTTTCAAACAGCAAAGCAAAGAAAAAAGCGCACATAACCTCTTCCAGCAGATATTGCCCCTAATTAGTGGCGTGGCTGCTTGCCTTCTGTTTTTCGTACCATGGAGTAAAGCTGCATTTCCTTTCTACCTACAACAAAAATAAAGTAACCACAGGATTGTGGTTCTCCTTCCCACTGTGTGTTGGACAAGTGGATATACAGGCCCTCCTACCCTTGCCTTCTCTCCTTTTGGTATTCCTGGAGAAAAGTGATCTGCAGCGCATATCAAAGTTACAGCCGCAGCCTGACTTGGGAAGATCTTCCTGTATCTCAGTCAGAAAATGCTACTAAGAGATAAAATTTGAGTAGAAAAGGTGAGGTAATCCAGCATATGATGGGCAGATGAGAAGTTAGAATTTTCCAAGAGAGCAGACTTTCAGTTTTGGAAAGTTGTAAGTTGATATAAAATCATCAGCTCCTTCTAATTTCTAAAATGAAGTTTCCAGTATTGTTTTCCAGCTGTATCTCACAGTTTGATTCCCATATGGTATAATTATTTAGAAATATCTCTTTAAATGGATGGTACTAACAACAAACATTGCTGTTGGAAATTCAAGTAAGAACCCTGAAAGCAAATATATATATATATATATATAAATAGATAGATAGATAGATAGATAGATAGATAGATAGATAGATAGATAGATGCATACATACATACATATATAGATATATAGATATAATCAGTAATGATGGAAGTTTTGCGGGTTTTCCACTCATATTTACCAAATTGTTCATAACTACACTCCCTTTAACTTCTCTGTCATTGCAATATTTCATTACCAGCTGAACTTGGCTAAGTGAATCGCTGCAGAAAACTGATAAATTGTTTTTAAGCATTTTAAACTCACAGAAAACAGATTGAAGTTCTAAATATTAGTTCTGATTCTGAACATTGAGGGTTTTTTTAAAACCTAGTAAAGTGGCAGAAAAATCTCCCATATTGAGGTTTTTTTGGCAGCTTTTTTGTTGTTCAATCAAAATTAAATGCACAATACTTAGTGAAGTTGAAGCTTATTATGTTATTTTATGGTAAATAGTTTCTTATATGGCAGAAAAAATATTAAGTAATACATGTACCACCATTTAATATATCTGCACTGGTTTTGCTACTAATAAAAATTATATTCACACATTCCTAATTGCAGTGTGCCTAAATGAAATGTAATCTGCCTTTTTCTTCTCCACTGTACTTATTAAAAAAAGGCAATTTTGAACTTCAAACTGTTTTCTGTAACCCAATGTAAGTATGTAGGGAATTAGTTAATGAAAGCACCATTTTCATTTTATGCATGAAAATAATCTATCCTTTGCTTTTGTGCTCTACATCAATTCAAAGAGTCCTAGTCTTCTTTTTGATAGTTATGAAGCATGGATATTATCACAATAATTTTAAATGCTATTTAATACTGGGTTTAGGTCCTGTTATCCTTATTTGCACCCTATCTTTTATAAAAATTTTTGACTATGTGATTATATAATCTATGGAGAAAGCCACATGAGCTGGGGAGAAAAACATCATCCCTTCTGCAATCCAGTTGCACGCAGCCCCTGCAGCATCTAAAGAAAACAGACATTTATTCCTTGAAAATGTGGACTTGTCTGTCATGGTACTACTCTTAAAAACAGGCCTACTTGTCTACTCAGCAGATTAGAGGCCTCTTTAAGTTTGTAAGCAGAAGAGCATTTGACCAAAATCTCTCAGTAAAGAAAGTCAATATTTTGAGTAGAAAATGAGATTAGACACTTTTGTTTTATTGCTGGCAAAATGAGCTCACATAACTCTCTTCTTGTAAAAGGAAGGAAACTGAATTGTCAGTGAGTTGTGACTTCTGTGTCTTTGTAAACAACAGAGATTACAAACTCATGAATACAGTACTAAAGGAAAACAAAAAGTCCAAATTGTAGTCAGGCACTTAAATTACAGGAAGTTTTATGGGTGGTCCTTTACAGACTGAAGGTGCTTTTTGGTATATACCAACATATATCTTTGCCTGCCTTTTTAAATGTATATTTATGCATATGTAAACATACACATGAGCATAAATACATCTGCAGTAATCAGCGAGCTGACCCACAAAATGGTATAAATAATAACAGCACTTTGTTAGACACGGACTACTGAAATTTTATAGTCCCATTTTGACCACACAGCTGAAGAATACTGAGAGACTGCATGTGATCTTAAGAAATGTTATTTATTATAACCACAAGACAAGTTCATATATGACATTACAGTTCACTGTGGGTCATTAAATAGTTGGTGGGCATTTTCAAGAAAAAAATGAATGAGAAGAAAATACTGAATAAATGAAGTTGTACTTTGATTTCAAATCTCAGTTTACATTTAGGATATACGCTAATAGTCTAAACTTGTCATGCAGCCATGGAAGTGCTAAAAGCTTTCAAAAATAAACATATCCAGATGACGGAAGCCACTTTATCCTCAGGGTAATGGATCTCTGTATTAAATACAGTACGTATGTATAATAAAACATATGGAATATGATATTTGCAAAACCATTTACAGAACACTGTGTACAGGTGTGCAAGGGAGATATAAATACCTCAGTCATGATAGATAAACTGTTTCAGAACCAGGGCTGCAGTTATTGCCTCTGCTGTGTGTCTGTAACTGTAAACACACAGGGGAAGGAGGATATTCACATCAGAACTAATTGTAAGCTTGCCAAAATTGTTCTTTGGGAATTCAGATTTAATTGCTTTCTTGAACTCTTGTATAAGGAGTTGTTCTCACCTTGTTCCCTGTGTATTGTTGCCGTTAACTATTAATGGGAGTCCTGCACCTAGAGTGTGGGGAGAGTGTCAGTTCACCTGACTTTGGGCACCCTTTGCTCCTACTGCAAGCACCACTCCTTTGGATACAGATCCTTGGCTTGTTGCTTGATATCTGCTCATTTCTTACCCACACAAACTCCTCCTCAAAGAGTTCTGAGAGATTTTAATTGTTCACTCTTTGCATTGCTATGACCCCTTCGTCTTTATGTTTGAACTGCTGTTCTCCTGTGTAAAGTGGCTATTTAAAAATAGTACTGCCTAACTCAGCTGTGCTCCCTCTAGGTATTTGGAGTTGCTGACCAATATAATTGTATTTTTAGTGTTACTCCTTCTAACTCTGCAGAATCTGTGCAGGTCAGTCTGTGATCTGAGAAAATGTGTCTATTCCATAGATTCACTGAAAATGTTTTAGATGTTTTTCAATGAAGTAATTTCCATCCCAACTAAAAAAAAAAAAAAAAAAAAAAGTAAGCCTTTGGTGAAGAATGGATGATGGAACTAAGAGCCAATGAGCCAATGTGAGTAATATACTGTACAAATGTTAAAATTACACTTAGCATCTCTTTCTCCCCATTGCATGATTACTTACAGCTTGATGACTCAAATAAGTTTTTATTACTTCTGGGTTTATTATTGGATATATTATTCTTTGGGGTGAGATCCTTGATCCTTGTCTGCAAATTATAAGACCCACAAAGGAGTCCTCCAATTCTGCCAGTAATCCTGGCTGTACTACAAATGAGAGCCTTTGTCAGTCTTTTGGGCACCCTCTACTTGGAAATCATTCCCCTCTGAGCAGCTGGACACTCTCCATTTGGCATGTCCATTTTGCAGTAATAATTGTACTTTCGGATCTTGGTTATGTCATCAAAACAAATTGAGAATGCTCTCGTTATTTCACTGAAGAATGTGACCCAGAGATGCTACACTTTGATACAGTCATCATCATGTCAACTCAGAGAATCTTAAATAATGTCTGGACAGTCCCAACCTGCTAAGAGAAGTTGCAGTGATGTGATTTGCTCAAATCAAGGGATAATTCAGAAGTAGTTGATGGTTGATGTGAAGTTTTCAGTTGCAAAATCCACATTTGTTCAGGTCATCTTAACTCTCACTGACCTTGGCAGTACTACAGGGGTATATTTTTCTCTGAGCTATTTTTAAATAACCACTCTAGTGAGCTGAGGACATGTTTTTTAATAGCAGACTTACTGCCATACTTGTAATTTCTCTTTTTTCAAAAGAGGCTTTTAAAAAAACCAACCACAGCTATTGTGGAGAATAGTATGTAGGATCCAGGACAGTCTGTTTTTCTGTCCTTGCTCTGAGACTAAACAAAATACACTTCAATATTTCCTCATATACTGGAACTCTGAGGACATGGAGGCTGCAGGAATGTCAGGTTATCAAACATGGTGGAGGACTGTGAATAAGCTCAGTTAGCAATTCCCTGTACATTTGAGACTAATCATAATATCCTGTATAATATCTATAGTATAATTAAAACAAAGGTTTGTTGTTTTTGGTTTTTTTTGAATAATGAAAAGTATCTTTTCCCCCATAGATCTGGATGAGGATCTCTTTCCTCTGTATTACAGGTGGATGGTTCACAGAACTACTTCCCAAAGAATATACTGGAAACCTTATTGCACTGGAACCCTTAAAAGTAACTACATGTTTCTAGGCATGTGCAGGATGTATGCCAAGAAAATCTACTGCAAAGGCAATGATTAGACGTGTATTTACAGATTGTTGTGAATTTTTAATTATTATCTTAGCACTTCTGTCAGATGTTTTATAGGATCATCTCTGGAAATTCTTACTATTCAAGAACACTGCATACCTTGAGATTTAAAGAAGTGCACAAAAGGTACATTTGGCATTGCTTTGCACCCTAATATTGCTGAAAATAACTCAAGTTTTGACAATCACAGCTGATAATACAGTAGAGCAGAAAAAATTATATGTGGTATAAAAAGAAGTAGAGGAGCTAGAATAAATAGAATCAAGCCTTGAGAGGAGATGAAGAGTGCAAAAAATGTGAAAGACATAAATTTAGAAACCTGACAGGCCATCAACACAACAGTATGGGAAGGAAGAGTGAAAAATGACACTTAGAAGATATGACCGCAACAGCCATAATAAAATGCACAAATGGGCATTCTTCCCATATAGTCTTCTCCTTCCTATATTTTAGCTTTATATGTCAAAACCATGTAATTATTGCAGTTAAAAAAAAATCAAAAAAAACAAAGAAGAAAGGCTAGTTAAACTAAAACCTATTCAAGAATATGATATATCACTCTCCAATGGAGAATTACAGTGTGTAGCTATTTCATCTGAGTGAGTGAGAGTCAAAAGGGAAAAAATGAAATGAGAAGGAAATGAAGCTAAGTAATTGGAGGAAAAAGAGATGTCATGAATTGGAAATGAGTTTTGCTTTGAGGTGCTGACTCAGATGCATAGCTCTCTATAAAAGCTACAGTAAGAATAAAAATAGACCAGAATTTTAGTTATGAATAATAATAAAAGAGACTTTTATTTGCTTCATGTGCTTCAGAAATATCCAATTCTTCTGCTTATGAATAGGAAAATAGAAAAGCTGTGCATTCCTTCTTTCACACTTTGAGCCTTAGCCTTAAATCTGAAACCTGTAAATAGAAAATAAAACATATAATACCAAACTTGCTTATTTCATCTTTATTTACAGCTATTCAGATAGATGACAAAAGAAATGAAATTTAGGTGGAAAAAGGGAGATCGCCTATATGCATTTTTTATAGAGATGATCAAATAGATAAGTACCAGACCCTTCCTTCAGGCTTCATTTAATAAATTTCTCAAAAAGAAGCAGTTCAAATGGATGGTAAAGAAAATAATCAAATGCAATGTTAGGGAAACTGTTGGTCATGAATACTTAATACCTTTTGCTATTGTCTTCCCCATAGCAGGATTTATAATATTGCTTTTAAATTTGAACTACATTTTTGGACTTTGGTTTCTTTGTTTCTATTTTCCAAATCTTTTCTCCTGAAAGTTCATTATTATTCTGTCATTGTGTGATATTGTGTCTCCAGCTTTTTTTCCATTATTGTTCAAAATTCCTTTTAGTATTTTTCATCTACTGTGTTATATCTCTGCCAGTTTTACAATCCTAGTCACAGGGTGGATTACACAAAGGATGTCAGGGCAGATTCACCTGCACATGGTTATATTAGCAGGGATCACAGCTGATGGCACACATGGATTGTTAATGGAGAAAGTTATAAAAGCAGGGGAGAGTGAGTGGAGGGAGTGAGGGGCGGAAGGAAGGATTTTTAGCATTCAATCAGAAAGAGCAGCAATGAGATCCTCTAGCAGAGAAGAAATGAACATTCTCTTCTGAGGGTGCTCTTCTAACAAAGCAGGTGATGGTGGCTAAGGAAGGAGGGTGCCTACGGATTTGTGCAAAAGTCTCCTGCCACTTCTTACAAAAATATCTAAGCCACTTCTTGTCAGGGCCTTTGATCTTCCTCAGAACTGCTCTGCCAAAGAGTTCATTGCTCCAGAAGAGATAATTATTCTTTCCTGTGGTTACCAGGAGGTCTTGACTTCAAGAGGCAGCAAAGCTCTGCATCAGTCCTACTGAGGAAGACCACTAATGTCTGGAGTGAAATATTTTCCAGGTATTGTTGTCTTTCCTTATTTTTTGATGCTTTTACTTTCCAAGTTGCCTTTTTTCCCCATCAGTTCCCACTGCATGTTTTCCTTGTCCCAGAGATTACAGAATGAGGTCCACTGTAGCAACATATCCCTCCTGGGCTAGGTGCAGCATGTGCACAAATGCAGACAATGATTTGCAGAGTATTATAATATAATTGTCATTTGACATTAGTCAAACTGCCAAAAAATACACATCTTGGGAGTTAAAACTGTGTTCTTATAACACTGCTTCAGATCTTCTCTACAGATAGTTTCGGGATAACCCCTTCTTTTGAAACAGTTAGTGTTGGATGTGATTATGAGGACTTAATCTTCCTGACAATTATTTAAAATATCAAATAAGGACAAGGGAGGAGGGAGAGAAAAAAAGAAAATTGGAGTATTGTTTAGACTAAGAAACATTTTAGTGTTATCAAGTATTTTTACACTATCTGGTAAGTGGAAATAACTTCTTCTTTGGCTGATGCCTTTTCAGAGTATGTGTTTTATTAAAGATATCCAGTATAGCTGGATATTACAATGTCAACAAATCAGTCCCTCAGTGAGAAACACAGCTCAGAGACAATTTTTTATTGTCCCAAATAAGAGTGACAGAGCATTCTGAAATGTGAAGTCAGCTTATAAGCATTTGGCATAAAATCTAGTTACACAAAGCCTCCTTTCCCCAAAAATGAGGTGCTGGAACCCTTCAAAGTCGCAGTTCTATTTTTGGCTGACTCAGAGCAGGGATTTGAATTAATTTATCCTGCCCAGAAGAACACCTGAAAAAGCAGGCCATGAAGTCATTTTTATGCTATCCTCTTGTCCCATGAATATTTAAATAGGCTGTGCAGAATATCATGTCTCTGACAAAAAAGACTGAGGGAGAGCTACCTTTATCAAAATATTCAAGACTGCTTTATGTGCTGTGAATGGTCAGATCCCTACATCAAGAAAAGTCTTGACCTTGTTCATTTTGAAACTTTCTATGAATCCTCTGAGCACTGGGTTATTAGACAAAAATGAAAAACTAGGTTGCATTTTTTCTTATCTAAAATGTTGTTGCTTTTGCTTGTTATTTCAAATATGCCAAAATAAAATATTCTGTTTCAGACTGAACAAAATATTTTGCATGAACCCCAAGTGACTAGGTTTTCTTTTCAGCAAAAAGGAAAAATAATTATACAAACCGGAATGAAAAAAATGACCCAAAATGAAATATTTATATTTCAATCCAGCTTTCAGATAAAAGCATACATTTCTTGAATGGTTCTAATGCATAGGTCTGATTTGAAGAGCTGCTGAATATCTCCTCTCTAATTGACTTTAACCCAGGTGCCTCACTAAAAGCTGAAACACTCTGAGAAAGCTCTGAGAGTCACCTCTGGAACATTAAAAAGCTGGCGGTGCAAATGTCAGCAAGTTTAAGTAAACAAAGAGTTATGCTGATTTATAATAAAAAAGCTCAGCATAGTGCTTTTTGCTAGGTTCAAGAAAGTATTCCAAGGTTTGGTTACTTCTTGTTTTAATTTTATACTTTAAATGAAGAAGGTTAATAATTCCCAAGTGAAACCATGGCTGGTAGCATAGAGTAAAAGTAAAAAAGAAAAAAAGCATTGTGGCTTTTGCATTTCTAAACTAATTACTCAGTATTAATTCCACAGGCATCTGAGACAGGTGCTTTGCTGTGCTATTGCTATAACAGAGGAATTTGAATGTTAAATATATCTGTAAGATAAATTATACCTTCAGTTGTACTGAAAATAAAGTTTGATCGTATTGCTTTTATTCTATAATTGCACAGAAATAGAAAATAAATTATTGTGAGTGTGTCAGTGAAGTTTATTGCATATTGCTATGTCTGCTTAGGGGGACAAAAGTATCTCCCCAGGCATAACCTACTGGCCACCCTAAATTCACAACAATGATGGCACTGAAGAATATGTTAAAAATTAGTAACTAAATTGTGGATAAATTAATGTAATGAGAAAATTAATAATACTGACACAGGAGGAGATTGCAAAGATGATAAGGGGGCAGGCATAACTGCTGGGCATGACAGTAAAATTTAGTCTGTATGAAGTAGATCTTTTAGCTTTTATGCAGTCTTATATACTTTAATGAAAGGACATGCAGGTCTCTCCATGTGATACTTTGGTTACCCATTGTATACAAAGGAAGTGTTGTCTACTTACATTTAAATATGAAGAAGGGGCTGAAGAGAGGATAATGCTTTGGGATCTAGTCCTGAAAGTACTAATCTGTTTATCTAGTGAACATTTGCTTATCTGTGGAGAGTGCTGGGAGGTGCAGATACTGCTGAGAAAGATTTGGGGATTCAGGAACACAAGAGAATTGATGCTAATGAAGATGACAGTTTGAATGCCTGGCTGCTGCATAAAAGCAAAGCACAACTGCTTAAATGTCCCAGGCTAAAACCTTGTCTTACAAACTGTGTTGGACAAATATGAGACAGAACTCTGCATGTGATATGATGTTAGCATCTCCAGAAAAAGTCTGAATAATTGAATCTAAAAGATCAGAAGAGAACTCCTTTAAAGCACTCATGACTTTGTGGATGACTTTGAAATGCAATCTGTTAGGACATAAAGTTGCATAAATACTTCTAATCAAATAGAGCTTGTGTATCTCTTCCTTGATTTTTCTTAATTAACAAAGGAAAATTGAATGAAGATTTTAATAAACCCCAGACTGTCTCAGCTCTTTCCTTTATCCTAAAAAGGCAATCAAGATGGAGAAAGTGAAGATACCCTCAGTTCCTTTGTTTTCCAAATAATATTTCCTTCATTGTATCTTATTTGGTTCCAAATGTTTGAATATGGATATTTTTCCTGGTGTCCTGTGTGATAGTTTTGATTCTTTCTGCCCTCCTACTTCTAATATTAGTCTTTCTATTTTTTCCCTTCCTCTTACCTTTTCCACTCCAAAGATATTTGTTGGAACTCCTAGATACAAGAGCTATTTGGTTGCTAGCTGCAGTTTTCACTAGTGGTACCAGATAATTTTGTCAGAACCTCTCTCCAGCAGTGTAGCCTTACAGATGAGGGGTATCACCTGAGACATTTCTGGTCCTCAGACTCACTAGCTGTGAAACACGCTAAGAAAACATGGCCTGAATCCTGAGACAACCATATGACATTTTGGGTGGAGAGGCCACTGGGAAGACTACATAGCTCCATTCTATTGCTTCTCAGTTAGAAACAAAATACTTAGTTCCTGTCAGATCTCCCCTGAGGTGCTCATTACCAGGCAAAGGTAAGGATGAAAATGCTGTGCAGTTTTTCTAGAAAAATAAAAGATTATGTTCTTGACTACAAAATATTAGACCTTGTTTGAAAAAGACCCTAGGCTATTCTTAAAATAAACCCACAATCTTGGATAATGTTTCTATGGGTGATCCTATAAGCTATGTGCCCTCATCTTTTCTAGTGTAGGTAACACCAGGTTGATTTAAATTCTTTGGCTATAATTAATATATTTTTCCTTATCTCTTGTGCCTTCTGTTGCCCACATATGTACAACTGAAGCATCATTTGACCTGGGGAGTCTTCTAACAGTTAATCTGCTTTCATTAAAGCTGCACCCTCTTGGGGTTTTCTTTCTTCTGGACGAAGGTGCAAATGGAATATCTCTTTGTTTCCCTTATGTTTCTCATCACACCTTTTATTGCCATCTGTCTCGCTCTCTCCCTCCCTTCCACTTATTTTAGGAACTTCATTTTAGTTTTTCATAGGGAGGAAGGAAGGGAGGGAGGGAGGAGCGGAAGGAAGGAAGGGGCGGAAGGAAGTGGCGGAAGGTGCGGAAGGAAGGTCGGTCAATCTCTGGATTTACATTTCTGTGATTGTTTTTACTTACCACATTTTTTTCTAGATCCATATTGCTTAATACCACAATATTTTCAAGACTGTAGAAGAAGGAATCAATACTGTATTCTTTAGGAGTATTCATTTTACAGGTATGTTTCCATATTGTGGAAATTCTGCATTTCTGTGTACTTCTCAAGGTTAACTCTAAAACTGTGGAACTTGGAAATGTCTTCAAAAATCAGACAAGACTTGGAAATAATTTTGTGGTCTGTGTTCATTGCCCAGATACATCTTGATTATATCTAAGAATGATAGGCCAAGTTATAGAACACCCTTACAATTTTTTTGTTTTTCTGCTCCCCATGTAATTTCTTCGGCAGTCCTGGTTTACTCAACATACAGAGGATTACAGCATTCTCTGCTGGGGATTGCTGAGAACATTTAGTCATTACCAGAGAAACCACATTCAATCTATTCATAACAAAGATGACACTGTTACTGCTTTCTGTGCTTTTTCTAGAATTCCTAGCCTTATTTGCACTTTTGGTGATCTGTGTAAAACGGTTGTTTTAGTCCAGTCGTTCTTTCCCATTTCCACTAGCCTTTCCCCTTCTCTTTTAGAGTCTGTAAAAGAACCTGCTTTCAAAAATAAAATCACTGCACTGGTTTGTAGGACATGAGTTTTCTGGTGCCAACCAGGCATAACACTACTTTTGAGTATGTTACTATTGCAGTATTGTTTATTTTGGATTTATGGCTGCTTCCTCACTGAAAACTTCAAAAGGTCAGTTTTATCTTAGTAAGAAGCAGGGAAACTTTTGAAATCTCAGTCTGGAAAAAAATTTTCTTGCCCATTTCTTATTTTTACATAAAATTTCTCCAACTCTTAAGATTTTGGAATCAACTAATCTGGGATCAAAAGCGCAAATAACTCACTGACACAGCTATCTCTTCTACTAAAATTACCAGATGTGAACCTGAAACCAGTGCATGGAGACCCTAAATTAATGTCAGAAAGAAAAAAGTCCTGTTGACAAATCTGCATTATCCTCTTGTCACCTTGACTTCCTCAGAGGTCAGGTGATTAATCACATTAAATTCAGGACCCCACCAAAACATAAGGAAAAGCCTCAAATCATCATTATAATGGCTGAAAAAATTATATTTGAGCAGCTAAAACAAGAAATATGCAGAAAAAAACTGCATACATGGCAAATCATTTGGTATGACAGTATACATGTAACAAAATCATTATGTTTATATGTAGATTACAATGGCACAGAAAGAAATAAATTACCTCTATTTTCTGTAGAATTTATATACATAATACCAAGAGTAAAATTCAAAGAAACACTTAACAAAGACATTTCTCTTTAGGTTGGGAACTTTACTTATTTTACAGAAGTTCAGAAATGAAGTTTAAAAAAAATCAGACATCTTTATGTGGGAAGCTGTGCTTCAGCTTAATCCAGGTATGATTATGATTGTAACATTTTGTCATCATCTGAATAAGGGGAAAGCATATTGGCTACTGGAAGCATTTCCTCTAATCTTTTGCCCTTGGAAGTCCCTGACTCCTCTAATTTCTGCTTAGGCTAACTAAAGCTAATATATCAAAGATGCTTATAATAGTGACTCATAGAGCAATCTGCTGCTCATATTCATTACTTATTCTAATAGCTGTCTTCTATTATAGTAAGTATTATACCTAGGCATATGGAGACTGCTGACCAAGAAAAACAAATATAATCATCCATACAAAATGTTGGTATAGACTGCTGAGGTATGAATTCAATGCAGAATTAATTTTCCCATAATTTCAGAGAAAAAAATCAGTCCTTTCACTTGCGGGTGAAGAAGGGAGAGTCAGATAGAAACTAGCAGTAGAAAAGTGGATCCTGTCTAGTTTCTGCATAAGTATTTCATATTTGTACTAAATGAACATGGAGAAGAGTGAATACCTTCACTCGCTGTTCTTTACCAGTAAAAATTGTTTTCAACAGTTTCAGCCCCTTGACACCAGTGAGGAATCCTGTTGCAAGGAAGATTTACCCCCAGTGGAAGAGGATCATGTCAGGGAACACTTAAACAGAGTCCACAGGACCTAGCAGGATGCACTCATGAGACCTGAGGAAGCTGGCCACTGTCATTTGCAAGATTAAATTCAGTTATCTTTGAAAGGTTGGAAGAGCTACAGACTGGTCAGCATCAGCTGAGACTAGCTCAGCTGCTCAGAGCATGGTGCTGATAACACCAGGGTTATGGGCTTCCATCCCTATGTGGGCCATTCCCTTCAGAGCTGAACTTGATCCTAGTGGGTCCCTTCCAACTCAGAATGTTTTCTCTGTGATCTTAGTCCCTGGGAAGGTTAGAGTGGAAATCTTCCTGGAAGCCATTTCTAAATGTATAAAAGTCAAAAAGGAAATTTGGATTAGTCAGCATGAGTTTATTAAATTTTATGCTTAACAAATGCAACAGCTTTCTATTGTATAGTGACCAGGTCTGTAGGCAAGGGCTGACATGTAGCTGACATCGTTTATTTTGATTTTATTGAGGCTTTCAGCATTGTCCTCTATAACGTTCTTACAAACAAAAAGACAAAGTAAAGAGTAGAAAAATGGACAGAGATGGACTGAATTAGACAAGAAAAACAAAGCCAAATACCAAAGTATGCAAGACAGCAAAGCAGGCCTTGAAACAAGGAAACTATTACTGAACTGTCAGGCTCAAAGGCCGTCAATCAACAGAACAAAGTCCAGCTGGACACCACTCACTAGAGGTGTAGCCCAGGGGTTTGTAGCACAGGAATTCTGTCTGAGTGGACACTAAGCTGCCCAAGAGACACCAATGTACCCTTGCATCAAAATTCGACAGACTCTGGTTTCATTAAGAGAAATCTTTCCAGTAGGATGAAGGAAATTGATTCCTCTTCACTTTGCCTGGATGAGACTTATCTGGAGTGCTAGGCCCAGTTTTGAGCTTCCTAGAGAAAGAAAGACATGGTGTGAGTCCAGGAAAAGGTTACAAAAATGTAGATATTGGAGATTCTGTCACAAAACAGAACAGAGAGATGGCTCTGTTCAGCCTGAAGTTGAAAAGACTCAGGGGGATTATGTCAATGTAAAAAAATACCTGACCAGAAGAGGATGAGACTATTAGTGGTGCCCTGTGCCAAGAAAAGAGGCAATAGCCACTAATAGAAATAAAGTTACTTCCCTTTAAACATTAGAAAAATGTATTCTGTAAATCAAATTAGAATATGTTTACTGAAAATGAGGTCATATTCAGGTTTTCCAGAGAGGTTTTAAATCCTGCATCCTTAGAGATATTAAAACCTCACCTAACATGGGCCTGATGAACATTTGAAAAGAGGATTGGCCCAGATAATCTTGAGACCTTCCTTCCTGTCACAGTTGTTTTGTGATACAAGAACAATATCCATCTTAAAAACAGGACCCTGAGTCTTGTTAGGTCTTGTATGGGCATATACATAAGGCTTTGATCCCAGCTAGAAAAACAGTTAAAATCTAAATTTTATTCAGTGCTAATTTTAAAAAGGATATTTTCTCGGGAGATGTTTAGAATGTAGTACAAATAGTTTGAAGTTTCTGGGATCAGATTAGCAAAATTGTACAGGAATTCCATAGAAAAAATGCAGCAGATAATGGTCTGTGGTGTTTTTCTGCTTCCTAGTTTGATGTTAGACACCGCCTTAGAACTTTATCACATGTTAAGAGACCTTTGTCTTCTGTTTCTTTAAGCCAACAATGCCAGCTTTCAGAACTGTTGAATCTGAGACTATCTTCTTCTTCTACAGTGTCCTTCACCACTTCCCAAGATTTAGTAAGCTTTACTTAATAAACTTCCACTGCATAGAAAGGCTTTTACCACTCATTTATGTGCCATGCATATTTCTCCCTGCCTTTTTATTTTTTTTTTTTTTTTGCTTTCCCTGAATGATTATATTTCTTTTATATAAAAAGCATAATATATAATCCAGTCTGTTTCCCCTTTCCTTTCCTTCACACACACACAAAGTCTTCCTTTTTGAGTATTTGAAAGCAAAAAGTAATGTATTCATCTGAACAGCTGGGTAACTTTCATGCTACATGCAAATCAGTTTAAAAAGTAACAAACCTCAGGAAAATGCAACAAAAACCTACAATAGCTCAAATTGTAGTTCCGATACAAATCTCTCACTGTTCAGAAAATTGTGTTCATTGTCTTCTATTTTTAGAAAATTCATTACAAGAATTTAAAAAAGATGTACTCTTCTGCATTGTAGCATATTCAGGAATTCCATTTTTATCCTGTAACTCTATTCATTTGGGAACATGCAGTGAACCAGCAGGACGAGGCTCATTTCAGAAACATGGCAAAGTAGGACAGTGTCCTACCAATGACAAAGAAAAAAATAAATAAATTTAAAGAGGCATACTTCCAGTTTTCTATTGACTTGTGTTCTTGTTTTTATAATACTGTAAAATATATCATTTTTAAATGAGCCCTGGCTAGCAAAATTAAACTGAACATACAAACACTGCATTTTAATGCACAAAGTTTGTTTCTCATGTGGAAATACACATGGAGTATGGACTTTCTCCTTGGAAAACAAACAAAAGGAAATAAATATTACATATACAGCAGTTTGGAATGATGGATTTAAATTTGTTCTCATTATAGTATTGAAAATGTTGCAATTTCCCTGAGTTAATGCCAGTGTAATTTGAATATGAATTACAATCATGGCAGGTCAAAAAAACGAGGCTAATCTGCCAGACATTGCTATTAAGTAAAGATTTTACTGGGCCCAATTAATTACTCTCAAAAATATTTGTATTTTCTAAATAAATCCAGACACTAGGAAATGCTAAGCATTTTTTCTTTTTTTTTCCTTTCCATTCTTTTCTTTTTTTTTTTTTTTTTTTTAGAAAGACATTTTTGCATCCTCCTCTTTTTTTCCGAAAGTAGCATAAGAATTCTGAAGGGGAAATCAGGATAATCAGGTCTAAGTGTTCACAGTCCAAACATATACCCAGGAGTGCAAATTACCTGCTGAGATTTTTCTAATTATTAACCCTTTCAAGTGTGACACTTCTCATAAATGTAGCTCTGTTCTTCTAGCCAGACTTAAAAAAATCAGCACCTATTTTGCTCACTGCCATAGTATCCAGTTAGTAGTAGTGGCAAGAATGAAGAATTTAATATCTTTAGACTTTTGAAATACAGTTAGTACTTGTTTAAAGAAATGTGTCTTTTAATGTTTGATTAAGAAATACATTTACCAATGTCATTAGGTTTCTGCAGGGAGAGATTCTGTCCAGGTGTATAGGAATGAAGCAACCAGGTTCTTCCATCTAATTTAACTTGTTAAAGTGATCAGCTGTGGCTTGTTCAGGACTAAAACCTTTAAAAAATCTGAAACCTTACCTGCTGATCCAGCCAAAATAAAGGGGCAGAGAAGAACTGGGACAATGGTAGAAACCTATTCATTAATATTTTAATAATTATTTTAAAAAGTAAGTTAATCATTATCACTTTTAATGAGTGCTGTATTTTATCCACTACAAATAGCGCAAAAAATGTTCACTGTGCAGACTTCATCTGTGAGCTTTGCATCAAAATGATAGAACATTTGGCTTACATTTAAGAACTGGACTACATTTTTGTTTTTGTCAGAAGCCATAGAAGCTTCTGATTTACATTATCTTTCTGCAAAAAGTTTTTCAACAGAATTCAGCAGAATGACTAGGCTGGAAGAGACCTCTGAAATCATTGAGTCCAACTCATGCCCTAACACCAAAAACTTGACCATGGCACTGAGTGCCACATCCAGTCTTATTTTCAATATGTCCAGGGATGGTGACTCCACCACCTGCCCAGGCAGACCATTCCAGTACTTAATCACCCTTTCTGTAAAAAACTTTTTCTCGATATCCCACCAATATTTCCTTTGGTGCAGCTTGAGACTGTGTCCTCTCATTCTGTCAGTTACTGCCTTTACTCAAGTTTGCTTTTATTAATAGGCTAAATTTAATGTTATTTAGTTTCACTAGATGGGTTGGATATATTTTCAAGAATTATACCTGCAGTGGTTTTTATTGTTTTATGGTTTTACCGTCAAATTTTCCGTAACCTCTGTGTGTCTAAAATGCTTTTAATTATATTGCACCACTCATTTCTCTGGCAAGACTGGCAATCTGACTTTCACAGATGCCAAATACAGGTACAGGCTCAAACTGCTGATCTCCTGCTTAAGACTTTTTGTTAGAGGTCAAGTGCCAGATGGACACTTGTCATAGATTGACGTCCTCTGCAGAGCAGACAGTGTTCCATAGCACGGACACAAATTCAGGCAAGCACAAATAACAGTGGGATTTTTTTAAACAAATTCAAGTCAGTGGCAGAAGCTTCAATTTTCATTACTTGTACTGCAGTTTAGGGATAACCTAAATTATTAAAGGTGTGGTTTATGGAAATCCTATTTAACCACCTTATGATCATATATGTTTTGATAGCTGTGTTTGTTTTTCTTGTGATTCCTGAGGTGGACACTCAGCTGCACTCTCTCCATCCATGTTCAGCATTACATGAAAACAAATTAAGGATCTACATATTCCCCAGCTTTCTCCCTCTTTCACCTTCTTCAGAAAACAATGAAAAGACGTGACATTTCTAGACAGTGATTCAAGTCTATGACTCAAGGTATTATTTTATTACCTAAAATTAGGCTGGGGAAGATCAGACCTTGTTGATTAAGCAGCAAGAGAGGTGGTCCTTTAAAAATAAGCAGCTGGTGAGTGACAAACTACATGCTTATTCATTTTATAATAACAACTGTAATTAGTCAGAAGTAGAAACATGATACAGTTCAGTAAACATTTTGACTTGGAAAATAATATTTTTGCAAGAATCTGCTTAAAGCCAGTGTAATTAAGTCCACTGTAATTATTGCAGTGGTATTGCGCAGGATCATGCCTAAGGACTTTTAAAATAGTAGTGCATGCTCAGTCACAGGGGAGTTTTCACTTTGTTGAAAAATAAATACACAAAGTTCAAGATATTCACCCTTCATGGGGAGATTTTTAGACATGAGGCATATCACCATTCATATATATATTTGCATGAGACCAACTGTCCTTTGAAAAATTCAATTTTCTACCAAGAAAGGAAAAATTTGCCAAAAAGATCCTCAGACAACTAGCTTAGTTGCAGACTATCAACTTCAGATGTCTCTATACAAAGTGAAATGCATTCAACAATAACTGTTTGTACCCCAAGAGCTTATAACCTCAGGGGGAATTTAAAGGCATTTAGAAGTAAGATTTGGGCTCCTGATTCCCACAAGTTTCTAGCTTCTATCCATCATTGTACTCTGAGAATACCTTCTAGTGGTCATAAAATGAATCACATTGGATATGTGCTGAATGATCTCCCAGATCATAAATTTTTGTTTTTCAATATTATCAAAATTTCACCTTTTGCATTGGTCTAGTAAATCTCAGGAGTAATGATGTTAATCATTAAGTGGATTTTTTACTTCATTAAAATTTGATGCATTAATGTTGGTGATCTGTTTTTTTCACACGAGAATAAGAAGACATAGTATACACAGAAATAAAACTGTGGGATATAACTGATAATAAAAATCACTTTTTTTTTAAGTGATATACTCCAAATACAGGTCTTAGATTGCTTATATTTTTATTGAGTTGCATAGGAAAATAAGGCAGAGAATCATAGAGTGGTGTGGATTGGAGGGGACTTTAAAGATCATCCAGTTCCAAACCCTCTAACATGGGCAGTGACACTTTCCATTAGACCAGGTTGCTCAAAGTCCCATCCAATCTGGTCTTGAGCTGTTCCAGGCATGGGGTATCCAGAACTTCTCTGGTAACCAGTTCCAGTGCCCTAGTACCCTCACAGTAAGCCAATGATGAATACCAGCAGGAATTTTTATTTTTTTAAAATATTTTGTTCTTTTTATTTTAATTTGTTTTCTTGAAACCACAATGAAAGAATTCAAAAGAATACATTAGGTTTATATTCCACGTGTCTGTACTTGCACTACAAAGATATGTTTTACAGAATAGATATTTAATTCATTTATTAAAACTAACTCTGCCACCTGCCCTTCACTCTGAAGCAGATTCTAGCTAATTTACTGTTGAGGTGGATTTTGTTTGTATGTATTTTTAAGTGGCTGTCATATTTCTGTATATCTAAATCATTCACAGTTCGTCCTAGTGAGAAGAGTGGAGGAAAAGCATAGCCAGGTTCCTGCTAAAAGCTGCTGAGAAGGAGGCCTATTGGATTGGGATGGCAGGGTTTTGCCAGCGAGGGCCTACAGTAGTGGCTTCTGTGAGAGGCTTCCCCTGTGTCCAGTGAAAACCATTGACAGCTGGCTTCCAGACAGATCTGCCACTGGCCAAGGACGAGCCCATCAGGCGTGGTGGTAGCACTTTCCCTTTTAAGAAGGGGAAAAAGCTGCTGCAGAACAGCAAAGAGAGGACTGAGAATATGTGAGAGGAACAGTCCTGCAGACACCAAGGTCAGTGGAGGAGGTGAAGGAGGTGCATGCAGCCTGTGGTAAGACTGGCTGTCTTCCAGCACCCCATGGGGCAGGTGGATGCCCAAAGGCAGCTGTGGCTCTGTTGGAAGGCTTTGCTGGAGCAGGCTCCTGGCAGCACATGTGGCTCCATGGAGAGGGGAACCCGCTGGAGTAGGTTTGCTTTCAGGACTTGACCCTGCAGGGGACCTACACTGGAGCTGTGAGTTCCTGAGGGACTGCATTCCATGGAAGACACCCATGCTGGGGCAGTTTTTGAAGAGCTGCAGCCTGTGTCTAAGACTCATGTTGGAAATTCATGGAGAACTGTGCCCTGTGGAAGGGAGCTCACATTGGAGCATGGGAAGAATGTGAGGAGTCCTCCCTCTGAGGAGAAAATGACAGAGACAACATATGAACTGACCACAAGACCCATTCTCCATCTCTCTGTGCCACTGGGAGGGATGAGAGAGAGAAAATCAGAAGTAATGGTAAGCCTGGGAAGAAGAGAGGGGCCAATGGAAAGTGTTTTAAGATTTGATTTTATTTCTCTTTTTCATCTTCTCACTTGCTTGGTGAAAAATTAAGTTAATTTCCCCAAGTCTGTTTTGCCCATAATTAGTGAACAATCTCTTCCTGACCTTACTGTGACCCATAAGCCTTTCATTATATTTTCTCTCACCAGCTGAGGAGGGGAGTGGTAGGGTGGCTTTGGTGGCACGTGGTGTCCAGCTGAGTGACCCTATTGCTGGAGAACAGAATCCTCTTTGTTGAGATGAGTTTTGTGGGTCTGTATGATGGGAAGAGTCTGGAGGCCATGATAAGAAAGTGAAGTCCTCTTTATGATGAATAAATCATCAAGACTGCCATTTACTTAGGGTAAAAATCACTCCTTGGGAATATCTGTTCCTGAGCAACAGTCTTCTGGCTCAACTAATATTTTTTTTTACTGCATTTGTTTATCAAAGGAATTTTTGGAATCAGATTCATTGTGTCTTGAGACCTTTCAGACCAGTGCTTTGTTTTGTTTCCCATTTTGAGGATAAAATACACCAGGTGCATGCAACAATCTGCTTTATAACAACAAAATCAACAAAAACCCTCCTGGATTTTCTGGTTCCAGATTAATCTTGGGATTTGGAAACAAATAATAAAAAAAAAGGGTTTTTTTCCAGCAAAATGAATACCCATAAAAGATAGGCTAAAAATCAAACCGCCCCTGATCAATGGAACATTGACCATGTATCAGAAGCCCCACTACGAGCCAAAAATGCAGTGGCTTGTCAATAAATATTAGCAATATACTGGTGGGAGTGATAATGAATTAACATAGTAATTACTATGAAATTTGAGTTAACAGATAGAGCCACGTATAGACGAATGCGCAACATAAGTAAAAGTGATAAATTTATTTTAATTAATGTTCAGGAGTTTTATAAAGATTCAAGAACCTGATAAGGTTTTTGGCTATCTGCTCAGTTCTGGCATATTAATAAACAAACATAGGATTTTCTGTTTCAAAAATGAAGAGAATAAATTCATGTGAGTACTGGCATTGAGTCCTGCTGATTCTTTTGACACTACAGAATTTAGAGTTAAGCCAACCTCCCTGCTGCTTTGCAATGCAAACTGAATGGGAAAATTAAGGGTAAATTACCACCAGCCTGCATGATATTGTGGACAGTCTCAAAATCTGCTCCTGGATGCAAGATAAAAGCATTTTACTTTCAGCAGATGTAACAGGAGGCCATTATAAACACTTGCCTAATGAACCGTGTCCAGCTCCATGAACCATATCTAATTGTGCAAGTTTTGAAAATACTGTGCAGAACAGTCCGTCACAAAGAGATGCTGAAGATGTGATTTTTCTCCCAGTAATATTACTTTTTATCTCTGGAATCCTCACCAGTCCAAAACTTGAATTACTCCAGCAAACTGTGTGAAGACTGCCAGCTCTGAGTGTGGGGATACACGGTGACACCTGCACTGCTATACTTGATCGTACAGAGAGCAGGTTGCTCTCTGAAATGCTGCCTTCTGGCTTCCCACTCCTCTCCAGAGAATGGCACCTTCAGTTTATCAAAACCACAGTGAGTCACCACTGTCTCATCCCTTGATTGCTTCATGCTGATCATTTTTCTTGCAATGCTGTGGAATGACCTCCTTGCAGTATTCTGCTTCTACAGTAGGCACTGGTTAGAACTTCCCTTCTCTGCACAGCAGATAAAACAGTTTTGAATCGTGCAGCTGTGCTTTCACGAGAAGCCTTTAGACAGGTAACATGTGCAAGATTATGGCATGGACTGTGCCACTCTCTGAGTGTTTTAAACATTTTTGGGTTTTTACCTCAGTGGGGGTGGTTGTTAACCAGTTTTCTTCCCGAAGAAGTATGATCAAAGTTCAGAGTTAATTTCTGCAAGCAGTTGAATGGGCAAGAGCAGTTGTTCTAAAAGGGGCCCACATTTGCTCTCCTTGTACTAATTTCAGGTTCACTGCACAGTGACAGGCTCAAATCTGCATGAGAATGCGGCCTTGGCAGCTTACCCCAGCTCATCAGGGCTACCTTGCCCTGGCATCATCTCAGCTCTGCAACCAGGACATTCTTCTGGACTGGAAAACCTCTCCCTCCTGCTGAGTAGTGATTTCACAGCAGCCCATGAATATCATTTCACCAGTCAAACTCCCCCTGCATATGTCATCCTGTGCTACTGAGCTCTCCGAAAGTTTGCAATCCCCAAGAAGTGCATCTGTCTGCCCATAGCAACTGCTCGGGAGTTGCCAGTTTGGATAGAAATCAACCTGCAAATGGGACTCTGTCACAAAACTTCACATTTTGCCGTTGCTGAGCCATAGACAGTCAGAAGATGCAGACTGCTGAATGTGGAGCTGCACAATGCATCATCTCCTCCTCCTTGTCAGTAGAACTTTGGGTTTAGTCAAGTAATTGTTCATTTCTGCAGTGAAGTTGGAGGCCCTTTAAGTGTAGCCTCTTGAATTCCTGACATACTTGAGCATAAAGGATCAGACAATTTCACCACAGTTTGATTTCAAGACAGTGCTGCCATTTTGTAGAGATTTGTCATGTCATAGGTTTCATTTTAATAAAATTGAGCATTATTTCTCTGTTTACTTACAGTTCAACATTAGTTTCACACTAAGCCTCTGATTTGCAGTTAAAACATGCACCAATATTTAGCCCTCAAAAAGGAAAGGAGAAAAACACAGGGCCCATGCATCCTACAGGACTGTAAAAACAAAAAGTCAGTATGAGTTTTAAAGACAGATAAATTTTTCAGGTGGGGTGAGGCTTTTTTTTTGGTTTTTTTGGTCTATTTGCCTCCTTCTAACAGTTACCAAAGGTTTTAGAAATTATGTTAAATTATCCAGAATAAGCATATTTTAAGTAAGCCTATTTTAAAAATCCACTGATGAGAAAGATTAGAAAGGTAACCAGGTGCAATTGTTCAGCCATCATTTATTTGGTGGTAACACTAAGAAGAGGAAAGGGGGAAACTGATGGAGCTGTTTAAAGTTCTGGGTTCTTTGAGAATTGCTCTTTTAGGTCACACAAATTTGTAATGTTAGATTACATATATATATATATATATATATATATGTTTTTGTGCATGACTATGTGTATATCTCAATGATCATTCTGGGTCCCTTCCACCTCAAGACATTCTGTGATTTTGTGCTATCTATATATGTGTAGGTCTGTGTCAATGCAGAATATTTACTATGTTTTTTCTTTTATCATCAAATATGGATGCTTAGCAGAATGTATAATGCATTCAGTTATGATCCATGTTCATATATATATAAAATTCATATTTCTTTCCTTGACTGTTTTCTTGATGAATTAAACTGTTTCTTTCCTTAAAAAAAGTTGGAAGGAGGCATTTCATTATATTTTAAATCTCTTTTAATTCAGTCTTAAAAGTATGACAAATGCCCAGATATCAAATGACCTCAAATAAAACTATGTGGGAAATTTATTATTGATCAAGAATCGCTTACAGAAATAATAGGCTTTCATTGTGTAAAGTAATAAAACACATCCCTCTTGGAAGATGAAGACTGAGCAGAAGAGAAAGGCTGAACTTAACAAGAAAATTCTTTTGTCCAGTCTGACCTTTCTATAGAAAAAAAAAAATTGTATTATCCCTTTGTACTAAGTGCTTTCTTTCCCATATTTGCATTCAGAATTGGGAACATAGAATTGACTTCTTTCTAATTCTCAGGACACATTTTTATCAAAATGAAATGCCTAATTATTTGCATGGGAAAGATGTTTTTAGAGAATGTACAAAGTGATGAATATTTAGCAAATCATAGCTTTATAATGTCTTGGGTGCCATCCAGATATTTTTTAATGTTAACATCTTAAATTAAACAGTGCTCTATTAAATTTAAGATAAGTCTGTGCCAGAACTTGTGACTTGAATGTCCTTCACATTTGGAGCTTCAGGAGACTGAGTTTAATTTTGATACCCAAATGTGATATGACACAGTGAATCTGTCTGCACAGAACTCTTTATTTCTGTTTGATACTGGAGATGCTCCCTGAGTCTCTATGTTAAGACTGTAAAAGTATGTTGTATCTGGGACATGACTCTCTCTCTCATCTTTTTGCCTCCCTTTTTTCTGTAATATTTTCCGTGCTGCAGTTTCAAAGGAGGGTGATCCAAGGTGACATCACAGGGTTGTTAAATAAGGATGATCCTCTTTTCAGGTGGAAGGTCCTTTGGACAAAATGTTGACTTCTGTTCAGGACAAAGTAGTTTGTCAAGTCATAACTCCAGGGAGTTGGTAACTAAGCAACAGATCAACTGTTGGAAAACTTTGATCTCCTAAAGATGCTCATTTGTGAACCTTCTGACAGGGAATTCTCAGAGGGCTGGTGAGTTATAACGAAGAATCTAGCATCAGAAATCTTAAAATAAAATCTGGCAGGAGGCACAAAGGGAAAGAAGGCTTTTTGAGGTGTTTCGGTTTGTTTTTTTAATTTCCTCTTGGTTGTATGCAAAAACTCATGTTTTTGTTTGATTGGTTTTGGGATTATTTTATATTAAAGGTGATATTTTCAATTGTAAGACCAGATAAGGAAGAAACAAACTAGTTGGACACATCATAGATAGACTCCATTTTTCATAAGAAATCCATGAGTAGAATCATGAATCAGTTGTGGAACATGACTTTTGGCTTATTACAATATTTCTTGAAGACTTGGTATGGAATAATGGGGTAAATATATATATATATTCTATAGATTGAGAGATCAAGTTAACTCTTTGTATATTTGTTTTTCCATCATGAATGCCCAAACTAAATTTTTATTATCTCTTTGATTTATTATATGTTTAGTAGACATTATTAGATACTCTTTTTTTCTTAAATATAACTCATGCTGTTCATTGCTTGACAGCAAGCGGTGAACAAAGCCTTTGCATAAGACTTAAAATTATCTCAGACTTTTATAGGATTTTTTCCTAGGCATGACAGACACATACCTAGAAAAAAGAATGAGAAATAAAACCATAAAAACCACACAACACAAAAATCTTGAAAGAGGAAAATATAGTAGATGGGAATGGATTGACCTAGCAAAAATACATTCTCAAGACACAGCTTTAAAAGAATTCAAAATATTTCAAGTTTTCACTTAGGACAAAGATAAGAAAACTGTAAGTGTTGAAATTACCAAGTGATATTATTTGTCCCCAAATTTTTTTTTTTGTTTTTTTGGGTTTTTTTGTTGTTGTTATTTTTGGAAATGTCAGCAACATAATGGACATATTGTCTCTGGAAGAATTCCTTCTTACCTGTATCATTAGACCTCCACAGCTGTAACAGCTGTACTATATTAATAATGTAAACTGAATATATGTTGATCATTTCAATATATTATAAAGAATATGAAAGCTAGAGAGAGAAATTTTGGAAATACAGAATTAAAGGACATTTTATGGCTGGAAGAATACTTCCTTTCTATTATAAATAGTCTTGAATCAAGAGAGTACCTGGTCATGTTTACTGAAGACTTTAGAAAACATGTTTAAAAATATAAGGCAGAGATGCATTATAAGGAATCTTAGAGATATGCCTCTATGGAAGGTAATTCAAAGAGCCAGTCTTTAAAACAGTAAGTTATATAGCATGACCTCTAGCTTACACATATGAAATAACTCATGAGACTGCTTGTACATTTCTAATTATAGACTAATCCTACTAAATTTGTCAATGAATAATTTGCTGTGTGGATTTCATCAGAAGCTGATGTTTATAGATATAAAGGTCTGAAAAGTCCATTAAAGAAATGAATCTCATTTTTACTACAATATGACATAGAGAACTTTACTGAATACATTTTTGATTTGAGAATGGAATATTTTCATCAAGTTGCACAGTCTTGATTTAAAATGACAAAGACTTCATCACATCTTGTGATAGGTTATGCCAGTGTTTAATTTTCTTCCAGGTGGAAAAATGCAACTATTTTCACTCAGTCTGATTGTGCACAGTATAAAAATCTGATCTGTGCCCTTTTATTTCACATGAGAACTCTCTCTTACCTTAATGCCTTTTTTGAGGTAAACCTTTTTTGGGGGGGAAAATAGAATAGATTGACTTTTAAAATTTTTACACTTAAAGTCATAATTTATTTGAGTTCTATATTTATGCCAAGTTTTGTTGATTTTTATGTCACATTTGCTCTGAATTTATTTATAATTTCTGCTTTTTGTTCTAGTTTCTCTGTTCTGAAGTGAATTTTCAAGCTGACAACAACAACTTGAATTTTTTTAATAGTCTCACTAATTCCATTTACAGAAGTAAATGAAAGAATTTCACTACCTAACTACAGAAGGTTAAATTTGCTTTGTAGCAAAACCTTTGGTTTGAAAGTATCTTGCCCATAGAGAATGAATATCTTTTAAAGTAGGATTTCCTTTTCTGATTCAGATATATATCTATGGCTGCAAAAGAGTCTATTGTTCACAAAGCCTAAGGAATTCAGTTTGGCCTATCAAAATGATCCAAATTCATCATTACTTATCACCCTTTTCTCCTGTCATATATGTTGAGTAACAATACAGCCTATTATTCATCACTAGAAAGTAACGTGCAATTTGACAAGAGAAGGGTAACTGAAAAGTCACTTTCAGGAAGTGGTATTTCCAAAACCTTTGCGCTGGTATCTTGGAATTAAATATCTTTGGTAGATGATCAGATGAGCAGGTAATCAGAAAGGGAAGATTAAATAGAGAAAGATGGATTGTATTTCTTCTTAAATGTGTACAATGCAAGAAGGTCATATGGGATTGTTCTCTTTGCTCCTGAAGGAACACAGGAATTGTGTAGGAAGCAAAGAACAAAGTGAGCCTAGGCTCTCTTGCATTATGTATTAATAAATGTCTCTGGGAAAAACAGAATAGTTGTCAGTGAACAAAGGCTGCTCGTCCCTGTATGACTGAGTTGCTTTAGGAAATGCTTCTGTGTCTCAGCTCAGCCTCAGACAGCTCTACCTAGTACAGTGTAACCTTGCTAATTTATTAGCTTTTCTGTTCAGAATTGACTAAACTGTAAAATACAGTAAACCATCCTCATCTCAGCTGTGGCATTCTGCTCTTATATTGATGAAATAATCCATGTTGAAAAACAGGAGAGCATCCTGTTCCAAATAGTACAACAGAGTGAGAAAAAAGATAAGGAGAAGTATCCAATATATGCTATTCTACAATCTTGACATCTCAGCCAGGAAATCCTTCCTGAATCTGTTGTGACTCTTAAATTCTGCAAACTGTATGTGAAAGAAAAATGTTCATGGGAAATAAGGGCCAAAAAGCTTGGTCTTCTACAAGGAAAATAGTTATAAAAGATTCCTTTCTCTGTGGCTTTTAAAGATGGAATCTCTTTGTACATATAAATTCCAAACTGATATGTTAATTCTCTTTGTTGATGTTATTATGTGAGATGCTTGCCTCTGAAATGCCTCCAGTAACCAGGGGAGGTCACAAGGAGGACACAGATTTAGGTGGCAGAGTAGTAATAAAGTAATAGTAATAAAGCCACATCTGGACCCCAACTTGCTGCAGAGTTTCTTCTTCATATCTCTGGTGTATCAATGCCATCAGTGTTGGCTCAATGGGGCATTCAACACCAGGCCACTAGTGGGAAAAGAAAAGGCAGAAGACCCAGGACAAAAAGTAGTCCTACAAAGGTACATTAATCCTGCCAACAAGGCAGCCCAATGCATCCATGGCTTTCCAGCTGTGACACACGAGGAATGTCCAAATGTCTGTTGTACAGCTGCTTCACTCTTTTATTGTGTGTAACATAACAAAACTTTATGTGCGTGTCTAGCAAACTGCCCTGTGGGATTTTTAATGATTAGTTTCCCAATAGTTCTACAGCTGTGACAGTAACTAGCTGAATCTTGTAGGAGTACAGAATATCTTGAAATACCTTTTACCTTTACCTTGGAAAAGATACTAAATTTCTTTATGAATTCAGAGTTCTACAACTGAACCATATTCTCTGCTAAATTTTGGTTACAGAAGGTACTCTTGCTTTCCTGTTGAATTCGGACTAGATACCACTTACCTCTTCAGTGGCACGCTGCTTTTTCATTCCTCTCTTTGTTTATTTTACTCTTATATTTGCTTGTTTTACTGAAGAAGTGCTCTGCATTTCTGTTTTATGCTGTAATTCTTCCTTACTTTATTGCTAACCCCAGCAGTACATGTAAAGGACTACTGCACAATGAATAATTAATCTGACAAAATTAGCCTCTTCAGAAAGATTTCAATTAGTGCCTTTGTTTCATAGAAGTATTTTTGGAAAGTGGCTGAATTTTTCTCTGCATTAATCATGCACCTATGTGACAATTTGCTATTTGTAATCAGGACATGTGGGTTACTTGTGAGAGCGTGGCTAAGTTACGTGTTATTGCTTCTATTCAGCATTTGGCTGTACACACAAAACCTGGCATAATACTGCTTGTATGTATGTGTGTAGAGCCAAATTTCTGCACTGGCAAAATTCCATGGTTGCACCACCAGAGAATTAGGCCCTTTACATTCAATTTCTCCAACTCTTTGAAAAGAGTTTAACATTTACTCTCCAGTAATGTTCATGCCAGATCAGCAGGAGTGGAAAGAGACACACACAGAGCCAAAAACATTTGTCTAAAAATTTGGTTAAGTAGTCATGGACAATTACTTGAAATAATAACTCTGAGTACCATTTGTCATCACTGATCATTAGTAGTTTTATTAATAGAATTGTTACTGTTTCTTGTGTCCAGGATTTATTATGTAGTGAGGACTCTCAAATTTCATTGAAAAGCTAATGCGTAAAATGCTGTTTGAACCTGTACTTTTTGCTTTTCCTGGCATTCTCTTAAAGATAATGACTGGCTTTGTGTATGTACTTGAGTTCACCAATAACTACTAAAGCTTTGGGCTGTAACTAATTTTCTTTTAATAATAAAACATACCACATTGCATTGTCTTTTTCATATTCAGCAGTCCTTTCAAATAGTAATTACTCCATAAAAAACAGTCTTACCAGATGGATCAATCACTGTCCCTACCTTTCAGACAGAAATATAAAGGAATCTTCATGCTATGCTTTTAATTTTGGCTGCCTCACATTGTGGATTGTTTCATTAAACCTGGGTGACATTATGGGGTGCAAACCATTTTTTTATCCCAAAATGGAATATCTCCATACATACAATGTCCTCTTTGTTCTGTGACTCTGAAGTGACAAACGTGAGTCAGTTCAAAAAAAGATTGTTTGAGGCACTGTCCCCAAGGTTCAGTAAAAGGAAAAAAAGTCAGTTGTTTATAATTCCAGCTTCTGGGCTGAGTTTTTTGCTTTAATATACCTGTCCCATAATGCTATCTGTCTATTTTATGTATCGATTGTTCTGCTGAGTATACAACAAATTGCATAATGCATGTATATATCAAATTTCAAGAATTGTACTGTATGGCATTTGCAAATTACACATGACATGGCAGGAGGTTACCCTGCTTGTCCATTACATTGCTCTGCACAAAGCACACACCTTTTTATAAATTCAGTGAATATTTATACTCAAATATTTTGACAACGGCAAAGAAAAGATGTGCTAATATGTACAGAGCAGAATAAAAGATTGTCTAAGATTTAAAGAAGTGACTAGTGGTTTCACAGATGTAGTTGGAGGATCTTGGCTTTTACTGTGTGGAAGCTTAACATTTCCTAAAGAACTCCAGAAGTCCCTTTAACAATATCTGGAGAATAAAAACACAACTGCTAGTAATTTTAGAAATATATAGCATTGAGCTACCCTATTTATTTTCTCTACCTATCTGACTGACTGGGATCCACAGATCCTATCCACTGTAGTTTGTCTGGGTACTCTGACACAGCCAGAGTAAGACATTTCAACATCATTATTTGTTTATTGCTAAATACAAAAAAAAATTATTAATAATATTTATTTATATATATATATATATTTTTCACTGTGGTAGCAATAATCTCAGTATTCACCTCAGGCAAAATAACTGAGTAAAAAGTTGTATTAGGATAGAAATGTAAAAGTAAGGAAATTGGCTGACATCATAAATGTTAACTCAAGAGAAGTGCACAGACAGCTGATCTTCACCAACGCTGGACCTGGAAGCAACAAGAGCTCATTAATGAGATATGTGCACTCCTTAGACTTGTGTGCCAAAAGGTCAGGACTATCCTGTCTTGTGGACAAAACATCCTGTCATGGCTGTCCCATGCCATGTGCACCCTTCCTGATTCTGGCCCAAATCTGTGGAAGGGAGCAGTACAACTCTCCCCTTGCAGTACAACTTCATGACAATGGTCCATTTCACTGCACTGACATACCCCAAAAAATGATGTCTCCATGGTTGTAACCCTTGTTTGCTTCCTAACACAAGCTTCCAGAGGAATTCTGTCTGAAGTTTTCTCAGTAAAATGATGATTAGGACAGCTATCATTAAGGAAGTAAATTAATTCACAAAATATGAATACAGGAGAACTATCCTCATAAGCACTGAAAGTAAAGATGAATGACCAGAATCAGCCAGCTTGGAACGGAAGATAAATAAGGGTGACCACACCTTTTGAACTGACAGCGTGCTTGGTTATTTGATGACTTTGAATTGAGAAATCAGCAGAAAAATCCTGACCATGACTCTGCTGATAAAAGTGTATCAATATTTAATATCTTACTCTCCTCTGTTTTCTCTGTTCTTATATCTAACACATCCTCCTGATGCTTAAATAGGAATTGAACCATGCTTAAATATGTGCAGCAGACAAAAAGCAGTATTTTCAGCAGTAACTAAGTATTAGTAGTTCCTAATTATTATTATTTTTATTTTTATTATTTTTATTTTATAATACTTAGTATTAATACTAAGAATTAGTGTTAACATGTGAAGCCTCTCAATCTTTTGCTAACACTCTCAAATAACCTAGTTATCTACACATCTCAGCTTGTAATTATACTCAAAACCTAGTGGGTCTTTCTGCCTTTGAAACTTTCCCTTCCTCCTGCGTTCCTCAACACACTCTAGCAATTCTTTGGTGTTATTTACCTTGTATTATGGGAAAACTTGCACTATAAATAAAAAAAATATTTCCCCAAACTGAATACAGTCTTACACATAAAATTTTGGTTGATTGATCAGATAGTTGGTACTTTGGTTGGTTGGTTAGGGTTTGTTTATTTTTTGTAGTTACAGTAAAAACTATTCATGTCTCTAGATCAGAATGTTATTTGGTAATATCATTATATATTTATGAAAAGAGATGTCTTGTCCCTCTGATCAGCCTTTCTTCTAAAACCCAGAGTTCAGTATAAATGACAGGAATGCTCTCCAGTTCCTATAAGTGTTGTCTATAAGTGGCTATTTACTTGTTTTATTTTGTTATATATGTTTGGAGACACGATATCATTTGTTGTCTTACAGTAAACAGGCTCTTTTTTGTGGGACAGCAATATCTAGAACAAAAATTTGACCCAAATTGTCCTCAAGGCATTCATTGATCTTGTACAAACAGATGAATCAGGATGACTATAACAATAAATACTGTGGATTCATCCTGCTGTATCTGAGGTGGAATCTCCATCGGAAGTTTCTGAGCAGTTGGGACTTCCATAGCTTTTCTCTCCTTTGCGGAGTCTGAGAGGCCTGTGCTTTTCCCTCTCTGCTGGTGCATTAGTCATGTCTTTATTTTCCTTGGCAGCCCAGGAACAGAATCATTTTAAGAACCCTACATGGCTGGTTTTTTTCCTCCTGGGTAAAGTACTTGAAGACCTTCACATGCATAAGCACATGTATATTATGTGGATAGAATCCTTATCTGATATCCTTAGGATATCAAGCTACAAAGCACCTTTCCCTAGGAATTTAACCCAAAGATTTTACTTGCTTGGACAATTAAGGATATTAAGAAACTCTTTACTGAAATTAAAGTCTTCAAAACATAATCATAAAGGAAAATCATCAGTGTTTTTCATACACCACACAGGAAGTTAACACCATTTCTGAGGCTTTTGCTCTGGACTAAGACGAACTACAGAATATTTGTATATACCTTCCTGTTTTTATATATATAATCCTCTTCTGTTGGCAGAAGGCAGAGATACTAAGTGATACCAGTAATCACAGTAATTGAATAGACCAGTCTGTAGGTGGCTTGAGATGCTGCTAAGGTTTTAAAGCATGTGAATAATTTCATGAAATTGTTTAAGCACAATTGCTTTGGGCTTTTGCAGATAAATATCAATTTATTGTGGAGGATGATGTTGACAAGATTTAAAAGTTCCAGAGAAGCAGCAAAAAGCACACAACAAATTTTTCTCTAACTCCTGATCTGAATGTTATAAAGGTCTAAATAGTTGGGAGTACATACTCAGTTGTTGAATTAAAATTATGTATTTATTGTATATAACATTGAAATTGTTAATTTGACTAATTTAAAGACACATAAATACCAGAGGCTTCTTACCAAAGAGGTCCTATTATTTACAGGAATGTACAATGCTGCACAAATTACCAAAAACTCAGCTCTAGAACTTCAGAAATGGTAATTGCAGATTGGCACTGGTTTGGTTTCCTAATTGGAAAAAGAAAGTCAGAAACATGCCTTTTTAAAACTGCAACAGAATGCAATATTTAGTTACTTATTACTTTAGGTTCTTCACAGTAACAAAAAATGTTCTTCCTGCAAATTAGCCTATTCATTTTCTTTTTTAGGGTTGCTATGCTGGAATTGGTCTATGAATTTTGTGGTATACTTATTCAAATATGAAATTATAGATGCTTGCTGAAAATCCATATATAAGATGAATATGACGGAGTATGGCACCATCAGCTTTTATTTTCTCTGCTTGGGATGCTCTTTTGACAGTCATTCATGCACTCTATGACTTCCCAAAAATGGGAGGACAGAATCAAGTATTTTCTTCATCCTGCATGTCTGCTTATTATTTTTACTGTATGTAAGAAGGGGTAGAATTACACTGCAGCCTACTCTCCCCCCTCATTTGAAATTCCTTGGTTTCTATGGAAACAATGAGTTCCATTGTTGTAGTTGTAACTTGGGGGATGGTAGTGCTACAGAATTTCATAAAAAGCAGAAGCACAAGTTCTCTGTGGCCAGTTGGAAAAGTTGGTTTGATCCATGATGCTTCTATATGGAAATGTATTCTGTACCAAGAAGTCATCTACTGACCTGATATTTAGCACCAAGATACACACTTCCTTAACATGTTTTTTTCCTCTACTTGGTACTACCTGAAATCTTCAAGTATGTATTTTCACCATATACACAGTATATACAACATGTATTTTGCTGTATATGCCAGTATTTAATGACCCAAACATTCATATCCATGATTCATCAAATCCATTGATTTCTACTTGCCAGTTGCATTATTCTCACAGTATATAGGTGATTTGCAGAAGTGTAATTGACATTTCTCAAGGATTTTTTTATTTTTTTGCCTGGACTTTCAGATAGCTGCAAAAACTGGAAGCTAATGTTAAAAAGTAGTATGGTGGTAAATCAGCACTAAATGACTGAATGCGTGCAAAATAACATATCAGTTTACTCATTATGCTGAATGTTAGGATTTTTTAAATTTCTTAATGATTTCTCTATATTATTTCTTTCTGAAAGAAGAAATAAATTAAAAAAACAAAACCAGAAAGAAAGATAGTTCTAATGGGGAATACCTCTCTTTTCCAATTGTCAATGATTTTATTCAGAATTTCTGGAAATTATTTCTGAAGTATTTTTTAAAATCTGTTTTAGAAATATTAAAAAGGAAAGAAAATGAAAAAATCATAGGGCCTTAAACTGTGGATCATGTAATATTTCCAATTTTGCAACAACCTTACCATCTTCATCTAAAACATGAAAATATATAATTCATTTCTTTTTACTGGACAAATATTGCAAAGATACCATTGTTGTCCAACTGAAGGCTAGATTGGCCCCATTTCTAGTAGGACTTGGTGTAAAAATTGCAAGACACTTTGAGAAGCTAGCACGTTCTAGTGTCTTTCTAGAAAAAGGTTTGGTTTTATCTTCTTTATATTTTAACTTTTTTTTTTCAGTACAGCATGAATCACTAATTAAAAATTAACTTTTTTAAAAAATGGCATTATTGAGCAAATTGATTGAAAATAAAGTATAATTATAAGCAGAGAGCTATAATGAAGTGATACATGACCCTGTGCTCTAACTTTTATTTAGAGAAGGTAAGAAAATGGTATTGAATTAATGTCAATACAGGTGCAACCAATAGAATCATGGGAGAAGCTGTTAATAGTTGTGCACTAGGTCAATCTGTTACTCTGCTAAACCCACAAATTTTATTAATGTGTAAGTAATTTGTAACAAAAGATGAAATACATGCTTCTTCAAGAAAAAGAAATTTATTCTGTGAAATGATATCTGAAAATGTGATGGTACTGAAATGGAACCAAAAAGATGAATATAATCTGATGTATATAAAGATGACGGTAGGACAAGAGAGAGACTATATTCCTTCTGACCTTGATAATGGCACAAATACTCCTGGTTTTTTGTGTTTCTGCCTTAGGGAGATATATTGAAAAACTGGATAATATTTAGGAAAGCACCATGAAATATACCTATGCAGAAAGCCAGAAAATCTTTTGGTAAAAAGAAATAGTATTATTATATGAATAAAAAAAAATTTCAAAGAATAATTTTGGCAAACTGAAAAATAATTATCCTAATTTAGATATACCTATAAGGAAAAACAATGATATAACAAGATCCTGGGTGCTGGAAACAGAAGCTAGGTGTGTTCAGTACTAAGAAGAAGGGAAAATATTTTCTGAAGTAAAAATAATTAACCACTAAAAACACTTGTCATGGCCTGAGACAGGTTATTCCCATCACTGAAAATATTTTTATGAAGGCTAAGAGGAATATTAACTTTTTTTAAAAAAATATAGGCTGTAGTTCAATTTAAAATAGAAATTTATTCAGGAAATATCTTTATGAGGAAGAAATTAGAAAGTTGTAATATATAACTTCAGCAGTCTCTTTTCATGAATCTTAATCTTAAATGAATCTTGATTGTCTTCAAAGTCATCACTTTATGCTTTTTCCTCTTTCATTTGCAATATTATCAGCGGGGATGTGTATGAGCATATGCACTGCGTATATCATGAGTGCAGCTGTTGGAGAAGGCATCGTCCAGCAGTCTCTCACATATGGGAGTTCTCTGTTTGAGGAGCAGTGTTTTTAACCCTCAGTTTCTGAAGGAAGTCCCTGAAGAATAGGAAGGTGAGTCAGGAAGAAAAAGAGCTTCAGAATATTGAACAGTTAAACAAAAAGTTTCCTCTGACAAGCCCTTACAAGGGAATGCAGTATCCGGTGGACAGATTCAGAGGAGTAAAATTGTGGTAAATGGACACAGGCTTCCTTAATTAAGCTCTGATTTTATATCTGTACATGTGTTCTAAGTACTTTTATCTTAATCAGATGTAAATCACAGTGCATTTATGAAGGGCCACCTAGGCCTCTACAGCATTCATGACTGGGTGGAAAGCTGGAGCTGCCCTCAGTGCCCACACGGTCTCGTGCCTAAACACACTGAGCTCTTATAGTGTCACATGGGCGATTTACTGCATAACATTCTGCACAGTAACAACATCCTACTCCTGGTTATCCACTGGGCCTGTGTGCAAGTGCCTTGTCTATCTGGGGGAAACAGCCTCCTCCTAACAGCAGCTAGTTAATCAGTTTTTGTGATTTAGATTTAGCCTTCTCTTTCCTCCAAATGAAAAGGCAACTTCTATGCAGAAATCCTTAAATATTTACAAATGT
Organism: Pseudopodoces humilis; assembly: GCF_049639895.1. NCBI lineage: Eukaryota > Metazoa > Chordata > Aves > Passeriformes > Paridae > Pseudopodoces > Pseudopodoces humilis. Next base: position 51,924,202 of record NC_142202.1, read on the forward strand.
ATAAATTTTTTGGTGTTATGTAGTCTGCCTTCAGAATATTTTATTGAGGTTAGCACCACGTTCACCATTTCATGGAATCCTCTGCAAATAATCATTGGGGTTCCTGTTACTGCCATATTTCTGTATTACCTCAAAAGATAATCTCGCTGTTTCAATACTAACCCTTCTCCTTCTGTCCTTTTCATCTTAGGGTTTTAAATAGCAAAATCAAAACTTCATGGTGTGTAACTACTCCGAAATAGGCTCCATTAGAAGAAATTTAAAGTTCTCATTTTCCAAGCTGGTGCTTTTATCTCTCTAGTAGCTGTCGTTTACCAACAGTCCAAACCTATTCATGTAACACTGTGGTCAGAAATCATCTTTAAGCTTTTGACAGATGAGCTGAATTCAAGATATACTATTCTGATTTCCTTCTGCAGGCAATTTATATGTCATGGTTATCAGGAAGGTTGTGTATTACAGGAACTTTGGCTATGATGGAGGGCTTACTTGAAATTTTAGCAGAGTCATTGAAAGTGGCATTTGTGGAGTGGTTACAAGATTTTTTTAAAAGAGAACAGCTAAAGAAATACCGGTATTTGAACAGCAGTCTGAAAAATTTGAACATCAAGGCTGTCCTGGCACCCTTTCCCAGGATTTCATATTTTTAGAACAGCACTGTTCTGTTAGGTAGGTAATTGAATGAGCTATCATTTACCCACTCATAAGAAATATTCATGCAATATACTTTTTTAATATCTTTATAAACATTAGGGCTAATAATATTGTGAGGGTAAAGAAAGCATTTCACTTACTTTTTAATATAAACAAAATGTAAATCCAGTGTGAACAATGACAACTCAGGAAAGTAAGAAAAGACATGAGCATAATGGTCTTGAATCTTTCGTCAGGACCTTGCAGTGTTGGTGTCAAGAAGACCGACAGTATCTATCCCATTTTATGTATTTAATGTCAGAAATATAACATTTAATATAATCTGAGTATAACATATTCAGCTGAACTCCTTAGTTCCCACTGAAATCCCTATTCAGCTCAGCCCTAGCACTATTGTGTGAGAGGCAAGGATAAGCTTTTTAAATAAATATTTAAATGCAGTTATATTATTCCTCTAATTTACTTTCTATGTGTGTGGTGTTATGAACTTTACTGTTAGAATTCCACTTGATGCAGGAAAGAATTTACTGAAACAAGATGAAAATATATATCAGCACTCCAAATAACATATTAATAATGACAGTTCCTCTCTCCCTTACAGTGCAGACTATTCAAAGCAAAGAAGGACCCTATCAAGAATCCTGCATTAAGAATTTTCTTCTGTAACAGAATGTTGCTGTGCTGGTGTGTCTTTCCATGGGAAGAACAAAGAAATACTTCTGAAATGACCACTTGTTCATAGCATAAACCTGGCACTCAATTCTCCTGTCAAGTCAGAGCTGTTCACAACCATTTTCTTTCTCAGATTTCTTCTGTTGAACCTAGTCCTATAAAAGCAATTCTTTAGGAAAATAGCACATAAGATGCAATTTTTTGTCTTGTAAGCTTCTTTCTTTCTTTCAGTACAGTTCACATAATTCATACTCTGCTCTTACTAGTTTCAGAAACTGATGTGTAATTTTGCTTCTTTGATGTGTATTTTCAGCAAGGTTAGAGATGATATGTTCTGTTGTTCTGCGTCCATAAAATAAATATGAACTGTGCTGAGCTCTACAAACTATTAGCCTCATGGATGCTGAAAGCAAAGAGTCAAATACAAGTGTAGCTAGGTTTAGTAGTAAATGTTTGTCAATTATGTTAAATTCATCATTTCACCATTCAATTGTTCTTCCTTACTTAAAGCTCTGGTAGTTTAAAATCACAAGTTTTATGTTGATATATATTAACCAAAGATCAAGATGACCCACTTTTCATCTCCCCAGTAACAGGATGTCTTCAAAATAGCCTTTGCTTTGTACTAATCTGACATAATTAAGTTTACTTTCTGCTATAATCTATATATGCTCTAATCTTTCAAGAACTAGAAAGATGATCTCTCAGATAATACAAAAGCCTTAAGTCATCAGCTGGAAAAGCTATCTGAATGGAATCTATAGGAAAGGGGGCTGTGTAAGACAGTTGTGCACAAAGAATAGGTCTTGGAACATCATCTGAGGACAGGTGACATTTGTTAGTCTAAGTCTGGAACAGAGTGGAACCAACTGTGTTTGTTGCTTTCTGAAATGAAACTCTATGATGTGGCTACTCAGAGAAAAAAGTGTTCCATAAAAGTGACAAATTCTCTACTTCCAAATCCTCATAAATGAGAAGATTTCTCAATGGAAAAAAACCCTAAGGCTTGTTCCATCTCCAGTTCCTCAGAATTTAAGTTCAAGCGAAGGTACAAACATATTTGTTGGATTCCAACCTGAGCTGTACAGTAACTTCTCAGGATGACTACTTTCTCTTGATTTTCATATAACCTGAGTTGGAAATAACAGACAATTAAAAACTATCCAATAAAACTTCTATCTAGAGAAATGTTGCTGTATTCCAGAATACACTTTATTTATGTATAAAGTCTTCATATTTCAACAAAAAATGCAACTAATGCTGGAGACATATTTTAATTTGCTGCAATCTTGCATTACATTCTTTAAAGAAATGGGATTGGGTTTTAGAGCAAAAAATATTCAAAATCACATATTTCTTTTTGACCCCATGTGAGGAAAAGTATAGCTTTTGCAGATACTTTCTGCAGCTCAGCATAATTAAAACTCAGCTTCAGAAAATTCAGATAAATATTCAGAAGAATCATACACCCGTACTTGCCATTTCATAGTCTTCTCCTTTATAGCCCATTGCTTTATAGCCCACAGTGCTATCCTGTTTCATTCACACAGAGCCCAAGCCTCTGGTTCTGCAAAGATTAATGGATGTGTACACTCATTGTACTCTCCGAGGTGTTTCATTGATGCCAGTGGAGCTGGTTGCAGCACAGAAAGTTAAGACAGGCAGTAGTCTTTTCAGGATCAGCCTCTAAGCCTATTATATCAGAGCACAAAATTAGGTTAGATTTCACTCTTAGTCAGGTTAGTGAAGCCCTGTTGCCTAAACCATTGTGATACAGCTGAAAAAAATAGTGGAATTCAACACAAAGGATAAAACACTTTAAAGGGAAAAGTGCACTGAGGCTTACAATGTTATTCTGTAGCTTAGGCAATTAAATCATCCAACTTTTGGTGAAAGTCATTACTCTTTTGAATGATCGTGTGCCAGAACTAAATTTTAATGGCTTATACTGTTGTCTAGAAAATGGTCTGACTTGTTTCAGCCAAGAACATTCAGTTTATTTTCTTAGTTCTAGCATTATCTGATACTGAAAAAATGACCTTTAAGTGGTCCCCAGTGCATTCATACACTTTGTTCTTGGAATACAGGGAATCTTGAGTATTGTCAGCTGAAGCAGTTTTTTATATACTTTATTTTTAGCAGCAGCTAAAGTTCATGTTGCTCTGACAGACACTATTGAGATTATAGGAAGATCAAAAGCTGAGGCAGAAAAAACCTCAGGAGCAAATCAAAATTTGAAATCTAGCTTCATATAGAAATAATTATATGTATATATGTATATATTTGTATACATATATACATGTATATATGTATATATTCATATATATATACATGTATATATTATATAAATAATTATATGTATATTATATATACAAATTAAGCTGCCATTCAAGTTGCACTTATTTATACTATGGTTTGTAGAAGTAATTATTGTGAAAAGAATCAGAAAAATACTTCATAGAGCATCTTATCTCTGTGAAGTCTGAAGATGAGACAGGATAAGTTAAACTTTAAAAATATTTTATAAGTTGTGGTCTCAGGTAGAGTTTGGAGAAGGACGGTTTTCCCCCAGATGTACTGTTCAAAGTAAAACTAGGAATGCACTCGCTTGAATTAGTTTCCCTGACCTGGCATATTCTCTAAAATCTGTCAGTGTTGCCTGGTGGAAAAGAGCTGCTGCGGGCCTGGCTGGATCCCTGACCTTGCAGCTGTCCTGGGTACATGCTTATTCTTGTCAAAGGCCAAGTTTTCCCAGAGAAAACAGAGGGTGGGAATGTGGATATTTGTTTTTTGAATGTTCCAAAAAAAGAGTGAAATATTTAATACAGGCCTTTTACACTTTATGACCCATACAACATCTTTGCAACACTCCTCGGAAAGGGGATAGAGTTTTTTTTAATTCATGGAAAGAGAGTTGGTTCAGACAATTCTTCCATTTAATTTCAGAGGTATGTCTCTTGTTCAGACAAACCTGGGAGAATTTTTCTTTTACATGATTTCAAAGGGAAAGGGTTGTAGACAACCAAATCTAAAACAAATATCTACACAGTCCATTCGTAGATGGTAGACCCTCTATTGGTAGACATTATTTGTGCTGTTTTTCAAACTGGGACTTGGCAAAGTAAAAAATGCATAACTAGAGTACACCTGAGAAAAAAAACAAACCAGTGGTCATTGTCTGTCACCATGGGGTAAATCTAAAGGAGATAAAGGAGGAAGCTTTTCAGATCTTTCTCATCCCCCACAAACCCATCCTTCCTCTGCCTTCAGTTCCTTCTCTTTAGTTACCAAATAAAACCTTGTGTCAGCATTGTCTGTTTTGGTTTTATTTCATAAAACAGATTTGATTTTCTGTGCTTAAACAAAGGTTTTCCCTCTCCCATGGACACCCCCAGACAGATCAGACACCACACTGCTTGACCCATGCCATGGGCTGTACCTGTTTTGTTCGATACTTGGATTTACAGTGAAATTCACAAGATTTCAACTTCCACCTCACAACTCTGAAGCAGCTATTAGCCATGAAGAGGTATCTTGGGGCTGATCAACCCCTGCCTAAGAGACAGCTCCCAGGTAGCAAAGATCTGATTAATCCTAGTAGGCGGTTTTAAATAAAATAAATTTGGTTTATGTTAATCTGAACCTAACCTTTCAGCTCAGTAGAAATCCATCCCAACTTTCTCTTTGTGTAATATCATATTTTTATCCATTACCAGTGGAGAAACTATCAAATAATACTTGCAATGTCTTCACACTTATAAGTTGAAAAGCACTGATTTCTGTATTTTTCTTTTATTTTGTCTTACCCTAACTATCTAAGCTCTAAGATTTCTGTAAATTAGATTTTTTTTTGTCTTGCAGCTGGAAGAATAAGATGAAGAGCCATGGTTAATAGACAAGTGTTCCTTATTGCTGTGCACATCCATTGCCTTTTAGCCAACTAAGTTTTCATATAACAAAAAGGTAAAATGCTACAGACAAATTTGTAAAAAAAAATAAATAGTAAATATTTATGTCTTTAATACTTTGCTGTTATTAGAGATTTAATTGAACTTTACTACTGAAGTTTATGTTTCTGTTTGTATGTTGCCCATATTTACCCATTATCAGATATTTAAAGAATAATTTATTAGTCTCTGAAGATCATTAACTTCAAGTAAATAGTCTAATAATACTGTTAAGGTGATAGAAGGTGTCAAAATTTAATGAATGAAAAGCTACAATGAATATTAGAAGTGTATTAGAAAGATGTAAACACATTTTTATATTAATTCAAGGTATTTAAGATATTAAGCTATTTCTCTTCCTTTATCCAAACTCTAAAGAGAACATATTGTGACTCATGTAATTGGGTAACAAATACCAGCACATATATGAGATATTTGTATTGTCAAAGTTGGATTGTTTTCAGTACATAATTTATGAAGTACTTGCACTGGGTTAAAACTGTTCATGTGTTTTCTCTATTAGGAAAGCACTTCTGCTCAACACTAGGCAAACTTTTATGCATCTGTAATTATTTTGAGCTGTAATCAATCAGTAAAACTGCAGATTTTATTCAGTAACAACTAAAAGTAACTCATCTCAGTTTTCATTTGAGACTTCCCACTTCTCCTCTTTCTCTGAGTATCTGTTGAAAATTATTGGTCTGTTGATGGGATATTTGGATCTGCTTCTATGCACATTCTATAGAAATGCCTTTCTCAGCTTTCTGATTAAAAAAAATGAATTATCTTTTAAAACACAAGAAACATGGGTGTCAGACGCACAGGTGGCAGATTGCTCTTTGATAGGAGGTCAACAGCTAGAGGGAAAATCTATTTTTTCTAAAAACATTTAAAACGTAGCAATAGCAGCAGTAAGCAGAACTCTTGCTGCATGTTGTGGCAGCTGCTCTTTTCAAAGGGTAGCCATAGAAAGGAAAACTTTAAGGTGGGAGAGCTGACAGTAACAGTAATGATGTGTGGCTGGAGCACTCACCAGATCTAAATGGACCGAAACCCACATCCCACTCCACACTTGAGTGCATCAGTAGCTAAGGCAACATTTAAGTGCTGATGCAGCACTTAAATTAGTCTACCTTATTTAAGGTCACTTAGGCCTGGTTATTCAGCCTCAGACTTGACTGGTTTTAAAATATTTTTATATTTGTCTTGTTAAGCAACCCTAAAGTAGGGATATGTGTCAGACATATGTAAAATAGATCAAAGATTTGGCCCACCAAGATTGATTTTTACCTGTCAAATTATAGAGATCCCACAGTTAAAAAACATATTTCTTTTTACTTTTCATACTCATTCTTACTTGCTGTTGAAAGAAATGCCTGCATTCAGCCCTAGAGCAATAATGAAAAATAGCTCTTTATAGAAGAATTCCCTGTTGCTGATTTTAATCTTTAAATACACTGTATACACTAGCAAATAGATAAATAAGGGCATTTGATATTGAGACATAGTGTGGAGAGTTATTGTTTCCTAATACTGATGATTCTTAATCCCACAGTACTGTAGAAGCGTGTAAAAGTTTCTAGATGGCACACTGGGAATTTTGGTAGCAAAGTTATTTTTATTTGCTTGGTTTTACATCTGTAAAATTAGTTATTATCTTACATAAAATAAGCTTTTAAAGCTATTATAACGCTTATTATTTCGGAGTATATTAAGAGACACTGCTGGAAATAATGGCATTTCATCTTATTGTTAGCAGTATTTTTAAATATGAATATTACAACAGTTTTCTGAACAATGATTTGCCCTGAGACCACTAGAGACCACAAAAAATCCTGAATTAATATTCAGTCAGTATTCCACCTATAAGTCTGCTAAATGGTTTTTGGATTTTCTTTTTCAATCTCATAAAGGTATATTAGTTAGTTGTTTAATTTAAATGCCTATTAAAATTAATATTAATGATGCCTATTTTTTCAACTTTTCTAATTTTGTATTCACTTACAGAAACACACAATTGTTTTGTAAATTAATACATATCATTCTTGTTATAACAGAACAATCACGTTATTGTTCTACTAAGCTTAAATTACCTGCAAAAGTGAAATGCAGAATTCAATTAAAAGTTATCCAATTTATTTTTCATGTTATTTAATTTGTATATTCTTCTGAAATAAGAAATTTTACTTAATGGCTGAGTGAAATTGTGTTTGCCTATCCTCTAATCACAGTTTATGTATGTGAAGAACATAACCAGACTACATTAATATAACATAGTCAAAGTACAAGAAAATTACTGTGCTTTCAAAGTGGTTCCACGCTTACTGAGTCAAAGGAAAAATCTGCTATGCTCACAAGGCATGAAGCTTATTTTTTATATGACTGAAAATAATTGATCTATTGCATAGAGTGACCCTTGCTTTTATTTCTTACCATGTTTGGTGGGGTTTTATTCTTTTTTTTCCCTTCATCTAATGCAATTTCCAGCACTGACAGGAGATCATCTCTATTGATTGTTTAAAGAATACTTCCTGTTAGGTTGTTAAAAATGCCAAAGGTAGTCTTTTATTTTTGCTTTTGCATGAATGCAAGCATAGGTGGAACAAAAACTATTTATCATTCATAAGAAGAAGGAAAGAAATAAGGGGAAAAACCCCACAGTTTATAAGATATAGCCTCTAAACCTTCACTTCTGGTTTTCAAGTCAATTCCATATATATACAGCTTTCAGTGAAACAGAAAACCTCCTTGCAGCCAGCATTCATTTATTTCACTATTAATTGCTGTCCATTTGAAACCCCTATGAAAATTGATTTGCCACTTTGAAATGCAGTAGGTTTGGTCCTACTCTAGTAACAAGGACATATTGTCTCACTATGTGATAGCAGAACAAAATATAATCTCTTGGAAATGATGTCACTGAGTGTTTGTAGCTGTCTGTAGCTGTAGGTTAGTGTTTAGAAAAGTGTTATGTCACTTTTCTACTCCTTAAAAAAAATCTGCATCTGATGCCCCCAATGTCAATATGCTTGGAAACACGGTGTAAATATTAACAAATGTCAGTTTGAATAACTGCATTAAAAGATATGTTATTCATTAAAAAAAATTCTCAAACTTTCTAGGAGTTATTTTTTTAGATTTTCTGTTGGATGTTCATTTAATGTCTACTATCTTTAAATTATGTCAACTTCTAATGCACTAATGTAATTTCTAGAGAAGTCTTCTTGTTTCTGTAACAGCTCTGTCCCTCTGTTTTGTCCTTATTAAGGTTTACAAGGTCTTCAAGAGCATCATCTAACATGAGCACAATATTGCAGAAGTAAACATGTAGCAAGACAGATGTTTTGCGTATGACTTTTAATTAAGAAAATATTTGACTGATTTTATGACCTCCTCAATGTCAAAAAAGAAAATTTTGCCTGAGGGTTAATTAACATCTGCAGCCTTTATGACATTGCAGCTATTCATTGCCGGATTCTTGCTAACAGTCCAAATGATTTCATGTTTAGGTTTATATTCACTTTTTTATTAAATTAAAAATCTCATGTATTGTTCTCTACTAAAATAATGTATACACGATCATGGAAGGCACAAGAATGTACTAAAGATATGGTTACATAATGACTTTCATTCTATATTTTATTAACTCATAATAGCTGGCGAAATCTTTTATTTTTCTGAAATAAATTTGTGGACATGGTCTATGTATATTCTTTTGCATTTAAAGTTAAGAATTTTTTCTCAGTCACATACTCATGCATTATTCCTCACACAACATTTTCTAAAGATAATTTTGTAAAAGAGTGTGCTTTTATGCATATGCCAGAAAAAAAATGTATAATTTAAATGAAATTATTTATATATACATAAAAACAGCAATATGTATACAAGAGGATAATATATGCATTCAGAAACAGCATAATTTTTTTTTTAAATTTATGTATTTGTTATAAATAGTTTAAAAAGCTGCTTTAGGATATTTCAGAGATGCACATTGTTCATTCAACACTGAAAAAATATACATGTGAAAACAGATGAAATAAGGTGTATTAGTTATTTTAAAGTTTCATAATCTACTGTAACTTAAACATTTGGTAATTTATTTTCCTTTTTAATCTCCTTTCTCCCCAGTTCTTTAGGCAGTGGTTGCATCAAGATGGTTTGCTCCTGTTCATGTAAAGGGGAAATCACAGATATTATGATACCTGAACTGGGATTCAGATCCAGTCAAAAGTGTTCACACAAAAGGTCAGTGACTACCTGTTTTTTACGTATGCATGTAGGGTAGATGTCTGTCTGTGCAAGCCTGTTTTAATTCTTCTTAGAGTCAAGGGAGAGCTGGTCAGTTCAGGTCACACAATGAGCCAGTCAATCCCAAACAAAAGGAGCAGCTAGGATTGCTTCCCTTGCATGGAGCCAGCTACACTGAGATGTCCTGATCTTGAACTAAGTCTTACTCAGCTACCTAGCAATAGGGTCCAGGGTTTTTTAAAGCCCCAGATTAGGCCAGGAAACCTCCACCTGCTGCTTCAGAAGGTGGGGATCCTCCCACAGACCTATGTGGTCCCTCTAGCTCTGTGTAGGCGCTCCAGGAGTGTTGCGAACGGTGCTGGACCCTGAGCAGGAATAAGGAGGCCCTGCTCTTTTCCCTGCAAATGGCAAATGATCAGCTTGGTGGTTTGAACAAGTCCTTTATTTCTGAGAGCTGCAATAAGACATTTATAAAACCAAGACCCAGTAAGGAAAAGCATTAGGTAAAGGTCCTAAATTCTTTTATGTAAGCCTCAAAGTGCTGCTACGTGGTAAGTTGCATTTAACAGTCTAGCCTTGGTTAGGACTCTGTATTAGGTGTCCACACAACAACAGAATATCGTTGTGTGGAAAACACCAACTATAAATATTATTTTATATATATAGTTATTATTATTAATAAGAATAATTATTAATTTATAATATACAGTATATTTTATATTTTTGAATTATTAGCTACATTATATCTATATACATATTAAGAAATAGATTAATCAAAATTTTTAAATCCCAAGATAGGGAACACCCTCACTAAACCAGCTCGAGAACAAGACAATTTTAATTGACAAAATTTGTGAGTGCTGTCTTGCATAGGAATCCAGGCAGTGAGGGGTGAATTGAAATGACTCGAGAGGCTCCAAGTTTTCTTTTAAAATTAGCACTTTCATAACTGTCCATAAAAAAACCTTAGTCAAAAAAATTGGTATGTGAACACTCTCACAACAGAAAACATTTGCATTCCATCTGACCCTTGAATCAGAATATTTGCTGCCCGTGGGGCAGGAGATGGGGCAGCATTTCATGCCACCATTTGGCCTCAATATTGAGGCTGCTATCAGACTGAACAGTGCCTGACATTCCCTAGCAATGTTTATTGTGGTATTGATGCTCTCTAATGAAAAAGGGCTACAAGGTCAATTTATTTTATGCGGACCAGAAAACAGCTACTAAAGATAACTACTTTTGATCATGTACTCCAGATTTTATAGCTACCTACAAGCAGTCAATGATTCTGTATTCACGGCTCATAAAAAATAACATCATCCTTAACACAGTGGAGAGGTCAGGTGAACCATACTTAAGAATGTTTCTCACACATATCTTCAAGAATGCTAATCACTCAACTCTGATTAAAATCAGAGAAACTGCCCACTTTGGAAAAATTATATATCCTGAGAAGCTTTAAATATGCATGCAATATACTTGCACAAAGATGAACCATTGATAACCACAGGTGACACAAAAACACTGTCCACACAGTTTTGAATTCTTGCCATGTCTGTCATACAAATCTTACATAATTTTTTAATAAATCTTTCAGGTTGTATGACTCAGCACTGAAAAAATGGAAAATGTCAAAGCAAAAGATTCAAATTATGCTTCCATTTAGACATCTATTATCTCATAATGCATTATTATTTTAAAAGTAAATTTTGCCTTCAAACACTTTATTTCAGTGAGGAGATGAGAAGACCACAGTTCTGGTGTAGAACACTATTCTGTAAATGCTCATCATCCTCAACTTTTTAAATGCTTCTTTTCATGACTCCTGACTGAATGACATATTTCAGGATGGTTCTGTGTCAGAGCCCTGAGAGCACTAACACATCTGAATGGCCCTGGTCAGCCCCACTGAGTTCCTCATGGGCCCAGGAGGCCCCTTTCAGCTCATCCCGGGACCTCCAAACCCTGCCTGAGCTATGTTGAAAGGGCCTCCAGCTCTCTCTGTATCTCCTGGTGGAATGCACGATGTGGTCATGACTCCAGCCCTGTTTCCTGCTTCTCCTCACCAGGTTCCCTGGCCCTGGTTCATGGTTAGTTGATGGACTCTATTCCCAGCCCCTGGCTCTGCCTGCCATGCTCCCATCTTGGGCAATGGTGCCCCACTGCTAAGGTCACAATCTGTGCTGGGGTCACCCTCAGTTCCCCTTCCCTTGGTAACATGTTTTCCTGGCTTCACCTTTTTCCTTGTAAGGTACTGCTTTTGAAATCACTAAAGGACCTAGGCCTGTGTATATCATGAAGGGTTTAGCAAAACTTTTTCTGAATACTTAAACAGTCATTTTAGGCTCAGTGGCAGGGTTGTTTTTTTTTATTTCCAGGAGGTTGGAAATCACTACTGTTTCGTATGCAGTAATAATCAAATGAGGGTAAAGGAACAGAAAATATACACAGTTTTCTAAATAAAAGGGAGAAATCAGCCAGTAATTTCCCAAATGTACACTGTCTTCTAGTGTGAACTTCTGTAGCACTTCAGCAGCCCTTTTTACAAATTTTAAATTAAATCTTTAATTTCAAAGAGTCTAGCCTTTTAAATTTGGCATTCACTCTACTGTAAAGAACACACACATTAAATCATAAAGCTGCCTAATGTTTTCTTTCCTACCTGAGATGAACTAGAGAGCAGCAGACTTGCTGACATCAGTTTTCATGTTTCTCAACAGTTCTGACAAGCAGATGTGAAAATTCAAGTGTATCACGGTTTACAAAGCCAGCCTCTGACTTGGCCTTAGCAATGCAAAGGGGATGCCTGCCTCACAGATGCATTCATTTCCTGCATATCCAATGTCTCTGCACTCAGCTGTTTTAATGCAGTGCAAAAAGAATCATCCACTACACCCTGTAGTGCAAGGTTCCCTCACCTGTAGACTAAACTCAAGAGCCAGCAAAACATAATTTGAAAGTGGAATTAAAGGAATTAAAGGCTTGCATCTCCTCTTCTTAGAGATAAATGTTACCGAGTATTGGTGTTATTTATTTTCAAAAGTCAAGCTGAAATTCAGCTGCTGTGACTGTATTCATCTCTTTGCAGTCTCAGCAACTTTGTCCTGTGTTAATAGTGTGATCTTAATAAATAAATACTGAAGCACAGCTGGTGTTGGCAAGATATCACTGTTAGGTTGCTGCAGCATGCTATCACTAGTGAGTGCTGCTAATTATTCTCAGAACTGGGAAATATAGGGGAAAGGAATGCAGAGGAGAGTAAACAGAGCCTGGAACAAAAAGTAAGGGATGTTTGCCTCAGTCCACAGCGAGGACATCTGAACACCATGAAGGCAAGGGTTTCACCAAACTTGGTTCTGAATTATTCCCTTACCAAAACAATATCTAATAGCCACAGTGGTATAAAGCTGTAGCTACATATTTGCTGCTTAAAATTCATACCTTTTTTTTTGAGAAGAAAGCAATGGAAGTTGGAGTACTTAAAAAATCTAAAAAGAAATCCAAAACCAAACCCAAAGAAAATGAGCCTAAAAAAGCCCTGACTAAATTAGTGAGCTGGAAGATAAACAATTCTTGTTTTGTCCTCTGCTTTTCTGGCAGTATGTAATAACCTATCTTTGAACACAGAAGTCCAAACCTTGGGTTAGCTACCACAAAGAGGAAGAGCATAACTTTCAACATTTAGTCACAGAAGAGAGTAGTGTGAACTGACATTTTTCTTCTTGTATCTTTATATTTTTAAAAAGAAGGCAGACAAATAGAATGACACTATATTTTGTATAGATTCTTCTTGTATTTTGTTTTCAGACTGCTGTATATCAATACTTATGCTTTTTTGGTTTGCAGGTATGCTAGTGCCTAAATGAGCTGAGCATCAATTAGGTGAGGCAGAGTACAGCCCAAATTTCCTCATATCCTTCTGAATAAAAATTTATTCCAAAATTAGTGGGTAAAATTACTCAAGTATTAAAACTATTGAATGTATTTAGCAGACATGATCTTAACTGTGTGACTGACAGTTTTAGAAAGGATGAATTAAAATTGGATCTGATGGTAGTCTCCAAACACAACTTGCATGTCAAAGTAACTTCAGCTTCAGCTACTGTAGAAGGAAAATCACAACACATTTTCTGGCTATATCATTTTCTTATCATTTCAAAAGCATTTGAAGCAAAATATAAAAAGATGCTGAACTTGGAGTTTCAATTATTTGAATTAACTTTCCTAGCCATTCATAGTTTACTAACTTACAGGTGCTCAGAACTCAGATTCTAGAGGCAATAGAGGAAAACATGGGGCAATACAGAGAATATTAAATAGAAAAAACATGGGGCAATACAGAGAATATTAAATAGAAAAATGAAAATGTTCTGAAAAAGTAATACAGAGGTTAAAGTCTAGGTGTTCAGTTATGCAAGGATTAGAAGGAACAAATTTTATCTGAGTTAGTAGGAAGTGCTTGGACCCTTGCATTTATATGCAGGTAAGTAGGATGGGAATAGAAGAAGGTAATGCAAGAATGAGAGAATGCACTTCTTAACTGCAATCCCCGCAGAATGGAGATGCAGAAGGAGGAACACTGAAGCATTCAAACTATGAGAGCATATATGTTAGCTGTACTTCCCTTTTTTAACTTTGAGATTATTATGCTACATTTAAAAAAGAAAATCTTAATTTGAGCACTTGAGAGAAACTAAGAAACCAAGCCTTGGGAACTTCGTTTATGCATATATGAAAGCCTTTGGGGAGCTTGGTCAATCATAAAAGAAAATTAATTAAATTGTTCAGCTTGTGGGTTTTTTTTTTTTTTTCCTTTTTGAAGAACTTATTTTTATGTTTATATCATGCAGAATACTATTGTAAAACATGATACAGAAGTGTGACTTCAGGTGCTACATAATTCCCTTGCTTACAGGCATGGAGCTCCCAGTTTGAATACTCTTGTAACTGTTATAAATAAAAAGTTTTGACTAACTGCCTCTCCTCCACTGAGACATGGAAGATCCCCTCAGGCTGCTAATGTGTTTGGAATAGTTAATGAGTGAATGCCACTCAAAAACCAATCTCAAATCAGTGTTATTTCTTGTTTTACAATTAATGTTTTGGGTTGTTTGGGTTTGTTGGTTTTTTGTTGTTTTTTTTTTTTTTGCATTTTTTAATGGTGTCTGAAGAGAAGTGATAGGACTGCAGTTTCAGTTCTCATTTGGTAATTGAACATTTTTATTTACTGGTAGGCTGTCGCTTTGAATGAGAACACAAACTGGCTAGGGAGTTACCTAGCCAACATAATGTGCATAGCAAGAAACTATAAAAATGCTTCAAAACAGGCCCAATGAGGAAAGGCTTCATTATGATGCCAGAAGAGCTTAGTCAGAGGGGACAGTTTTTTTGAGGCAAGGAGAATACTCAGGCATTTAAATGGTTTTTTTCAGCTTAAGATATGGATGAGAGCTTAAAAAAACTTTAATTTACAGCACATTTAGTAAAGTTTTCTGAAAGCATGTGTGTAAATAGTGTTCCAAAGTTTGCTATATTAGGAGTGGGATTTCAAGGGATATTTTTAATGTTATTAAATGTTATTTTAAAAGTTTTCAAATGTTTTCTCCAAATACACATTTGTGTATACTATGTGTGATACCATGTTATCTATTTGGTTTAGATTTGTCATGCATTGCCCTTTGCATATACAAACCACTACCACAGCTGATTCTAAGCCAGAGCCTAAGCTGTGCCTTGGAAGACCAAGTTTCTGTGGAAGACTATGAAGCCATAACTTTCTAAACATGTTTGCTTATTCCCTACAATATATCAAGAGAGATCAGTCAGTAAACAGAATACAAGGGAAGCTGGAGAGAAAAAGAAGAGTTGGTCTTTAACATACAAGATGCTAGAGTCACTTAAGGATTGCAACAGAAAACAAGAAGAGAAACACTTCGAAATATGATTCTGGTTCAACTAGTGTGACAGAGAAATCGTCTAACTTTCCATTGTATGTTACTTTTTTCCAGTACTGAACTTGGAAATAGCACTTAAGAAACAGATTTTGGACTGACATTTGTCTGAAATAGCATTCTTGGTATGTGGTTGTAGCCAGAAGAAAAAAAAAATTAAAAATTGAAGAAAAATGTAGAGCTTAGCATCATTGTGAAGGCAACTTCAGGGAGCAGGACAGAGACAGGTTTTGCCACACAAGATTTCGATGAGCCTACACATTCAGCATGGTAGGTGATTCTTGTCTCTGCATCTCAAGAAGGACAAAGTGGAGAAGGCAAAGGATAATTAAAATTATGGAGGAGATGGAACAGTTGGTTTATGAAAAGAGAATAAAATATCAGTGATGCTTCACCTAGCAGTGAAGTATGAAAAAAGTTTAAAAATCATAAAGATGGCAGACTTACACCTTAGTACATGAGCCTGCAGTAATAAAACTAGACAGCAGTTCAAGAAAACTGTAGGAGTTTAATTTAAAACAGATAAAGGAGCATATTTCTTCTTGCTGATAGAAACTTTCTGGAATCCTTTGCCATAAGCTGTTGTGATTGTAGATCATGTAGATGCTTACAAAAAGGAAAGAGAAATTTTTGGACAGCAGATCCATGAAAATACAATTAAAATCAGAGGGCTGCAGCCTCTAGCATGCTTATTACAAGAATTATGGAGGATGGGGGAGCAGGTACAGAATGTTTGGCAGGGAGCGGCCAGGTTTATGGGCTTCCTTTAAATGGTTTCTCTTACAGCTATCAGCTACATTCTTTATTGGATTCAGCTCAGACAACAGTCCAACAAAATCTTCAAGCCCTTTCAAGAGGATATGGGGGAAGGTTATGAAGAAAAGAGCATGGAGGAATCACATGACTACATGTGCCAAGGAATGGAAAAGAAAAGGGAGTGTGAGATTCAAAGAATCAAAAAATGTAAGACCAGAGGGAAGTGTGAGTGCAGGCCCTGAACAAGCAATTTCACTCTTTCCTGATGGCGTCCAAGGAGCAGCAGACATTGCCTAACAGAGCAGTGAAGTTGGATGTGTGCAACACTGCCTTCTCCAGCCTCTTTTCAGGAAGCTGTTTTGTGAAAGTGCTGTATCGTACTCAGGGCAGTAGGATCCAGCTTTCTGGAGGAAATGCTAAGGACACCGCTCTGTAAAAAGCTACAGCCTTTGGCACCAGCTGCATGAGTACAGTCTGGATGCACTAGTGGTGGGCTCACAGGGTGGCAATGGTGCATGGATGCTTTGCAGAGGGACAAGAAGGAATATAACCGAGCACCAGAGATGAGTGTTTTCCATTGTGACGATTCCCACAGCGGTCTCCCCACAAATGATGCTGACTGGGGCGGTCTGATGTAAGATGTGTACTATACCTGTCTACCTCAGCCTCACATTAAAGTGATCTAGAAACTACAAGCAAGCATTTTTATTTAGAATTTTTCATTAGCATTTTATTTAGCTCAAAGGTTCTTTGTGTAATAAAGGGAACAAGTCAAATCTTTTTAAAGATTTTCATTGATTTTTTTTTTTTTTTTAAGCAAGGAGTTGCAGGTGATGACATACTAATTATCATACTTGACAGAAATTCCAATATTAACATGAGAGAAGGTTTTCTTTTTAGGATTCAGTACTAATTGAAGTTCTGAAGCTACCACACTGCATCCAGCCTAAGCAGAATACTCCCAAAGCAAACAGTATTTGCATTTATTGAAGAACATACCAGTTTCTTTAACATATATTTACAGATTTCAATGACACTTATCCAGTGTCACAGTTGGTTCTTTTCTCTTGTCTGAGATTTTTATGAGATCATGACAAAACGATGACAAATGACCTTCTACTATTATTTCCTTTTCTTGACAGCAGTGAAAAGTTATTTGTGCAAGTCTTGGCTTCTCACCTTTCCTTTCTGCTTCATTCTCCAGAAACTGGAGTATTGGCTTTAGAAAAACAGTACATCTTATACAGATGTGAGGTAGGTTAGGTTTTGATATACTTCTGCATGAAGAGAAAGATGAGGTTATTTTGTATTTTAAGAAAAGGTTTGTGGGATAAATATGTGGTTTAAAATGATACTATGTACATATAATATTATCTCAGCTTGATATTATTGCTCAAAAAAAATATATAAATGTGTCTGAATTACAAAGATTTCCTGTTTTTGAAGAACTGTTTTGATGACCTAGATAATTACATAGGAGTCTGAAATGAGTACTGATTTCAATATAATTATCCATCTACTCCTTCAATGCTTTTCCTTCAGACACAGTAGCTATGGGCCTCAGCTGCTTCAGACTATCTGCTACTGAGTTTAATTAAAATCCTCGCTAACACAATGTGCATCAAGAAATTCAAAACTGTGGATCGTCCTAGCTTGTGAAAATTCCCCTGGAGACCTAAGTCTTCATTCCCAAAGCTCCTTTAAAATATGTGAATATTCAAGGGAGACGATAATAAAAAAAAAATATTAGTGGTCAGGAAGTGAAGAACTCAGTGGTTACAGACAGAGAAGAATCTGGTATATTTTCACTGTATTGCATAACCGTTCCTCTCTTCAGAACTCGTGTTGCCTTCTTTTAAGCTGGTAGCTATGTCAATAACTTGACTACAATCTGACACTCTTGAGAGGTAATATCAACTCTTCCGTTTTCCCAAAACTTCTGAGAAAGCTGAGAGATGAAATGATGGGTATGATATCTAGCAGTCGTGAGACTCCTTTCACTGCAGACCGTTTCAGATAAAAAAGTTGGTGCAGTCTGTGTGTTTCACTTAAGTCTTGTTGAAGGCAATTCTTTCCTTGGTGTAGTTAAGAGCCATTGACACGGGCAATTGCAGGCACAGACAGCAATGCATTCCTGAATGTCTCCACTCTCTCATCAAGAAACCTCAAGTTATTGAAGGGGACAATTTCCTCCTGTTGGGCATTGCAAAATTCTGCACGTGTACAGCTGCCAACACCATAGACAGGGATGCTAGTGATAAAGACAGATGTGCATAGGGCCTACAATTTAGTCACTGGCAAACCAACAAAAAAACCACTGGATTTTCTGAGAGGGGAGACAGAGAGAGAGAGAGGATGCGAGAAAACACCTTTGGAAATCACTAAATGAAATTAGATTTGAAGAGAAATCATTGAAATAAAATCACTTAGGTAGAGTAGTTGAACAGATTAATGGAAATGAATAGCATGGAACACAATTTCTTAAACTACCCTGTAGGTTACAAAACCTTTACTTAAAAGGTAGGGTGATTTAACGTAATCTGACATTACACTTTCAGAGAGGAATAAATATAGAATTGGGTTAAACTGCATGAGAACATAGCTAGTCTATGTAGTTTTACAAAAATTTAATTAATTTAGAGCAAGATATATGAGCATGCATGATGGGCAGTGGTCTAAATGCAGATGTGGTTCTCAATATAACTCTACATGGTAAGGGAATAAGCTTGCCTAATATCTATGAAAAACAGTTTCATTCAAGTCTCAGCAGCAGCAGTAAATGCAATAGAAGTTTTCTTTTCTTTATAAATGATTACAGGCAGAAAGAAAGATAGGTATGGTAATAAATGAATTGAAGCAGTAATAGACACTGACAGTTTGGTATAAAAGCTAGAAAGGTGTCTGTGTGCAGTAACTAAGCCATGAGTTCACATTCTGCAGATTTTATGCCAGTGCTCGTGTGACTTCTAAGATCTGTAAAATTTATCCTTACCACACCATTTTTTTTCCTCCTTCACTGAATTTATTCTTGATATTTTCCCTATGCTGATTGACTGAAATTAGTTTCTCAGACAAAAATGGAGTTTCTGGGTGAAAGAGAGAATTACAAATTCTTCAGGAAGGATTTGGAACAGTTTGCAGCACTGATAGTTCTAGTTAGAGATGTACACATGCCCAGAGGGCTAAAAGATTTGGGTGGAGACTGTCAAACTGAGCATAACATTGAGAGAAGAGAAAAAACTCTGTTTTGGGTTCCTTTGTTTTTTCTACTCCTCTTAAATAAAGCTGAAAAAAGCAGTGAGGTATTTATGATTTGCCATTTATACACATACAGACACAAAGGTATATATAAATTATACGTAATACTATGGTACATACATTAATGTGGTACTTACTGATTAACAAAAAACAATGAAATTGAACTTTAGGTTGCATACAAACCTCCTCTGATATAAAACTTATTTAAAATTCAGGTGGCTTTCAAAATACTATAAAATAAAGTGCCTGACAAAAATTGTAAATATTCAGTTATGTCAATTGTTCTTGAAGTGGTTTAATAAAGTTCACAATAGTTCATTAACATTTTTGAAAACTTGTTCTTCTGAAGTTTTCTGGTGATCTGTTATGATTCTCTATGGAGGACAGAGTAGAGGAAAATTGGGAAGAAGGGAAGAGATTCCGTATGAAAAGTCTTCCTGATTTGTGGTATTGACTGCAAATTTGAATCTTCACTCGTAAACATGGAAGGAGATAAAGCTGTGTTTTGCTTAGTTCTGTGGTAGTGGTGAACATGCATTGTAATATCTGTCAAATATATGCATAGATTTTTACAAACGTAAATTGTCCATCAATAGTTCATGTGCTTCCTTAAGCACATCAGTAATTTCTAAACAGAGAGTTTGTAAAGAGAAAATAAACAAACAAACAAAAATCATATCTTTATTTTTATTTTGGGTGTTTTTGTGTGGCAGTTGAATTGGATTATTTAATTTTCATGCATTCCATAAAGTAAAGTATATGATTTCTTTGCTATGATTTGATGGACCATTCCAAATAGATTGCTGGAACTCAGAAAAACTGTCTGATAATTCAGTACTGCAATATTTCAAGTCATAAGGTGAAAATGTTTTTCTTGGTAGAACTGCTAATTAAATTCAAGCAACTGAATAGTCATAAAAATTATGGCTGAAAATAATTCATCCCATATCTTTGAGAACAACTTACAGGCAACATTTATACATTCATTATTTCTCGAGTCCAAGTTAACATTTTATTTAATTAAAGTTTATTACAAGCTAAATATTGTTTTCCACACAGCTTTTACATAACATAAAATATTGTCTCCTACAAAGAAAAGTGGCTTGTGTTATGAATTATGTCTTTGGCTTTCTGTAGGCATCAAATCATTATCTACAAAATAGTCCTCTCCATTTGTACGTGTCAGAAACCTGTGCACGCAAAATCAATCAAGATTCCTATCACACTGCCCTGAATCATGTCTTTATTAGATTACTTCTGAGCTGGATGAATCACACTGCAAGACAATCACTGCAAGGTGGGAGAGCTGCACACCATGACATTGGCTGGATGCCCTGCTCAGGGCTGCTCTCACTTCTCCTTTCTCCAGCACTGGAAACTTCAGGTGCTGCTGTCTTCTAGGCAGAGCAGCAAACCTACAGAATAGATTTCAATATGGCAAAATGATCTCTTTTTCTTCTCTTTTCACATACTGGATGACCTCATAAAGAGATAACTGCTCAAAGGTGTAGGTTTCTTGACTTCTCTTTCAAGTGACTTCTAAAAGTGTCTTAGTGCTTTGTTTTTCACAACTTGATAACCTTAGGTTTTAAGACTTGAAAACTGTGAGCTGTATGAAAGGTTTTATAAGGCCTAGTTGTGAGACAACTCATAAACTGAGACAGATGACAAATTAAAACCAGGCTGTAAGGAATTGCAGCTGTTGAATTAGGTGGAGATCAAATTTCAGCTATAATTATGTGAGATTAATGCAAATTTTTAGAAATGCCAGAACAAGTGGAATTAATCCTTCCCCTAGAAAATATTTACCCTATTTGATACTTTTTATGTGACACTTTTTAAAATAAAAAAAAGGCAAAACAGGGATAATCACAAGAAGAGAAGTTAAATGTTCTAAGTTTCTACCATCAGAGCCCTTACAATTGAAAAGTCCAATATTCAGACTATTATATCCTTTTAAGTTATAAATGAACTAACTAATGTATTTTAATTGTGTTTTTTAAAGATTACTGGCAGTGTTCCCAGATTTCACTATGGTAAGTGAGCTACTGATCTTTCACAGTCATCCAATACGTGTCATAAAATATTTCTCTTGGTGCTGTAGACTTTACATGTTCTGATTGTATGACTGTGAGGATGCCGGGTGTAAAGACCTTTTTTGCATAACATGAATTTATATGCCTCCTATTTATGTCTATTTTGTCTCACTCTTCATAACTGCTTTATTTTGTAATTTTTCTTCAGGAAGGCATTTTTAAGGCTTGAGATGCTTCCTTTAGTAAAACCAGAGCTTGCTTTAGATAAATAGGATTTACTTTTCCTTTCAAACTTAATTACTTTTCAGAATCATGATCAATTTCCCGCCTTGCTTGCTTGAGGGGAGTGACACTGTAGGAGACCCTTATGCATTTGCTTTGTAATAAGCCTTTATTCATACACTTGAGGCTATACAATCAGCTCCTCCACTCCAGAGTGTGTGCCTGCGTGTGTGGCTGCAGCCGCAGGCCTGCAGATTGGAATGCTGATGACTGGGACCAAAAGTGCTGAGGAATGGATCTGTATAGAGAAAAGCAATAATCTGGCTGTGAATGTCCATGGGTCTTAAGATATAAAATTAAACTACCTTTGATAACCTCTCTCTATTTTTTTTTTTTTTTTTTTACTAGATATTTCCCACATAATACCCTACCTAAAAATTTCATTTTAAGGTTCTCTTTTTTACTTGTTTTAAAAATATTGTGTAATTTTTTCTCTATAATAATAAATAATAATAAAATGATAAAATAAATAATAATAAAAACACACAGTAATTCGAGATCCTGATTGTTCAAATAAGGAGTTTTCTTGTTGAAATAATGAATTTTATGTTTCAACTTTATGCTTGTCATTTAAAAACATTAATTTAGTTCCCAGGGGATAGAAGTTTATGGAGAGCTACAAACATTGTCTATAATTTTGCTATGACAGTAATATTTCACATGGTCAAGAATCCAGTTATATTCACATTAAGTGAAACCCTTTCTTTTCCGACATGTGTGACCACTTATTTGGGGCGGGGTGAAGGATCACTAAAAATATTGCAATCCTACTGGAAAACAATTTAGTTTGCACACTACTTCTTAAAAGTTAGCTTCTTGGCAATTTTACTTGGTCTCTAGAGTGATTTCATGGTTTAAATTATTTAAATGGACCATAATGTAACCATTTAGCAGAAGGAATAGTCTCTTCCTCTTCACCCAAATGTCACTTAATAGAAATGGATAAAAAATGGAGGCCCACATTCAAAGGTCTCTCCTCAAACATTTCTGGTCCTTAATCAAACATGTTATCTTGTAGACTCATTTATTTATGTATTGGAATCATGGAATTGTTTGTGTTGGAGGGAACCTTAAATATCATCTATTTCCAACCCCTTTTGCCATGGGCAGGGACACCTCCTGCCAGATCAGGTTGCTGAGAGCCCAAACTAGCCTGGCATTGAACATTCCAGGGGTGAGGCATTCACAGCTTCTTTGGGCAACCTGTTCCAGCGCTTCACTACCCTCATAGTGACAGAGTTGAAGTAAAAGTAAAAAATTTGTAAGAAGACAGAGTAAATGATCCTTCAGTGCTTTTTTCCACCTTATGCCAGAACTGTCTTCTGTAATTTCGGCTGCTTGTCATCTCAATGGGAGAGTAGGATAATAATTTGTCTTTATTACAATCTCAAAAAAGAAAAATTATTTTGACTAAATTCTAGTATTGTGCAAACCAAATATTTAAAACAAACATTGGGTTAAATTTAATTTTCATTGGGATTTCCATCTGAAGGGCTGTGGTGCCTTAAATACAGGTTGCCGAAAGGACTTATTTTGAACAATTCCTGTAATATGTCTTGGATCTATCCTTGAATCAAAAACTTCAGAAAAGGTCTTCAGAAAATTAGAGATGGAAACAGGGCATTTATTAAGTACAAGTGGGGCTTTTTTTTTCTTATTGATCCATCTACACTTACCAAAAGTTTTAAAGCTGAAGTTTTTATTCAACAATGGATAAATTCTATGGTTTATCTCTCATTTATCTTCTACTAAGTGTGCTGTGGCAGGAAGCTTTTCCTGTTGACTTGGTCTAAAATTAGTGTGTGCCTCAAACCACAGGGTGCTCTGTCTCTAAAGCTCTGACAGTCCAGTCCAGGCACATCTGTGTAACCAAACGAGTTGTTTTGTTCTCCAGAGAAGGGTGAGGGCTGTGTAACACCTTTACTAATTGTCCCTTGAAAATCATGACAACTTCAAAGGAGCAAGCATTTCTCCAGGAGGACTATACCAAAAGTAGAAATTAAAGATAAAATTGACAGAGCGGTACAGCATGTCCATTTATTTCCAGTGCCTGCTAACCTTCGCATAGTTTTATAGATTAGAGCGGTCCATTCAGAGTATCTTTTTGTTAGTCAATTACAGTAACTCCACCCTATTTTCCAGATTTATTAAAGTTTAGGATGGGCCTTACTAATAGGTTTTTAACCTATTAGTCTCTATTTTTGTTACAGTTGTGTATGCAAAATCTGGTCTCTACTGGGAAGATTCTTGTTCTAATGCAAAGGATCCTGGTCCTTGTGTACGAAACAAGTGGATTTTAGTCCAACAGAAATGTATAAACAATTACTCCTTTATAAACTATGGGGTTTTATTCACTCACGTATAAAGTGTAGTAAAGATACCCTTGTTTTGGTAAGACTAAGTAGTTATTTTTTACTTTAATACAAGAAAAAGTATTTTGCTTAAACCTAATTAGTATAAAACAGACCAAGGGATTTTTTTCATTGAGGTCCTTAAAGTATGTTTCCTGGCTACAGCAACATTGATGTTCATACTTGATAAATTTATGCAACTTCACAGGGACAACTATTCCTTGATTCAAAAAGTTTTTCATGAAAGTAATAAGTACAGAGAATGGTTTTAAAATATGATAATGAAATAATGGTGCAAATGTCATATTCATGGTGACAACAGGAGAATGAACCAAAACCTGCAAGATGGAATGATATACAAACAAGTTCTTGTGATATGGATGTGGAACAGGAATTTGTTTTGCATTGCTATCCCTTTGTTTCTGCCTATGACTGGGACCTCCTTTTTGTTTTAATGTGACTTTTTAAAATTTCTATTAAGGTAAGACAGGTAGACTATAAAACAATACTGAAAATCAGCCCCAACAGGGAAAAAAAGGAAATAAAAGTGGAGAAATAAAAAAGGAAAAAATAAAAGGAAGGAAAAATGTAATTCTAGCATTTCCAAGAGAAAGAGCTCTAAGTGCTCTTGTTTTCCATTTTCAGTCATTTAAACTACTGTCTTGGAACAATGGATCTTGCTATATTTTGAAAAGGAGTTAATTGAACTTGTATAAATGAAATTCCCTGACTGCAGCAGTGCCTCAAGCTAGCTATGACAGGAAGACTTAGATCATGAAAATTGCAAGCAAATTTCTAAATCAGTATTTCTAAATTTGATACCTTCTATTATTAAAAATACATGGAGACATTAGAAAAAAACTTAAAACCAAACTTCTTAGTATTTCCATTAAACAATATTTTTTTCTTTTGTTTTGCATGCGGAGCAGTCATTTTTATTTTGCCACCAGTGATTTCATTTTCCCTTCTATGAATTAATGGGCAAAATATAAAGACAGGAGAAAAGAGATAATTTTATTGCTTCAACCCCATCACTGTAGTGTGGGAACTCATCAAAGTCCCATTTCCTCATGTACGGATATTGTATGTTTAACCTTATTACTCACATTATAATTACAGAAAGATATTTTATAATTCTTTGAGTAACACCTTATCCTGTGGCATATAACAGGAGACTAAAATGAGATACTGAAGGAGAGCTTTTTCTTTGGGCTCTGCCAGTCAGTCCAGAATTCTGTCCAACAAATTTGATCAGTGAGGAGGACGGGAAAAAAAAAAAAAATGGAGGTCATTATTTTTGCAAAAATGTTGAAAGGTTTGGAAACTGAAAAGTCATGCAACAGGATACTCCATGTATATTTACATTTGAGTTTTGATACTTTTGGCAAATATGTTTTTATTAAATGCTATAATGTAATGGAAGAAAGTTTTTGATGAGTGTTTCCAATTCATTTGATTTTATAATATAGTAGGAATGCAAACAACTTATTTTTCTTTTGTGCTTATCTAAATTCTCAAGTATAGTGCCACCAAAGTCCATAGATTTCCTCTCATCAGCATTTCTGTCACTAAGCATATTTGACAAATGACCTTCTCCATTTTCAGTTTTTTCAGTTGTGAGACAAATCATACAATACTTGGTACAAATACAGTTGTTAAACCGTATGTCTAGTGTATTTTTCTCAGTAAGACTTGAGCTTTTCTTGTGAATAATGAAAAAGTTATAAAAGCACTTTTTCAGGTTATCAAGGGGCAGATGTTTATGTGAAAAACAGGGCAAACTTGCACCTCTTTCTAACAGCAAAGAAGGAAATACTTTTGAAATTCCAATTCACAAGTATCTATTTACAATTTTCAGTGTTCACATTTTTTTTTTTCTGTGAAATGACACGACACACCTTATTTTTCAATATTTCTATTTCTCAGTATTCAAAGTGATATATCTAAATTCTGATTTATTTTCTCATGCTGAAAACCTCATGCTTATGTTTCAGGACTGGGCACAGGAGAAAAAGAAACCCAACAAAACACAATGAACACCATAACAGGAATTCACCCAGGTGAAATCATATGTTCAGAAGTTCTTAAATGTTTGAATCTCAGCTAATCATCAGAGTTAATGGAAAGGAACAGGAACCTTTTCAACTGAATCACTTCTTCAATTTTTTATAGCTATTTTAGGATGAGATTAATCATTCTCCTGAAATTCACACATTTCTGCACACAGAATATAAAGGCTGCGTCAGATGGCTAATACTAAGACATCTAACTTTTGGACAACTGAAAATTAGGCATGATGAACTGCATCTATAATTGACTGGAGTGGGAATTGTTTGGAACTTAGGAGCCAAAATGTGTTCAATTTTCAGTCTCCCTGTGGGCCACTGTGGGAGAGAATGGCAAAATCTCCCCTTCCAGTAAATTGATCAGACTAAAGAATGTTAAATTCAGTCTTTACAGAAATGAAAAAAAGGAAACATGAAGGATTGAGCCATTGACTTCTCTGAACTGTTAAAAAGGATTTGAATTGAGTGTATCTTCCAGTCTCTGCTACTTGCAACAACAGAAATTTGCATGAGAGAAATTCTCCATCCCCAGTCATATGCTACATAAGCCAGGAAATGACACCTTATGGTGTTCCAGAGAAGTATTTCCAATACAGTGGAGGTTTGCTGTACTTTTCTACTCAGATTTGAACCCAAAGATTGATAAAATTTTGTGTGTGTACACATAAATGCATATAAAACCTGTACATATATATGAATAAACTGTATTGTCTCTGAATTTTGGACAATATTCCAAGATTAATGTGTTACTTTACAGTGGGTTAAATTGCTGATGGAGTAAGTTGGCCACTACACTGAAGAACAAATTTGCCATCTAAGTTCAGAGTGATAGTCTTGCTAAAAGAATAGTGCACCATTGAAAATAAGCAAATGTATCTGTATGATGTTCAGGACCCAAGTTAGGAATTTCACATGATATTGCAGACTCTTGTTCCATGTGGAGAGGCAGACCAGTACCCACAGGTATCTCTTACAGTGTTAAGCGGGCTTTGATGTTCTCTGTAGTGAGGCTGAGAAGTTTCAAAAGAAAAATTTTCATCAACTTGTTGGATGTCATTTCAGTCTAAGTCCAAATTAAGATTGTGAGTGTATCTGTTTTGGCAAATTAGAAGTTGCATTTATTTCTTGCTCATTTTATCATTTGAATAATTTCTATAGCCAGTCTTCTTCTTGAAAAAAAATCTGTTATTCTTGAGAAATTCTGAGGTGTGCACATACTCTGTCTGCCAAAAGAGAACAGCCTTAGTTGACCTTTGGAAAAAGCAATATGAAATCTGTTGCAAATTTAAACTCCTGAGTGTGAGAAAGAAATGGCTTATGGAAAATAGCTGAGAAGAGAGGAAAACCCTGATCTATGACAATGGACGGGAAGGAGCAGGCTCAGTCTCTTCTGCAGGTCCAAGCTGCAGAGTGGGCAAGGCACAAGCATACATTATGTGGGAAATGCTCTACCTTAACAAAATTAAATTAGATCTGTCTTCTGTTTCTGTCTCTGTCTGTGTAAACAAGTAGTTATGGTACAGGGTAAAACAACAACAACAACATAATCCACACCAGTCTTTACAGAGAGGTTTTCATCCTTTTTTTTTTTTTTTTTGTCTTTATTTTATGCCCCAATTCTCTGCATGCTGTGTGGCATGCAGTTGTCTGTTTAAGAAGGACAGGCAACAGACATATGGGTTGTCAATAAAATATTTTGTGGAGAGGATACAGCTGTTTCTAGTTTAATATCTCCATCTGAAAGCATCTGTATCACACAGAAAAGGCAAAAGAGAGAAACATTATCTCTGGGAAGCATACCAACACTGTTTCTAGCAAATCATTTCTAAATCTAGACATGTGCTATAAACTGATAAACATCCTTTAGTTATTGTCCTGAGCAGCGACTTATTCTATTTCAATCTTTTCCAGCAGTCTGACTACTTGATTTCATCCTTTATAACTAAACTTAGCACTGATTGACCCAGGAAATCAAAGAGATGCCTAAGGTACTCACGTGAAATATATATTTTGTATAATCTAATTCTACCTCTGTGATATTTTCCAACCTTATGTCCTTCTCTTGAAGGGACTTATGGTGCTTCAGATCTGTGATCTTCCCATCAGTAACTGATATATTATAAAGGACATCTGTCGTTCTCTTGATCCTAACCACTGCTAGTGGCTGCTAGCCAAACAGACATCAAAACCAGCAATTTTTCATTACCTCGTTATTATCTCAGAAATCTGGAAGTCCTGCTCAAAGGCATGAATTTAAAAGATGCTAACAAAATCATAAATGAAGAATTTCTCATTGCAGAATATTTTATGGCTGCCATATTTGCAGATAATTCTGTTGTCTAGAATTATGTAGGGACGGGTCAGTATAGATCTTATATTCATAGCATCTGCAGAGATCTGCCCTCACCTGGGGACTGCAGTAGAGTCTGTAAGATTTTTCATCTCTATAGGAAGAGTTAGGTGCCTTGGGGTGAAATGAAAGGAGCTGTAATTCTGAATTCAGACCTAGCCTACAGATCAACAGGACAGACACTGGTTAAAAATCCACGCTGAGCGGCACCCTTGGCACTTCCTTTAGGGATTAGGGTTAATGTTGCTATCAGGTGATTGTTCAGATGTTGCAACCATCTCCCATGATGCAGAGGACCTATTCTGTAAGACTTGCTCAGCCATGGAGAGAACAGACCATTTTCCCCATGTTACAGGCATCCACATAATTTTTGAGGTGAAGGTACAACTTGACCTGGAAAAGGAAGTGCTCTCCCTACAGAAATTGGGTGGCTCTCTCCCTGAATGAAAGTGCTGATGGTGGACCATTACCTCCTGGGGTTAAGATGATGCCAGTAGTACAGACACAAAAGTTTGAGTGCCTTCCTCACCTCCCATCACTACAGCTGTGACTTGGGCTCAGCCTCATCCTGGGCTGCCTACCTGCAGCTTGGAGTTCTGTGCACCTGCTTGTACTTGTTTGATGGCTGTAGAGGTTGAATCATAGAACCACAGAATGGTTTGGACCTTAAAGATCATTTAGTTCAAACCCCCTGCCATGAGCAGGGATGCCACCTACTAGATCAGGTTGCTCAAAGCCCCATCCCACCTGGCTTTGAGCATTTCAGGAATGAGGCATTCACAGTTTCTTTGGCAACTTATTCCACAGCCTCTCTAACCTCTAAACCTACTGTCTTTCAGTTTAAAACCATTGTCCTTTGTCCTATCACCTCGTAAAAAGTCCCTGTCCTTTACTTCTTCACCAGTGAAACCCAGTGTTGTAAAATGAAGATGAAAACTACAGGTTCAGGTGAGCTGACTGGCCCTGCTGTCCACTGATGATGCCTTCTGACAGCTTAGGTAGCAGAACTTGCATGTCCTGGCCCCTAAACAGGAGGTGGCTGTCCCTCTGAGGGGCACTGTTCTCTCAAGAGCCAAGGCTGCTGTGGAATGGGCACGTGCTTCACCCGTGGCAAGTGCCTAAAACAGAAGGAAGGCACCTCTGAGCAGGGATTTTTCTGAGAAGAGAGAAGAGGTCTTATCATGTTATTGCCTCTTCAGACTTGGTCTCTAAGACTTCATCAGCTATTTAAATTTCTCTCTTAGCAAACATCTTTAAGAATGCTATTGTTTAAAAATTACTTTGAAAATCTGCCACTTTTTGCTTGGCCGTTTACAATACCATATTATTTTTATTTTCTTCTTTCTTTTTTTTTCCATCTTTTAATAGTTTATTTAACAAAATTTGGATTTTATGGCACAAGGTATCAGCAGTTTGTTGCATTCTAATCAAATTTATTGCGCTGCATTTACAGTGGGCTGTTAAAATTAAAACATCCCCTGATCTCCCTTAACGTAATCACAGAGGTATTGCTATAAAAATGCTTAGACTGATCCAGCTGATTTAAGTACATTGGAATGACATCAGCTGTACTGGTGTCAAACTGCACCTACACAGATGCGTAATTCTGCCAGTGGAAACCCACAGGAGGTACTGATTCAGTATGTGCTGAATGCTATAAATAGATAACATCCAGTTTGTATGCAGCCCTCGGTGAAGACAGGAGGGCCTATACAGTATTTGAAAGCAATAAGATGCAATACCTCTGTGTTTATTTGACTTACCTCCCTTGGGTAACTGCCAGTTTTAAAAATTAACAAAGAAAATTCTTTGGTTTTGCATGTTTAACTCTGAAAGCCTGTATATTTCGTATCTGCTTGGGGAGTATAATATTCTTGAGAAAATGAACTCAGATTTCTCTTTTGAGGCTAAATGATGCTGGTGATGGATATTTTACTGGAAAGAGAGATATATAATGCCAGTGACCTGAATACTCAATACAGGGTCAATACATTTTATTTGTCAAAGATAAAATATTAGTTTTAATTCTAATTGGACATGCTGACATGCAGTTAATAATATGTAATTGTTCAAGATTTGCCAAGTGGGTGACAAATTCCTTCTCTGCTTGCATTGCCAGTCAAACTCTCTGTTCCCATAAGGCTCACATGGATTGATAGGCTTTAAAATCTGCGTACTACGTCTTTTGTTCTCATCCCACAGCTGATGCAATTGCCACTTGTAACTTCTGTTTGTCTCCAGTATACATATTGAGAAAAGGTGGACTCCCAGTAGGCATTTCTTGTTGACCTTGGCCAATCTCTGCCTTTCTGGTGGTGGAGATCATTTCCCCCCTCTGTAGGGCCCACAAAACTGCTAGCAGGGACAAGGCAGGAAATGGGGACATTGGTATTATTTGTCCTCATTTTTCAAACCTGTGTAATTTTACTGACTCTTTAGTGAAGAATGTGATCCAGCAGCTGTTTATATAGGAGGTGACAGCAAACAGCAGCACAGGTATGGTGAAAAGCTGCTCACAAACACAAGATAGGAGGAATACCAAGAGTGAGATGAAAAAGGGTTTTTTTCTACAGAAAATACAGAATAGAAGGACACCTTTGCATATCCAAGTCTTCTTCTTAAGAAGAAAATGGGAAAATTGAGCTATTCTTAACAGCTCTTCAGGTAATATCCTCAGTATATCCTTAACTGCTTATTGTCCTTGACTGCTCCTCAGGTAAATTACTGTCACTGTTAAAGGAGAGTGTCATTAACACAGGGTAGGATTGCTCTTGTGTTTAGGGTACAGGGATACTACAGCTAACAGAAATTAATAACGTTTGAATATTCTTTGATAGCCTCTAACCCAGGTTTAGACAGGGAGATAAAGTTATTGATATATTGCTCTTTTTCTAGTCGGATCTATTCTAGGTTGTGTATCTGAGTTTATTTATTCCACTTTCAAGCTCTTTCAAGCTGTTATGTCAGAAACAGTGACCTATATTTGTATTTTACCCTAGATTTTATACTTTCCTTTTTATTACATTTACAGAAATGTTTATAATGTGTATTTCATTGATAAAATTTTAATACTGGTGTTTTAAAAGCCTTCAGCTTTACATAACTGATTACTATGTTGTGATAAAAATAAAATACAAACACAAGAGAGGCAGTGGAAGATATTGCCATACTTCTAATGTGCCCCAAGGAATGAATAGGCACCTGAAATAACTGAAAACAAAAAGTACATAGATAAGCATAATCATGCAATGGTAATTCACTTTGAGATACCAATGAAAAGTCATTGAGAAAGTGAGTAATTATGAATTTGATGGATATTTGGATGGTGGCCACAGAAGTAGTAAAAGTATTGGAGAGAGGGTTTATTTTCTATTAAACAGATACAGATCTGGACTCCTTTGTTGGTGTTCTTGGTTTTGATCCTATTGACACATTTCATTTTGACTTTGATTTCTTTTTTAAATTATATTGATTTTGCCTAGTCTAATATATATCATGATTTCTGTTCATTATTGAGTAAAGACTTATCTGTATTGATGTGTGCTAGACTGACCACTATTAAATAAATTCTGAAGATACATAGATAATTGTGTTTGTTTAAGAATGCTAACTCTTCCTGTTATTCTAACGTTAAGTCTTTGGACTTAATTGTAGCTCAAAATAAATAGACATCTCGAAATGTCCTAATTTTAATTTGGAATAAGACTTTTTTTCTATTGAGCATTAAATAAATGATCAAATGAAAAGGACAGGAAAATAACGACACTTTTCATATCACTTTGAGATTTCACTATTGTGTTGCAAGTCTTCCACAGAAACAAATTAATACTTTGTCATACTATTAAAAATAATTTTGCAATTTAAATACACTCAGTTAAACCTACACAGGTCAGTAAATCTGGACACTTCTTTAAATCTTTAACACTTCTTTATTGCAGTTGCATTCTTCTTGTTACACAGGAATATTTCATTTTACATGAATTCTGAAGTGTAATAAATAGCCTGAAAAAGAATGTCATAAATCAAATAATTAGGTAGAAATTAAAGTCAGCATTTACAGAAATACAGGAACTTCTCTGATTCTCATCTGACAAACTCTCCAAATTTCATTTTTATTCTTCAAAGTACAGGCAAAAAGTTTCACTTAAAAATGTAATTTCTTTTATATTGACAACATGATTTTTACCCTAATGTTATTTTCAGAAACATCTGAGTCATCTTAACAGGAACTATTTAAAAAGTGTTCCAGAATCAGGGATCCAACTTTTTCTAACAGTTACCAGCAAAGCTGAGTAATTATACAAAATGAACTTTATTATTTGTTGTTTTCCCTTTCTGCTGTTTCCCACAAGAGCCACACATTTGTTCATCAATCAAAATATTTAGGGGGGAAAAAATGTGTCATTCCCACTTCTGTGTTCCTCCTCTACATACTGCAGTTTATAATCTTTCTAAGCACTATTCTCCAAACTACCATATCAAATGACTAGCACAGGATGAGTCTGATTATTTATCATTCATCACTGCACCTAGATATTGCTGTGATTAACTTCTGGTCATGCCTGTGCTTGTAGGAGCTGGGTGATGTTTTTAAGATCTGTCCATGTTTCTTCATTCCCACTCAATGCCAGCTCTGGTCTCAATCTCACTTTTATCCTCACTTATCTTGTCTTTCACAGAAAAGGAATTTGAGGACATAGGCATAGATAACTAATTTTAAATCCTTGCTGTGGGTCACCAATAGAGAGATTTCCAGAAGAGTGGATGTTTTTCCTCTTTCCCCCTTAAAAAATTGATCAAGATTTGTGACTGCTTGAGCCCTTTGCCTCTGGGTGAAGAAAAAGAAAAAAAATATACTCCATCTCTAGTAGCTTTCAAAGCATCCAATTTGCACAAAAGAGAAGTACTGAATAGAAGTGGAAAGGGATTGCTCTCAGAGGAACTCATTCTAATGCTAGGAAGGTTGCATACTAAACATATTGTAAATTGATTAACTATCAGAATTATTCCCATAAATATCCTCCACTAGTCTGAAAATTAAATGTGCTTGACCATTGATCTGCCAACAGTTGTTTAGCTCTTAAATATTCAGTTAGGAATGGCATGTCTTAATTCCTATGATTTGTGTATTCTTATTTATTTACATACTGTAGTAATTTATCATAGAAAAACCATATGGCAGCCATAAACTTGAGCAGATTATGTTCAAGAATTTTCAACTCCAAACTGAAACAAAGTAAATTTCTATTTCATGCAGATTTATTCTCCAAGTTGTGAAGTTTCTTTCTAGGAAATACATGTTGGATCTTCCACAAAATGTATGCTTTTTCCTCTCATTAGATGTATTGGTGAACTACACAGACACCGTTTTATGCTGCTGTTGAAAAATATTTTTTCACTTCCCCCTATAAAGCTCTATTGATAACTGAGAAAAAGAAGAACACCTCAGCCCTCCTCAAAGTATTTTGGTTTTATGTATTTACCTTTGAGTATGCAGTATCTGTTGGGCTAAAGCACACTAAGAACTGCCAATAAAATTATATCTATGGAAAAGTAAAAATATTCTTTTCCTTATTCCCTTGTATTTTTATTAATTTAGCTAATTTGATTTTATACTGGTATGTCTATTGTTGTCACCTTTGCAAAACACCTGTAGAAATTCCACAGACTCTTCCCACACTCTTTAAAAATTGAGTTTATCTTCTAGCCACCAAGTAACATTTCTCATATGAGCCTGTTCTTACAAAGTCTGGCAAAACTCTTACCACAGATAAATATTTTATATTTTTCCTGAATATCATCCTTTTAGCAATCATTAAGCTTGTATATATCCATTTTGATGATGCTTTAGAGATGCTTTTAATTCCCAAAATGTCTGACCAAATGCAAAGAGAAGGTTCTGAGCATATTTTGCTTCCAATGATTTGACATTATGGACTTAAATAATTTACTTTTTTTTGAGAAGATGTCTGTGGCCTCTACAAGAAGTTAAGCATGTCAACTATTTAATGTTTTCTCTCTCCACCATATGTACTTTCTTTTCCAGTTTGAGAAGAAAATTCCCTATCAATTTCCAGATGTCAATTACTCCCTAAAAGAGAAACAATACTGGTAGAACAATGGCATGAAATGTATGCTGGATTATCTCCATGAATATCATTAAGTTTGGAAGGACAGTTTAAGTGAAAGTTTAGACATTTAATGGAAAGTGTATTTATTTTTTTACTTTCTTGTACTACAGTTTCATTATAAAGGAAAGGAAAAATCTTCTTTCACAGAACTTTCAATGGCACAGGAGGAAAAATGTGAATTATACTTAGTTTATATAGAAAGGAAAAAAGTACCTTCTCCTGTGAAAAAGCCCATAGTATTTTTAACAAGCACAAAGAATATATTTTATAGAGGATTACAAACTCAGTACAGTATGCCACAGACAAAACAGTGTTTGATGTACTGTAAGGTACTGCTGCTCAATATTGATACTGCACTAAACTATGAGAAATATGCTGATGTGGCACAACGCATACACTTTGCCTGGGATTCATCTGACTTCAGTGTCTTCAGTGGAGATACAGTAAATCTATTTAAGGGGCCACTACAATAATGTATCTCACCAGCACATATCTAAACCAGATTGTTCAATCAATCACACACACACAGAATAATCTCACCTGTTTTACAAGTGCCATAACTTAAAGCAACTTCATCTGTCCTCCAGCTTCCAAGAACAAAAATAACTATTTGGGAAAGCTTAGGGAAACAGCAAAGAAAGTAGAAATAAAGAATGATCCTTAATTAATAAGCTGGGAAGCACAAAGAATAATGGAATTGGCTGTCAGGAAGGACAGAAATCTGATTTAAATCTTTTACTAGACAAAATACTAAACTTGTACAGAAAAGTTCCAGACTTACTAGGAAGTGGGTCTCTAATTTATCTCTATCTGCTGTGTACCTGAGCTAGAATAAGTAACAGTGAGCCGTCCAGCAGTTAAAACAGATAAGGTCTGAAAGTTCAAGGGAATCATCAGCCCTCAAAATTTAGTTCTTGCAGTGCAATGTAATTTCTGGTTATGTCAGACTGAACAAGTATCTGTGTCTTCCTTACAAACACTTCAAAAGTTACTGACTGGAAGTTAAAATGTATAAGCTTCCTCTTAGAGTCCAGCTCCCCAAAACTTTATACTGCTGAAATGCAACCCTGAATTCTATGATGAAAAAAAAATATTCCTTATACACCCACCTTAAAAACCATTTCAATATCTGAGTGAAGCACTATCTGAGTGGTCTACAGTACTTGAAGAATTTTCTCATAAAAGCAGGCAAACAAACATTGCAAGTACAAGTGTCATGAAAGTCTGCACATGCAATAAGACTTTTTTTGGAAAGGTATGGGACTGTCTGAATGTTTAATGATAAGCCATAAATTCATAAGGATGTTAATACTATGTATTTCATATGCTGATATCTCCACATGTAGTCACGTGGCAAACAGAAATTACAAGTTTCTCAGCACAAAAGGATCAGGGAGCTGAAGGTATTCTCATGACAGCCGGAGGGAATACTCTGTGTGTTTTGAGGAAAAGAAAGGCTGTAGGACTTCAGAGTGTGTTGACACACAATCTAAAAATAAAGGGCTCAATTTTTCTTGATCTACATCTTACAAGGTGTACTCATCAGATGCCCTGAAAATCAGACATTTAGAGAGAGGAACAATAAAAAGATTACAGATGTGGGATTTGAAGTACAAGGATAGAATAGCACCTTCACAGAAACCACTCTGTTGACATTTAAGCAATGTGTTAGCCAGGATTGTGGGGGTTTCTGATCTCATAGGTTTCAATATTAGGCAAAGAAAAGAAAGAAGCTGACAGATGGGATATTTTACATCTGTAAGGTGATGTATCATTATATCTAAATTAATTAAAAATCATTCTCTTGGAAGGAAGATATGCTTAGAGAGATTTTGGCATTCAATATGACTATATTTTTTCAATGACAAAAGGTACTTAGCTTTGTATGTCATACTGTGCTCAGAAATTTATTTGTGGGCAAAATAAAGTGTGATTTTTTTTTTTTTTCCAGTAATTCACTCAAGAAAATAAAGATACTAAGTTATGAAATGGTACGTATGTCTTTTTCTCTTGGCATTAAATGAATGGGTTCTGTAAACAGAAAAAAGTGCTTACCTTTGAAAATGCAGGATCCAATTCACAAAAGCTTTTCATATCATTTGTGTAAGTGTATTTAATCTGCTGAGAAAGTGTACTGGAAGTGATTGTAGCCACAGTCCTGCTGCTTATGTACTGACTTTTAGGACTCCATTCAAAAGAGTAGACATAGCCTTGCTGTTTATTCCATCTAGTGCCAGATGAAATTTAATGGAGTATGCTCCTTGCTTCAGAGAACTGCAGGTTCACTGTCTTATCTGCTTCCCTTGTGAAACATCTTAGTCACAATGAGGCCTTTGGTAAGCAATCTTCAGGCAACTAAATGAAGTTCTGTGTCTCTATAGCTCTTCCAGGGACTGAGAGTTAGTCCTTTATAATGACAACTATAATAATCCTAGAGACTGAGCTGCAGACTGCCAGATCCAGATGTGGGTGTACTCAAGTTGCATAACAGTTATTCTCTCTCCCTAAAGGAAAATAATTATGGTTTATCTTAACTGGAATTTGTTTCTGAACTGTGCCTCATTACAAAACTCATCTACTTTATGGATTTCAACTTAAACATGGATTTCCAAAAGCATGTCTACATTGTACTTCAAAGGAGCCAGCCTGGACTCAAAATTAGGCTTAGATAAATACAGTTTTCAACTGACTGTGCCACTTCTGAACCAGCACAGCTGGAAGGAGCTGCAGTTTGGGGGTTATTTTTTAAGGGGAAGCTTGTTTCTAAATGCATGTAAGGAATGAGCAATTGTTATTTGATGAGAGGTGGCTGGTAGACTTATAATTGTTTTCTGACTGGCATAGAAGTTAATGAAATTTTTACTGTAAGTGTAAATATTACCTTGTCTTGAATGAAGGCATTTTATATTAATTTACAGCAGTTCTAGGAAAATACAGGCTTGGTATTTTGTTTTGACTTGGTAGCAATATTTTAACAACCTGATTTTTGCTTGAAGTATTAAAAATTACACCAGGAAGTAGCAAATCAAGTAAATAATTCTGGTTGATTTTATTTATCTATTTATCTATTTATTATGATATATTGCCTAATAATGAACCTGGATCTCAGCCATAGTGGTTATTTCTATATTAGCCAGCTAAGCGTTAAAGTGCTGAAACTTGGCTATCTACATTATCAAATTTTTAGAAAAGTCCTTGAAAGTTTTGAGGTCTATAAAACTAGAACTCTGAAATAATTACTCTTTTTTCTTCTTTTTTTTTTTTAGACTTAACAGAGAACATTCAATAGAAAAGTTTTTGAGGGTTTTTTAATTCTGAAAGTTTATTAGGGGCTTGGCAGATACTAGTCTCAATGTCAGTGAATAGTCTCAAGCAATTTGCTAGCACAGAAATCGGCAAAATTAGACAAAAATACAGTGTATTTACTCTTTTACTACCAATAATTATTTATTTTATTTTCAGTTTTAAAGTAATTTTCCAATTTATGTTACAGCATGATAAAAATAGTGACACTCATGGGGCCTGTTATTCTGTTTGCATTTTTCTGTACTTTAGACCTTTATGCAGTTTTAAAGCTGGTTGACCAAAACCAACCATATATGATAACATAGGGACTCATCAACTCCCTATATAGTAGCATAACATTGTTCCCATTGTTGATTTGTATTACTCTTGTTATATTTGAAATATTTAATTTTAATAGACACTGTGTTTTTCAAAATTTCCTTTCATATCAGTACACTCATTAAATTTGCACTAATATTTCACTGTTCCCTATCCTCCTCCTAATATCTTTGAGCCAGACATTTCCTAGAGGGCCTTTCAGAAATTCAACTGAATTGCATTTAAGAATTCTTTTTCCATTATTGTTTCAATTCTTTTGAATAAAATTAAGAAGTGTGATTCTCATTTAAAGAAGCTTTGCTGATTTCTATTGTATTATGCTCATTTGTGTGTTTTTCAAGTCTCTTTAAATGTGTTTTCAGCTAATTTACCTAATAATAAAGTCATGTTCACTGATCTATAATTTTTAGATTCACCCCTAACACATCATTTAAGATGGCTACAATACTGGCTACCCTCCAGTCTACTTACAATAGTGGAGATTAATGAGAAACTCTATTTTTTGTTTGCAATTCAGTCACTTTGATAGGGATTTTCAGAGGTTGCTAATGTAGTTAGGTTCCAAAATCCCATTAACATTTAGTGAAAAATGTGCATTGTACTCCCAGAGCTCTGAGAAACTCTTAATTTTCAGTCATAAGTACTCCTCAGTGAATGCTGTTTCATCCTAGGCACACAGTGATATATGAATTCACAGTGTAGCATAACACCTTCCTTTTTAATACAGTATCCCTTTGGCTGCGTTAGAAGTAAAACTTAACGTAGAAATCATTCATTCCTTTTTACATAAAGTGCTAATAATATTTGTGTCAGTTTGGCCATATCCTGAACCAGCCATTGACTTAAATACCTCTGTTTCTTGCCCATTGCTCAGTTTTGTTCAGCATACTTGCAAATGTCATTAACTTTGTTAATTGTTTGCATGTTCCTCCCCCTTGTCTTTCAAGGCCTCTTTTCCATCCTGTTTTGAATTTTTTAGACTTAACATGCTTAACCATGCTTGCTTTTAATTCAATGCTGCTTTAAGTTCATTTCTGAAGCTTTGGGATAGACCTAGAAACCTGCAGTTCCCATTGCCCTGTAGCTTTTTAGAGCTTACTGATAGGTGTTGGAGTTCTCTTATGTACACCATCTTTTCTATAGTAGCCAGGAGATACAAAATGAAACAAAAAAACCCCAAGCAAAGAAACAAGCTTTCACCTGAAGAATACCTGGCTCTTTCTGATAAATGAAAAATCTTGTGGAGAAATTCTGTTACATAGACAACTGTATGTGACTGCTACAGGTATAAGATACAGAAAATGCTGCTCAAGACAAAGGGCAGAGTTGATTAAAGCTCATGTTGACATTCCTAAGACCACATGAGAAAAATCTTCTTAGGTTTGCATGTTGCAATCAACACAAGACCAGAGGATAAAATTTGGCATTAAATAACCATTATCATTAGTGATCATTTATGAATCACACAGAAACAGGTAACTTTGAGATCTCAGGCTGAATAGCCAGAAATAGAATTGGAAAAGTATGTCTTTATTTTTGGCATATTCTAAACTCTGCTGTCTAGAGGCAGAAAGAACTGTCACTAGAACAACATACAAGAAATAATATTCAAAACATAAGATGATGTCCTTGCATATAGAGTTACATAACTATATGATAGTTACATAACAAAAAAGCCATAGAATTACTATTTTTAATCATAGAATTTTCAGCTTCTTTTACTCCAAGAGTCTTGTCTTCAAATGTTTACTAGTTTAGTAAATTATTACTATGCTCTATCTAGGTAGACTAGTGTATTTTTTTTCCCCTCTAATTTATATCCAGTTTGTTTTGGTGGTAGGAAGGCGTATCAGGAATTTTTTGCCTTTGATCAGGAGTAAGGAACAAGTTTTCTTAAATAGGGAAAATACTGATTTTCCGTCAGGATCCTTCCTGGGAGGAACTGACCCGAATTAAAACAAAAGAGAATTTGATCTCTAAATGTTTAACATGGAATGTTTAAAAACAATTCTCAGTGACTTCAGAGCATCTGTAAATATATGTTCTTGAACAAAATTTGTGGGTTTACTATCTTTATGTTGTTGTT
The DNA here is from genome assembly GCF_049639895.1 of Pseudopodoces humilis. Lineage (NCBI taxonomy): Eukaryota > Metazoa > Chordata > Aves > Passeriformes > Paridae > Pseudopodoces > Pseudopodoces humilis. The sequence goes on from NC_142202.1 coordinate 51,964,620, forward strand.
TAATACTGTAGTCAGAAGTGGCCCTGCAGATATTGGCTTCAGTACAAATAGGCAAAAAAACCCTCAAGGAAATACCTTCCTGGGATTCTTGCTATGGAATGACTGGAAGGAACTACAACTACTGTAATTTCTTGTCTTTCACAGAAAAGTTCTGGACAGCATTTATAAATATTACATATTAGAAAACTAAAATCCACTGAAATTAAGAGAAAGATTTTATATTGTTGAATTTAATAGAAACAGGACTGGCATCAAAATCAAGCTGGAGTACACATAAGATTAAAAATGTGCCCTGAGGATGAGAGGTTTTGTGGAGTTGGGTTATTTTTTAAATTTGTTTGACTCAACAACATTTGCATACGGTAAAATTGGATTTGAAACACCAAGGGACAGTAGCGGTCGATTTGAAGTGATTTGAAAATTAATCTAAAATACTTGTTCATTTTAATTTGTTTTACAAATCTTGACACAAAACTGTGATCTAGCGTATAGTCATTATGTACAGTATTATAACTGCTTTTTTCAAGACTCTTGTGATTTCTAACAGTGAAATATCTAGATTCTACAGAGCACCTTATATTAAAGTAAATGAGGCTTCTAATAGAGTGTTATGGATTTAGAGATGTGAGATACAAAAGGAGTCTTTGTCTCTTAATTTTTTAATTTATATTTGTTCTGCTCCAACGGGAGTATATTTTAATTTTATGCTAAAGAAAAGAGATACTAAAAACCAAAAACTGTGTGCATTCATTACTGCTGAAATGAAGGCTTAAGTAGAGACAAAGCAGTAAAATGAAATTGAATGTTAAAATGGTATTTCTCTGCATCAGCTTCCCAGTTTCTATTTTAAATATTGGTTGCAGAAGCCAAAGCAAATATAAATCTATTTTGCATTGCAAACTGTCTTGACACATTGAACAGAGTATTTAATCTGTTTTGGACACACAGAATGCAAATCACCATAATACCTAGGTGCTGTCGTAATGCCTAGGAGTATTGTAGATTTGCACTATGATGTTTAACCTGCTGCATGTTGAATTTCTGTTGCAGTATTATGCCAATGAGTACCAGATTTTGTCATATACAAAAGTTTCAGCTCTGTCCTGCACCTACACAGCCCTTTAAGTCTGCAATTGCATATGCAAGTGCATTATTAATGGCAAAAATTATCTCCCTGCTTTGGACATGCAAATAGCATATCATCATGCTAATTGCACAGTTCCATCCAGCATACCAGCAAACATCACTGACTTTTAATCCTTTGCTTATTTGTCTTCCAGAGGAAGTGATCAGACAAAATGTAAAGATTTACAGAATTTTTCTCCTCTTTTTCTTAGTCTACAGGCCTGCAAAACCAGAGAAATCCAGAGATTATCCAGCAGACAAAAGGAATTCTCATTTTGAAAGACACCAAATTTTCTGTCCAGCTGACAATACTTGTAATTTTTTTTACTATTGTCCTCTGGATATCCTTCCTTCCTTCCTTCCCTCCTTCCCTCCTTCCTGCCTTCCTGCCTTCCTGCCTTCCTGCCTGCCTGCGTCCCTCTTCATCCTTTTGGGGAAATGCAGGGTCAGTTCATAGTTGCTGTCCTATGAGAATCTTCTCAAGAAATAGTTATTCTAGTCCAGCTGAGGACAAAGTGCTGCTGAAATCTTTTTATCACACATTTTTGATTTGTTTCTTACCACTTTCTGCTTATTTCTGCAATTTAGGAACATAAAAGCAAAAGGGACTCTGGGTTGGCAAGTCCAGACATCCTGCTGGTAAACAAGAAATCTCAGCAATACTATCCATCCTATGCTGTTTAGCTCTTGATTTTCTCTCTGATATCTCTTTTACATTTTCCCTACCAGTCTCTTAGTAAAATAAGCACCTCCTTCCATTGTTTTATATTGCTTTATTTTTCCTCCATTGTATTAAAGGCTTTGGAATCTTTTTCTGTTATTTTACTGCCTTTTTCTTCCCTTCCAAATCCTATTCTATTATAAGCAACCCTGTGAGGTAATTAGAAATTTCTGTATTGCAGAGTCCTGACAAACAATTGGTTTAGGTGGTTCATCTTAAGTTTTATTCACTTTTAGATATTTTCATCTAGATCTTATTGAATAGCAATGACTGGCAAAAGGCTAGTTCTAAAGGCAGATTTTTGCCTTGGCAGTTGAACTCTGAAAAGGAAATACAAAATTGAGAGGGTGAGTTTCTGTGCTCACTGTATCTGTGTGAGGTTTAAAGGGGTGTAATCGGCTGTCAGAGGTCAGGCTGGACTTAGAATTGAATGGAGGTCTCTCCTTTTCTGTCCATCATCGTGAGTGCAAATAAATGGAAGAGGGAAACTGTGAGCTGATATTAGAGCTGCTGGTGAATGACTGGATCCCTGACAAAGCCCTGGCTCACCGTAAAGCTAACTGAGCAGGATGTGGATGTGACATGTGAAACCAGTAGAGAGAACACATAATAAATGACAAATGGAGAAACTTCAAAGGTGCCTGAAGAGTTGGCTTTTGGGAAAAGAATCTTGTGAGGGTGGCAGCACCATATAAGGATGAGACCACTTAGGCAAGAGAACCAGAAACAACAATAGATGCAGAAAAGGTGGGATCAGCTGGAAGAAAACAAGTTTGGTTTATTTAGGAGAAGGCTGGGGTGAAGAAAGGACAGCTAAGAGATAGGTCAGGAAACAGGAGGAGGGGTAAGTGAATAAGGTGATCAGTGCTTTGAGGGTACATATGGGCAGCCTCCAGCTTGATTATTGCAGTCTAACAGGACACTAAACCCCTCTGTTCTGACAATAGCACAGGGGTCAAACCTCCTTTAGAACCTCCTTTAGTGGCGGAGGGTTCCCTGGCTAGGGCTGAAGCAGTGGATCAGGCACCCTGGAATTACCATGTGGGTACCCATTCTGGGCCTGGGAGCATGGAAAGATATCTTCTCTCCCAAAGAGCAAAATTAGGTGATTTACTTCTGTTATAAACATCCTATATGACCTATAATATACTGTTATCTGGACTGCTCTCCTTCTCATGCTTCTTCTATCTTGTTTCAAACAACAGCACCTCAGTGCATGAATTAATCTCTAAGTTTACAGTCATATTGGTTATTTATCACCAGCATCTCACCAAGCTTAATCATTTAATGAGTTTATTTGGCATGTATATTGATACATCAGGTCCTCGCTTATGTCTGCAAATCTCTGCTACTCCAGATCTTGATCTCAGGTCACCTTTTCTTCATCATTGCTTTGTATATACTTGTTCAGTTAGTATTTGCCAAAGTCTAACAAACAAATTGTCTTCTACTGAGCAGGAAAATAAAAACCTATGATTAGGAATTATTTAGTATCTCAATATTTGGGTCATCATCGTATTTTTCTTGAAGGCAAATGTCCTTGATAAAAATGTTGTTTTTCTGACTTTGGAAATCATGGCTTCAAAAATCATGGCTATAAAAGATGTTTCAAGTTAGTCACTCAAAGTGGAGGTATTTAATCATTAGTTACTTTGTTCTATAATTCAGCTCAATTTCCTAAACAGTACACAAGAAATAAATAAAATGTTTTAATCCACTCTATTGGTCTCAGCTATAATCTCTTTTAAATGTAAACAACATTAAAAAATAATTGAGCGTATACTTGTAAGTAGCATAAAAAGTTATGACCATGATTCTGAATGCTATGTGGAGTTAATTTATTGTGGAAACCTCGTGACCTTTTTTTTATTCCCACTTTCTATTTTTGAGGTAATTGAGCTTGGTCTAGAATTGAAATCACAAATGAATTTGTGCTTTAAAATTCAATTTTTTAGTGGAATGGAAAGGACCATTCCAGGGTCTCAGTCACCAGAAGAGAGTAAATTTGGATACTGGTGATATCATTTGATCTATACAGATATCTGTCTTATTTAGATTAGCTGTTCAGAGGTAATGAAGAAGATCATTAAAATTGTCTGATCTTCTCCATAAGCTTTTTATGGCTCTGATTAAGTTACTTGGGAGCATTATGCTATGCTTGAGGGGGTAAATTGACTCATTTTTGTAATAGTCTTATTAATTAAGTCTGCTAGAAATCTTGGAGTCCTTTACTGTATCCAGATTGTTTGTAAATAATTTATTCGAATGTGTATATGTGTTCAATGTAAACTTTGTTTCCTTTTCCCTCTTTAATCCTAAAATAGACTTTGCTTCTAGGAAATAAAAAGCAAAATTTAAAAGCCCAGATTTCTGCTTCAATAAATTGTTTGGATAAGTTTATGCAAACTACCCTTCTTCAGCTGGTTATATTTGGAACACTAATTTGAAACATCTTGGAGGAAATCTGTGGATATTTCCTCTTTGTGGAAAGTCAGATTCAGAAATCTTTAAGCTTAGGTATTTTAATTACTTTTTGACATATTTGATACATGCACATTTGCAAATTGTCACATAGAAAATGAAAGCTTAAAGCTGAAGTGTCTCCAATGCATTTTATTTTCATTTTTTTTGTCCAAAGTTCTACTTAAACTGGAAACTTTTAGGAGATAAACTAACTTCAGAATTAATTAAATTTCTCACTAAACTGAAGGAGAAACTCAGCACAGATTTGATAAAAGTCTGTGGGCCTGTGTGTTTGTTTAGGTTAAGGAAAGGCAAAATTCAAGGCTCTGATTCTGTCTGGAAATCTACACTGTAGTCCTGAACACTTGGTCCTGGTTTGTTTGTTTGCAAACCATTATGAATATTTTTCATTTGAAGTTTTTATATGTGTAAGTAATTGTTATAGCAGGAACCTTACTGAATCTGACTCACAGACCACTGTGCTCTTGAGCAATGGACAAGTTTTTTTGCTGATTAGGGCAAAAGTTTGGGTTTTATTAAGTTTGGGGGAGATTTTTTCTTAACCTGAAAACATCTATAAATGGGAAAGGCTATATTCTATTCAACTCTAATGGCATTATGTTAGTATTTATAATAAAACAGAATAATATCCTGTGAGTGAACTTCTTTTCAAAGTATTTTCCTCCACGTCAAATTAGGAATTATTTGGGTAAGAGTGAAATCTATTCATGGAAAACTCACTTTAAAATAATGATTAATATCCCATATAAAATAAAGATATCCAAACAAGAAAAAACACATAGTTAGATGTAAGACGGTATAGATAAGAATAATATCAAAAAATATATTTATGTAGTTAATAATTGTATCATTGATAGACAACTCTTAAAGAAAAATGCTTTCCATTGTGATTCCATTCCCATGGAATGTTAAACTTATGTGCCTCCTGTATATGGCTCATGTGATATAAAATGCTTTATGGTAAATGTTAGGCAGGTGTCTTAGACACTGTAAAACCCTAAGCTTCTAATAGTATTAACATTTTTCCCTTCTTTTTTCAAAGAAATTAGCATTAACAAACGTACTTTTAGCTTCACTGAAAGTGGGAAACAGCATAGTCCTCTCAGGGAATTATCAATTTAAAAGTTAAACCTTGTAAAAAAGGAGGAATGAATCAGACATCGCTTCAACATCTGGTACTGGTCAAAGATCTCTGCAGCAGTTCAGAAGTGATTTGTTCAGTGGCACAGTCAGTGTCACTTTTATTAAGATATTGGTATAATTACAGCCCGAAACATTTGATTTAGGGATGTTTGGGGGGATTTTTCTTTGCTTTTGGTTTTGTTGGGGTAATTTTTTTGTTGTTGCATACGGCTATAAGCATAAAGTATTTCAAGAGAATTTCCAGATAAGTTTGGGACTTGATGACTTAGAAGTTCTTTGTATAAGCAGCAAGCTGGTTGGGATCACGTGGAAGTGAAAAGCCTGGGTGAGAGGACTGCTGAAAAGTCTTTCTGTTTTACATGACCTTATCATGGGAGCCACTTACTCAGGAACTGAGTCTCATTCAGATTTTAGCAGAACTTCAGAGCCTCACTCAGCCCTAATAGACTGGAGTAGGGCCCAGTTCATGTTGATTAGACAGCCTGATTTAGGATTTAGGATTAGAACTTTGTTGACAAAGGTCTGCTGTGTAAACTGTAGCAAGCTTGCTGCTTCTCTTCAGATTTAACAGATGAGCAAGACATTCTGCTAGTTAGGAATGATCACTAGTTCACAAGGCTCCAGTTACTAAATGTGAAAGCAAACTTGCTTGTCTCTGTCAGCCCCATTCCAACAACTTAGGTAATTCAATATTTACCTGGTTTTTTAGAACATATATGATTGTCTCTGTTCCTGTCAGAAATCTAAATAAATGAATAAAAATGTTCCATCTTAGGTCCCCTGGGAGTTGAGTTGCTACAGGATTTATATCCCCTCAGAATAATGTCTTGCCAGTTCATCTTTCTCCTCTGTCTCTTGTCCATCTGCTCCCAGCCACCTTTTTCTGCCTACTGGTATCCCAAAATTTCCCATGGAACACGGGCTGTCCCAGTGCCAGTAGACTGATAACTATGGTGAGTCCAATGTGATGATCATAGCCAAAGACAGCTCATGGAAAAAGGGAAGAGAAAGTAGGGCACTTTACCAACACATTACCTTTAAATTGAGGTAACCTTGGGCCCTGGAGATATATGAAAAATCCTGAATTAAGATGAACTACTGGTTACAATTGGAGTGAAAGACAGTTGTTAAAAATAAGTTACTGTCATGTTTTTAGCCATACATTCTATACAGAGAAACCTTTTAACTCAACATCAATCAAAATTATTTTGAATGTATTTAACCATATAAGAACAAAGTGTTCCAGATTTTTCCTTTCACTTTTGTCTTTCTTTTGTCTATAGTATTTAACAATTGCTGTTGTTAATTTATATTCTATTTTAAATATGCTATTATCTATTTGATAAAAGACAACAACTATAAAATCCCCTTAGATATCAACTGTGTACACAAGAGGAGAAACAATGTTCAAATCGTTGTGTAAGGCACTCCTTAAGGTAGTTCAATTCAAAGGCTCTGCAAATAAATTTGGTTCTTTATCCAAGGTAAGATTTAGGTGTTTCTTAGCTGTTCCCCAGCCTGTCCTGCACCCTGGATGGGGGCTGGTGTCCAGAGATGATGGGACATGTTTTGGCCAGTAGGTCTCTGTCTTGTGGCCACCTAAGGAGCCCTCTCCATTCCTTCCTCAAATACTCATAAAATCAAAGTAGGTTTGGAACACCTATTCCAGCATAGGAAATGCATTTTTCTGTCATGCACAGATTTAGAAAAGGAAAAATATCTGCCCCTTGTACATGTTGCACGTTTGACTTAATTTAAATCAGAATCCTGTGACCAGAGGCGCAAAGAGCATTTTTCTCTTAAGAGTTCTGTTTCAAGGAGGTCACAGGTGATGGCTTCATCCTTTGTTTCCTTCTTCATTGTTTGCATCTTAGCTTGCAATAGCACACACTTCAGCAGAAGTCTCAGTCATTTGGAGAGTCAGTCATATGAAGAAAATTCTCCTTTTCTTAAGGGAGTGAACATCTTCATATATCCTTGAGTGCTGTTTAAGTGATTGCTGTACTCATTTAATCATGTTGAAATAAATTACAGGAGTTATTTTTCCTATCCCAACTATAATGCTTGTTACATGCACAAAAAAAGAAGGATTCCACTATTTCATTCCCTATTCTTAAGGTTTCCAAGATTATAATGCACTGGGAAAAAACCCAAAAATAAACAAAAAAAAAAAAAGATTGGTTGTGATATTTAGAGTCCAAAACTAATACAATGAGCAAAATCCATGTATTTACAATGTTACCCAAACTGCAAAAAAAAACAACCCAAACTTAAACTGTAATTTCAACAGCACAGGCAAACAAAACATGACATATATGTACTCTATTAACATCTGTAACTTTTTTTGTGGTAGTAGGATTAAAAGGAAGTTAACATTTGCTCTCTGTCAGATTTTGTTTCTTTCCTGAATGGTGGGGGTGTCTGTCATTTTAGCTTTTGTGACCATCCTTCACCTTGTAAGTGAGACTTATAAATCTTAGAACGAATTTTAAATCAACACTGACATCTATTAAGTCTTCTTATTTAAAAAATGACCTGGCAGTTAGAGGTATAATAACAAGAAAAATAAATTAATTTTACTCTTAGGACTATCAGCAGACCTTCAGAAGGACTTCAGTTTTCAACACAAGATTGCCTGTACAAAATCTCTTATCCTTCTCCACTGTAAGGTCTCTTTTTTTCATCCATGACTGCCCCATATTCTACTCTGATAAGAAAAAGCCTCTCACCGATTTCAGTTTATGCCAGATATGTTTATAAGCAAGCTTTTACCAAAGTCCAAGCAGTCAAAGGAAAGTTGAAAAATGTGTTCTCTAAAATGTAAGTTTCTGTTCAGTCATTGCTGTAAACACTCTAGGAGGGTAGAAAAAAAAGGACAGGTTTGCCATGAGAGACCTGATCAACCTAAAGCATGTCATAGTAAAATCAGTTTTGGTGAAGTACAAAGGGAAGGAGTAAAGGGGAAAATAATTGTGACATTTTTGTGAATATATAATGATTTTATTGAATATAGACGACTTGACAGAACTCTAGCATCAATGAAAGTTTTTTAAGGAAATCATATTGCTGACAACATTTGCAGTGGGTCAGCTTCAGAGCTAATGAACAATTTGTAAAAGAGTAAATCAGCTCAATTGTTATCTAATGCAAGGCAATACAGTGGTTATACTGAAAGACAAAATTTTCTCCTTTTACTATACCACAATGCCAGAACTTTGCAACATCTTTATGCCTTACTATACATAGCAGCAAAGAATCATTATTTCTTGGTTTTTTTCCCCACTATAACCTTTTAACCTTTAAGCCTTCAGTGTCATGTCAATAAACAATCTCCAGAAAACAATTTGATCATAAATGAAGCTGGGTGGAAAGTTAAGTTCAAAATAAGTATACTTAGTTCATTACCTTTTGCTGAAGAAAAAACATGAACTTTTGTGGCTTTGCAAGAATTGGAGAGGTCCCGTGGATATGGCTTCTACTGGTACTAGCATTTGGTCTGACTTGTAAACACGCAATGAATGGTTTCTGAATAGCCACCTGGTTTCTGTTATATAATCAAAGCTGGAAGAGACTATTTAATAATTATATTTTATATATATGATAAATATATATTGGATATTTAGTCTCAGGAAAAGACCTTTTTTTTATCCTATTATAATTTACAGAACTCCAAATAAATATCATGCATTCTTATGCATAAATAAGATATTATATAAAAAATAAAATATTAAAATAAAAATATTTAAATATTAAAAATAAAAGCAAGAATACAACACAAACTATTCAGAATATTCTGTCAAGGTAAAACAATACATTTTATATAAATTTTCTCTTTTTATTTTCAATTTTCTCTTGCAAATAAATTTTCTATATGTGAAATATTTTTCAGATTAGGGATAAATATTTTTTTACTCTCCATATAGAACACCTGAAAGCTTCAGAGTAACAGTTTTCTCACACTCTCCAAAATACTGTTGAAAACAGTAATTTCCTGTAAAACATATATATGTATATTCATTCAGATTTTCATTGTCAGGATAAATAATGACAAGAAAGGTGATCCTTTTCCTCTGCTCAGCCCATGGAAGACACACCTGGAGTTCTGGGCCTAGGATTCACAGTATCAGAATAAACTGGACATATTGGAGCAAGCCTACTGAAGACCCAAAAAGATTATCAAGGGCTTGGAGCATCACTCATACAGGGAGAGGCTGAGAGAGTTGTGATTGTTCAGCCTGGAGAAGAAAATTTTCAGGGAGATTTTATCAGTGTATGAAAATAGCTGGGAGGCTATTTCAAACTCAGCAACTAGGAGATTCTGTGATGTGATCACTATGAATTGGTAAGCAAATATTCTGCTAACATAAGTATTTAAAAAAAAAATCCTTTTTAGTGAAAAATACAATATTCTTATTTGATCAAGAATTTGACTAACAAAAAGTCTTTTCTGTTCTTTTCATCTTTAGGCAAACATACTAGCTTCCATAATCAAAAACAATACCAAAATTCTGTGTTTTTTCTTCAGTTTCCTCTTGCTTTTTTGTCATCATGGATAAGCCTCAATCTAGGTTGTTAGTCTCTCATCTTGACTCAAAAACCATAGCAATTTTCCTGAATATTCATAAAGGTCATTATAGTTATTAATTACTTGCTTACTTACTAGTGACCCAGTATTTCGACCTTATCTGCTAGCCATCTTCAGCCTTCTCCAAAAAAATGAATTCAAAACAGGGTTTTTAAATCTACAGTGATCTGTAGTAATGGCATCACTGCAAGGAAGTGATCGGCTGTCTCCACCTTAGAAGTCTTCTGCACGTAATTAAACATAAGAGATGTGGAAAAGATCTCCCAGATTCATTACCTGAGCCTGAGTGATAGAGAGAAGAGGATATCTCCAGACAGCAATTTATTCCACCTAAGAACTATCATTTTAGTAGAGGATATATCACTTCTTGGAGATTTCCATCTCTTTCCACTTGCAATTAAGACTATTTTCTCATTACTGGATATATCAGCTTAGGAAAGTTAGCTAATCTTATTAGACAAATTCTATGAACTTACATAAACTTCATATTACTCAGAAATGTCAACAATCTGACAAGGAGATTGAGAATTTCATACACAGAAATCACTGTATACATCTCATTACTTTTTAATTTAGCCCTGTGGTCATGTTAAGGTCCAGTTACTAAAATTATTGAGGAATTCCTCAGCCCGAATTAAGGTGCAAACAAGACCAGTGACAATAGTAGGGATTTTATTTAATATCAAATAGGAGGGAAAGAAAAGGGGAGAGAAAGAAATAGAGAAGGAGGAGCTTGGTGAATGGAATGGGGGGAGAGAGTGAGGTGGAGACAGACTAGGCAGAAAGTATCACCACTCCGTGGCTCCCAATGGCATCCTGTTAATCCTTTTCTTCTGGTCCTCTCGATGGTGAGGGTCCCCACAAAGCACAGAATCTGATGGGTTACATCTGTGGATGTGGCACTCTCAGAGCTAGGGGTTCCACAGCCAGTTTGTGTAAGGGAGGATGGGATCACTGCCCCGGAGCAGAGGTTACAACACACCCAAACTTCTTCCCCTCTCCTCACCTGGGGGAAATCATCTACTCCCAGGAGGTGGGTCTGTGGGCTACAGCCTCCTCCACCCCCAAAACAAGCCAGAGATGTTTCTTAATCTGGCTGCTGGGTTTACCTCACATTCCTTGTTTAATTGTTTGTTTCAGATGATTAAAGAGTGGGTTTTCCCATTATCTAATCTCAGCAGTCTGACTTTCAGTCCAAAGACCCAGTCAGGTATCTTCAGGGAGGTTTCTCTGGTTGTAGCTTCTTTATGCAGTTTTTGCTATAATGAGCAAAGCTTTATGTCAGTGTTTGAGGCATGAACTATTTCAGTTTCTGACAGGCCACCTGTGTGAAGGCTCCTAGAAAAGTCCTTAGCAGCCAGGTGATACTGGCAACAGACCAGAGCAGGTACAGTTTGTATCAAGTACACAAAGCACTGTTTACATCCCATTTCTACTTCTTGAATCAAACCATGACACTGCAAAAGCTTCTTTTTTCCTTTCTATTGTTTGCTTCTAGTTCAGAATTCATACATTTTTTTATAAAGATTTTGTGCTCTGCCGTTTCCAGGATATACAATGTATGTCTGAATATGTCCTAAAGTATAAATACATACTTAAAAGGCAACTACAGATTATGGAGGCAAAATCTGTTATTTATACCAACATACTACTCTCAATATTATTTATTTGATGTTTAGCACATCTTACTAAGATATGTCTTTGGAAATTGCATTCATTAAAGTTCTTTGAACTATTCAGGCATTCATTACATCTGTGAATTCATGAATCATGCTGCATTGGACCCTTATTTATTTCTGAGTAACATTAAAAACTACTGAACAGGAACCCAGATTGTAAGCTTGCTTATTCATATACTTCTAGTCAGCAAAGAGACATCATAGTGTTTCCATATATTCTATGAATGTAGTATTTCAAAGACAGGATTAAAGAACAAATCCATTATGTCTTTCTGGTAAATGCATTGGCCTCAGAATGAGTTCATATGGCACTCAGAAAGCTTCTTGCATTTTGAATATTTTCAAGAGTTCTCAGAGAACATTCATTTGATCTTACAAATCTCACAACATATTGGACTGTGAGTTTTTATTTGGGGAAAAAAAAAAATCACAAATACTGTTTCTTTATTCTCTGATAAAGCCAGTACTGAAGCTGTTGACATTTACTCTCAGGATTAGAAAATAGCTATATTTGCTACTCCCCAATGTGTTTGAGCTCCTTGGCTTGAAACACTCAGTCTCTTTGTGTGCTTGCTGAAAATAGATTTGGCATAGTGGCTAGGTAATTTAGATACTCCTCTACATGTTCTGAAGTGTAAATTGGTTTTGGTTCAGAGACTCAAGACAAAAGATGTTTCCCCAATAGCATCCCAGTGAAGAAGTCCCACATGGATGGACGTGAGCTGTATGGGAGCTGGACTTGCACGTGGTCAATTGTCTACAGAAATTAGTATTCCTTCATCAAGATATCCCAATGGACTACACTAACTGAACATGACACATGTCACATACATGTAAATATCTTGTGCCAAAATGCCTCTTTTCTGACATAACTGTACTTAAATCTTTCTTAAACATTTACCCAGGAGAACAACAAAAATTGATTTCATAGTAACAGTGATCTTTAACTAAAGGTTGAACAAGAATACATTTAAAACCTCAGGGATGATGAAATGAGTGGGAAGAGTGTTGCATATTAGATTCCGTCCTTACTGCAGATGCCATTGCATTAATAGAAGCTAAAATTCAGTGGGGAAAAAATAAAAGACTTTCATCTTGCAGCAACTTCCTGGCAGGTTTGAAAATATATCCTTGATTTGTCTTTGTGTTTTTCACAAAAAGTACAACAGACCAAGACAGTGGTGTTCTTATTGATTTTTCTTGCTGTTTGACAGAAGTGCTGAGTTTCAGTAGCTTTTTGCATACACCTTCAATTAATCATTCAGATAGATGGTGTCCAGCTGAATGTAACCTTACATCACTACATTTGTTCACTGTTTCCTGCCATGTGACAGTATTTATCTGATTTGCAGTAAAAGCAGTAAAAACAGGCATAGACCTCAGTGACAATGAAGAGAATCCTGAAAAAGATTAACTGCTGTATATGCAGCAGTGTTAAACGACATAACAAGTATCCAGCGCTATTTCATTAGCATTTCTATTCAAATCCTATTTATTAGCTGCTTCTCTTAGCAACTGCATGAGTTACTGTCTCCAAGCAATTTGCTCTGTGTTGTACCATCTTGTTACTTATTACAGATGCTTCCTTACAGCATTACCATTAAAAAGACAAAGTTTGCAGTGCAGCTCTAACACCAGTTAGATAGAAATGTGCTCATCTGTCTCATCAATGTAGATGATATTAAGGAGTAGGGAGCCAATTCGATCTGACAGGAAACAGTTTTGACATGTATAGATATGGTGGAAGGCCATGACATGTCCTGTGGTGGAAGCAGAAATCCTTTAAATCCTCTCTTCTGTCACAATCCACAAAATACTTCTGGCTCAGTCAAGATGACAGTGGACACATATGCCTTGCCAGCTCCTTCAAGGCGGTGAGAATTTTGGCCAAAATGGTCAGGAGGATAGCATATTCCTAAAAAGATCCAACTGAGTTTGCCAATTGTTGTCTTGAACCTCTGAATCCTAAAATGTTATTCTAAATTCCTTTTCATATCAGGTAACCCTTCCTCTGCTGAATCACGTTTCAACAATTTTTTGTAAAATGTGAGTTTTCCACCAGCTCATGCAGATATTACAAGTATACAATGAATATTTGTATTTTAATGTGCTTATCGGATAGGTATGCCAGTTTATAGCTAAGACTAATGTGTTACTAGACCAATGATTAGCATGCAGATAATTGAATGAGTCTGTGCTGCCCAGACACCTTTTGGGCAGGGGGAGGAATATCAGCTTTCAAACAAGGTTGTTGCTGAGTTATACCTCTCAGTTATTTGCTTTATTTTCTTAGTAATTTATATTGTTTCACACTGATATTTTTCTCTTTATTCCCTGAGCTAGTAGCTAGAATCCCCTCAAAAATTTCCCCTCCGTCTTGTTTTTTTTTTTTCCATTTCTCATCATGCATGTCTTCAGTGTAAGAGCTCTAGCACAGCTCAGCAGTAACTTTTACAGTAAAACCAAGCCAAGGTCAAGTTGTGTTTCACAGAGTGGGGCTCTGGTCTGCAAATAGCTGGACCCATGGAGTGTGGGTTACAGCAAGTAGATATTTATAACTGGGCATTTGAGAGCTGATCATGGGGAGGGACTGTTGCTTAAAAACACTTTACTCACGTTTTAGTCACTATGTCTGTATCTCCCTGAATCATTTGAGAGCTTCAGTTTCCCAGAGGAGCTCTGAATATTTCAAGAGCAAGGTAATGTAATCCTTGCTCGTATCTAAAGAGATCCATTTCAGCACTGGGATTTTCAAAGAGACCAGGCAGAAATTAGAGACCTAATTAACTTGTTTTCAACATCTAGTTCCTTTAGTTTGCTTTTGAAATTCCATTCAGGTTTTTCAGCTACGACAAATCAAAATAAATAAATAAAACCATTATAAAACTCCCAAGAACCTAAGACTGGAGAAAGTCTTTGAAATTCTTTGATATATTTTCTCACCTTTCAGAAAACTCATTTACTAACAGCCTCTATATTCAAAATTATTTTGGGGGGTTTTGTGTCCTATGTTTTCTTATTGGAAGGCTATGTTCCAGAACCTGACTGCTCTAAGAGTTGGGACATTTCTTTTAATTTCCCGCTAAGTTTATTTCCAGCTGTTCACATCCATTTGTTCCTGTGACAACACTGGTGTTTCACTTAAATGGTTCTCTTCTCTCCTGGTGTTTATCCTGCTGATGTATTTTTAGACATCCTTCTCAGCCTTTGTTTCACAAAGCTAAACAAACAGAGCTCTTCTAACCTCCTGCTAAATATGCAACCTAGCCTTCATACCATCCAAATATTGCTTTTCTGAATAAAACCTTTAGCTTCATAGCAAAACAAAAACCAAACCTGGAGACAATTTTCAGAGAGGAGAAATATAACTAATCTGTAATTTTTTCAGAAGTAGTGCAATAAAAAGTAAAAAAGAAGTTACAGTAAAAAAATAATATTTCAGATTAACGGTAAGATAAAGGTGGAAACATATTGGTCCCATGTAGAAACTAATGTTAAGACTAAACTATATTTGCTTGCTTCAATAATTTTCTTTATTACTATTCTTCTTGTTCTTCTTCTTATTATTCAGACAGAATAACCCAAGGATAAAAAATAATTTCTGATGGTAGTGTTCAAGGTGACTTTGGAATGCTGACTCCTGCCTTGAAAATGGTGATCAGTTTAACATTTATCTGTATAGAGACTACCATTAAAAAGGTTTAACATATCTAAGCAGTGATCAGGATTGTTTCTCGAACTTAAATGTGGGAGAAGAGTCATTAATTTGGTGGCTGTGTGAGGGTGGATATGTGTATGGGCAAGTGAAAATGCAAGGAGGTGAAATACGTAGGAAGTGACTGGTGTCTCCAGCCCTTAAGCTGACAAACACTGATTTCTTTCAAGAGAAGCAGTATTAAAGTTTAGATCAAAAGTGGGCATGGCAAAAAGGTTTTCTGAAAGCCTATTCTGTGTAGTCAAGACTCAGGTTCTCTTGGTGTAAATGCTGTGTCTGCTTTTAATGGTATAGCTTCTGAAGGTCAGTAAAATGAAAAGGAATGAGTTTATAGTTTTCTATTTCTGTCTAAACCTTGTGTGCTCAGAGGACAGAACAATCTTTATGGCCTGGTGATGCCTTGCTACGAGTGTGGGAAATTGCTTTGAGTTTTCTCAATGGGAGTGGCAAGCTGACTCCCAGGATCTGTGACAGAACAAAGACCTTGATTGTGTTTGAAGACAGAGGTGCATCTAGCCACAGGGTTTCATTGGGAATAATATCTTACTTTGTCTTATAAGACCCCCACCATCTTCTCTCAGCCCTGTCATATGATCACCAGACGGCTGAATGGGGATAAACATGCCATTTTGCTTTTGGGTTTGACCAATTATTTGCTCTCCAAAGAGGAGTTCAGATAGGCAGCTGATACATAAGTGGAGCCTCTGCCACACAATAAACAGAACATACCCTTAGTCAGGGAAACAGAGGCTCTTGTTAAATGGAGATGGCCAGCGGTGAATGGTCAGGCTCAGAAGGAAAAATGTAAACCCCAGTACATGCTTGCCTCTGCAGTGTTTTCTGCAGCCTCCATTGTATCCTACTCTCTCTGTAGCCAAGTGACCTCTAAACCTTGCAAACAGCACACAGGGCTTTTTTTCTTCCTCTTCTGTGTTGACTATTATCCTTTCATCTTGAAAGGTCATTGGGTATCAGCTGAAGAAATATACCACTTAGCTTGGAGTGTTCTCTCTGTTTGAAGTGATTTGCCTGTTTATTTTATAAATAGGAGTCTGTCCACAAACAAATTGAAAATTAGTTAATCGCCCTTTCCAGTCAACATACAGTAGGTGTTGTGTCATAGAAAAAAACAGGTTAATCCTAGAGCAGATTGAAATACTTCATCAGCCACATGCAGGGCTCAGTGGTCTGGCGTGGTGACGAGGCACTTGGAGGTTCAGTGCAAGCAGCTCTTTAGGACTGGGAAGAAACTCATATTTAAGAGTTAGAAATACTTGCTAAAATGAGTTAGAGGGGGAATTTTTTACCTGAAAGATCGTGTGCAGATTGTACACATATTTCAAGTACCGTGCTGCTAAATCTAGACAAGCTGAAAGAAGTCATTACATTAATCACTCATACAGGACAAGACATGACTGTGGAATCTGAAGTATTTGTTGTTGTGTTCCAGTCTTGAGGTGGGATTCTTTCCAAGTTGGTTTTTTGGGTTTGTTTTTTTGTTGTTTTTTTCCAATTTAAAAAAGATATTTTACACCATTTACATACAGGTGTTAAAGACACGGTAAATTTGCACAAAAAAGATCAGTTTGTCATCAACCCACATTTGTTACATACATTACAATTTTCAAAGGAACCCTGGATATCACGAAATCTACAGGGAACGGCGGGGGGTTTCTGATGATCCTTTGCAGTATAAACATATTCCTACGTTTAATTAACTTGTCATTTCAGTGAATTCAAAGAGCAGAAAAAAAAGAAAAAAAAAAGAAAGAAAATAAAACAGATAAAAGGTAAAGGGTTAGATAATTGATGACCATATTTTAGACTTGTAAAAGCATGCATATCACTTCAGTAAGTGGTTGAGATTGATCCCTGAGTTTGGGTCTCTGTCTGAAAAAGGAGGTGAAGAGCAAAAGCAACAGCTGGCTCTCCTCTGGTGTGAATAGGAATAGTTATCCTACTCCTTCTCCTGTGTTGCTTACACCAATAGATTTATTATCAGTTCATCACACTTATTTCCTCTGAAATGGAAATTGAGCAAAAGAAGACCCACAGCAAAATTGCAATGGACAGTTAAATTTACAATGTGTCAGAACAGGACTGTGGGAAGAAAGCAGCTGTGAAAAAGAAGTCATCAATATACCAAGGAGAAAAACATGAAATTTAACTAGAGATGTGTAGACACTGGTAGTGGTTGGAGTTGGTAAAGCTATTTTCATCACCCATTTTTCCAAAAACTTTATCAAAGTAATTAAAAATCAACCAACCAACCAATGCACATTGCTGGAAAATCCTAGCAATTCACACTGTTTATCAGACATCTTTTTCCAGAACACTGTCACCAGTGTTATTTGTTGCCAGAGTTTTTCACAAGGAGGGATAAAGAGGCTGTATCCAAGGCAGGTCTATGGAAGTGGTACTTGCCATGTGGAGGAAAGGTGACTTAATAGAAGGAAAGAATCATGCTAGAGCTAGCTCCCTCCATGATCTCTATGTTTAATTGCTAAGTACAGGTTTTTTCCTGTCTCCTGGAAAGTCAGGCTTGGCTGACTTTCAAAGCTCTAGGATCATTATGCTTTTCAGAGAATTGGAACCTATGCATTGTGTGCAAGTTTACTATAAAGGAATTAATCCTTCATTTGATGACAAACACTGAAGTGATTTTGAAGAAATATTGATGTTCCAGCTTGCCATGCTACACATTACAGAAAGCTAAAAAACGGTCTTTACTGGGAAGCTGCTGTGTTTATTAATCCCCATTTCATACTGCAACTCAGAACATGAAAGAAAAAAAAATTGACACTGTTTGTGTTTTTCAGCTATTATTCTGCTTTTTAGGGCACTGGAAATTAGCATATCTAAGTGTAGGTATGACTTACTTGTCTATTATATAGATTTTAAAAAATCCTTAAAGTGGAGAAGAGTGTCCTTTATGTCCCTGATTTTAGTTTATGTTGTTCGGAGAGCCAGAGAATAAAATATTTTCAATCAATTGAAGCATGCGTTTCACTCAAGGCTGCTGAGCAAAATGATGTATTTCACCATAGACAAAATTATCCTTTAGAATGTTAGACAAATGTGCAGTGTTTGCTGTGGCAGCCTGTTTATGGCCAGGAAAAGTAATGATATCTCCACGGAGGAAGAACATTTTCCTATACCTAACATGTTTTTCAATAAAAAAGAGTAATGACAGTGAAGCTGAACTCCTGCCTGTTTATTTTGATAAAGATTTATTTGTGATATCAGGGTAAATTTCATATTTTTTTTTTCCTGTTTTTATTTCCTTGGAATGATAGACATAATTTATATTATTTAGTAGTAGTGAGTTAGCTGTGATATGAGGAAGTAGAAGCACAAAGGAAACGGCAGGTGTTTCCCCAAGTAACCACCTACCTAGGTGGACAGAAAAATACAGAATTAAGGCAATATAATTGCTCCAGTTTTGCCAGAGAAGAACGAAATCAGGGATGACAATTTGCATTAATTTGCACAGTCTAGCCAAGGTCATGATATAGTAGCAGGAATACATTGAAGCAGTGCATAAGACATGGTTTTACATGAGCTGCTCATTGTTGCCTGTTACCCAGGATCACAGAAGCAGGGAGCAGCAGTTATCTTCCAAATATCTCTGCAGCATAAAGAAGACCAAGGGATTTCTATCAATATATAACATCTCGTAATGGGAAAGAAGGATTTGTTGAAACTGAGACTGCAACTGAGAAATGGTAATTTCTGAAAAATGTATTTTGTATAAAGAAATCATGATTTTTTACAGTTATTGAAGTGTACATTTGACATTTTTCAAAAGGTAGAATTCTATTTTTTTGTTACATTATTTGGACAATTATGTTTGGAACTTAAGCTAATTTATAGCAAAATGCTTTGAAGATTACAATTCAAATAAATAGAACTTTTTCTAGCTATTGGAATGGAACTCCCTTTCAGTCATGAATTGAAAAAAACTTACATTCATAGGTACAATCGCTGAAGGACTCATTCACCAGGTTAACATAGATGTAAAAAAAATCTACCAGGCTTCAAATCTGCTTCTGTGACTGACTAAATCAATTAACAAAAACCCTATTTATTTGTTCAAAAATAACTGTCTCTTAACTAAGCTATTTAAGCTATTTATTCTGCTTGCAAAAACTACTACTTTTTTGTTTTTAATTTTCTTTTTTCATTAATAGAAACACTGTGTAGGTTCTGGCATGTGTCAAAATCGAGGAAATATAATGTAATGACAGGTTTTTTCCCTAAAAGTATTTTTAATGTGTGTTAAAGGAGGAAGAAGCATCCTAAAAGATTTTTTTTCCATAAAAATTCTGACTCAGCTGGCAGACTCAATCACTTGTCATATTATGATGCTGCACACTTATTTTTGGATGCATATTCACATTTTAACTAAACTCACAAAACCATTATTGAAATCACTGATAATGATTTCATTTTGAACATTTTCACTCCAGGGCGGGGAGGTTGGGTCACGGCAGGGTGGAGCAGGAAGAGTAGCAATTTCATTCCAAACCTCTTGGCTTAAAAGGCATGTGGGCTTGAATTCAATGAATGTGTATAGTCAGGAGAATGTCACTTATTGTTAGAAGTCCTTCTAGACATGTCAGGATTAAGAGAGATTTCAGTAGTCACCTACTGGAAAAGAAATTTGTATCTGAACAAATGCAATGTAGGGATTGGCAGAACAATCCTCTTGGCATCCTCAGACGTGCTTCCTGATTACTGTGCAGGACAGATTGAGAAATGAACAGTTGAATGTTTTTTTGTAACCTTCACAGTAAATAATATAATTTTTCAGGGGAAAAAATTGATTTTGATAAGAAGGCATTTTCCATCAGAAACTGCTCTAATGGCAATTTCCTGTCACAGCTCTACCTCTTGGATGCATTAAGTGAGACATCCTAACAAAGGACTGGAGACTGCCAGTGCCACGGTTCAGAAATGACCCAGGACCACCAGAACAGCTCTGAGGTTGCCCTGCTGTGTCCAGAGCCTCCCTAGCACAGCTGCTGATGCCAGGTCCTGTACAGCAGGACAATTGCATGGCTCTCCTGAGAACCACTGCGGGATGTATTTCCCAATCTAGAGTAGGGGTGTGGTCAGGAAAGAGGAAACATTTACCACAGGGAATTAAAAAGAGCTGAGAAATTAGGATAAATGACACAAGGCTAGAAAAACTGTGCAAAGCTATTACTGCATAAGAACATAGCTATGCAGATCATCAATGGGTATGTTTAGTCTGAACATCAGAGGCTTTCAGAGGGCTGAGGTATTGAAACAATCTTTCTGCAGGACCTTCCAGAAACCTAATTGTTTTTAAGATCAGTACTGTAGATTTATGGACACAACTAGTTCATTATCACAGTAAGGGAAAGAGCTCTGGCCCAGGAGTTTCCTGTAGGCCCTGGGCTGCATGTTTTCAGTGGCAATATTATGGTCAGAAACCATATGGGCAGGAATCCAGCTATAAGTAAGGTCTAGATAAATATATTACATATTGGCCATTAAATTGTGAAGGAAGAATAAAGTTAGTGGACAAAACATGAAAAATGACTGGCTGGTTTGATGAAAGATGGATTTACCACTCCTCAAGACAAAGCAGAGTTCAATTGGACCAGTAGCAGGAAGACATTAAGGAAGACATTATTAACATTTGCATTTTTTGAATCCAAAGAAGAGAAAACATAAAATAATACAGCTTTTAAAATGTCCAAGGACTTTACACCATTATAACATCACTAATAAAATTGTGTAAAACAGCTAAGCTTAAATATTAAAACAATAGCCATAGAAAAGAGAGGTCTCTAGTACAGTTGCACAAGCAGGGAGAAGAAAAACATGCACAAGCAGTAAAATATGCCAGAGCAGAGCTAAGGATGGGGAACAGGCAGAAAGGGTGTCTGCTAAAACAAGAATTCTGCAGAATAAGCTATGTCAGCTTATAAAATATAAGTTGTCAAAATTAGATGAGATAATATAATTTCTTTTGGGGAATTGAACAGAGCAATGAGAAAAGAGAGTTGGGGAGGAAAGAAGAGAGTCCACCCTGTAATTCTTCCCCTGGGAAAAACCTTGAGTGACTAATCTTGGTCAAGGACAGCCCTCAGAGCCAAATAAACCAGATCTGTTCCAGGGTACTGCACACTCATAGCTGGTTTAGGTTAAGATTGTTAAGGTCTCAATATTTTGCATATGCAGTGGTAATGATTTTTAGTGTTTCAGAAGTAGCCAGTGACAACCCCATGTTCATTGTTAACAAGTGTCAATCCAGAACAGTGTCATCCTAAAATTTTAAACTGGTCTGATTTGTTGGTCTTCTAAATATTCCTATCATAGTTAAATCCAATTCCCTGACTGATACACATAGATTTTCTTATACCTAGTTGTGACACAGTTAAAAAGCTTTTTTGCTTTTAACATTTGTGTGGGAATTTATATCAAAATTTTTTACAAATCATCTGATCTGATAGAATATGTTTTCATTAAAGTAGTTTTGATGTTAAAATTAGGGGAAATCGAATTGCCCAAGGTTAAAAGTGCATATATCATCAATTCAGTTCATGGTGGTCTTTCTTCCCTGTCTTATCTTCCCATTAATATTTTTTCTGAAGATTTCTGAAGCACTAAAATCCATGTTGTTGAAAGACAGCTGTAGATGTGTTATGAAATAATTATTTCCTTTGGAAATATAAAACAACTCACCAAAGCTCTTCTAAACCTGCTTTTATGAACCTGATTCCCTGTTCATGTACTTTGCCAATTGTTAGATTCTGGGAGCTACATAGTCGGTATTTCTGACCCTACCAGCTTAAAAATCCATTTTAGTCTGACATATCTAATGTTTTCTATCTAAGAGAAGTTATTAACCAAAGCTAGTGTGAGATTGATATTTCAGGATGCATTTTGGGCTGAAGAACTGTTTCTCAATAAAAATGGCAAGAAAAGTAGTTGTAGAGAATTTATAAAGAAGAGCAATACAGGCAAATGATTCCTCAACTATTTTGTGTGCTATATATTAGAAAACAAATTATGTAAATTAAAAAGAGAATATACAGATTGGTCTTCTAGGCATTTGCTAAAAACTGAATTTATTAAGTTTACTGGAAAACAAGAAAATGTACAATATTCTCAGTTTTCACTCATTTTTTGTCCCTCTTAATTCTCATATGCCAGGAAATCAATGAGGTCACGCTCAAACCAAGCTGCATGTGGTGCAAGATTTCTGTACTAAATTATGAGACAGCCATGACAGTAATAGTATTTTATTTTAATTTTATAGCATCATGAAAATGCTGCAATCAGGATCAGGACTCATTGTACCAGGTTACACACACGTTAAAAATTATTAATTCTTCTCCACAGAAGGCATAATATGACATCAATGAATAAATATTCAGAAGTCTTTTTGTTATTTACTTTGGAATGTGCTTTAGGAAGGCAGTAGGGGAAAAGGAGGATCCAACAGAGGATCACCTAGGGAATAGAGGGATAAATTTTGGAGGACTGGAAGAAGGCTGTTATCATCAGGAATCTCTGGCAAGCATAGGAAAAAAAAAACTTTGGGGCTTGTGGGAAAAAAAAGAAGCAGAATGACTGAAGAAAGAACAAGAACAAAGAAGCTAGAAAATTAACTGTTCACTAAATTTTATTCTCATTGTCAGATGTGTAGCCTTAGGATTTATGTAGTGCATAGTCATTCTGAAGACAGGATGATTAATTTTCTAAAGGTTTCTCTATGATGCCCAAATAGCAATATCAGAGTACTTCACAAAAATTATTTAATCTTCATAGCACTCCAGTGATATGAAGAGATGGTGTAATTCCCTATTTTATAGGTACTAGAAAGAGACAAAGAGGTCAAGTGCACTCATGGATTTTTAGAGTCCAAGTTGAGGACATAGAATCTGATTTTCCAACGTGCATTACAGAGCACTTTAAAGGTTCAAAGCACTTTTGTGTGAGATCCATGAAAGTTGAACACTTCTGCAGACTAGACCCCATGATCTCAGGTCAAGCCCAGAATATGATGAATGCACAGTTACTAACTATTCGCTAGAGGATGCTTAAATTTACACAGAAATTCTTTATCAGATAAGGATGATTTTGTAGGGTGGTACACAGTTTGAAAATGGGGCCATCCCTTTTCCTTTTCCCTTTTCTTGACTCCATCCTCCATCCCAACGTCATCTTTCACAGCAAATAAAGACTAAAAAATCCTTCCTCTTTTAGAATCTGATCCATCTTGCATGATGAATAAGCTTTGCATCCAGTCCAAAGTATCTTAAATACACACAAATATGCATACACTTCCATGATTCCAAACAATAATTTTTTCACA
The DNA here is from genome assembly GCF_049639895.1 of Pseudopodoces humilis. Classification (NCBI taxonomy): domain Eukaryota; kingdom Metazoa; phylum Chordata; class Aves; order Passeriformes; family Paridae; genus Pseudopodoces; species Pseudopodoces humilis. The sequence continues at coordinate 51,988,425 of NC_142202.1, forward strand.
TTATCTTCAGTTAAAATGTCTGTCTCTTTGTCCACGCAGGAAGAAAGCAGGTCTAAATATTTTAAAAATCCCTGCAGAATAAAAGCTTCCAGATTCCTCCTGACCCAAACCATGCTTAACTGAACACGCCTCACATGGTCAGAGAATCAATACTCACAACCAGCTTTTGTATTTTGCACATTTTACTCCCTATCTTCCCAAGATTTGTTTACATATATAGATAGATATAGATATAGATTAGATATAGATATAGACATATGAATAATAGATTAGATAGAGATAGATAGAGATAGAGATATATAGATATAGATATATAGATATAGATATAGATGATATAGATATGGATATAGATAGAGATAGAGATAGAGATAGAGATAGAGATAGAGATAGAGATAGAGATAGAGATAGATGATATAGATAGATATTTGGCTTATTTAATTTGTCTCATTACCACCTTATCAAAAATATCTTACAACTCAAGTGGTGTTTTTCTAGAGTCTCTGTTATCTGGTTGTCATTACTAGAGTGTTGTAAATCTTTGCTGTCAGTTTAACTCTCTGTTAAGCTTCAATTTTTTGAAGGTCCGTTCATATAAGTATTTTAAAGATGGATAATTCAAGAAAAATTGACATAATTTTAAGTAATTTATTAATTTATGTACTTCCCTTTGCCTTCCAATAACCATTTTTACTGGGTGAAAGTCTCTAGCACATAGTTATGACTGGTAGTATTTGAAAAATATGGATGGACTTAAAAAGTTAGAGCTTTTTTGCTCCTGGGAGATTAATTAATAACATCTTTAAGATCTGTTTTTAAAACTCTAGAAAAAAATTGGAATTCAATGGGGAGTTCTACAATATGTGTAAATGCGGCACAGATTTTCCAGTGCTGAATAACTTTTAAAAATAACTCAATTCTCAGTACTTGATCTACTGTATATAAAATATGACTCATGCACTATTTAATAATGGACTGCCCCACTTTATTTGTCTATCACAATAATAATCTGAAATATTATTCTGTGGAAAACTACAAGCAATTGATGATCTTCTGAAAGCAACTATCTGAAAAGTTTATTTTTGCATTTAAATATTAGAGCACTTGGAAAGTGATGATTTGGAGAGCTCTGTAGTATCTTTCATGTGAGCATGGCTTTCTGGATGTAATATTTCATTTATTAGATGAATTTATTTCATTCTATTTCTTTGACAGGAATCCTGTTAAAAATATTGCTACAATTTTTGTTTTTACTGAAATTGAGAAAGGTGTCCAAAAAAAACTTCTGGATTCTTTTAAAAATTACTTCAAATAATGAATTCACCCAGTCAGCCACTTCTCTTCACCAAATCAGCTGGGAAGAACCTCCACATACAGGGGTAAGAGTAAAGCACTGATATTTCCTTCCTCAAAGCAAGTTGAGATGAAAAGGTCTTGCCCATATGTTGGCAAAATCAACATTTTTGTTGTGACATGCTATTTCAGAGCCCATACTTTTATCAGGAGCTTTTGCTTCTCTATCATGCCAAGATGTGAAAGCATCTACCTGACTGAATTCTGTACATCAAGTTGCTGTCACGAATCTTGCCATTTGACAGTGGGGAAGGGCTTGAAGGTCTCTTCAAACCTCTGTAGCGCTGAGTTTTTGTGCTTGTGCCATTGATGCTGTAGGAAATCACGGCTGTTGCCAGAGCCTATAATATCATACATCCCTGAATGGACAAAGAGAAGCATTTACTTAATGCAATAGCATTGCTGGGTGCAGCAATCCTGTGGGACAAAATGTCCATCTATGCAAGGAACTTGCTAGTGTAGGGTTGAATACACTGAACTGAAACTACTGGAAACAGTTTACAGAATTGTTATGTGCAGTAACAAATAGAAATCTCAGACTGGTCTTCAGCATGGGAAGAAAGTGTGCAAGACTGTGACCATACCTGAAAAAAAATTCCAGGGGATAGGCTGCATTTGTCAGCATGGTTGAAATAAGATTGCAGGAAAACTTACGATATTTTTACGACATTTACGACTTTCCATTGCCTGATGGAAACAGTTGGTTGTCAGGCAAATCAGGTGCTCTTACTGACTTTGACATTACCTACACTTTACCTTGGATAACTTGTGTTTCATTCATTTGAAAAAAAAAAAAGCAAAACAAAAGGAAAAAAATAGCCGAGTTTTTTTAGATCCATTAATTGACAGTAATATTTAGAAATGGGGAATATTTCTAGTGTTTATTGATACAATTCACAGCCATCTTCGTTTGCTTACAGGGTTAAGTTAGAATGAGTTCATGCTCTTCGTATTAGTCCTTATAGACATGACATTTTTGTACCACCACATAAGCACTTCCCCCCACCCCCCAGAGGTATTGCATCCATATGTTTCTCTCAAAAGCTTTCCACTTTCTAAAACTATTTCTGAAAATGGTGATTCTAATAAAATACACTAAAAAATACTGAAGTCAGCTGAAATATTTTAAGTGAATCTTCTTTCAAAGATAAGAAAGCCAAATAAGATAAACAAATATTTTGACCTTCTGTTTGCCTTCAACCAGCCCAATGAAACCTAATATAGCAGTTAATAACAACTGACATGATCTCTTACAAAACAGATTCAGGCTGTTTACTCATTCCCTTTCCCTTCTTTGCCTTTGGCTAAATGGAATAAGTGAAGATGTATAGAAAAGACAGTGTGTAAAACGACTTTAAAATGGTTTAAGTTATTATTTCAGCCTTTAATTTTTTAGTTTATAAACAAAAAGTTGGGGTTTTTTTAATTGCTATTTATGCTTGTGTGGACTGCATTCTGAGACAAGCTACATTCTTGCCTTCTCTCACATTATGGTAATAAATATGTGCAGGGCAAACATTACCCTCAATTATAGATGTGCATAAATGACAACTTAATTTGAAAACTAGGAGGTCACATAAATTGCAGTCAGTGAATATTTTTGCACTTTTGAATCTTTGTCACTGTATTAATATAGACAAAAGAAACAACCTGGTTCCAAGGATGACAGGTGAACATGAAGCCTTAACTGTGCAAATAGTAGATGGATTTCTCAGCTTGCTGAAGAAACCAGGAAAAAAACCTCCCAACAACTTGAAAAAACACATAAATCGCATCAAGGTAAAAATAAATTATCTTCAAGAAAAAAAAATCTGCATTATTTTGGTTGTCATGTCCCCTTTTTAACTAGAAATTAGAATTTTAGGGCATAGAATTCTCACAGAATAAATTCTGACAGTTCTGAGTAAGAAAGAAAACACATTAGTTGCATTGAAAGCACTCAGCATAAAATTATGACATCTTAAAAATTTTTTCAGTCTTTCTTTTTTAAATCTCTGGCTAAAGTTTTATTAAATTCAGAGATATACTTTGGTATTACTAAACCTATTGCAGATTTTTTTCATAGAAATAAAATAAATAAAATAATCCAAAGAACCTCCAACTTTTTTCCTCTATCCACTTCTCAGATATTCAAGATATCTACCTTGAACCAAAGACCTGGACCCATACTGAAGTAACACTGAGAGGCTGAACCCAAAGAAAAGGATAAAGACTTATATTATTAATAATCTCTGCATTTGGAATCACAGCCAGTTTTCACCTGATGTAAACTGTTCATCCTGAACTAAATTTGTGATTCTTCTATATGGAACACTTCCCTTGTGAGAGCCCTATGATGAAACTAATTCTCTAAACTGCTACTGCTTGACCACTCCTAGGCCTGATGTAGCATTCTGTTTCTAGGACTTCATATGTTATTCATTAAGGGAATGAGTGAATTCTGTAAACTGAATGTAAGTATGAAGAAAACCAGGAAGAGAAACTATTTGTACAGTCCCAAAGAATCCAATTGCACTAGAGGAGGTTGGATGCACTGTTTGGAGATAAGAATGAAAATTATACCAAAGTTAAAAGTGTCCTGAACGTTTTTTACCACAAAAAAAGAGAAGGGCAATGGTCTGACAATTTTGCTGTTCACAATGTTTAGCACAAGGCCCTGAAAGTTTTTTACTTCTGGAATCTGGTTCTCTCTCCTGTTTTGTGCTAGTTAACAATAAGTGCAATTTGAAAGTCTGTCCTCCCTTCCACTGCCATAGACAAACCTGAACTACACCAAATCACAAAGAAACACAGAGAAGAAATGCCCTTGTGATTTGCTCTGTAGGATCATTACAGAGTGTTTCTGGAACCTGTGGGCTCCTCATGAGTTTCAAGGAGATTGTGTGATGCAAACACAACACTGCCTGCAATTTCCCATCCTAAGAAACTTGAGAAAAGCCTTCCACTTTTCATCTGTTGTTAATTCAGTGTGCTTCTCTGTATAGATATTTAAATTCAATCCGTATTATATGGAAATTCCTAGAAGGAAAGCATCTGATTGATTTCAGACCATTTTAATATACAGTGCTGACAAATATGAAAACAACCCTTCCTAAGCCAAATTTGACTAGTATATACTGAAGTCGTCTGAAGTCAGCTGAAATATTTTAAGTGAGTCTTCCCTCAAAGACAAGAAAGTCAACATGAACATGGAACATGAATCAAATTCTCTTTGCATGGCAGGTGGCTGGAATAGTCAATAAACTTCTGATTCAGCAACAAAGATAGCAGACAATAGCAACAATTGAGCAGAAAATCTGGAAATACCTTTAAATGAGGAAGGCATAGAGTTAACTTATTTTTTCCCAAATAAGGAGATAAGAATTAAGTGCTTACATATTTTCAGAATTTATAAAATAAAGTGTTGGCTCTGATTCAATTAATTTTAGAATCAGGTTTTCTCTGATGTACGTTTGCAGCAGAAGTTATCTCCTTTGATAATACTCAAACTGTTCTGGTTTTCTATTTTGAATGCAACAGGAAGCCTAGCATTTGTATATGAATCTCAATTTGAACGCAATTTATAAAAGGTATCCTTCAACTTTGACATCAGAATGAGCAAATTAACTAACTGCTTTTTAAGGACTGTATTCTGATTTAAAATTTACCATTGAATAGACCATTTCCTTTACCAATATTATTGTAAAATGGCATTAAACTTATTTCTTAAGAAACTTTAGGTCACTCCATTTCAGCAACTTAAGTGATGCCTCAGATGAAAAAATCTTAGTATGGCAATAAAACTAATGAAAATAATAAATTTAAGAGTATAAAAAATAGGCCACATATTTTTGACATGTGCAATCCTGAACCTTGCATTTAATCAGAATTTCTCTAACATCAACTTTGCTTTCTTTATGCAGTATGTGTCTACTCTGCTTTTTATGTACTCATCCTATTTAAGATAAAACTCTCATGATTACTGAGTTTGCTTAATGATATCTTTAGAATCCCTTAGTCATAGGTATGGATGCTGTTTCATCACAGTATATAAAGATTAGACAGACCATCATCAGCATTTGTTAAACACTGTCCCACCTATACAGGACTCTCTCCGCCCCCCTACACACGATTTCCACCTGGTTGCTTTGAGCCAGTCAATCATTCCTCCCATCTACTACACCACTGGTGTAAATTTTATGAAATATTTTATTAAGATGGGAAGCAAAGCTGTGTTTTCACATTCACTCTGTCCAGTGTATCTGCAACTAATGGTGACAGACAAAAATAATTTTGGGCTCTGTATCTCATTTGCTGTTCAATTCAAAAAACTAAAATGTAACAATTTCTACAGCCCTGTAAGATCATGGAATATATTTTCAGTCTTATTCCTTCTGGTAATAAATTGCTTGTTTGACAGGTCTCCATCCCATCCATGACATTTACAGTGGTTAGACTATTAAAACACCAGTTCTATTCAGGTCACACAAGACTGAGTTGTGTCAGTCTGCATACTGCATTACTAATGGCAGCAATAACACAAGTAGTGCTAGAAAAGCAGATAAATCCACTCCAGAAATAGAACTCCTCTATTGTGTATTTATTTTATCCAATAATGGATTTTGCTTGAAAGCACCCCAAAACAATCCAGCAACCCCATCTCTTGGGTACAAGGGGATTCAAGCAAGCTAGGATAAAATCCTTCTTACATTAAAAAAAAAAAATATCTTCCAATCTATAAGCCTTGCACATAAATTTTGACCTTTGTAACATGGTTACAATGTTACAATCCAAACTTATTTGTATTTCTGTGAAGTTTTAGCTTTTGTTTTTTCAATTTATGTGAACATTACTTGTACAAGGAGTTCCCTTGGAGCACTATGCATAATACATTCTGGCAGGAGCGTGCAGATCCACAGAGATCCAGCTCTTTGTCATACAGGTGCTTCAGCAAAGAGCGCTTTTCCGTATTTGTGACAGAGCACTCAAAAGGCCAAACTGATGGAAATACACATTGTGCTCCTAGGAAAGATGAGGATATCTAGTGAATGTTAAAAAAAATGTAATTTTCTAAATAAATGTATATTTTCTAAATGCTACATATTTTTAAAAGTCCTATATTTTTCAAGCATCATAATAGCCTTACAACCTTCCAAAATAGAAGAATCAGGACCTTAAAAAAATGTTAAAAGTATATCTGAAAATGCACCAAGGTTAGCTTGCTGCAAGTTCTGCACTGGATCTGCAGTTGAGTTATGAGCAGAACAAAAAAACAAGTATAACAGGAGAGCATGACCTCTTTCTCTCTTTGTGCACATATTTACACATTTTTTAGTTCATCCTTCTTTTTTATTTTTTTTTAAAATCCAGGTACAAGATTAATCTGTACTAGTTTGCTGTCCCATGGGAATAGTTATGAGCTTCCATACAAAGCAGTGCATGTCTATACTATGAGGTATATGAAGTATTTTAGATAGTTTGATCAGGTTAGATTGCTATGAAACGCTGAGGCAGCTTAAAGTCTAGATTTCAAAGACAGGATGATGAATAGGACTACTATGAAGGAGATGATGAAGAGAGGCACAAAAAAATTACACAAGTCTATAGGATCCTGGCCTGGATCAGCAATAGTGTGGCCAGCAGGAGCAGGGCAGGGATTGTGTCCCTGAACTTGGCACTGGTGAGGCCACACCTTGAGTCTTGTGATCAGTTCTGGCCCCTCACTGCAGGAAGGACATTGAGGGGCTGGAGTGTCCAGAGAAGGGAAACAGAGCTGGTGAAGGGTCTGGAGCACAAGGCTGATGAGGAGAAGCTGAGGGAGCTGGGGGTGTTTAATACAGAGAAATGAAGGTTCAGGAGAATTCACCTTATTGCTCTCTACAACTGCCTGAAAGAAAGTTTTAGCCATCTGGGGGTTTTCCAGGGAACCAGTGTCAGGAAAAGGCTTCAAGCTGTGCTAGGAGAGGTTTAGATTCATTATTATGAAAAATGTCTTCACCAAAAGAGCTTTCATGCAGTGTGAAGTGTTTGAGTCACCGTCCCAGAGTTATTTACTTTATTTATACCCTGGAGATGGGTAGTTGTAGCACTTAGGGACATGATTTCATAGTGGATTTGTCAGCTCTGGGTTAATGGTCAAACTTGATGATTTTAAAAGTTTTTTCAATGTGAACAATTTCATTATTCTAAATTTGGGTCAAGAGTCTTATTCTTATCTCCAAACTCCTTTCTCTCTGTATTCTTTTTCAGAAGTGTTCAACACTATATTATTTACTGTCTCTTAAGTCCACAGTCTGTGCCTTTTGGCTGTAGTTGCTTGAGTTTCATAGTCATTGTAGGCATTGTTATAAATTCTAATTTCAAATATAAATAGAAAAATTACCATATTTTCTTCCAGGTCTGTGACTTCTTATTGTTTGGGATACTGGACTTTCCAGGGTCTGATTTCAGCACCATCTGCCTGTCGAATGGCTCGAAAATGGGAACGAGGTTTCAGTAATCCCTTTGAATCTACAAAAGACACTTCCTTCGCCACACTCAAATTAAAACTTCAGTTTCCCACTCATCAGTGCTCCAGGACACAGGTTGCCAGGATTTCCTTATGCCTCTCTACGAGGACAATGGACAATGACTATATGAATTTTAACAAGGGTGAGTGCTGGATTCTGTACCTGGGATGAGGCAATCCCTATTGTGTTTTTATAGACTGGGGAATGAGAGACTGGAGAGCAGCACCATGGAAAGGGTCCTGTGGGTCATGGTCCACAGCAAGTTGAACACGAGCCAGCAGTGCCCTGGCAGCCAGAAGAGCCAACCCTGTCCTGGGGGACATCAGGCACATCATGGCCAGCCGGGCAAGGGAGGGCATTGTCCTGCTCTGCTCTGCACCTTCAGGCACATGGTGCGATTTTTGGACTGTCCTCCACAGGGCTGGGAGTTGGACCTGGTGATCCTGATGAGCCCCTTCCAAGTCAGAATATTCTATTATTCTCTGATTCAATGGACTTGATTCTCTTTTGAAAAACTGTCTTTTCCTTTGTTTTCTTTCTTAAATATGATTTATTCATTTTGCAACAAAGCCTAGTCCAGAACTCTTATTCAAAAGTCTAGCTCTACCTTTAACTCCTCATCAGTCACCACTTGTTTCATAATTTTGCAGATAAATACTTTTTGTCTTCTAAATATAAATATTTTTCTAAAAATATTTATGCTATGAAGATTAACTTTCCCCATCTAATAAAATGAATATTCTATAAAAATATGATCACACTTCAAAAAAAAATAAAAATTACTGACTGTCATTTTGCTGGTATTGAAATGCTTAAAATCTCTTTCTTTCTCTTAATGTTAAAGTTAATAAGCAACCAGCAACATATAGTGTAGCTTCTGAAGCTAAACTTCTAAGTTATTTTAAAAGGAAGGAGGAAAATTGTTCCTGACAAGCTGAAATTACATTATAAAGCCTCCCATATTTTGAAAAGCCATGACTTGTCCCAGGCATGAAGCTTATTTCAGTGTTTAACAAAACTTGTTTATAAGGAAAACATCTCCCCCGATATCAGTTTTCCAAAAGCATGCCCTTTAACCCCTACTTTTTGTTTCTATTCATTGTTGGCATGGAGACGAAGAGGCACTCCACTAGATTGATCAATGCTACACAACATCAACACAACATTTTCAGTCAGGTTCCCAGGAGCCTTCCTCCTGAATCTGTCATTTTGATTCAGATAACTAAATCAGGCTAAGCACTGCAATGATAACAGATGACTTGCCTCATTAGCTGTCTCCTGCTGCTTTACTCTGTCAGGAAGCACCACAGTGGCTGTCTGGAGTTCCTGTGAGAGAGAACTTGTTTCCCTTATAATATTTGGGTATATATACGCTTTCTTATTTCTATCCATTCTTTTGTATATACCCACATACATTGAGAGAATATGCAAGGACTGTTTAATGGATATTTCATTAAGAGAAAATAGAGTTGAGAAATTCTTTATCAAGGTCCAAAATTTAATCATGCAAAAATATACATTTCATAGCATCCTGATAATAGAGTTATGTTCTTTTATATTCACTGTCTCAAACTCTGTTTGCTTTAAAATGGATCCTCTTTTGTTCAGGCACTTTACTTATCTGAACATTCAATGAATCAATTACCCTAATTGCACTAACATACAATAATTAAAATCTTAAGAATATTTTCTAGATGAGTAGTTTGAATTTTAAATATGCTGTTGAATAAATAAACTGCATAAAATAAAACCTGCAAATGATAGAACAGATTTTCAATTGTAGCTTTGAAAAAGACCACAGGCATATCCTAGTATAAATATGAGGTAAAGAAAATGCATCCAAGTCTATATTTAGCCAAGTTGCCAATGCACACATGGAGATAGTAGTAGTTGCATTTGTTTCTTTTCAATTGTGCTTATGAGCAGGTGTTTGAATACAGAAAAAAAACCCCAAAAAAACTCAAAAAAACCTCACAAAAAAAACACCTAAACCAAATACATTTGTTAAATAAGTCCCAAACTATGGTCTTCTAACTTGTACTATCACTACTTTATTTTTCATATATTTGCTCCATATACTGACTATAAACTAATTCATATCACTGAAATGATAACATGTTAAAATTACAGTTTCAGTCATATCTGTGATTGAAAATAGACAACTTCCTTTGAATTTCAAAGGCAGAGATTTATCTTATTAGTTGAAAAGTCTTGTCCCGGTGTTGAAATACCATTCTGTGAGTGGTTCAGGCTGGTATTATTTCATGGGAAGGAAAAGAAGGTGTGGGAAGGGAAGGTGCGGGAAGGTGCGGGAAGGTGCGGGAAGGTGCGGGAAGGTGCGGGAAGGTGCGGGAAGGTGCGGGAAGGGAAGGGAAGGGAAGGGAAGGGAAGGGAAGGGAAGGGAAGGGAAGGGAAGGGAAGGGAAGGGAAGGGAAGGGAAGGGAAGGGAAGGGAAGGGAAGGGAAGGGAAGGGAAGGGAAGGGAAGGGAAGGGAAGGGAAGGGAAGGGAAGGGAAGGGAAGGGAAGGGAAGGGAAGGGAAGGGAAGGGAAGGGAAGGGAAGGGAAGGGAAGGGAAGGGAAGGGAAGGGAAGGGAAGGGAAGGGAAGGGAAGGGAAGGGAAGGGAAGGGAAGGGAAGGGAAGGGAAGGGAAGGGAAGGGAAGGGAAGGGAAGGGAAGGGAAGGGAAGGGAAGGGAAGGGAAGGGGAGCCAGCATGGTTTGGGTGGGAGCACTAAATTGGGGAATACCTCTCCTAAACCACAACAGTGGCAGAAAAATTAGAATGTGTTACTGCTAAGTTTAAATCTCCTTTTAGCTTTCAACCATTAAATGCCCTTAATCCAAATCAATACAGAAAGAAACCAAGAGCCAAAGACCACTTTTCATATTTGTTAGGGGGATAAAGTAGAAAGAAACACATTTTCTCCAAGATTTTACTGGATGGGAATGAATTGCTTCAATTATGTAATGCATATGATTCACATTTTAAAATATTTGAACATTTAAAAACTACCTCACAGAATAGTCTGATAAGTTATTTATGGTACAGTGGTGAAATGTACTTTATTACAAATATTCTGGACTTTTATATATTTGTGAGTGCTATGCCACTTCCTCTTCAAATTACAATGATATAGAGAACTAGGACAGAAATGAATCCTCCTACCATTATTTCACTTTGGGATACAGAAAGCATGGGGTAAAATTGTGTAAATATCTATATGTAGCTTTCTATTCGTCATATATTAGATTGTGTATATCAGTCATTATTGAATCATATAATATAAAGCATTACTGAGGCAGTTTTTAGGGGAACAAAATTGTAAAGCTGAGTTTTTGAAACACCAAAAGTATGAATCATTCTCAGCAAAATTTGAGAAGAGTTTTATGGTTATCTTTAGCATGTTAAAAGTTTTGTGGGGTTTTTTTTTTGTTGTTTTGTGGGGTTTTTTTTGTTTTTTTTTTAAATGCCATCTGAATGTGTGCTTGCCAATTTAGTGACTTTCCTCTCTGTTCAGCTCAATACTAGGAGCATACCTTGAGAGAAAAAAACCATTGTCTTGAAAAAACATGGCTCCAGGGATGGAGCTATATAAACAGTGGCAGGACCAATTATCTCTATGTCATTCAGGTGGAGACATGTTAATTGGATGGGGAGAGGGGTGCAGTTGTTGTATCAGTCTTTTACATATTAAAACTTATTTTTGTGTCTTCCTGTCCTCTGTTCCCTTGTTTAGACTACACTGCTCAGAGTCTCCTGTTCTCTCATTCTAGAGCAAAGTTATTAGAGTACTCAAATCATTCTCACTGCTCTCCTCTGGAAGCTCTTCAAGGAATCTTACTTTTTCCAGAGGTGTGCTATTCTAATCTGTTTGCAATACACATGCTGGGGTACTGCCAGTGCTGCAGAAAACAAAGAACTGTGTCATATGTCATACAGGCTTAATTCCTGCCACAAATACTGTTCTTTTATGATCAGACTTGACTTTCTCATTCTATGCTTAAACAGCCTCTGTTTCTTTCATTCTCAAATGTTTTGCACTTGTCCCCATTTTTCTGGTTTTTATTTCTGTTCTTTGCTCGTTTGTTTGTTTTTCCAGGACATTTGTCTTATTTGCCATGAATACATGGTATCTAAACAAATCCCTTCAATTTCCATGCTGACTTAACATAAAAAAGTACTGCCTGTGTTCTATCATATAGATTATTTATGGAACATTGCATAGGTCAAGACTGAGGCGAGATCTCTGCTGGATCGCATACAACACACCTCTACGTTTTGCTAATGATTCTAACTTCTCTGCACAGTTCATCAACCATGTTTGCATTCTCCATTAAAAAGCAGGCCATAGTAAAGCCAAGATACAGAGTATTATTCCTTTTCCACATATCAACTGTTTCCTTTAGCACATAGAAGGAATTTTGATTGTTTAACATAACAGCACTTCAAAATGCTGTAGCAGAGGTAGATCAGAGCTGAAGGCTGTATAAATTTGTGCTCCACTTCACCTGTGTCAATAAGCTGTTTTGCAATGAGTTTTTGTCTGCGTGTTTACATTGACATGTCCTATGGTAGTTCCTTCTAGGGTTTCTTGGTGTAATAAAACCCTGACTTCATAATTCTGCCATGACATTTAATGGTCCTTTTCTTCCCTTGCCTGGTGTTTGAAATCTGAAGCTCCTTCTCTTCGAAAGAGAATTATTAGATGGGACACAGAAGTCATTTGCTAGATGTGTGTGTGTGTGTGTGTGTGTGTGTGTGTGTGTGTGAGAAGTTATCAGCTTCTTTACTGTTGATAGACAGCAATATTTCCTCTCCCAATCAAGGGTCCCTGTATCACTGTTCCAATCTGACCTACATTTTAACATGCTGAAACATCTTCCCTATGACTGCCTGTGAGTTTGTCACGAGTGTAAGCATACAGTTTACATTATTTACAGTTCATAACCCTGCCCAACCCTGAGTTTGGGCCTCTTGAAGCCAGGAGTTTGATTTTTGAATTAATGAGGTTTGAAATAGTAAATGGTAAGCCTCCATACTAAATTTTGAACTTGAATATTGTTCTGGTTTCCCTTGTAGGTAGGAAAGATCAATATATATATATACTCATTTTTAAAATGAAAGCTGAGGTGTTTCTCTAATCTCTTTATTTCAGCAACCAGGGTTTTAAGAGAAACTGTCTCCATCATTAAACTAGACATATAACAGAAGCAAGTTCATATTTTCACAGTGAATCTCTTTGTGGTTAGAGCAGTTTTGTAGGAAAAAAAAACTACTTTCCATTAAAATAATAAAAAAAAATAATCCCCAAGCTGTCATCCTCCCACTGCTGGATTTACCAGCATAGAGTAGAGGATTTCTTGCACAATATTCTGAGCAATTCCTGGAACTGATATTTTGCAATTGCTTTAACCTCTCTACAAAGTGACTTCTTAATGCATATTTCCCCCACACATTCACATAAGATTAGTATTCTCTTCTCGCTAAAGAAAGATTAAGATGATCACTGTCTTAAAGTCTTTGATTCCTTCTTTTCAGCTGTAGTTCCTCCTACAGTAAATAATACTTAGTGAATTGAATAAAGTCCCATTATTCTTTGTCAAGATACCATAGTAAATTGAGCCACAGTCATTTTCTTGACTCAAAACACCTGTTACATATATCCTGTGCAAACTGGGAAATGCCTATAGTTAGAAAGACTTTATCTCTTAGATAGGAGGTGTTATAATTGTGGTATCTCCTTCCAAATTTGATCAGAACAAAAAAAGAATCTGCTTACTCTTTAAAGCCTTTTACTGCGCAGGGTTTATGAAATCTCTGAGCTTTTGTGTCTAACACATATTGAGAATAGACTAGACTAGACTAGACTAGAATAGAATAGAATAGAATAGAATAGAATAGAATAGAATAGAATAGAATACTAATTTCTGTTCCCATGCTGCTTTTAAATTCAACAGCTTGCACAGTGTTTTATTTAAGGTGCTTTTCTTTAATGAAATCTCTGTCTCTATAGGCATAAGCCTGCTAGTTTAAATATATCTACTGTTTCCAAAACTACTTAATGTATCTCCCCATGTGACTATTTAATATCCATCTCAAAATATCAATATGATGGTGTGTGCTTCAGAATAATCTACTGACTGCTGGCTTTACAGTGCTGCCTCAATTTTGTCTTCCCAAATAATTGACTCTAAACTCCAGAATTACACTGTGTGGTAAATGGCTCATATTTCTGTAATTCAGGTGCTATTTGATTCAAATATTTTCGTATAGAAATTTCTGTGTGTGTACTATAAACAAGAGTGCATTTTTGTTTCCAAAATAAAATAGAAATTGTAGCTGGAATGTTTCAGACAGCTCTAAACTTGTAGTTCCATGTGTTCAGAGTCTGAAAACAGGTTTCTATTCTAAATCCAATTCTGTTTTATTCTGCTATCCTAAAATTGTCAACCTTTGTCTCTGTCCTCAAAGAAACTGTATTAGAAATTCTATGAAAAATCAGTTTCTTGGATTTGTTACCAATGGCAGGGATATGTAGCCCCTATTAAAATCACTTTTGTAACTAATTTTTTTGCCGTAAGGGCATCGACCTAACTGATGGCAAAAACCTGGAACTGCATAAAAAAAAAAAATAATCTTTTGCTAACATATCATGCTATTGAATTCAAATTGGCTTTCAGTTTGGCTGCATTGGGAGATTTGCTGTTCTGGGCAAGGTCTGCAGGAGTCACATTTTCCTCTACACATTTTGGAAGTGTGCTTTAAACTGCAATTAGCAGAGCTGAATATTGAAAAGCAGAACGGTTTGCAACCTTTGCAAGACTTTGTAGACTGTGAGGAGAAATACTTAGATTATTTCATTTGTATACTTCAGATCATTGTATGTTGAAAGAGAATAATTTGGAGAATTCAAGGAGACTATGATAGTAGGTTTTCTGAAGGGTTCAAACAGTTCCTTAGAGATTTAAGGAAGCTTAGCTTAATTCAAAATCTAGTGGTAAAAGGCATGGAAGTCATACAGGATAAAAATGAATATTGTGAATAATTTTACCCTCTTTGTCGCTTCCTATTATAGTCTTTGTTTCAATCTTCAACTCCTTTACATCTAGAAAGGGTTGAGATACATAAAATGAAAAATTATTTCCGTGCTTTTTATTCAGATAAGCTTCCAAAAAAGTTTTACTTATTTCTTCCTTTATTCAAAACTGTTTTGCCCAAGTTTGACACTATGTAAAACAGTAAAATGTATGACGTGAATAAGTGAAAACAGTTATTAAGAATATGCATACCATATGTCTATATATCCTTGCACCCTCCCCCTGAATTCTGGAATAATATTTCAAATTAAAGGGCACAAAAAAATTTACATGTAAAGTTTTGTAGTGTTATTTGTCAAACATACTGAGTACAGAAAATTAACATTGAACACATGATCATGGGTGAAAGTTCTTCCCAATGCTTTCAAGAGCAGTATAAACTGGAACATGTATGTACCATACATTCTTTGTCTCAAACTGCTTCAAAAGCCAGAAGTTAAAATCTACGTTTCTTAATCTGTGCCACGTTAGGATTAGATGGGGACTGAGTACTCTTACTCCTTTATTTATTTTTTAAAGATTGATTTCCATGTGGTCCTCCACTTGCTGCATCATGTATCAGCTCTACTGCCTTATCACTTGTGAATACAAAGCAGAACACAAGGTTAAAAATTGTGCCTACAAGTACCTAAGGTTTCACAAGGCTATGTTTGAGGACTCTCAGCTCTTTACAGAAAATTGAGATGTTATGTAAAATTTAAATATAAATAATTTCTTTACATCAGAATTTCTGCATGAGTTCAGAGAAGGGAAACAACCTGTGGAAATATTCATTAAAGAAATTAAGAAATTCTTCCTGGGACAGAAGTGGGCCTAGGAAGCAAGCAACCACCATAATGAGTCAAGTGGGGAGAAACCTTCGCAGGTGTAATTGCAAACATTTGGAGACACATAGTTGCAGGGACAAAGATCACCACAGCTTTCACATTTCCTATTTTTTCTGTATTAATTTTTTTGTTTGTTTGCTTGTTTTCAAGAGGGATATAAAGAGATAAGATGATAAAGTGATGGCAGGGAACAGTGGGTGAGTGTAGAGTTATAAATTCACTAAAACTGATGATTTTCTTCCTTAGAAACACTCTGCTAATGGAGTGTTAATGGCAACTAAATTATAAGAAAAATTATTCAAAAGATATTTATTACTAAGCTGCTACTTAATGATCTATTACTTCCTTAACCTTCTGCTCCTTTGAACATATTTAGCTGCTTCAAACACAAGGGGACTAGGACAAGATAGAAATTACCTTTCCTTTTGTATCACATAGCACTCACTTGAGCATGTTGTGTTGGAAAATGAAAAATACAGTGTGCCTTGTTTGCTATCTTTACTATCCCAACAAACCATATGAACATTTTTTTAAAGGGAGAATATTAGATTAATAGATTTACCTTCAGAGATTTGCAGGCATTGCATTTGCCAGTAAAGCTAATCAATAAATCACAAACCAGGAAAGTAGTATTAGAGAGAAAAAAGTATTGGCATTTGTGTTTCACCATAAAATTATTTTTTGGTTTGTAAACTAGGCAAAGCAAATTGAAGTAGCAATAAAACCTCTAAGGGTTCATAGGATTGTATTAATTTTATACTACTTCATCTCAAAAGATCTGGTTTTTTTGATATTTTGGGGCTAGACACAAACACTAGAACATCAGAAAATCTAAGTTGTGGGTAACAAGCATGTAAACATTAATTTATCTTATTTTGAGCTTCCAGACATCAATTCTATTAATATAGATAGATAATATTGTTTTTATATAACATTGGTATAGGATTGGTATAGGTATGTACATAAGTTATACATATATATATATATACACATACATACATATATGTATAATATGGGTCACATATCAATACATATGTGTGTGTGTGTGTGTGTGTGTGTGTATGTATTTTACACACAAAAAAATTTTGAACCATTTTCTCAGTGAGGACTGGTGTTACTTGGTTAGCAATGCTTGATTTAAGTCCTTGTCCTAGATGACATTTTAGGAGCAAAAGGATTTTGTCAAAATAACCTAAGTTTGAAAAAACAGGATTTTGTATTCTGTAATCAAATATACACAGTTTAGTAGTCATTCTGTACTGTAGATATGAAAATACACAAGAGCTGAAACACTTTATTTGATATCTGGTCATAATTAACTAAGATACCGATCAAATATTATTATGTGGGTTGATAATACTATTTTTCTTGTTTGGTTTTGAGATGTTACTGCAAGACTCAACCAGAAAACTGGTTATTTAGAAAACTATGTTATTTTGAAACACATGAAAAAAAAGTCAGAAAACCAACAGTATTTCTTTTAATAGACCAAGTGCTTTATTATTTGGCACAGAGAGGCTAAAATGGAGATAAGTCTGTAATTCTTCGTTGCTTGGTGTGTAGCTAATTAAGTTTCTTCTTGCTCATAATCATTAATCCATTTTCTTGCAGCTCTCAGAACTTTCTATCCACTTGGATACATACCATATGTAATTCTTCTTGCTTTATACACTCAGTTATAGAATGGAGATTCATGTTTCAATCAATCTTTAACTTCTTTACCTGCTTGGCCTTCTTTCCTTCTCACAGGAATAAAATAAGTTTGTTCTTTTGTCTGTGACCTTACATGTATGATTTTTTTCCCATTTTAGAGCTTAGAAAGCATTATGATTGCACATTTTGTTTTCTGTGCAAGCGCATGTTTATCTGCTGTTTGAGAAGAACTTGTGTGCCCTGGATTATATCTCTAGCAGTAGCTGCAGCAACATCGGTTTTGTAGGACAGACACATGCTAGCTTGTCACTTGTCTTAGTCCTGGCATCCCTTGGGGGTGTTTTGGATCATATTGACGTTTATTTCAGGTGCTCATTCTGATCATCTTTAACAAGGTCATAAATAACTGAGTTACCCATCTGTTTTACTCCTGTTTCAATTGCATCCTCTTGCAGATAAAGGGTTTTTTTGGTTAAATGATCTGGCCTTTCTTATTAGTCCTGTCTTTTTTGCTCACCTCTATCATGCTGTATTTGTGTACCTTTTTGACAAAACAGAACTGTTTTCTATTCTCCTATATTTCTTCATAATTATACTCTTGTACTAAACTAATTTGAAATGCACAAATAATGGATGGAAACTATCTACATAAGCCCCCTGTGCTGAAAGATATTGTACTGTAAAGGTCTGTATTATTACATGTAATTGGATTCTAACATTGAAAATAAATGTTAGACATTAAAAGGATGTTATTTAAACCAATGAATAATTATGATTTCCATTTCTTTTTCTATGGACATTTGAGAACAGATAGTATCGCTCATGCATTTATCCTTTTTTTTTTCTATTGCTCTCTGGGGCTTGTTCCATGAAAAGAAATGAATAGACAAATGAGTCAAGTATAAAACCACATGATAATGCTCAAAGCTTGTTCAACAAACATGTAAGTGAAAATAAGGCAATCCATTGCTTTTACACAGCAAATACCAGGGGTTTTGATAGCACTTTTCTTAAAAAGCTCCACTGTGCTCTAAAAATACCATCAGTCTTTGGAATACTGCCACAAAATATCTTTGGTATGTATTGTTCCTGTTTGGCAAAATAGAACATTTTTTCAGAAATGCCAATTTTATTTGAAAAAAATTAATCTGACATCTCCCAGAAGTTTATATGTTGCTGAATAACAACATTTGTCCTCAGGAATTCAAAGTAGGTTACAAAGCAAGGATGAAAGGAAAGAATTACAAGATGAAAAATTAATCTGCATACATGTCATATACATTATCTGTAACATTTGGTGCAAAGCAGATATTGCAATAGACATTAGGAATCCTCTCCAGAAGTTCAATTTAGGTGCTCTGCTTCATTTTTGTCAAACTTTTTATGAGGCAGGAGCTATTTTGTCATCAAGCTAGAATTGAACTCCACACTTCTTCTCTACCTCAAGCTAACATTCCATGGATTGCTCCAATACTGCTATTTCCAGAATTAAAGCATTTTAAAAAAAATTAAAAGAATCTCCATCCTCCTGAAGATACAATAACTATTTCAGATGCTGTTTTTACATAAAGCAACCCCCAAATGAGAAGCTAAATACTTGCAAAAAGTCTTCTAATTTAATTTTTTTTTACTTTTTGTTTTCCTGATCTCGACTGTAAGCTGCATCCCTGATTGTCTGATGAATATATGCAATGTATTCAGCCTGAATTTTTGTGAGTTGAAGTCACATTTTCCCATGCCACAGCATTCTGTTTTATGTAGCACAAACTATGCAAAGGACAAGATATCAAGACTTCAAATCATACCTTGAGTGAAGGGAGCATAGTGACTTGACAAATATCTCTATTGTAACTTTTCTCTTGTTCTTTCTTTTATTCTTTTAACTTTAGGTATTATCAGTTATTGAAAATAGCAAAAGCCTTATACCTTATAGTCTTCTGATTGCAGGAGTCTACATAGTCCATTGTGGCACCACATTAAATTTATAACATCTTTTAAAATACTTTAAATTCCTAATTTGGTTATCTGCTTCACTCAGCCTATATACCAAAATGCATAAAAGCAGGATTTTAAGTACTGATTTATAAATAACATTCCAGAACCACTTTTAGTTATATTCTAACTAAGTAACCAAAAGTGGTGACTAAATTCCTGATAAAGGCAAGAATTTAATACAATATTACTAAAAAGTTAATGTAGTTCATGCCAAGTGCCACATTTGAACTTCTCTGTTATTAACTTTAAGTAAGAATACAGAGCCCATAAAAGCACATTTCAAATAAATGCTTTGAATCTAGAATCCAAATATGTATCTCGTATTATCTACAAGAAAGAATTGAGAAATTGCACATGCAAAATAATATCCTCTTTGTGTTTCTCCTGTGAAGATGTGCCCCCAGACTTCCTTTAAAAACACTTGAATATTACCTTTAATCTAATGAAACAGGTTTATCTTTGAGACAGTCTCATAAGAGTCTCAAGAGAAGATGAGAAGCACTTTTGACATATAATGATTTCCCCCTTAAAATTACCAATGGACTGATGGCACATTGTCTCATTACCTGTAGGAATTTTTCATGAAATTTTGGTTAAATTTTGTTTCAGTGTTCCAGTGTTCAGTGTTCCAGTGTTCAGTAGCATCATTTTGTTTTATTTGAATAATTATATTTTAAGGATATATAAAATAAATAAACCATTAAATATTTTTAAGAGTAATATAGGCAATATTTTTTTTAAAGTGAAAATATATTTCTAAAATGAAAATGTATTTTGTAATGCAGATTTTCTAAGGGAACATCCTTTGAAATGTTCACATTTTCAAATTTTAATTCCTTCTGAGAAGAAATTAATTACAGAGCTCTCAGTTTGTTTTCAAACATATACTTAAACTAGAAACTCTCCATAATAGGAACAGTGAAAACCCTACCTTAGACACTTAAAAAGCAATTGCTTACTGCTTTTTTACCAATTTGGTCACATTAATAACTTTGATGTTACATAAGTACTAAGAAAACAAATAGCTTTAATAGCTTATTTTTCATTAGTTCAGTTTTTTTTTAGTGAAAAAATACCATTGTTTGTTGATTTTATGGTCATTTTGAAAATCTTGTTTCTAATTTTTTCTTCATTTTCACACTTAATTTTCCAACCTACTTGTAGTGTGATTTAGTAGGGCAATATTGACATTCTTATGCATTCCTCAACATGAAGAGTATCATACATATTTGTGAGTTTTTAATTGTCTATATATTATACTAAGCAGATACTGGGGAAAGAAAACCAAAACATGATAAAGTACTGAAGTTTGAAGACACTGGAAATGGCAATTTTCAGATTAAAAACAAAGGTTGTTCAGATATGCCCCTGGACTTCAGAATAGTTTAAGGTTTGAGGCACTTTTTTAGATTTGAAAGAGAATTGCCATCTTCTTGCAAAGAAAGACAAGCAATGGCACTTGTCACCTGCAAATGAGACTGCAATGCATTTGTACTCCTCTCCATTAGTTAGCATATAGAATTCAGATGGTTATTTTGGAATATGTGAACATAAAGTCCCCCAATGGGCATCCTCCACGAGTTTGTCCAGTGTCCCATGGATCTGCCAGAACCTGCTCTTTACTGAAATCCTGTACATATCCTTGTCACACCGGAGAAGTCTGTAGTTTCAATCACAGGCTCCAGTGCATGGATCCTGCAGGAGTGACAGGATTTGTGGCCACAGCAATAACCTGCTAGATTAAGGCCTGAAATCTGAGAGGCACATGCAGTTCATTATACATGGAACAGTTGAGAAATGATCACCATCAGTGAGAGCAAACAAAACAGTGCCTTGAAGCTAAGTTGGAAAGATAGCAGTGCTGTTAATAATTAATTCTCCCTGTTGTGTCTGGCATTCTGCCTATGATAGCAAAAAATCCAATAGGATATTGCTCTATCCCCCAGCTCATACAAATCCACCAGGGGTGCACTGTGGCTGATCTGTTGTTGCCCAACAGTACAAAATTAAATCAAGAAGTGCTGTCAGAGACATCCTCCTTCATCTCATAGAAAACAATTGGATTTTGGGGATGGGCAAGTGTTGAAAGCCCTAGACTAAAGTTGGAAAAAATCTATCTATTGCAGCAAGCCTGCTTGTGATTGTTAAATCATTCCAGATAGAAACATAGCTATGCCTTACCCTTGAACTTTCATCCTTTTCTGTTTTGGTTTTGTTTGTTTGTTTTTAATTTAAATCAAATTTATCCCAAGTCCTTTTCAAATAGAGGGTCAGGCTGTACCACAGTCCTGCTAAAACAATCATATATCCAAAAGCAGAAAATTTTAATCTGTTTACATAGCTTGCATCCTTTGATCTCTTTCTATAAAAGTTTACATAAAGTGTAATTTCAGTAGAAATACTGCATAATGTACAGATATGGCTCCACTCTCCTCAAAGTAAAGTTCTTAATGATCTTAAATGTGTTTAGAACTGCAATGTGTATCTCAGTTAAATGCTCTTATTGAGATTTTCAGGAGCACATTAGAGAAGAAATCACAGAAATAATAAGTGACAGTAAAAAACTTTTGTAGAGTCTTAGAACCACTTAATAATTTGGGTCCAAAAGAACCTTTAAAGATCACTGATTCCAAGCACCCTGTCTTGAGCAGGAAGATCTTTTATTGGACCAGGTTGCTCAATGCCTCATCCAACATGACCTTGAACACTTCCTGGAACGAGGGATCCAGACTTTCTCTGGGAAACTTTCTCTAATGTCTCACTATGTTTATCATAAAAAATGTCTCCTTTATCTCCAATCTCAGTCTACTCTCTATGCTTAAAACTGTTGTCCCTTGTCATGTCACTACAGCCTTGGTAGAGAGTGTCTCTCCACATGACAGAATTTGTTAAAGTTTGAATCTATATAGCATGCATCAAAGACCCTGAAACAATTTTTCATTTAGTGTTATACTCCTTTCAAATAGTTCAAATATTTGATCTTTTAAAGGACTAGTACTCAACGTCTTTGGCCTCGGATGGGTGCTTCAAGTTAGTGCATCAAATTTTATCCCTGAGTGGAACACTATCAAAAATTGCTTGTATCAGAAATGTCACTTATTCTCTGTGTGGATTAATTTCAAATTGATTATGAATCTTCTTCTTCTAATCCCTAATCCATCATAATTTAAGGAATTAGTTCTGAAGTATAATATTACCCAAAAATCATTGTTTTGCTGTATTGATTGTTCATAAAAATTATACATTTTTATTATCCTTTTTAAGTTCTGCAACTGTCTTGTTATAGAAGTCTTCTTTCTCTGTGAGTGCACTTTTCTAAAACAGAATTTATTAATTACTAGGTGATAATCAACTTTCCTATGCCTGTGATCGATAGCCAGTGATTACTACTTTCTTTCTGGGAAACAAATATCTGCTTTCCATTGCTTACGCTCCATTGCTTTCATTACTTTACTGAAAAGTTTCTAGTCAATATTACTTACATAGATTAATATTGAAGCCTTATGCTAATAGAAGAGGGCATATTAGTCAAACATTGAAAATAATCGCTATATACAACATAACACAAGCAATACATAAAGATGTTTATGCCTTATAAAATTAGTTTTATCATAGTAATTCCAAATTTAAAAATTTAAAATAATAAGCCTGAGCAATTTCAGATTGGATATATTTTTATGTTTCTATGAACAGGTACTTCATGTATTTTATTTTATTTTATTTTATTTTACTTTATTTTATTTTTTTTTAATTTTATGCCATGAAACTGTCCTAGTAGCAGTCACATATGTTTGTTTTTCTTACATTGCTTGGAAAATCCTTAAAAGTGTGTGCAATGCAAAAACAGTTAAAAATAATTTAGGGAAGAAATACTGCATACAATTTTGGTACTCTTTGAGACTGACATGTGCAATTAGTCCAATTCTATTAATGCAATAAGTCCATGCTATTAAGCGTACAAACATCTAATATATGAAAAGATGAATATTTTTCTGTAACTTTTATAAAATTCACAATTATTCAGGGTGCTTCTCTTACAGTTTATGGAGAAGATACTTGCAACAGTCTTCATGGTAATTTTTTGAACACAATTTTTGTCTGCAGATATTTTTTCCTTGAAAAAAATTGCTCACTTGTCAGATTTAATCTCATGATTTTATTGTATTGCCTGGACTGCAATGTACATTGAACACTCAAAAGATTGCCAGATAAAGCACTGAGAGTGAATGAAAATGCTGTGCCTATTCAGGTAGGTGCAAGTTGATATTGCAGCATGCTACGCTCTAGTTGTCTTTAGTAGTTATTGTTAAATGAAGGAAATCAAGCCACTCAACTGTGCCTTTCCTCTAAGCTGAGTGAGCACAAGCACAGTGTATAAACCATGAACACCAGTTTCTGACCATGAGTACAGAAATCTAAATGTTTAAAATGCATTTTTAGTTTCAAAAGAGATACTGAAAGTTGATGTTTTTCCTCAATTGCTTTTAAAATTCAGGGTTCTTAGAATCACTCAGTAGTGTTCAGAATCTTGCAGGATTGTCCCCTAATTTATAAAATGAAAGTCCCAATTAAAAATGCTTATTAATAATAAAAAACAAATCATTTGAAAATGGATCCCAGGCATGAGGTCAGTGAAGTTTCATCTCTTAGAATAAAGGGATATCTCCTATTTCTTGTGACAATACACTCAAATCTCATCAATTACTTCTCTGGTATTTCCAGAAGATCCAACAGATGAGTTTCCAAAGCATCAGCAATGATTCAAATGGTTAATTTTTCAGGTTAAACAATCTATTTAATAATTACAGTATCATGTGGGCTCTGTAGCTTTTAAAAGAATGATAGGCTTAGCTGACATTAGCTTTCATATATGTGTTCCCTGAATCATCTTATTTTTTAAACACAACTTTCTATTAATTAATAACACCTCTTGTTTGACTCTTCTTGAAAATTTCTTTACAAAACATTTTTTTAGCTGTATTAAATCCATAAACCCCTCTGAAACTCTGACACCTACCTTATTTAAAAAGCACATGATACTCACATTTCCAAAGACTTTTTTAATAATTGTTGGTTGACAGTTGTTTTCTGTAATGACAATATGATAATTATGTATGAAAATACAATTATAAATTCCTTGTTTTCCTGAAATTCAACCTTAGTGAAAACCCTAGTGAAATTTGAAATATTTTTGAGTATCTGCAATATTTTAAATCAATCACTGTTTTGTAATGTACATGGTGTCATCACATGTGCAAGGAACTACCCTGAAAAATTACTGAATTCTCTAATGCACTGTTTTTTTACTAGTACCTTGCTTTGGAAAGTTTCTCTTCTGAAACAATATTGCATGCAATACAGAATTAGGAACTGAAGTACTTTTTGTCAGCACTCTTTACTAAGCAGAGGTTTTTTGGTTTTTTTAGTTTTTCAATTTCTCCTTTCCATCACTGGGTACATAATTTTTTGTTTGTTTAATTAATTTTACTGCTGTTTTTTACTGTCATCCTGCATCTAATTCACATGGGAAGAACAACACTGCCCATTTATCACTACCAGTGTAAAAGAAATCTTACTCTTATATGAGTGATAAATTCTCTAATCCTTTTCCTTTTTAAAAAAGAAAAAGGCAGATCTGGGGTAATCATTAGATTGAATATTACCTCTGATACTTAGCTCTGCAGCAAAATTTTTTTTTAGGCTGTCTTTGTGTACAATACCAAGATACTAAGAATACATTAATTTTATCATCAGTGGACAGTAAGACAGTGTTCAGCTTCCTTCAAGCCTTTTCCCACATCCATGCCATCACCCCTGAGATAAATGCAATCTTTTGCCCTTAAAACCTTTTAAAAACAAAGACCACATGGCTACCCAGTTTCTGAGCTAAGGTCATTTCTTTCCAGACAGAATGCAAGTTGGGAAATCTCAAAAGAGTTGCTACCTGCCTGAGAAAACATACCAATCAGCATATGTACAGACAGGGAAGTTCAATTTCCCTTTGGACACAGAGGTGATCAGACTTCTAGGAAGGCCCCAACACAAAGGAGATGGACAAATTTAAAAATTATGTCTTGAAGTCTCAGAATTAATCCAGTTTCTAGGAAACCTGTCTCTGTTTCCCTCAGTAATTTCATTAAGAATTCATTTGCCTAATGTCCATGATTTTGTTGCCATAGCCACTGTACAAAACAGAAATTTGCTCTTTGTAGCTTTAGCTTGCAGGGATAAGTTTGAGTTTCTAGCTGCTGGAATCAGTAAGAAACCTTCTGTTGTGCACAAGCTTTTTTCTGTGTAAGGCAACATGGGCAGCTAGAGGTTATGACCATGGTACTTTTTGTCTGATGGTGAACTATTTCTCTCCCATTTGAGTTGTTGCTGCTGTTAAGTGACAATGTGATTACTGACAGGTGAGTGAAACAGTCTTCTAAAAAGCTGTGAATGGACAGAGTGTCGGGAAAAGGCTAAAAATTATTTAAGAAACCTAAGAATAATACACAGAGCAGGTTGGAAGAGTATTTTAAAGATGACCTTGAACTGAATTCACAGATATAACATCTTGTCTGGGTGATGGTATCTAAAACGTGTCTAAGATTTTGGACATGTATAGAGCAATCTCCTAAAAAACATTAAGCTCTCTAATTGAGGAAGTAACATGGAGAACAAGCGTCTTTGAGCTCTGCAGGCAATGCTGTCTACAGGAATTTGATATCAAAGTTTGTCCAGTTTGTGTGTGCCTATCATATATGCAGAATTTTTTAAGTGGGTTAGAACCTTTCCTGTCTTTGCAGTGCCCAAGGGATTTGCATATATTCACGCTTCTATAAAAATACCAAAGTATTTGCTTCTAGTTAACTGGGTAGAATTTGCACAACCTTAGAGCTAAATGCCAGTGCACTCATTTACTTTCAAAACAAAAAGAAGACATTAAAAGAAAAAATAAAATAACAATAAAAAGAAAAAAATATCACATATTAAAGGTTATGCAAAGCCTGAAAAAAGAGACAAAATATCTGCTGCTTAATGCAGAATTTACATGTTTAGATTAGAAACAATTTTGACACCTATTAAATCTGTTTGTCATGTCTTAACTCATAGAACCATGTTTTGTTTGTACTTTCTTCGTTCTTCAAAATATTTTCTTGTTACATACTTCCTATGCTGTTCTAAGCCACAATAGTAGATTTTTTTGCTCTGGTCTGAAATGAAGATCAGGAACTATCACAACACTGTAAAGCACATGGCCAAGAAAATTATCAGGTGCTCAGCATACAGAGTATGTCAAGAATAACACAAGCAAAGGTTGCTTTCTGTTTCCTGGCAGAATGCACTTTTGTCACTTTCCTGCATGGAGTCACTTTATTACAGCTATTAAGAAACATTGCATGAGATGCTGAAGTTGTAAAGAAGATGAAATGGAATGGTGCTGTAGATCCCAGATGTATTTGCAGAGACTTTCCAAGTCCTAAATACCAATCTTCTCTATGGCAAAGGCCATTTATATGTGTATACTCTTCAAAGAAAAGATATTGACAAAACACAAATACTGGTAATTTTATAGTATTATATATCCAGTTCCTGTGAAATAATTTTATCCTCTCACTTTTGCTTTAGATACTAAAATTCTTGTTAGGGCCTAGGCAATCATTGTTTGTCCTTCTTGTTTTGATTCAGGGACAATCATATAGAACATGCTTTGACAGCACAGTTCCAAGGACTGGGAAGAGTATTTGGTGTTGAGACCAACACCTATCTGTCCAAATGCACCACCATCATTTCACATCTGTTTTCCACTGAATTAGAAGGATTTGCAGTGCTTAGATTTGGCATAATTTCAGAGTTTTTGTGGTTTTTTTTCCAGATAATAGTAATAAATGTTTTTTGTCTAAGGGGCTGTTGTGGTTTAGCCTTAACTGCCACTCAGCACCACACACCCACTCGCTCACTCTCCCTTGGTGGGATGGAGAAGAGAACCAGAAGAGTAAAAGTTAGAAAAGTCATAAATTGAGATAGGGAAAGCAGAAGCCATGCATAAAAGCAAAGAACAAAATGAAGCAAGTAAATTGCTTGGGTAGACAAAACACAGTCACCCCTTCCTTCTTCTTCCTCCAGCTTCACATGAAGAGCATGACACCATATGGTGTGGGATCAGCTATCCTGACTGTGTCTCCTCCCAGTTTCTTGTGCATCCCCAGCATCCTGCTGGTGGAGTGGTTGAGAAGCAGAAAAGGCCTTGACATTGTGCAAGTGCTGCTCAGCAGTAATGAAAACATCCCTGAAATATCAACACAGTTTTCAGCCCCATACTCCAAAGAAAATAAATTTTATCCCAGCCCAAACCAGCTCAAGGGTTTCCTAAATTCTCTTCTACAACATCTGGGGCAGAAAGAAAGCATAGCCTCCTTGTACAGTTACTCCTCCAAAAGCAATAAATATCTTGAGTACAGTACTGCATTTCTTAAAAGATTATCAATAAGTATTAAAAAAAAATTGTTTCTGTTCTTCTAATACCCAATTTGTGTGTTTTTTGCATACAGTTTACTTGCACAACAGTTAATACTTGTATATTTGGTGCTCATAAGCAACTGCTTATCACTGTTCTGTCAGAGAGAGACTGGCAATATATAGTGTGAAATTCTTTTTCCACTGATTTAGCAGAAACTTAATATCACTTCTTGAAGTAGACCCTAACTTCACCTATGTGTCTTGCACCTTGGATAAATTTTGCCGTTTCATTAAAGAAGCTAACATATACAATATCTAGATGTTTCGTTCATCCCTGAATCTCTTTTTCAAATTAAAACCACAAATTCTCCTCGCTTTTTCATGACATAGTTTAAATGAGAAAGTACTCAAGGGAGAGACCATTTATATGTCATGTTGAGGAGGTCTGTACTAAGTTGTTCCACTTCCAAAATCTCTTGGTTTTCTAGGACGTTGTTGAACTAAATATAAACTGCCCCAGAATAACTGTGTGAGGACACGAATAATACATTGCACATAGCAGCAGTCTTGCTGTGATGAATTTTGAAAGCTAGTGCAGAGTAGAGGTATGGTCCAGCATGGACTGAAGACCTACATTCTGATGTTCCTGTATATGTTCATTTACAGAAATCTTTTTTATGTGCAAGTTACCTTAATCTATATAGTCCTTTAAGTCATCTGGGTCTTATCTTTCTCATGCATTTTCCATTGCCAGAATCAATGCTTTCCTTTTGGTATTTTTGATTTCACGAATGAGTACAAAATTATTCTGCCTCTGACAAGTCCAAGTTATTGCATTATTTATGGCAATTTTCCTCTACCATCACTTTTCTTAAGACTTAGGTCATTTTAGAGCCCCTTTCATACTTTCTTTTGGCAATGTACATGAGATGCTTTCTGTATACTATAATTTTACTTTTATTTCAAATAAAAACAGGTGGTTTTTTTGGTTTTGGGATTTTTTATACTTTTAACCATAGAACAATAACACAAAAGCAAAAGGAACTGAGAAACCACCAGCGCATTATTAGAACTAAGTAAATAATTTCTGGTTTGTAGAAAATTATTTGATTTATTGTGTTCTGCTTTGAACCCTTTAGTTGTCTGTATGTGCACACTTATATTTAATTTTATTCAGCTAAATTTTTGGTGTGCAGTGTAAGGCTGCATGGATGTCTTTGGAGCACATTCTTACTACCTAACTGACTGAGTGCCTCTTAAAGATTAGCTCAGTTGGCTAAATACTTCAGGATTTTGGGTTCAATCACTGTATGGGCCATTCACTTAAGCAACGGATTTGATGATCCTCGTGGGTCCCTTTGACTACCAATATTCTGTGATTCTAGATTTTAAGAGCAAACTTTAATAATTGCTGCATTTTAAATTTTCTGTTCTTACTCTGTAGTGCATACTTAGAGTTCCCATGATTTGTGTAATTCCTGAATCTTTCAAATTTAAGTGAAGAATTTATCCTGCTGCTTCATAACCCCTTGTGAATGCTGTGTTCCATCAACATTTCCTTACCCTCCTCAGTGTAAATATAGCTTTAATTCTAGTGTTGCTCGAAAACAAGGCAAAAGGGATTTTTTTTTCAATGTCTTACTCACATATGATAAATTCCTCTGCAGCTCCTCTGTGAGAATACAGCTTCCGTTGTGCAATTGTGTGTGTGTGCCACTACACAGATGATACAAATGTATTGGACATCTGTTTCATGAACAATGTCTTGTGCTCAACAGAATGCAATATTATAGATGTATTCCTTCAAATAGCTTCAAAGTAAAAATAAAATTCAGCAAGGAATGAAGACTGTCTTTAGTTTGTTAATCTTCTGCCTCTATGCCCTTGTGGATTAATCCTGAGCTGTGAGCTTGGATAAATATGCCTGGCAAGAAAATGCTCTCTCACTCTTTCTTGCTTTCATTTCTTCTTTTTTTTTTTTTTTTTTTTTTAACTTTTAAGCTCTCCAGACTCTGCTGCCTAGAGTGCACAGACTAAAGTGCACATAATCATTTTCAATGAAGGACTCTCCAGTGAGATCTTCAAGTTACATATGCAATTAGATTTGCTGGTGGTTCTGTCAGTCATGCATTGGCACCATATACTTTTAATTTACTCATGGTATGGAAGTCTGATTTGCAAAGTTAATTCAAAGGAAACTTTTATTTATCAAATTTTCAGGTAAATGAGGATATGTTTTGGTTGTTTTAGGGAATGGCGCTCAGTCTATGCAAATAGCAATTTGCTGTTCATTCACTTTGTTCTTATCTGAGCTAATTGTTGACTGTAATACGTGCTCTATACTATCAATTGGATGCTGTCTGGTACAGATCACATCATCACTATTTTCAAACATAATTTCCCCATGTGCATGGTCACTTATAAGGAACTGATGCAAAGAGTATCACAGGATCAGGGAATCACACATACCTACAAGTCAGGATAAACACTTCTGTTGTTCAACCTACGGTGCGAGAGAGAAGACTCCCTCATCCAAATATCCACCAGCTAACAGAGTACCTAAATACTCTTGGTAATGCCTCCAAAAATTTAAAAGATAGTCAAAAGGGATTAATCATTATGTT
Source organism: Pseudopodoces humilis (assembly GCF_049639895.1). Lineage (NCBI taxonomy): Eukaryota > Metazoa > Chordata > Aves > Passeriformes > Paridae > Pseudopodoces > Pseudopodoces humilis. Next base: position 52,018,903 of record NC_142202.1, read on the forward strand.
TGCCTTTCTGAATGTTTGACAGGCATTTTTTATTAATCTTCAAGGAATGCAGTACTTACCTATGGAGGTAGATCATGAAGAATGCATTTAAATTTAAATACATACATTTTTCAGACCTGCTATGGAAATTTCCTAGGAAATAAGACATTGCTGCATGTAGATTAACTTATCGTGTTCAAATGTGGAAGCAAAACAGATGATTGCTTGGACAACAAAGAGGATAGCATTTGGTGCAGTTTAGCAAAGGAAAGTAATGTGAAAAAGAAATGAGAAGATCATTTTTCTCTTCCTACCTTTTCTGAACCAATTAGAGCTCTTTGGCTTTGTCAAGAGCCAAAGATTAGTGAACCAGTGTTTCCATTAAGAAGGAAATCATAACCTCTTTTAAGGAAGATGGAGGAGGTATATATAAAATTTTTCCTTAAGCGAAATAATGTAAGTTTTATTAGGCTCAGAGCACTTAATTTCTCATATAGTTTTCTGTTTTGTCCAGAATGTCTATGCACATATCATGTTGTTTCAGTTTTCTTTTTTTCATCCCCCCCAAAACAGCTCTTATATTCAAGAAATTTATACTGGTTTTGTATCAGATGAATCATCCTGAAATTGTAACGCTTTTTGAAATAAATGATAAAAAATTTTGGAAATTAGGTGAAAAAATCATATTATCAAACACCTATTTAATATCTAAATTAAATTATGGGGTAATTGCAGCACAATATAAACCTACAGTGTTTAAAACAGAAAGCTCTTCTTTATTCCACAGTGAAATGGAATAAGGGGCATGTTTTTAGCTATTTGTGGACATTTAAAAAGAGGAAAATGAGGTTGAATTCATGGAATAAGTTATTCACTGCTAATTATACACTGCTCTAGCATCAATGGAAAAATCAACCACAAATGTACTGCAATAACTTAGCAACGTGAATGGGAAGTGTAGCTGTTCGATGATGCACATGAATACAAGATGCTAAATTGTATGAAAATGGCCTCAGGATATTGTTTCAGATTTTGTATTGGTTTCTATATGAATAACGCTGTTGCAGTGGAAAACAAAAGAAAACAAACAACTCAGAGTTTTTCTACTGGTAAAAAATATATCAGATAAAACCCAATATTCTTAGTTCAGGATCAGGAGTTCAAGTTAAATTATAAAAATTCACTTGGGCAGTTGCTTTCTTTTTTGCTCTATTACCCTGGATATTTGTTTGCTTGGCAAAAAAGAAAAAAAACATTCTTCACATCTCACTTCTCTTTTTGCTTTGATCCTTCAAGTGGGCCTAATCCCATATTTGTAATAGACTAATCCTCTGCTATGGAAATTAATGTGGTGTCACACATATTCAGTGTTATGTAGTTCCACTGCCAGAAGGGACAATGAGCCTTGAAAAGAGCAAGATATTCTAAAAATAAAATAAATAATAATAATAATAATAATCATAATAAAATATCCAAGAAGACAAATAAGTAATCTTTTCAATAAATATGTAACATGTGGCAAAAATTGCATAATGTTACCAAAAGCATAATTTGCTCCTCTGGGTTTGAAAGATCACACTTCTTTTTCCTTTCTTGGGTTAATCACAAAGGCATATATTTTGATTTCAGAACACTAAAAAGGCATAATTTGCTCAGTGAAAAAATATCAAGGGATGGATTTTTTCCTAAAATTGTCATATGAATCTTTGGAAGGTTTTTGGAAACAAATCCTAACGTTTCCAACAGCTCATTCCACTGGGAAAACACACAGGAGAAGGAGAGAGCAACAGAAATGCCTCTTATCTTTTGGGAGGATGGGGTGAAGTTCTTAGGCAGACTCCATAGTAGATTCACCATTTCCATAACTTGTGCAAATGTGAAGGGGTAACCATCTCTATCTCATCAAAGGTCTCTTGGGCTCTTCACAGGCTCACAGGTCACAGATGTATTTCTGGAGACCTTTTGACTTAGGCTTGCTGATATGTTAGTAACAATATCGCTCTTGAAAATGACTTTCCACTGTGCATGTTTGCCTCTAGATGTTCCATACATCCTCAAGAAAGTCTTTTATTTTCCTCTATGTTTTTCTTTTCCTTTTTTCCTCTATGTTTTTCTTTTCCTTGTGAATAAAATATTATTCTTTTTTTCACTCACCTGTCTTAAATGCTGCTACAGATGGAAGAAAAAAAAAAAATAAGAAAAGAAGAAAACCCCAAGTCCCCAATCTTTTAATGTGCATTCCATTTGAGAAAAGTGTCCATAATTGTTTTGCTGATACTGTAAATCTGCAAAGAGATTGAAAGTAACTTTAAGATTCATTTTAATGGGGATGCTCAGGGGAACTGAACTGTAAAATCATTGTCTGTAAGTCCATTTAAGAACTTGTCCCTTCATTCCACATCTCTCTTTCCCAACAGCACTTAGAAATGTGTTTTTAATTATCTTGAACATCTGATTAATTTCTACATTGCAAACTGCAGTCCTGGTGGGAAGATACTTGTCAAGACATAGCAGGAATAAAATACATCTTCTCTGAGAAGTATGGAATATGGTTAGTCCAGTTTTCAACTCTTTCATTACTGTACTTAAGCTTAAATTTTTTAAGCATTAATCTCAAAATATTGCTGGCAAGCAGTTTATTTGGTAGTTCATTATACTGCCCAGCAGGCAGTGAAATCAGCAAGAGCATGGGCTTGTTGGGCTGCTCCATATGTTTATTTGCTAGCATGCACAGAAAACAGTCTCACACAAAGAGCCTGAAAATGCTGAATCCAGCAAATACAGACAGAGAAGCTGGAAGAGAGGGAGTGGAGGATGGGGACAGAAATGTGGATGGGAAATTTCTCTACTGACAGAGGAGAAAGACATCAGTGCCCAGAGTGTACCCACAAGTGTTATGGGACCAACCCTCCCTGAGTCCCTTAAGCTGCCCTCTCCCATCCCATGGGGGTGCCACTTCAGCCTTGGCTGGGGCTCAGCCCCCAGTCTGTCCCACAGCTGCAGGCTGACCTCCAAAACCCACAGAAACCTGAGGCAACAATACTCAACAAGTCAGCCCTGCAGCCTTCTCAAATGTTCCAGCACCCAGAGAAGCCCCTGCCTCGCTGCTTCCCACACTGCTCAGTGGGATAAGGTGAAGATGTGGGATTTTCTGGATGACAAGATGACCAGTGTCCTTTCTAAGACTCCTCATTCCCATTCAGTTCCACCTCAGTGATCAATTTTAGCAATACAAGAGGGGCAAAAATGATGAGCACTGCCAAAGTGGAGGAGTCATATGGGAAGATTTTTAATACCATGTATACTGTGACTATTTTAGTTTTATTTCATTTTCAGAGGGCAGCTTCAGGGGGTTCCCCTTGTTAAATCAAGGACATAATCCTTTATGTTATACAAACACAGAAGAGAATAGCTGAGCTAAAATTTCTAGTCTCAGAATCCACATGAAAAGCCTCCAGGCAGCTCTTCTGCCAGACAAAGTGATCAATTAGAGGATGTTTCAGCCCCAACAGGTAGCCTTGGATTCAACTGCTCTTATTTTCCCCATACTGAATATCATAGATCATTGCAGCAGTACATTGAGCAGCATGATGGACCCTCTGTAGCTTTAGTTGCTCTCCTGAGCTCCTTCAAATAAAGAAAACCTTATTCAATGAAGTATGTTGTTGTGGTAGGACTTTTAATATGTTTCTAAAAGTCAGGTATACCTTGTGCTTAAAAGGGGTTGGTAGAGACTACAGTAGATCCACGATGGCCCTAAATTCCCAAATTCTGACCCCAGAAAATTTTTGGTTCCTAAACACATAGGCTTTTTATGCAAGTGGCAAATAAGGAAAAAAAAAAAAGAAACCAGGGTTTTGAGACATATAAGAAGCTATGGAAAATTATCTCTCAAAAGTATGAATTCCCAGAAAGACACAACATCAGTAAATAGTGCAAAAGAATCTAAAGTCACATTTATCTAATAATAGAAACACTGAGATTATCTCTCCCTTGGATTTATCCCTCAAATTCCTCCAATGAAGAGGATATATTTGTGAGAAAATTTCAGTTGAAAACTTTCCTTTAGTAAAACACATAGCATGGAGACTTACTCCTTCATATTTAGAAATTTTTAGTTCTTTGGTATGGTAGTGGTGGAGTACTAAAATATTTTACTAACTAATAATCATCCTCTAAAATGGAGTTCATTGACTGTGATATCCTACCTTAATGGCTCTGGCCATCGTTCGAGTAAAATATTTCAGTGCATACAGAAATTCAGGAACCTCAAAAAAATTAGGATGTTAGCAAGTAGTAAACGCAACTTGTAAAAAACACCTTGGTATTCTAAAACCTTTAAGATGGCATAGTTTTTGGCATAACTTCAGGAATTATTTGGTGTAACAGATTCTTGAAGACATAGATTAGTCACAAGTGTCATAAGTTTTACTCTCCCCAAAATACTTAAAGGAATATTTAACAATTTCCATTACACTTTCCCAGTACCAGATATAGGTCTTGAAAAGTTTTCTTAATCTGTAACAGTATTATAGCCAATTATGATATTTTATTCCTTAGGTGATTCCACTGACTTCAGATGATTTTATAGACTAGAGTAAAACTCAGGTTAAAAATTAAAATTCTCTTTTTCACTTCCCCATATTGTAGATGTCATCCCAACCTTTGGATATACCACAAATTAAAATAAGTCCCATTGCTTAAATTCCTCAATCAAACTTTTTAAAGTAGCTTTCTTTGTGAATTGGCTGATACCAATTAAATCTAAATGACAGAACACTGAAAATAAATCCTATATTTCTGTACAACTTCCCATTCATCTAAATTGTAGAGGAGGACAGGCTGCTTTTTCATACCGAGCAGGACAAATGAAACCAAATACATTATTTCACAAAAATAATTTGAGCAAAATAAATAATTCAACATTACTAGATTATTGTAGAATAGCTCCTATGAAAGTATTGGGAAGAGCAGACTTCTGTGAAGTCAGTTCTGGCGCTTAGATTAATTCATGGAGGTCAGGAAGACAAGTCTATCTGCTTGGATAGTACATCATGCTTGTGCACTACAGAAGAGTCTTTGAAGAAATGGGTGCTGAGCACAAAGGTTTAATACTCCTATGTTCTTTCAAATACAGCCCAGTGTCAGCTCGACTATTTGAATGTGCCTGTGCCTGTAATTGTTCTGCCTATGTAGAATGTATGAAAGTATGTAAGACTAAAGTAGATTAGAAGAAACAGTCTGTAACTTTCATGCTACCCTATATCCTGAGCAACCTGATCCAGTTGTGTGGCATCCCTGCCAGTGGCAGGAGGGTTGGAACTGAAAGATCTTTAAGTTCCCCGCCAAAGCATTCTATGGTACAGCAGAAATGCCAATCCAAGCAAGATAGCTTGGATTCCTGTGAAATTTGCTGTAAACCAAACAGTTTAAGGTTTATACCCACTCTTTCCTTTACATCCAAGTTGCAGAAGTTAATTCCTCAGGAAGCAATGACCTTGCATGTCAGCTCTGTCCTGCCTCAGTGTAGAATATCTTCTAAAAATAGTACAGTGTGCTACAACATAATATCAAAATTATGCATTCCACTACTTAATTTCTCTCTTCCAAGATAAGCAAAAGCAAGACTGATAGAAGATGCTTCTTAAGCAAAGTACCAATGTCAGCAGCAGGAAAAATGCTCAAAGGAAAGAATAATTTTTGATTTCATAAGAAGCATTAAAAAATTAAGCTGAATTCTTTAAAGATATTGCAGTAATGAGATGGAGATGCTTTGGTCAGTCAGAATAACCCTAACTAGCTGAACAATTGCTTATGCTTTTTTTTTTTTTTTTTCATATAGTTCTTTGTTTCAATTGTGCAATTGGTGACTATTAGTAAATCAGAGTGCAGGAACACCCATGATGGAATAAGTAAAAAGATGTCAAAATGACATGGACCTCTAAACCTCACTTTGTACTCATTTTGAGTACTCAGTTCTGTTTAGCTCTCATTCCAAATGCAAAAAAAATAAAGAAAATGTAAAATACAACTATCCCATGGGTTAGGAATATTTTTTCTCTTTTGTAACATTTTAGCTTAACAGTGCATAAAAATCTCACTAATAATGCTGAGTGTTTTATTCACACTCAACATCCTTAGCCTAATAAAAGATACCAGCCCATGTTTTTAAAAGAAGTTTGTCTGCTTTAACATGTTTATTGAATTAAAGAGCCCTAAAAGGAGGCTGTTTCAAAGGGCAGACAATTACTCTTTCTGAGAACTGGTCCTCTTTTGCATGCCACAGATTTACTAGTCATATTAAGAAAAACTTGACCCTGGGTCTCTAAATGTTTTCGGAACGAGGGTTGCTGATTCCAATGTCTACGTTTATTATTCCTAGCTATGATTATTAGCCCCATATAAGGTAAGCATTTTCAGATTATGATTTTAATAATAGTAATTCTGGGTGAGGCTTCAGCTAAATTGTCCAACTGAAATCAGGGTTATGATCCTTTCATAGCTGAGGTTAATACTGTAAATACCAGTTATGACCCTTGCTGAAGGACTGCTTCAGTAATTCACTGGAGTGAAATTACCTCAGTGTCTGGAAATGAAGATCCTCTAAAGGTTCTGGCAAGAAAGCATATAAACCTATAATCAGGAGTCAGTTCTACAGAATGGGATAATGTTATCTTCAGTCTTACTTAATTTTGGGAATATAAAGATTTCTTTCTTTCTAAATTTCTGATTAAAGGGAGAAATAAATTTTGTAATTTACACTTCTGACATTAAGCTGAAATGCAGCACTGCAGACACCTGCTTCAGAATTGTCATTGTTTCCATGGTGCTACTTTCCATCACCTATTTTTAATAGTTTACACAACAAGATCAAGGGTGTCCCAGCTGTTACTGCCACTGTTGCTAAGCAACCTTTAAATCAGAGTTCAAGAAGACAAAGAATCATGCTTGAAAAATTTTTCAAGTGTCTGCTTTCCCCTTTCTTCTTCTGTCTACACTATTTTTCAGATGCCATGTTTTCTGTTTCTTTTTTTTCCCCCTTTCAAATCCTGTGTGAATCAATTGTAGTCTCCAAAAAGAAAAATCCACCTTCTAGCTACAACAGCCACTGTTTTATGCCAGAGAGGAAGCTGGGGCATTAAACAAAGGGCTTAATATTTTTTTTCAATTAAATCCAAATATTTTTAAAGCTCTGCTACCTGCTGCTGCTGTTGTGTGACATCTGTGCATGACTGCATCATGGACTGACACACCGATCAATGGGGAGAGATTCAAACTTGCAGGGAATTTCAATGCCCCCCCTCCGTGCCTCCTGGAATCTTAATGCCGACACCTGCAAAAGCCTCAGAGGTCAAAAACACTCAGCAAGGAGGAAAAGTTAGCATGGGTGAATCTGGAGATGTCTGGGGCTGGATTTCTGTCCAGGAATGTCATTATTTTTCAAACTTTGTTGTTCAGCTGTTCCCTCCCCCTGTGCTACTAATTGTATGACAAACAGCAGCACATCTTTTAGTTAAATACATGTGCTGTGCTAATTTTAGAAGTAAAGCAGTACTGTGGAATGTATGGAACAAGGAAAATCCTGTATTTAATTTAAAATCTTTGTCTGGCTCCATAGCCTTCCTCTTATTTAACCCACCCAAACTTTCATGTATCCAGGTAATTTTTTTCTATTGATTTTTAGATCCTCCCCTTTCTGGTCTTGCAATTCTAAATGCTTCATCTCATATCATACATGCTTGATCTCATATCATACCTGCCTGATCTCTTTCCCTTCTCTGCATCTCTCACTACAAGCCACTAGGGCAGTGTTTGTTCTTTCTTATCTTCTTCTCTTGCAAATTTATTCTGCAGGATTTCTTTTCTTTGCAAAACACTGTCTTAATAAATTCTCTTTCAAATTCTGCAGGTGAGATACATTTTCTTTACCTGCTCATTACCTCTTCACACTTCCAAAGCCACCATTCTCACAAATTATGCTGTTTCTGGGTTTTTAAACTTCATATGAGTCTGTAGTTTTCCAATCAGGTAAACAATCCGTTAATGCCATATAAACATTTCAAATAGCTCTTTTTAATAATTTATCATTTTTTTTACGGCTCAGTTTCCAGTTTGAAAAAAAAAATACAAACCTGCAAATTCAATATTTATAAAAGTTTGTTGGTCACAGAGGCAGAACTGTGGGCAGCTCCATCACCATCCTTACTACACTGCTGCCTCAAATCCTACACTCAACTTCAGAAGCTGCCTAAAGGTAAAACAGCTTTTTCTATGTGCTTCTTCAGCCATCAGCCTTACTATTTGACCCCCTTATAGAGACTTCCTCATCAAGACTGCCAGTTGTGATGGGACTACTTTAATTATTTTTGTTTATTTGCTTGCTTACTTTCAGGAAACAGGAACAGGGGGAGAACACCTTAAAGAGATGTTGCTGATCTGCCAGATGACGCAACCTTTGGTCTCTCTCTTTTTGGCCAAAGAAGCTGCCACAGAGAAATAAGTTACTCAATCTGTGAAAGCATTTGACCTTTACTTTCATTTCATCTATGCTGGTGTAAATTAGGAGGAACCTCATCACAGTTACAGAATGGCCAGCAATGTAAAATTGCTGTAAGTAGAAGAGTTGACATTTATAGTTTTATCCTAAAAGAAACTGCACTGCCAGTGTTTAATGTTCTCTCTAAAGTTGGTACCACTATTCTGAGTAAATTACTAGATTGTGCTCCAGATTTATTTCATTGATTTCTGTGAATCCTGACAAGGAAAGATATTCTCTTAAAACTCTTAGGTAGAAACTTAGAGATGCCAGTATATCTGTCCTCACTAATATGCTGAAACATTTTATGGTTTTGTCTGGATCCTAAACTCTAGATTTTGCTATCCCCAAATTCTGAAGAATATGCTCCATTTAAATGAACACTGTTGCAATATTATTCCTTATATGAAGCCCAAAGCTGTGAAAAGGAAATTTTCTGGCAGGCTCATTTGGAAGTTGTGAAGTCTGCCTTTTTGAAGTATAGGAGCCAAAGCTCCTTATTATTATTCTGCAAGGTGTTTTTAATACCTTTGCAGTTAAATATCTTCTTCAGAGTTTCTGTGTTTAGAAGAATTTTCTTTACAACCATTCAATGAAGAAGCTAAGTTAAGAATGGCAGAAGAATGTAGGCCCAGGTCTGCACCCCTGGCATCCGACTTAGGGGCTGAAGGCACGCCAGCCCTGAGGGCCGAGGAAGGAAGGTTAGGAGTGTGATTGATCCACACTTGCTGCAAGGGTCTGTGCCTCAGCTTACCCTTCAGAGGCAAGCCCAGTTTTACAGCGTGCAGCTGGATTTGGGCATGGAAAGCGGTGCTCGGGTGCCAGCAGCTGCCAGCCCTGCCAGGGCAGGAGCCTCTCCGGCAGCGGCGCAGCGCAGCAGGCACAGAATTGCTCCTGAACAGCTCCCAAGAGCTCAATACTTGTCTCAATAGTCAGCTGCATGGCAGTAATTCCTCAGGATTCAAATTATTGATCAGGGCCTCTCTGGGCTAAGCGCTGTGCAAGCACACAATGAGAGCAGGGCTGTTTTTTTTCCCTGAATAGCGGTGTAGGTTCCTGCAACACACACTCACATTTCACACTCTGAGGGAACATTCCCTCACTCCAACAAGAGGTCACGGGGAATATTGCTGCAAATACGTGTGCTCTGCTTTCCTGCTTTGAATCCTGCTTAAATTAGGACCCAAATCATGTAATGAGAGATTAAATTTACAGTGCAGCACAAGATAAACAAATGAATCAAGGGTGATTTAATCGAATACTGCACCATTTTACATGCTCAAAACAGTTCAGCACAGCTATCACTCCTGGCATTTCAATTTCTGTCACTGTGTAAGACTAAATCAATATTAACAATGCTGGCATAATACACATGATAATAGCTTAAAACTCATATTTTCCTGCCAGAATTAAAATTTGATCTAATGAATTGGATTGCAAAGGCTCTTCCTAGAGTCTGCTAGTTCCCCTCTGTGACAGACAATGCTCTTTAACTCCTACTCTTTTCATGGTAATGTCAACAAAAACAAAATTATTATATCATAATACAGGTTTATCTCAAAAGCACTCCAGAGATCAGGACAAAGAATCTGAATACTGCAGGCCTCTCATGGGTCAAATACTTGTTAATATTGATGTCTGCAATTTCATTGATGAGCTTCAGCTTTTTTCATTTAGCAAGATTTCTGTTATGCAACCATCAAAGAATAATTTATAAGTATTTGTTCAACTCTTCATAAATCAAAAGTCATCACCTTAAAGAACTCTGTAAAAGATATTTTTATGGCTAGACAGTGTGCAATAAAATTAGGAGAATCAAAGTATTTTTAAAGCGGTTCTGAAGCAACTAAAAGATAGCTAGCACAAATACTTGGAGAAATGTTAGAACAGCAAACAAAGAAGAACCAATAACCTGCTCTTTTCAAAGATATCATATTGCATTCCTTATTCTAGTTCTGGAAAACAAGCCACTGATGACCAGGAACAATTGATTTTCCTTCACAGCTGTTTTCTAATTACTTCTGAGCACTGAAAATTCCAGTGCTGTCACCCAGTTGTACAAGGGGTCCCTTCAATTGGTTTTCTTATTACAGCAAGTGTCCTGTTGTCCTGCTACCCACTTGGATACCAAGGTCTGGGGTGCTCTCATTGTGGTGCTGCCTTTTAGGTATACTGAATGAGTCAGACACAGACTGCAATGAAGTGCACAAGCCATTAGCACAGATGCACTTGCAGGACTTCTTTTCTGCACCATCTGGTTCAGTATTCCTAAATTGCAGGTGCCATTCTTTAGCTTCTGAGAGCTTCAACTTACTATGTATTCATATCACATACATCTGTGTGTATTTTAGAGAGAGACAAATGCACATGTGCATTAATACCTATATATGCTGTAAGGTCAAGGATTCACAAATCACATTAAGGTCTGAGGGAATCTGATCACTCGGTGTTCCAAATACCTTTTAAGTAAAACATGCAAAAAAGTTGACAGGGAGAGCCACACCTTAGGAAAAGGAACCTTAGAGCTACTATGGACTTCTCAAGGTATTATATACAATTACAAAATGAGAGTAGCAAGGAGACTTGTTTAGTTCTGAATTTTTCTTACTTGTGTCTCTAATTCTGGCAATTCAACAACTCCTTTGTGCTTAGAGATCTCTTATCCTTTTACTCAAGCAGAGAGTAATGCCATATCTCTGCAGTTTCATACATACTGTATCTGATTTTCTATATGCCAATCCTGATATACAAACAGTAAAATTCTATTTTTATTTTGACCTACTTCCACAACTCTTAACTTAGACAGAAACACCTGATGAATTAGCTAGAAGTATAAAGACTCCAATCTCATTTTATTGCAAACTATTCCTGAAATCTTGAAGAAGCAGCTTCCAGCAGATCCTCAAAAGCTTGGGCTGCACTGAGCAGATTTCCTACATTTCAGGAATGCTGAGTTGGGGTGAAGGTTGAGGCACATAGTTCTAAAGCCCAGGGATCAGCTGAAGTGAGACGAGAAAGGACCTGCAAAGAAAAGTGGTAAGATTCTTGGAGCTTTATTCTATGAATTTTACTTGAAAAAAGGAACAAGTGTGGGTTTTGCCAGCTAATGAGCAATTCTATTGCTCATGACCACAACTCTAAGTGCTAAGTGTTTTGTGAAATTTTGGATATAAATACAATTACTGTATTATTTGTTGACCAATAACAGAGGAAAGGCTTAAGCAACCATGTTCTTATTTCTTTCTACAAACAGTAAGGAATAAAACTGTTATCAGAAATGCTGTGTTGTGCTAAATGCTGGGATTTTTCTTATACCAGGTGATTACAGTTTTTAACAATACTGCAGAAACTCCCTCCTTCTCTAGGTTCTATGTAAGTTTATGAGTAAATTTGTGGTAGTATGCCCAACTTCCTACAAAATACAGGATTTAATACATTCAATTTAGAATTTAGCAGTAACTTTATGCTTTGTTTTACTCTTTCTCCTTTTTATTCCAGGAACAAGCATACCTGCAAATGCAGTTCCTAACCCAACATGTGAAGTAATGCTCTGTTCCAGTCCTTATTCCATATGTTATATGGTACTTTGAAAGTATTTGTAATTTCTTGTAGTCTTTGTCATCTATTCAGTACATGCCATTGTAAGGATCAAATAAATGCTGAATTTGTTTCTCCTCAACCACATGATTAAAATAAAAGCATGCATTTCAGTCAAGGGAAACATTTTTTGCTTTTTAGTCCTTGTTGGATTTGAGGAAATAGTCTATGTTTCCACAAAAACGCTTTATTTCAGAAGAGAACAGAGCATTTTCATTTCTATCCCTATTGCCTACTTCCAATTGAATTTTATTTCTTTTTTCCTCACTTTCTTTGGAGTCAAAAATAGACCAGAAAGTCCCAAGGATCCAAACATCTATTTTGTTACCTGAATCTGTTGTGTTTAATGACCAGGGGTCTGGAAGCTCTGGTGCCTCTCTCATTTGGCTGTACCCAGCAGCTACTTTGAGTCTGATGGGATCAGCCAGCTAAGAGTGAAGGTGGAACTGGAGTCCACTTGAATATGGAGGCAAATCAAATTGAATGCTATTGCAAACCTCTAAAGGAGAACTAGAAGAATTTGAATCAAGCATTCCAGATTAATGTTGCAGTAGGAGCTTTGAACAAGACCTTTAAAATCAGTTTCTAGATTGGCACATGGATTAAAGTAAAGCCTTAAATGAAATTAGTTCAGAATGCAATTATTGAATTCAATGAATTTCAATTTCTAATGAGTAGAAAAATGACAAACCTGGTTGATTCAAAGTGACTATTTGCTATTGTCGACAATACTCTATAGGGGAGATTGAAGTTGTAACTTTGTTCTGTGTCACAATTATCTCTACTTCAATCCTTTTCCCTTCATGATCATTCTGAGTCCTATAGTGAGTCACACTTATACAATATAAATATTTCAATCATCTAACTATGATTATTTTTAAAGCCATTGCTGAAATAGAAATGAGTATCTCCCAGCACTGTGTATTCCTACCAGGCTCTTATAATCAGGATGATCGCTTAATTAGCATGTTTGTTTCCACTGGGTATACCAATTAAGAGATATAACCACACTGCTGTACATTCCTATTAATGTTTTTCTACATTTAAAGTAAGACCATACATTTCAGCAGGTGTAGCTTTTAATGGTAACAGAAGATTTTCCGAAGGATATTGAGCTATTTTACCATCTGTTTCTTATGATGGTATTCTTAAATTACTAGAAACTAGACATGAGGTCTAGGGGGGGTTTGAAGCTTCCAGAATACTAACTTTATTTTATAGTTTTCACAGATGCATTCAAGCTAATATTTTAATAAAAATACAGCTGTCCTGACTAATGATTCCTCAGAAGTGCTACTGCCACAGGTCTCACATCCCAAGTCATTTTGTGTGCATATTGTGTGAGGTAGTTACAGTAGAAACATGTTTTTTTAAAGATTGATACATTACGTCCTTTGCTTCTCTTTACTCTGAACATAAAGCTCAAAGTTTCTTCTGCCTTTTCTATTTTTAATGCCTTAAAACATGTTTGGTTCTGTTCATTATGACCTTGCTAAAAAAAGACAACTAATGCAAAGTTTACATTTATTTCTAATGGATATTGAGCAGAGCAAAGTTATCTAAAATTGTCAAGCTGTCTTCACTACTTTTTAAACTTATTGTGTCACATTCTTATATCTCACCTTAAAATCTGTTCCATACTGTGAGACTTGGTTCTCTTCTAGAAGGACAAAATTTTAAAAAAGGAGGCTTTAAACACTCTAAAGTGTTTAATACATAAAGTATTCACAAAAGTGTCTATTAACAATGTCTAATTATTCTGAAATTTGCATTAACAGAAGTAACTGGAACATATTTAAAAATTGCTTTTAAATATGTGTGTACATTTTCCCAGTGTAGCACTATAAAGAATATCCATGATTTTCAACTAGATTTCTGCTAATTGCTCTGTTATGCATCTAATTAATTCATTTAGAATTATTAAGTCTGCAGAAGAAACTATTAAAAACACAATATTGCAAGTCCCAAACACAATTTCTGCAATATCTGGGTGTCTCATGTGTCTCCCATTTTAGCTCTGAGTTTTGAGCGATCACAGTATGTTTTATAGTCTTATTGTTTAGCAATTGCAGTGTCACAACTGCTAGAAGGCTTTCCAAACCATTTTCTTCAATAATAACAGCTTAGTTAGGGGGCAGTTCTGACCACTCTTCTATTTTTGTAATGGGTGTGATGCTGAGTTAAAGGTAGTAGCCATTTTTACAAATTCACAACTCCAGAAGTTGATATTTTAAGAAGAAACATGAAATAAAGAATTGTGTGACACAACTGATCCTGTTTCTCTTTCCAGAGTACCTTTTGACTGAAACAGATTTATATAAATAAGATTCTCTTTTCTGCTCTGTTTCCCAATAGCTTTTGATTCACTCTTTTTGTGAAGTATTGAGGAATACATAGTCATTTTTCTGTAAAGCCTGTCACTGCAAAACTGTTTTCACTTGGTGTTTTGCCAAACTAAAAGTATTAATTTTGGACCAGGAGAAGTTTTCCCTTAAACATGGCTTACATTGATTTCTTCCAGGTATATATTAAAAAAAGTAATGTTATTTCTCAGAACAAAATGGAGTGAATGATTTTTTGGAGTTTTTTGGGGCAGGTTGGGGACTTCTGGATTTTTGGTATTGTTTTGGTTTCTTTTGTGCAAGAATTTCACGAAAACATTCTAGTACAGATATAGAAGCAAAGACTTACTATTTGGTTGGGGGGAATACTAAAACCAAGGTGTACCTTCTGCATCAGGCCTGACTCTCTCCAAACAGAAAGGGATTTTCTTTCCAAAATATTCACATGTGGATGCACACTACAGCCTTTAGACAAATAGACAGCCTAAGTCCAGGAGGTTTCTTTTTTCATCAGGAGCTCAGTCTCAGGGCTGCAAGACCTGGATAAGGCTTTATTTACAGGTAAAGATCTGACAGTCAATCTTCTGTCTACTTCCCAATCTCTGACTCATTACAGAGAACAGTTTGGGACTCAATGAAGAAATTAGTATGTATCAGAAACATTTCACCTTTACACATTTAATCTAAACAGACTGGTAGTCCAGGGCAATAGTGATTAGAATTGGTTTTAATTTCCAAATTAAGAATCCTAAACATGGGCATCTTTTGGTAAGGATACACAGGTGCAGTAAGTGTTTGACCTTCAGTTAATAGAATTAGCAGCAATCTAGGGTTCAGCTCAGTTGCTTAGGCATCGTCATCTAGTGCCAGTAGAAGCAATCCCTGTTATCCCAATAAGCATCCAAATCCCACAACCACTGAACTATGAAACTTTCCTAAATCCTGTCTTATCAGTCTCATCCCCATATCAAATATTGTTGTCAATTGAATGGTGCCTCTGATCTTTATGTGTGTCAGAACATGCGGAGTGATTCAGGTCGTCCTAAAGCAGACACCAAGCAGCAGCTTGTTTAAGCTCAGGCTTGCCCTAGTTCTTGGTTTCTATTTCTCCAGGATACGTTGTCATGCAAATAATTCTATTTTAAACAACAGGCATAGAATCCTTTATAATTATGCCTCATTCAACTGCTGCTCATCATGTCAAACACAGGCCAAAAAATGTAGGATAACAGGCACTAAATGGGAAAGAGCCAGCATATATTTTCTAGGAAGAATGGATTCAGCAGCATGCACAGTTAAAAAAAAAAACAACAAAAAAGGCATAGAACATCATCCTTGCAGACAAATAATTTGTTATAGGCTTACAGTGATAATTTTTGTTCTGCAGCTTTTTGAGAATGGTTTTCAAATGTAATTTGTAATGAAAATAACACAGGAAGATGTGTTAATTCTGCTGGTTTCAAGGTGCCTCCTTTTCTGAAGTTCTCAGAACTTCAGTCTTCAAAAAAGCCCAAACCAAATTCACAAAGATAAGGCCTATTGAAACACAGAATCGTTTCTAATATTTCATAATACATAGGAAAGAATCACAAGCGGCTTCTATTCATAAAATAAATGAGAATCTGAGTTCTACAGCTTCAGTTTCCCATAAGTCTAATTCCCCTCATTACAAAATTTTTGAGATGAGAGACTCAATATGAGTAGAAAGAATATATGGAATGCAAGATAATACCTCCAACTAAAGACTGAAACTGGAAGACTGATACAAAGATTCAGTGTGGACATATTTTGTTGGAAAATGGTCCAACCACCTTTATCCTACTCTGGTGTGACTTTGCTCTCATTAACAACATTGGTATCTTCATTGTTAGAAATATCTGGGGAGTCAATGTTTAAAGGTAAGACCAAAAAAATATAAGAGAATTTAAGTTTTTCAGAAGACAAGGTACCAGAAGAAGAGAGGTCCCAGCTGACTGGGAGCTGGAAAAATTGTCCCAGTTTTCAAGAAGGACAAGAAGGAAGATGCCAGGAATTACAGGTCTGTCAGTCTCACTTCAGTGCCTGGTATATTAATGGAAAACATTATTAAGGGGGTATTGAAAAACACCTGTAGAACAATACAGTCACCAGTCAAAGCCAGCACGTCTTTGTGAGGGGAAAAGTCCTACTTTTTAAACCTGATTTTTTTCTACGATGGAGTAGGTCATCTGGCTGATCTAGGAAAGCCAATAGATGTCATCTCTTTTGACTTCAGTGAAGCTTTCAATACTGCCTGTCACAGAATCCTTCTGGGCAAAGTGTCCAGCACTCAGCTGAATAACTGTGCTATGTGATGGGTGAGCAACCGGCTCATGGGTGGAGCACAAAGGGTTATAGGGAATGGGGTGACATCAGACTGGTGACCTTCCACTACTGGGGTTCTGCACAGCTCCATCCCTGTGTTCTTCAACATCTTCACTAATGACTGGGATGCAGGACTCAAAGGAATACTAAGCAAGTTTGCCAACAACACTACATTCAGAGTAGCTGTCAACTCCCTCAAGGGCAGAGAGGCCTTGACAAATTAGAGACATGGGCAGTCACCAGCTGTGTCAGTTTTAACAAGGGCAAGTGTTGGATTCTGAACCTGGGACGGGGTGACCCTGGATGTACAGACAGGCTGGGGAATGGGATGCTGGAGAGCAGTGCCATGGAAAGGGTCCTATGGGTCATGTCTATGGCAAGTTGAATATGAGTCAGCTCTGCCCTGGCAGCCGGGAGGGCCAACCCTGTCCTGGGGGACATCAGGCACAGCATGGCCAGCTAGGCAAGGGAGGGGATTGTCCTGCTCTGCTCTGCACTGGGGCAGCCTCACCTCGAGCTCTGGAGGCAGTTTTTTGGTGACACATTATAAAAATATATTAAAATATTAAACAGTGTCCAAAGGAAGGCTAAGAGGATGGCAAAGGGCCTTGAGAGGAAACCATATGAGCAGTAGCTGGGGTCACTTGATTTGTCCAGCTTGTGGAAGAGTATACTCAGGGTAAACCTCATCACAGTCTACAGCTTCCTTATGAGGAAAAAGGAGGTGCATACACTGATATCTTCACTCTTGTGACCACTGAGGCTACAGCATGAAGCTGAGTCAGGGGAGGTTTAGGCTAAGTATCAGGAAAAGGTTTTTCATTGAGAGTGTGGTTGGGCATTGGAACAGGCTCCCCAGGGAAGTGGTCATGACCCCAAGCCTGTAAGAGTTTGAGGAGCGTTTGGACAATGCTTGTGGGCACATGGTGTGACTGTGGATGTCCTGTGTAGGGGCAGGAGTTGGCTAAACGATCCTGATGAGTCTCTTCCAACTCAACATACTCTGTAACTCAATGATAATGTCTCCAAAACTGGGACATATTTCTGTATTTCTTACTAGCAAACTAGTGAATAAGGACTAGGTGTCTGATTGACAAAAATTGCTATGCTAACATCATATGATGTTTTTTGAGTTGTTTCTAGTGAACTATTGATATGTATGAAGTAACAGTCAATATTTCAGCACAGATTTGTAACCTGAAATTAAATATTCACAGGATATGAAGATGATCCATCTGTGTAATTGCTACTTCTTAGAAAGGAAGTTTTGAGAATTTCCTCAAGGAGTTTTAAAGTAATTCACAGTAGTATAGAAATGCAGTTTTTTCTTACCTTTTCAACAGAAATGAATAAAAACCTGATATTTTCACTTACATACTATACCTAAACACCCAACAAGTATTCATCTGCTTGATTAATTCTGTTGAAAATTCACATATTGATGTCCTTCAATACGTATAAAACTGCTCCTTGATTTTAAGTTTGTTACCATCAACTCCAGCATTTACATGAGTTACAGAAGTTTACCCTAAAGATTATTTGTGTTTGTCTTTTTAGGTAACTTTGATTTCTATTACTTCAATAAGGAACAACATTATTAGCTGCCCAGACAGAACATTTCAAGCAAACTGTGAGGAAGAAAAGGAAAGAAAATGGATGGAACTGAACCAAGACGGAAGTTATCTACACTAAGACAATTCCTACTTAGAATAACTATGATTCCAACAGCAGCTATTAAATATTTTGCCCTGTTTCTTACTTGAATGGCTAGTTTCAGCTTCTAAGCACTAACTCTGGATATAAGAAAAGCAAAGGCCTTCACCTGTTAAGGAACCTGATAATCCCTGTTATTTTTTTCCACAGAAATACAGCTACACTGTAATTAGATGACATCTCCATCTTCTTCTTACAAGCCCTGAAGCCTGCTTTGCAAAAGCTTGAAGAATTTCACCATTCACAGGGGGTTTTTTTGTGGCACTTTGCTGAATTCTGTGCAAATGGTTCAGTTCTGCAGCATTATTTCAAGAAGTGGGAACACAGAAATTGTGAATGGCATTCCAATATTAAAACCTCTCTAAATCTTACAAGAAAAAATTCAGTGTCTTGCTTCTGCTCTTGTTATTAGTCTTTTTGCCACAGCATCTCACTGACAAGAGACATTAAGTCGTTGTCCACTATGGTTCTTATTTCCTCTCTGGAATCTTGATTTTTACTAGACAGATCTGTCTTCTGTATAAATTTCCTGCACCACTTGCTGTGAGACATTTGACTTCTTACTCGATTCTGTTGAATCTGGCTATGCGTAAATGGTCCTGTTTTTATCAGAAGTCATGCATCAACCCTACTTCTTCATCTTCATCTTTATTACTAATTGCTCCAATCCGTTCCACATCCATCAGCTGTATCCATGATTTCTGGTTTTTTCTGAACCATTTCTAGGTATGCTGCACAAGGGTTGGATGTCAAATAAACTAATATTTGTGGAATTCCACTGGAAAACATAGTGTTTGTTCTCCATCGAGACGTACTGTATTGAGATCCATCTGCTGGATTTTCTGGTGGGATCTGTTGATTGTGTAGTGTTAATCAGAGCTCTGGGTCACACTGTGTCCTATGCCTATCATGGTCAGAGCATAAAATATCTGCGCTTTTATTTTTTCTAGACAAATTTTTTAGTCATCAAACACTAGAATCAGGTTTATTTGACTAGATCTAAGTTATGTAAAATTATTTTGGCTAGCATTAATTGTATTCCTATCACTGACTTTCTTATTGGTGAATTTTATACCAGCATTTCCACTATTGCTTAGGACTGATATAAGGCTCACCAGCTACTGACTATGGCAGATTAACAATTCTTCAAGCTGCTGGAATTTTCGTGTTTGGAGATTTATTAAAATGAACATCAGAGAAGCAGACATTTCCTCAGACAATTTTTAAGGACTCTTGAATATTATCTTAATTGAATATATTTATTCATGGTAGATGATGCTTGAAGTTTAGCAGCATGAAGTGCTGTGATTTTCCATCACTTTTATATCCTAAAATGTAAAATATACTCTCATTTTTTTTCCTGAGAAATGAAGTCACTGCCTCACAGGGAGAAAAGATAAAGGCAGCAGGTCCTCTCAGCAGGAACCAGGCTCTGTTGCTGCCACAAAGATGAGAATTTAACTTGACTGGAGTAGGACAGCAGTTTTAAGTTACTCTGAAAGGATCTCTGGAAACAACAAGAAGTCTCAGTTTTTCAGCATTATCTTGTTCAGTATTATCATTTTTCTGAGTTTGGAAACATTACCTCACCCCCTTTCCTCACTTGGCTCTTTGTGAATTGATTATAGACAGTCCCTGACATTTTGCTATCACTACAGGGTTAGTTTATCCTTTGTTTTTCATGTTTCATTTTCTTGATTGGTATACTAAGCAGGCATACTTATAATGAATATATTCCCCTTTTCATTTCACTCCTAATAATGATTTTGTCATACCTAGCTTGCAATGAATATTGCTTTAAGATGGTTATCTCAGTCAAAGAATTATTCTAGTATCCTTACATTTCCTTATCAGTTTTCAAAATTTCATCTTTTCTAATTATTATTTTGCAGGCTATTTTCTGTTCTCATCTGTGTTTCTCACCTATATCATAAATACATGTATAAATAAAATCACATTTAGGTCTATGAAATGTAGATAGATAGATAGATAGATAGATAGACAGATAGATAGATAGATAGATAGATAGATAGATAGATAGATAGATAGATAGAGATATATAGACAGATAGACAGACAGACAGACAGATAGATAGATAGAGGGACAGGGATACAGATACAGATACAGGTACAGATACAGATAGTTTCTATTTCTGTCTCCTGTCTTGCTTTGTTTTGCTAATGAACTTTTATAAAACTTTGTTCATCATGATTATGGAGCCATATTTTTTTTGTGCCAACTCATCCTTTTCAAAAACTCCCTATAATCATTTCTATTTCTCTCAGTCTATCATCTTTTACTTCCTTACAGACAACTCCTATCATATTTCTCATAGTCTTTAAAAAATAATTTAGTGTCTGACAGAAGATCTTGAATGCTGAAAGGTGATCCTATCAAAACACTAGTACTACTAATAGTGTAAACTATTATCTTCTTTCCTCTGGAGTACAGTTCCCAAGATCACTTAAGGTGTTATTTCTGATGAAAACCCCCAAAACACAATTTGAGGGGAAGATGTTTTCCTGCTTTTGTTAGTTTATGTGTAAAATAATAAATGAATACCTAGACAATTATTTTGGATTGGGAACCCCAAGCAACCAAGACTTTATTTCAGCTTTATGACACAAGACAGGCCCTGATGAGCAATTTGCACCCTGGCTTCTCTGTTAAATAATGCATCAAATGATAAAGGCATAGGTGCAAGGACTCAACAACACTCAGTTGTGTAAAAATATCTAAATTTTAATCTGAATTTTTACAAGTTTTAGCAAATTGGAGGAATAAAATAATATGGAAAATAGAAAATAGTAAAATAGTAGCTGCATTTACTAATAAAATTTATGGGTTTGGAAAACTAAGCAGGTTTAGTCTTTCTGTCAATGTATTGCCAACTGAGAAAAAAATTTTACATGGACTGTTCTTTCTTTGAGGGGCTGATTCTAATGATGGAAATTAGTTTAGTTTTCGAGAAATATTGTGCTGTTGAGTAATTAGTTTACATTTTCTTTAAGTAATAAAGAAATCCATTGTACATAAGTTTGTGCAAATATATTTAGAATAGAATGTATAACCTTGATGGCTATTTAGGAAAATGTAATCGAGTTGTTACATTCAGATAATTTTCTGTACTGAACTGATGGATCAGTAGATAAAGCTTCAATTACAGTCACAGAATTGTAATTTTAATTGGAAAATTACATAGGCAGTGTTCAGTATGACCAGAAAAAATTAGACTAATGAAAGCAACAACTAAGCCATTTTTGAGATTATGCACATCTATTAATTAAAGAAAGCATCTTTTTCATTATAGCTGTTAAAATGTCTTTCAGAGGCTGCATTATAAAGACTGCCATTTGATGATCTGGGAAATACAACCTAGAGGCAGGAAGCTAACGTTTGGCCCACATTCTGGGCCGTATCTATAATTTGACATGGGAATTTTAGTACCATCAACTAGTGAGTATGATTACTTGAGTTAGGTGCTTTACAAATTTGGGAGAGCAGAACCTTAATGCCTTACTGTAAAAATAAATATTTAAACAATATAGAGGTTAAAAAAAGGTTTAGATTTTCCAAAAATGTCTAAGGATTTTGTTAACCAACTTCCATAAAGGTTGGTGCCCCTAGGCAGCTTTGAAGGATATCCAGCATAATAGTAGTAGTATCATGTCTTTTAGAACTTTTAGGAGAAAGTGAGATGCACTAAAACAGGCAAGATCCTCTTATGGCATATGAATTGGTCACATGTGCTTACAGGCTTAGCAGAGCTCAACTACATCAAGATTCTTTGCAGTCTTTAAGAGGTCACTTTTGTAGTTTTAGCACCTACAGTAAAAAATTGAAGCTTGGGAAACTAAATGTTGGCAACTTGATCTAAAATTATGTAAGATATAGGTGACTTTGGTGACCTCATTCAATGTAATGCCTCAGAAGAAATTTCACTGTCTTTGGTGAAACAGTTCCACGTATGCATTCCAAATTTTATAATACTGGTATAAGTCAAATCATACTCCAAAACTTGGAGTCTGGGAGGATAGATGAAAATAAGTTGACATTTAGAGACTTATGGTATTTCCATTTGGAAACATTTATGTTTTGGGAATATTTTGATTTAAGAAAAAAAAATCTGAAATACAAACTGAAGATGAATTAAAGATGGCAAATGTATCTTAAAATTGGAACACCAGCTGAGGCTTTCTCCCTACCAAGGAGGTAAGGAACCCTGAACAGTCCCTCGCTGTTGATTCCATGTTAGCTTCATAGTCAATGTTATAAATTGAGCTGTGTGGTCAACTGCTTACTTTTCCTTGCTGAGATTGGGGCTGTACCTGACTTTCTGAACAGGTGGTAAAATAGGGTTGTGATCCACAGAGCACCTGGTTACTTTTTGTACATTTTCAACACTGCAATAGTTGCTACAGAACTGTGTGTTTCTGCTCTTTAACAAGCAAAGAATGTCAGCAACATGGTGTAGACAGTGAGTTAATGATAATTGTAGCAGTAAAGGTGTTTAATATTAAAATGTTCCCGGGATGGAGATTCCATTTTCACATAAAAACACTGCTAGATGGATGTTCAGGAGATACAGAGTGGTAAGAGGCAGGTTTTCCGTACCAAAAATGCGAAGAATGCGTTCCTTGTGTTTTGCAGTAAGAGAAAGAAGGTTCTGCTTTTATGAGTGTCTGTGAAAGCAGCTTCTTTCTGCATGCTTCTCATTCCAATTCTGTCTACTTATCACATATGACAATAAATATAATGGACCTTGTAAGCTTATCACTTCCCTTTTTACAATTATGTTTTCTGCACCCTGAAATTCACAAAGCTCCTCTTGGAAATAGAGTATTTGTGCTTTTTAATTTCCTCATCTTCTTCTCCTCAGCCTAATAGTTCTACCTCTGTTCCTTGTGATATTCGAGAATTGATATGAGTAGGATTTTGTCATAGGAATTCTTCCCTTTACAGTACTTATTGTGTAAACAGAAAGCAAGTATTCTAGGAAAAGAAAGTATGGTTTATGGTTTTGACAGCTTGAACTTCCTACAAGAAATTAATTTACCCCCATCTACCTGAGAATGTCCTAACATAGTGTTAATAAGTCACCTAGAGATTCCAAATGATTGTATTCTTTTTAGTCTCCACAAAAAAATCATATCTATTTTTCAGGAAACACCATGCCCCTATATTTGTTATTCAGTTGCACACAATTTGTGCTTTGGGTAAATAATGCTGGGATTCAAAACATTGTGAAACAAACCAGACCATCTTCAATTGGGCATTCAAAATGACAAAAATATTTTTTAAAAAAATACATGGGTCTTACCTCCTTGTCTATTAAAAATGAATAATTGTATTTCATGTCACAAAAACACCAAGAAGATTAATAAATTATTCCTTTGATACAGTCAAACACTATAGCAGTGTCATGGAAAAACTCATGAGAATATTAATAATTCTGTATTCAGAGACTCAATTAAATCATATGCAGTAAACAAAGCATGGTGCTGAACCCTGAACAAAGGGAGTGGAATGAGAGCCAAGCTGTTTCTCATATGCTGAGCATGAGCTTTCCCAAGCAATAAAAAATCTGGGAGACGGTCAGAAATAGTGTGGTGTTTAATGAACAAATGATGTACACCCTGCATAAAGTATTATCAGCCTTAATTCTGACATTTCCTAAGTTTAGACTTCTTGGCTTTTAACCCCAGTCTTCTCTAACTTATTTTTAGATGCATTCTAGCAAAAGTAATCTTGAATGCTTTAGTCAGTGTAGTCCTATTGTACCAGGCTGCACAAAAACACGGAGACAATGACTGCCCTTAAGATGTTTTCTGTATAAATGGGTGCAGTTTTTTGAGGGCTTTACATATTTAAGATTTTTTTCAATAAGAACAGTGTTTGTTGTTTTTTTTTTTTCTCTTGCTGAGGCTTTCAAAGTGGCATAGAGATGAGGGCAGCCAAGTGTCTCCACCAAAACAGCTTTCTAAAGGATAGGCTTACAGTGGGGTTCTCAGCCAGAGGTCAGGGTGTTACAGCCACCCTGCCCTGATCATGTTGCTGAAAGGGAAATGGGTCTCCTCTAAATCCTAGATAGACAGGGCAGGGTCCTGGCAGTGGAAGGGAAGGTTCTAGTATAAAAAAATATTGTGATTTTCTGAGCTATAAACAATTGGATCGCACATGTTTTAGTGCAGACCTTTGGATGGTGCTGGAGAAATATTTTCTGTAGGATTCGGGAATTCCACCTAGCCTTTACAGACAGCCCTTAGCCAAATATTTTGTGCACACAAACTGAGCAGTCTTATTCTTGCTGATTGATTTTCAAATTGATATTGACTTTCCAATTCACATTCCCCTCACTGAGTACCTTCCATTCATCCGTCTATCGTATTTCTAGCATGCTCATCACTGTAGCCTGTCAAGGCCTTACATAAATCATGTGAGGCATAATCATATGTCAGATACCTATGCAAATGATCATTCTGTTTGCCAGTCCCTATAATCTAGTAACATTCAGAAGCACAAAAAACTGTAATCCCTTCCTTTCTCTTGGCACTTTGCTATACAATCTATTCATCTTGATCTATTTGCCTATTTTAACCTTCTTGTTTTCTTTACTGGGAATAAAAACCATTCTTCAGCTGAAACAGAGCTGATGAACATTATAACAATCCTCACAAAATCCAAAGCAAAACATCATGTGTTACAATACTGAACTGCAGAACAATATATAGAGCAGTGTATCTTGACTGAATTTATGTAATTCAGCTTAAAATATGCTTTTGTAAAAAAAAACAAAAAAAAGACAAAACAACAAATACCAAATAAAACAACAAAACAACCTACCACTTCTATTCCAGACTTTCAGTTAATATTTTTTCCTGTAAGAATGAATTAAACTTGCAACAAAAAGAATGCCACGTTATTGCAGGACTTGTGATAAAGTGCTACAAATTCAATTTCGAGAAGAAAACATAAAAGATACAAGAAAAACATTTATGATTTATTTTGAATTATGATGTAACTCTTACATTAGAATGACATTAAAAAATGGAATTAAGTATTTTCTGGTGTGGAAGAGTTTTCTTAAGCATTTTCTGTTTATGAGCTAAAAAGAATAAATAAAAACATTCATTTGAAAAATAATAACAAATAGTTAAGGAAAACATCTTTGCTCCCAATAGGTAACCAAGAATACTTAGTATTTTCTGTTTCTCTTAACAAAAAACAATGCATTTTAATACAGGTATTTTTCTTACAATGTCACTTCTTTGCTTTGGAGAAAAAATAAATGTTTCCAAATTATTTGTTTTGCCCATTTTTGGCAGAATTTTAAAATCAAATTTTTCACGTTTTAAATTTCAATTAGTATGTATTTTAAACTATTTTCCTACTACAAGGAATTTTAAAAAAATATTTCAGAAAACTCAGTGCCCTTCTTCCAATCAGGAGCAAAGGCCCACGTGTAAAAAAGAAAGTGTGTGGATTTTAACATTACCATTTAAAATTCTGTTGTGTTGTCTCATCTTTATAAAAGGAGAACATCTTAAAAATAAAGTAAGCTATAGTGATGATAGTTGTAGTAGTCAACACTAACAGTAATTGAAATTAAATTTAATTAAATTTAATAATCACCTAAGCTTGGGGAAAAAAAAAAAAAAAAAGATAGAAAAGAGAAAGAAAACACATCATATCTACTTAATTATTTTCCTTGCTAAATTTACAAACAAGAAGTAACCAAAATATCTACAGGTGTCCAGAAACTGATTCTTCACTGAGAACATGAAAGCCCAAAAATTCCTTCATTTTTTGACTGTTTGTCAAGTTTGTAGCAAAAGGTGGTGTTTATTTTGCCATCAAATAACCTTTTTGTAACTCAATAGTAGAACACTTGAAGCGTTGTTAAAAATTTTCTTTTCCATCACAGACAAAAATGCCTGGTCTGATATATATCTTTTGTTTTAATTAAAGGTAGGTATTCTTATGTTATATACATAAGGGGCCCTGTGTTCAGGGGATGCGTGGAGGATCCTGGTTGCATGGGTCCCAGACATACAGTAAAAAGCCATTGGCTAATTAATTACCAGATTTTACAGCACCAAAATGATCACAGCTCCTCTTTGTGCTTTGCCTTTCACCAAACTCTAAAAGTCATGCTTCTGCCTCTCAGATGGGCTGGGCGTTGGGAAAGTGACTGTCCTGTGGAAGAGAAGGACATCTCCCTAAGAAGGGTCAGTCTCTGGTCTCTGCCCTGGGAATTATCCCTGATTGCTTTAATCTGCTAATTGCCAGCACCAATGGGAAGGGAAACCTGCGCTATGTAGCACATCTATCGTTTTTCTCTTTATTTATGTAACAGAATCAACCTTGACTTGGTTTTTTTCATTCTGAAGTGGAAAAAGTCCATTTTCTCCTATGTTTCTGATAAATTTTAATCCAAAGAACTGGGTTAAACTCAGAAAGGAACTGGTGATCCAGTAACTGAAGGATGAAAGTTTCAGACTTACCTTAGAGATGTTTCATCTGGGAAAGCTCAAACTTTTCTCCTGCTCAGCAATTTGATTTTTCCATTCCTGATTTTAGGTGTATAGTTTCTCTTGTACTTTTCTAAAGGAGGTATATAAGTCTTCACAAAGGTCTTGGGTCCTAACTCAAGGTGGATACCTTTATCCTTGGGTAGACCTCAGTTGAACTGACTAGCCATATCAAAAACCAGTGATGGATAAATTGTTCTTATGACAGCTATGTTTATTTACTTAATAATAGTATTCATTCAACTACAGTCTGTCCTTCCTGACTATCCAGTGGGACTTCTCTAAGGGTGTACTTAGGGCTCTGCAAGATCAGGACTCACACCTTCAGGAAATGAGTGAAATTCTTCTCCTGATGACACAGGGCATTTTCTTGATAATATTTTGTTAGTTGCAAGTTCAAGTATTTTTATTTCTGTCTTGGAGCATTTTTAATGTTTGTCACATTCATTCCAGTTGAAGGACACTTCTCCAATGATGTTGCTAAACTTGTTAGGTAGGTTCATTTTTGATATGTGGTACTCTTGTGTATAGTAAATTTTTCTATATTCAGCGTGAATTTCTGATGTGCAGCATCACAGATTCTGACAAATGATTGATTAGATTTGACAGAGGAAAATGAAGTGCACTTGACATAAAGCATCTATACTGCACTGTCAATACTTTGCTGTGCAGCTGGGAAGATAATTTATCTCTTTTCATACTTCTTCATTTATTTCCCATTTACAATTATAAATAAACTTCGAATGTTGCTCTTTGTTTTGTTTCACCTTGCTCTGCTCCTACCATTGCCACCTTACACTGCAGTTTTTGAAATATATGTTCAGGAACACTCAGAATTTAATAAACCTGCCCAAAATTTATTCCCTTACACAGTAAGAAATGGAAAATATTTAGTTTAGCTCCAAAATACACACCATTTCATGAATAAAGGGAAAAGTCTAGCTGAAAAAAAAATTAAAATATTTGTAAGTATCCTACTTAAATGAGCAAAAATATTTGTATTATACACATGGATAGATGAACATTAACTTTGTATCAGACACTGCCCAATATTACTCCTATGGAAACAAACTCCTCAAGACAATACATTTGTTTAGAATTACATCCAATATTAATAGGCAATGAGTGTGTGGGCACTGGGAACTTAAAGTACATTGTATTTATCTCTCAATTTCCCAAGTTTATTGCAGTAATGGTACCTCACACCTTGTTTTATTGGCAAATTCTGCTGCAGAGCATAATTAAATCAATTAGTATATGGGCATGACACAATGTTCTGGTAAGTTTCAAGCTGAGGAAATGTAAATTGACTACAACCAATTTGCAGAAAAGGAGAAAACTTTTCTTGAGGACACAAGTCTTTTTTTTTTTCTTTTTTTTTTTTTTATCATAGAGTTCAATTGTAAGGCCTTTTTTCCCCTTTACTTTTTTTTTTCTTTTGGTTTGTCTTTGTTTTTCTTGTCTTTTTTCATGCATAGAATCTTTCATGAGACATTTCTTGGGCATGATACAACAAGATTTAGATGCAGAACTGCCACTAAGCTAGTGGGAAATGCCAATTAAATCTAAGGCATAATATTGGGAGTCTATGTATCTAAGCACAGCTTCAAGTGTTTCCATATGGTGGAAAAACCTCCCTGAACCTGAGTGATATTTAAATTTGTACAATATAGCACTAGGAAAATACAGATAAAACTTTGTTGCTTTATATAGAACATCATTATCCCCAGCAGGAAGACTGCATGTTCTCTTGGGACCAGAGTTTAAGATCAAGTCTGAGCATTCAGCCTTCCTAGGTAAACGGAGCTCATGTATAATTGATGTTGATAGCGTTAAATGAGGCACTCATTGTCTCTTTTTTTTTTACTACCTGACTTCAGAATCACACTGACTGCAAACAATGAGAAAATCGAGCAAACGACTCCCTTAGATTGGTTAATTGCTTCAAAGGAGGATGTGAATGGAAAAGTAAAGGCGCTTCCAGTCACATCAACAAATCTAATATAGGTTGGCACCAACTGGAAAGGGTAATTTGACAAAATGAAGACTTTTCCACTGTAAAAGTAAAAATCCCCATGTGTTCATCCAGAGAATTAGTCCCGAGAATTTCGACAGCAAATTTGATCTGCTCTTTCCGTAACAAAATTACTGAAATTTGCAGTTGACTTGGATTTCTGTGAAAACCAAATTTACATTCTTTTTTTGTTGGATATATCCCAGGACATCAAGTAAAGTAGCTGATAGCCCTAAAGAAAAGTCATTTAGCATTAATTTATTTTATTCACATTTTTTTTTGGAATTGTCAAAAAGTTTCATTTGACAGTTTTAAGAAGGAATTCTGATTTTTCATTTTTTTGAAACAATTTTAGCTTAGAAACTGTGGTATAACCATTTATAATAAGTGGTGGGGAACAAAATGTTTCAGAATTATTTAGATTCTGACAAAACAAAAATCTTTTTTTACTTGTGGTTACACCTCAGTTAGAAAATGTTCCAATACCCTTCTCTTTTTGCTGGGTGAAAAATTATGTCCTTGTAGTTCTATATTCAGTGACAGCAACCAAATATAAACTGGAAGCATTCTCAAAAAATGTTACATTACCTTCAGCATTTCCAGTCCCTGTTAATGGCAAAAGCATAAATATACATTATCAGCTGCAGTCTAACTTAAGCATTATTCAATATGAAACTGTGCTAAGTCCAAGAGGACTATAAGGATGAAGTTTTTTTCACATATCACAGCATAAAATGAAGCTGAGAAAGCTTCTTCAGGTTTCCATGTAAAAAGAATCATTAAATAAAAAAATCATTAAGGAAGTTTCTTCTCCCAGCCATTCCTACTTGAATACTAAAATAAGAAAATTTTCTTGTATTTCTCTACATACTTCATGCATAGTGTGCCAGTGTGGGAAGTAAATCTTACATCTTCTTGTACTGCAGAGAATTCCTGTTAATTACACACAGTTCAAGTGTTAATTGAAGTACTTTAGTGCCTCATTTGTACTCTAGAGTCTCTGACTACATCCATTTGAACACCCTGTCTATTTAAGAGAAAGCATTGAAGCCTTCAATGAAAACTAGCATTCTAGAGGTAAGACTTAGAAACAAGTAGTAAAGAAAAAGAAAAGAAAAAGAGGGAGGAACGGCAAATGAAAGACTAAAAAAAAATAAAAATCGGTAAAAAAAGCACCCGGTGTCTTTAGTTTTTGAAAACTTTAGAATCCATCAGTCACTAGAAAGTTAAACTTCAAACTCTGATCATGAAATATCAAAGCAGGAAAGTTGCCACTCAAGATACCGCAATAAAATTATTGTATTCTCATCTGTAATGAGTGACTTAATTAGACTAAAAGGAATAGATGGAAAAAATGCAAAATGTTTTGAGAAAACTTTGAATCACCTCTTCTTCCAGTTATACCAATAGATTCACTAAATAATAAAAAAATTGCCTCCAACTATATGCTTTGCCTTGACTCTGTTCTTTGACTACCACAGCTACAAACACACTGCTACTACTGAAGTACAGCAGTCAGAAATGTGAGCCAAGACTCCCTATAATTCCAGTGGTACCATTTATAATAATAAGATATTAAAAATGCAACTATATCTGAAGTTCAGAAAATCAGTTTTATTTAAATGTAAATTAAAAAACTCTTTTTTCCTCCAATCTAGCAGAATTGCATAGTCCACTGATTTTAATTAAGATGGGAAAACTGTTTTGATAAAAGAAGAAATGACCCCAACATGTGCCCAAAACTTCAAATGAAACTACATATGAAGTGAATAGAAGAGAAAAATTATAGCTAAAGTTAACTTTTCCTCAATGCTGTTTTTATATTTTTTTTCTCTTTCTTTCCTTTCTTCTTTCCTTTTTTTTTTTTTTTTTGGGACTTACTGGTATTTGGGAAAGCCCAGACTTCTCTAAATCTCCTGGAGTATGAATATAGAAAATATAATGAGTACACAAAACCATAGAAAGATTAATTGTAGATAAAGAATGTTTTCTGACTTTTTTGAATAAACATTTCATTCAAAATCTCACTCAGCCCATATAAAAAAACCAAAACCAACCCAAAGACCCTCATTATTGTAATCCAGGAATTTCTGTTTAAGAGCTCTAAATAATCAAGAAGGCACAGAGCTACACATACTAGTTGATAAGCAGCCCCAAAGTGCTCAGAATATAAGCAAGGTTGTGTCAACATATTTTTCCCAGGAATAGTTGAATACAGCCAGGGCTTTTGCAGTCAGATTTCTTCATTACCAAGATATTGATACATGCCCTGAATACCAGGGCAGTCTAGACCATGGACATCTTTGCTGTTGTTCCTCAGATTTTTTCAAAATTTCTGCTGAAGTTTTGCTTTAAACTTTATTCTGTTGTGATTTTTTTTTTTTCACTCAGAAAACCAGCCCATAACAAAAAATAGTGACTTAAAATACCTTTGATGATAATGGTCACAGAGACAATGGCATTCTACCTATGCAGGTGATGACTCAAATAAGAATACAAACTTTTTCCACTCCTTCGTACATTTAATTTCAGCACATGCGTATTTTTTATTAGAAAAATTAAATCCTAGATTTTTAAGAAATATATGGAAAAACAAACTATCTTTTAAATGAGTCAATCACTAGGAAGAGGCCTGGATGTGAAAGACACATATAGATGCATAATTTGGAAAACAGTGGATAATATTCTCTGCATATCACAAGGAGGAGAAACATAGATCTTACTTGCCTAATATATTTATAAGTAGTGAAATTGTAGAAGTCTGAATTATCAGGGATGAATTAAAGTACAAAGGTCTTACTGAAAATAAACCCACTCATATAGATTGTACTTGAAAGTATTGTGATATGTACTTCCTGGAAATTGATTTAATCATCCATTTTCATAAGACCCAAAACAAGTATCAGATAACTACCTACTTTAGCAAATGACTACAAGTATCCAAGATTTCACTAATGGTAGCTGCAGTATAATGCAACTAGTGTTGTATATAAATCTATTTAAATGCTAATTGCTTCATCAAGCTATTGCTAGCACTAGTTGCCTCTGCCAATACAATATTAGCATCTCTATTTGAGTCTTTCTTAGAATTAGGGAGTCAATTATAATACCCTTAAGATCTGTCAAAGGTAATTGAATGAGGTATATTTAATTGACATGTATTCTGAAGAACATAAATGTATACTGGGATTCTGGTTTTTAGGAATCTGTTTTCTTTGGATTGAACTTTGCCCTTTTGGGACATCTCTAAAGGTGTTTCCTTGGGAAAGCCTTGTGGAGAATAGGAATGTAATAGTCTTCTACAGTGCCTGCAGTCTCTCCAGGACTCAGTGATGTGTATCTAAATCTCTCTAACACTTTCTGTACAGTCACTGATGTATTTGCAGCTCTGTACAGCAGCTGCTGACACATAACCAGTTATTTCACAATGAAACCTATAATAACTGTTTCCTTCCAAGTGAAATTTTGTCAAAACTGGCACCTAGATACAGTGATTGCTGTGATACAAACATCTGAGGGAAAACTAGCCTGAGCACTACACTCATTCTTCTGTAGAAGTGTGTGTGCAAAAGCATGAATGTCTAAAATCATGGTGGTTTCTCACATACTTCAATTTTTTTCTCTTTAAATCCTGATCAGTGTTACATTCACATCATTTCACAGTTCAGTCTTTTCTGGTCTAATACCAAATTACTTTTCTCTAAAAAGCAGGGTAAGTAGAATACAGCTATATGCTTTAACCTCATCAAGAAAGCGTAATGTAAACACAAATGTTGGCTGAAAGCATATGCTGAACTTCAGTGAAGTAACTGCATTCTCCTGTTATTGTAACTCTTCTGCAGTTTATTATGCTCAGTGATTTTGTCATGTCTGAAATAGCTGTACGCTTTATGCTCATGCGTCTTGGAACCAGAACCATAACCTGTGGCTCCAGATTTTGAATAGATGGATCTGTTACAGAACATGGGTTCAGACAGAGTATTTTGAGCAAATGGGAACATACAGTGCCTGTACTACCAAAGAGATACTCTTTTTGACATTAACTTCGCTCCAAATGCAGGCTTATATACTTTCTTTTTGGTGAGAATGCAACCAAACCCATGATCTTAGTGAAGAAACATATAAAACTGGGAAGAATAAACTACAGAGGAAGCTTTTAAACTGGAAACACAACAAAAACATTTTAAAGGCCTCAAAAGCTCTGTCACCAGATAGTAGAAACCAGATAAATTATGATAACTAAGTGACTTCCCAGCTCTGAACTTTGTGGACACAGTAGTGTGTTTTGCAACTGGGCAACAAAATGTTATTGCCTTGGAGCGTTTTTCAACTAGATGTTGTATGATAAGAAATGTTCTGGTTCATAGGAAATGTTGAGGGTTGAAAAACATAAGCTATACAAAACATTTGGGAACACAGCTATTTTCTCTTCATGAAAATTTCCTTTGCTTATATGTTCTCCATCACTTACTCAATTCCTGTAGTGCTGGCCAAGTTCAGAAGGACTAAACATTACCCAAGTCTCAACATGTCTCTTCCTCATGCCTGCACAGCTCTACAAGGCTATTTACAGAGATCTGCAATTTTAATCCTTTTTCTCTAGTCCTGGTCATTTACATTCCTTGAGGATTTTTCAGTCCATTAAATATGACCTTTCAATGTTCTGTTGGAGTTTTATAATACACTTAATGCATGACTTTGTCCTCAGGGACAAAATGTATGGAAGTAGCCCATGTGCTATCCAGAACAATGTTTTTTTTCCTCCTTTAACTGGAAAGATTTTAAACTGTGGCTCAGTAACTTAAGGTACTATGACTGTTTCAAGGAGCTTTACAGTCACACAGGACTCAATACCCAAACCTGAGACTTTATTCTCTTCAAGCACAGCATTTTCCTCTTAATAGTTGTTTATAGATACACCTTCACTTTGTACTTCCACTACCATGAGTAACCTTTCTTGAGCTAATATCAGTAAAAAGAAATTAAAAATAATAAGACTAATTATGACATTGAATATATCAATCAAAGTACATTAAATACTAGGTTATATCTGTAGTATTTGAGTAACTGGAAGAATGTTTGTGGCTTGGCTAATAGCAAGAGATGCAAAAAGATGCACTGAAGCCCACAGGGAAATGTTTATACCTCACTGCCTGCTCAGCTGGAGTGGTTTTTGGAAATGCATGTTTAAGAAAAAGGTGTCTACAAACCCTTTGTGTAAGGTTTGTGTTGACTTATTGAGCCCACTTATATGGACAATAATTTTCCACAAAATGAAAACAAAAGTCACACATGACTGTACCTGACTCTAAATTTTTTTAATTGTTCACATGGTACAGCAATCTTTTGAAACTTAAGGCATAGTAGGGCAATTTTTCTTTTCAGAATCCAACATCAAAGACCCTGATAATATTCAGAAGTTTCCCCAATTTGCAAGACAGAAGGTCAAAATCAAACGGACAATGTTTTCTCCTGGAAATGAACAAAAGTTAATTGTTTCCATCTTCTGTGTCCAGTGTAATTTACCAGATTAAAAAATTGTCCTTGATTTAAACCCTGGACAATGTGAAGTGCAGCCTGTAGGCTGAGCAGGAGAACATCTGTCTCTTGGGAGAGCTGGGCAGGATGCAAAGTGCAAGTTGTACTCGGTGTACCTTCAGCTGGGTGAGTTGTGCCAGCAGCAAACTCCTGGGACCCGGAACAGTGCATGCATTAACTGCTGTAAGTTTTTTCTCCTTTTTAAATCTTGCTGTCTCCTATTGTGCTTCTATGCATAATAAGCATTCCTTAAGCTCTTGGCTCTGCCTGTCAGCACTGGCTGCATGGCTCACAGATGGCTCATGGAGACTTTAGCTCCCTGTTTCTGTTGAATCTTGCAGGCACTGAGAGTTTTTGTCTGTGACTAAGCAAATTTAAAAGTAACTTTCTTTCTATGAGGTGTTGTCAAAGATATTAATTCGTTTCTGAGCCACTGCAGAATGCTTTCCTAACTAGATCAATTTGGAATATCTAGGAGAACAATTCTTTCTCATTTCCAGTGGCATGATCATACTTTGCAGAAAAGAGAAACGCTGGCTCTGTGCGTGGTTGGATTGGCAACAGTTGTCCAATAAACACAGTTCAGCGCTGCATTTTGTAATGCCTGATCTGCAACTAGAACAGTTGCTGCCAGAGAAATGTATTGACTGGGTCAAGACATTCTTTTCCTTTGTACAAAAATAACTACATAAACATTATTTCCAGTATGCAGAAACCAATTCCTGATTTAATGGCTGTGCATGTCTACAATATGCTGCTGCTACTGAGAACAAAATGGACAAGGTAGAACTGCATGTCTGAAAGATGCTGTGATGTTTCAGTGGGTCCCAGTAGGCAGAGTATGATCTACATGTGGTGTTCTATGAAGCTTGCAAATGCCTCTGAAACATCATATTGGTGATGTGTCTGGTTTCTAAATGAACAAACAAGCATAAATTCAATATGGATGTAGAGTCAAGTACTTATTAATAACCATATTTATCTCAAATATGAAAGGGCAGCTGCAAATGTTGTTGTTAAGGAGTTGCCTGTTTTTATCCATTAAAGAAGCAAATCTCTTTCCTGTGCCGTTTGTTACATGAGTCACATTGTGTCTGGTTAGATCAGCCTGTGTTGTATCAAAAATGCACACTGTGTGTGCTGACAAAGCCCAAAGCAATACAGTACAGGATACATTTTCAGCCTAATAAGTGGGAAGCTACAGCTGTGTCTTCTACCAACAATGACATGCATTGTATTTGCTTTCCAACATGCTGCTTTTCACTGTGGGCTAAATGTGCTCTAGGCAGAAGTTACCTGAGCAGAATGCAATAGGCCTTGAAAACAAGCGTGTACACAAACCTGTGATATGGCCAAGAGAAATTACATATCCTCATTGTATTCAGTGTTGTATAATTAATATTTGGTATATAATACAAACAATATAAACACCTATAATAATTATAATTGGTATCATTAGTATAGATGTTCAATATCCTATTTTGTCACAGTGATCCTGATGTAGCCATTACATTACTGCAACCTCTCTGATACAGGAAGATACAAGGTTTAAGAACTGGAATTCTCACATACCGGATAACATTGTAAATCCTGCTCCAGAAATAATTCTTAGTTAGTAGGCTTGAAGAGGGAAATAGATCAGTGAACTCCAGGCACAAAAAGTGGTTTATTCCCACCCGTTTATACGTGTGCTCTCCTCCTAACTATCCCAGAAATCTCCTTTCCCTCTTAATAATTTCAACATTCTCTGTATTTGTTTCTTAAATGTTTTCCCTCTCACTTCTTAATCTTACTTCATGTGTAACTCATAATAATCCATCTATACAAAGAAAACTTGATGGAATACAGAATTGAAAAGATCTTAACGACTCCTTTTTTTCCTAGACTTGAGTAGGCAACATTGATACTATAATTCTTGTTTATCTATGGAAGAAAGTGAATTTAAAGTCCCACAATACGACTTCCATCCAAAAGTAATCATCTTTTTATTTCCTTCTTTTTATTTCTTTCTTATTTCTTTCCTGTATTTTGACTGCAAACTCTTTGGGGAAGGAACTGTATTCTTTTTTCCTTTAACTTATATCTAGCACATGTATGCTCTATCTAATAAGTAACGTCAAATAGTTCTTGTCTTACTACTACCATTCCAGTCATCTTCCAAGCCATAGGTCTCACACACAGGTTTCTGAGGTCAGAAGCACTAAAAGACACTCACATATAGGCATAGCTTAATTAGAGCATACGTCTAGGAAGAAGCTGCCAGGATCTTCCAACACTTCTGCAGAATCTGGTGAAAGACAGGGATAGCCCTGAATGATGGCAAACTATGAAAAGTAGCACACGTACCCCCATAAGAAAACACACATAGAAGCAATCAGCTGCTTTTACACCTCCTGTGATCAATAGATATTTATCATTGCTTTAGAAAGCAGCCCTTTGAATGACTCTTCCCTAGGGAAATCCAGTAATAAGTGCCATTTAGGAGGACAGTTTTTGTCCAGAATGATTTTGTCTGGTGTAGAGTTCCAAACTTTTCCAGACTATTTTCAGTCAATTTATGAAATATTTATTTTCTTCATCATCAGGGTATTTTCTACCTATAAAGGAGAGATTTCAGCACATGAAAGGGTGAAACTTTGGCCATTCATATGAATTTGCAACCATAATGCTAATCAGCAAGTAAAGACAACATAATCCCTTGATCCTTATTAAACAAGTGTTCTCAGCAAACAAAGCCTTTTTGTCTCAGAAAATGGACACATTTCTGAGGCTTAAAGTGTAAAAATGTCCTTTCCTGGTCTTCATTAAAAGCAATATTTTTTTAAGTAAGCACTTCTTAGTTGTTATTAATAACATTATTTTGTTTAAAAATATTTCAATTTCATTTTAAGAATAGGACAATTCTTGCAATATGTTGCATTTGGAAAATTTTGTCATCGTATTCCAATTTCTAATAATTAATATGAATAAATGAAATCCATCACTGTAAGATTATTTTTTTCCCTCCAAAAAGGAAAAAAATCCTATCCATCATATTTATGACTATATGTGAACTTGCTTTGTGAAATTTCTTTACACGAATGCCTAATTATTTCTGTATTATGCAGGCCAGTAGTTAGAAAATAAATCAGATTTTAAGAGACTGTAGCACTTGTGCTAAGTTTCATTAGAACACCTGCACTGTCTGTGAAGAAGAGTAGTCAATAAAATCAATGACATCTATCTTTAAATAAAATAGAAAGGCAAAATGAATTTGTGATGTTCCAGGTAAAGGTCGTGTGCTAGGGACGTTCAATATTTTTAAACCATAGAATAAGAGGAGAAAGTCAGTCCCAAAAGAAAACCAGGACCTGTTTCTTCTTCTACATCATGGCTTCTCTGCTTTTACTGACCTTGATGTTATTTTTCGTTTTGTTACGTGTAGTTTGGTGTGTTCGAGGAGGTTTCTGCACAGCATCCCAGCTATGCAAGATTTGTAGATGCCATTTTTCTGTCTCTAAAAGACAAACATGCACTTGCTTGTGATACTGAGGCTTATTTGTTTTCAATAACTCTGCTTTGCATTCAAAACCAGACTTGGAATCTATAAACCAAGCTAGTATAAGGAAGGATTGAGAAGGAAAGCAGAAGACAATATGAACCTGTATATTTTTTGTCTGAATCCTTGTTCTTCTTCTGTACAAGAGGATTTTTTCATAAGTAGAAAGTAGAGTGATCCAATCATCTGCAAGATGAATACAGCACATTGCTTTTTCTTTAAGAGGCAAAAGAGTGCAACCTTTGGATCAGCAGATACTGCAGGAACAACAAAATATCACCTTCTACCCACAGAGCTTGCTGTGGGAGGTGCAGAAACCAGTGTGTTTAGCAGGTGCTGCTTGTGAGAAGGGAGGGAGAACTGTTGGAGACAGGTAGAGCGGTCCCAAACCTCAGGTGTAACCTCATTTACTGTTTCGCTTGGATCACCCATGCTTTGGAGGCATGACACCAATCTCTCACTGTGCAAGACAAATACAATCATTATTGAAATAGCTCGAGTCACAGTGAGAGCCAATTAATCTATGCATTTGGGAAACTGGTAAAGAAGGAAATGTCTTCCCAACCCTCAGTGGAAAGTTAACCTAAAACACTAGCTATCTATATTGGCACAAGAGGAATGTTTCCAATAACGTAAAATCTGAGGTCTGGCAAAGCAAAGACTTATTTTTAGTTACAAGGCAGCTGTCCCTGCCCAAATTAATTGTAGCATCAAATTTAGTCAACTACATCAAGGCATAAAGTGTCTTAGTTTCACTTGTAACATATGTTCTGCCAAGATATCACAGTATAAAATGCATAGACTTTTGTTTATGATTACATTGCCTCAATAATGTACAGTGTTGTCTTTTGGGGCTTTTTTCAAGAAGTAGTTATTTCTTATGAACAGTGGTCCATACTGGAATATATAAGGGACATGGTTTAGTGGTGGAATTGCCAGTGCTAAGAGTTAAACTCCATGATCTTTCCTAATCTAAATGATTCTATGATCCAATATTGCGCAAAACTGCTAAGCTGTTAGGAATGAAGAGCCAACTGGTAGTTATTAAAGTGCTCTCCAGGCCAATTTTCCAATTTTTTTTTTTTTTTGCAGATAAATATATGTAAATCACTTTTTATTTAAGTTATAGAATCACAGGATCACAGAATCTAGAAGTGACCTTGAGCAATCTCTATTCCAATCTTCCACTCAAAACAGGGTCATCTGCTCAGGTAGCTCAGGATTTCATCCAGTTAGATTTTGAACACCCCTAAGGGTGGGGAATGCAAAATCTCTTCCACTGCTTGACTGCTGTCACGGTGAAAAAAGGGTTTTATGATGTCCAGACAAGCTTGTTTTTTCAACCCCAGTCTGTTGTCTCTTACCCTCCAACCAAGCCCCATTGTAAAGGGATCAACGCTGTCTTCTTGCTGAACCTCCCTCCCAGCCCTGTCCCAGATGCTGAGGGTTGCTGTAAGGTCCTTCTGAATCTGTCTCTGCCCCAAGCTGAACCACCTCTGGTCCCTCAGCCCCTCCTCGACAGCTGTGTGCTCCATCCCTGACCACCTTGGTAAACCTTACTTTAGTTTACCAATGTCTTTACCAGGGTACCAATAGCTGGACCAGTCTTCCAGATGCAGCTTAACACATGCTAAGTAGAGCAGGATATAGCAGAAAACAAAAATACTGCCAGGCTGTGGTTACAAGCACTGTGCCAAGGCTACCCCTATTTCTGACTGGTCAGCATGCAGATAAGATTATTAAGTTAATAAAATTTTGACTCACTTTCTGAAACTGATTCTTTCACTCTTAAAACATTTACTTCCATAATTTTTCTGGACAATCAAGCACTTCACTTTTGCTTTGCTACAGGTACAGATTCTGAAAATAATTATGTAAAAAATAACAAATGAAAAATTTAGCTTTGCAATAATGACATAACCAAGAGGGAAACAAAGCATCACTGTTACTGTTCAGAGAGAACTGACCATGCTGAAGGTGTTTCCCTGGTAATACAGATACTCAGGATTTATTCTTTCTTTCTACAAGACCCACCCAATCCTTGGAAGCACATCTACAAATACTGCTTTAATAAACCTTTGTACCTGAACAACTGTGTCATTACATAATATCTTCAGTTAAAAAGAAAAAGTAATGTGACCTAAAACATGAACACTCTCAACTTTATGTAAATGTATGGTATTTATATAACAAGAAGTTAGATTAGCACTTAGCTTAGACCCTGATATTTTTGTGAAGTAGCCTCCTGCAGAGGCAGAGGCACACACAGATATTATAGCTTTCTGGAAAAAATACAATTCACAAAATTGCTGCGGATCTCTAAGTACTGTAAATATCCCTATCTAGTGATTAAATTTATTCCAAAATTTTAGTACCTCCACTGCAGACAATAAATGAGGAAATAATTTTAATTATGAAGAGAGTAAGAAACTCTATGACTTGTAGATATGTAACCATTTTTGATGGGGAGTGTCTAGTTGTTGAATGGAAGACAAAAGTTCTGATACAAAATTCTTTTCAGTGCTGAAAAAGGCTCTAACAATTCACAGGTTTTAACAGTTTTCTTTCACATTTGGTCTTAAAAGTACTGGGGACACTTCTTCAGCTTCAAAATTTGATTATAAATTTAATTTATTATTAAGGAAGCTAAATTATTTTGATGCTCATATTCCACTTTTTCACTTATGAATTTGTCTCAATTATAATTTGGTACAATCTAAATAATATTCTATATAGATTCAGCTTCTGAGTTTGTATTAAGATGTGCTTAAATTAAAAATTAGCTATATTTAAAAACAGTAGAGCATACCATACTCAGACACCTTGACAGACAAAAAGGTTAATTTGGGCAGCTTTAAAATATATGTGCATACTTGTGTTTTTCAGGCAGTTTTGTCACACCACAACTAAATAAGAATTTAATTTCTTATTAAACATATGAAATGTGACAAACAAAACATGAATGAGCAATAACAACAAATGGTGACAAATGAAAAATGACAGCCTCCTCCAGAAGCTTCCTTCAAACTGATTTCCCTAAGAAATTCTGTATCTAACTACTCTTTTGACACTCCTTGTTTATGGAGTACTTATGATATGTTGTCCTTATGATTGGAAACAACTGCTTCCAGAAGGTCTTAACAGAATGCAAATTTTTCATTGTCCTTAGTCTTCTAAGGCCATTCTTATTTTCCACACATGGCATCACATCTTAACTTGGGATGTTGCCAAAGATTAAGGTGACATCTTGATAATGATGTAATTATTGGCCTACCAGTTTGGGTAACGCATGTGTGTAGAGCAGCAGGAGCAGAGTCACAGCTAAAGGCTTCTTTTTATAGCTGCAGATAAAGATTCTATATAGGTAAAGGATTCAGATTGCAGAAGGACTGGTCTCTTAGTCTAACTTATGATTCCAGTGTCTGCAATCTACTTACAGTCTCTCTATAAAATGGTGGGGACCCTCTAAGAGTGCATCATGCAGAGAGTAAAACTGACTGCCTGAGTACAAGCAAAGTAAAAGTGCTGAAGAATCCCAGGACTGCCTGACCAGTCCAAGCAGCAAAACAGCCCAAGCTAGTTTTGGCCTGTGTGAACTACCACTCACCTAAATTCCTCCTGGGCACATTTGGGAGTGAGAAGAGGCCAGCAACTGTGCCCAGCAGGCATCTGACTTGGGGGTTGGAAGTGGTTTCAATGGTTTGGGCATGGGCTGTTCCCTGACAGCTGGTCCCTGTGGATGAGATGGTGCTCCTGGGAACATGTGATGGGCTAGTACAGGTTTCGCTTCTACTGCTCTGCCTATGCAGTAGTTGCAGGTCAGCATGCCCTGCTCCAAACCTGGGAAGCACAGACCAGCACATGTGGCCTGCCTTTCACAAGAGCTTTGTAATGAGAGCTCAGCCCTGCCACGACACAGCCATGGCTTTGGACTGTTTCCTAGAATGTTCAGGATATGTCCAGGACTGGTTTTGTCATGCCATGTGTAAAGCTTATTATCAGATCACTTCCCAGACAGCAGGATCACCTGTAAAATACTTAGGTATGTTTGGTAATTATCAATATATGTATATTTGGATAATTATCAAAATTAAAATCAGAGATATGTTTTGCTCATGCCATGTCTGATGGCTTTTCCTAAACTCTGACCCTTTAGGAACTATTAGTTTCTCTGTAGAAACATATGCTTTGAATTTGTGCTAGTGTGTGTTCAAGTGATTTACTGTAGACTAATTAGATAATTTAATTGACACAATTAGCAGCAATATTTGTGGAAACAACACATAATGCCTCACTTCTTGTGTCCTTGTTTTTGTCATGCCAATTATCCTCTGCTTTTCTAATCAAATGGTTTTATAGGAGACTCCAATGAGATACAGAGTGTGGTGTGAGACTTTATCATTAAAGACGAAAATTCAACTCCTCTCTTTTCAAGGAAGTATTTTGGGACTAATCACTCTTTCTTATGCAAATCATTTATTACACCATCCTGGCACATAGAACTGCTTGTGAGGTCTTTTGGTTTAAAAGAAATTGCCTAGTGTTCATCAGAAATGGAGGTGCTGATAGTACTGAATAGAGAGAATAGTGCAGCAGGTAATCTGGAAGATTCCCCACCGGGCTCTGCTGATAGAGTTGAAATTTGACCTGCAGTGCCCTCTGTTACTTTATTGTCACTGGATGCCAATTAAGTTCATTGCTAAAACTCCAGCAACCTGTTCACCACAGTTTGATATCTCTGCTGAACAAACCATCTCATTCCCATGCAGTAGTTCATGAATGACTGGACCAATATTCACCTGTTCAGCACACAATAAAATTGATTTTGAAATCAAGCAGCTGTATCTTT
This sequence comes from Pseudopodoces humilis, assembly GCF_049639895.1. Lineage (NCBI taxonomy): Eukaryota > Metazoa > Chordata > Aves > Passeriformes > Paridae > Pseudopodoces > Pseudopodoces humilis. The sequence goes on from NC_142202.1 coordinate 52,061,883, forward strand.
TATCAGCAAAGTCCATTTGTTCTATAAGTGGAAAATAATACATCTGCTTAAACTGATGTGATGGTCAGAACATGATGCCATCCCAAAATATTTGTGCACTGAACAGGTTTTCTAGGATAGAAATAGACATCTTGAGGCAGGAGCAGCCCAGCTTTGGTGTGTAAGCTGGTGCTTGTTGCTGTTGTATGTGGTGTTCAGAGTTCTCCTCTGCAATAAGCCTACACATCTGGCAGTGACACTGGGAGTGGGGAGTATACACACAGCTGGTCATGCAATAATCCACACATTTATGGATTTGGAAAATACCATGAGAGGGAAGGTGTTGTATATCTGCTCATGGTATTTCTGCAGTGCACATGTGTACACCAGATCACGAGGCAAGGGTATGACAAATTGCTGGGGAGAAGTTGCAGCATGAGACACTGACATGGTCCCATCACAGACTCTGTGTCTAGCACTGCCTGAGAGATTAGGCACCTCTGTTTTGAGTTGATCCTCATGAGAAAGCAGAGCACTGAATACACAATACATAAATTCTTCCCTTACCACAATGATTTTATTCTTATGAGAAAATAGTGGAGATGATGAAGCTAAATGCATCTTATTTTGCACTAGCAATTTTTCAACACAGCAGTTATTGTGCACCACATAACACAACTGTAAAATAGAAATTATAAATTCTGTAACACCCTTCAAGTAAAATAACTAAAACATATTAGCTTTGTTTAAAAATAACCAAATTTATTTTATGTCCATGTGTTTTCTTTTCAACATTTGGACCTCAATTAAGGAGAAAAAATAATGTGTTTAAAAGTCTGCAGAGTTTTCTTTATGGTTTGGGTTTAGTTTTTTTTTTTCTGCGCTGCTGCAGTACTTTTCAGTTGTAGCAGCTATTTTATGAACTCATGAGCTAAGCAGTTCCAAATTGGAAATGTACCAACCACTCCTACTATTCAACAAAATGTTTTCAAGAGCAGTTAAAAATACCAAGGAAAAAAATACCCAACCCTCATTCTACATCAGATTCAAGCTTAGTAGTAACAAAAATAATCCTTTTGGGATCTAAGTTGTCAAATAATAAGTTTAGCATTCTAAATCCACAGTCAGCTCTTGTTTACACTGACAATTTCTAAGAAAGAAATTCTCTCCTGTCCTGGTATTGTCATTTGGGAGGGAGCACATGGGGCAAGAGTCCACTATCCACATCTATTGCTACCACCATCTTTCTCCTTTCTATGCATCTTGATCTGGTGATAAAACCAGATTTGTTGGAAGGAATATTGTCCTCAACATAGTTCATTTTCAAGCAAGTGTAGAGGTTGACTAAACTCTAGCCAAGCAGTCAACTACCTTTTTATGTTTTCCAGATCAAACACAAGGACAACAATTTTTAGATGAAGTCTCCAGCTGTTGCTGGAGATTGAAGACTGCAATGACACTGGTAAAAATGATCTTTCCCATACCTGACCATATCTTTTGGCAGTAAAGTTTTTTTTTTCTGAGATGCTACTAATTGTTTGATGGTGAAACACAAAAATGAAATCAATTTGGTAACCTCTTAGAGAAAGCCTGTAGGTCTACACTGGTCTTTAGTTTGATTTTCTCTGAGACAGGCACTTACAGTTCATATCTTTGTAGTAAGAAGTGCATGAGATATAAAGACGGTGGAACTGAGGGACATTACTATTTTAACACTCCTTTAACTCTTTCAAAGTTGCCTCCACCTGAGGGTCTGTATTATGTGTCTAATATTAACATATCCTTTCAGGCCCACAGTATTTTTGTGCTGTGATAACCAAGATTCCCACCACAGAATATCCACCCACATCTCAGAGAGAACGATGTTATAGATACCAGGACTATGATGTACCTTTCCCTCTTGTTTGAAACTTATTCAAAACTCTGAAAGTCACAGCAGCATCTATATGCTAATGTAGCTGGTGTCCTACTTAAATTCATTAACTGTAATAAACAACAAAGTTATAGCCCTAGATCCGATAGAGGACTTCAGCATCTCTAAAGAGAAATACAGCAATGTCTTTCAGGCACTGCTATCCAATTTGGTATCCACAAGGATTTATGCAGTATTCAGTACAGTGTGATCTCTCCCAAAATTGCCAGGTGTCACTGAAAAACACTGAGCAAGGGAAATCTCAGCTCTGGTTCTTCTTTTGAACAAAGGAAACCCAAGTCCATGAAATGTTTGCTTTCATGTACCTTGGAAGACGAGAGTTCACTGCATTGCTTTCAGAAGCCAGATGGTTTATAAGACTTGTGCCCATCATTTAGAGAGCATCAGAGAATTCACCTGGAAACTCAGGGACCTGCTCAGGCTTGGGTAACAAAAGGTGGAAAGGGGGATGATGTTTTCCTCACTAAAGTTCCCTAAGCCCTAGGTTGATCCCTACTAGTTCCATGTAGAAAGGAGATTAAAGCAAAACTCTGTATAAAAGTAGGTATCTCACCCACTTAAAGGTGGGATTTAGAGCTCCTCTTTTCTAGGTGAATCTTCAGTTAAGCCAGGAATGTCCAACCTACTTAGCTGTACATAAAAAAAAATAAAAATCTTCATTTGGTCAAAAGCCACGTGATCTCTTAGAGAGCAGAGGAAGCTGCTCCAGGAGTGGCTATGAACAGAAGGTGACAAGTTCTCTTCAGAGGAGACACTGTCCCACTGCAGATCAGACCTGGTTCTAGCAGTTCCCACTGGCCAGAACTGAGATGTACCAAATATCCTTCTCCACACTTAATCTGATGCCACTAAAATTGTCCTGTCACTTTGGATCATTAGGATATTATATTAACTGGCCACAAGCACAATCCCTTACAGTGTTTAAAACCTGAAGTAAATAAAAGTGCATTGTTAAAACCAGATCCTGTCAAAGTTGTCCACACTTAAATAAATTGAACAAATTGTGATTTTCTGCAGCATTCCACCTATCTTAAATTCCCCCTGGGTTTTAAGCAAGGGTTGTTTACCTAAGCCCCCAAGCCAAAACAGTGCAAGTAGCACTTGGAGAATGAAATAGAGGAGTGATCTGAGATTTCAGGGCTCCTGTTCTTAAGACACATTTGCAGCATCATGTTTAAGCATCACCATTTTAGGTCTAGGCAGAATTTCAGATTCAGCCTAAATCATGTTTTAGCACATATAATGTTGTTTGTTTTCTTGATATTTTTATACTCTTCCTTTCAGACAGGTCATCTTCTGTTTTAAGTAAGTCTATTATTCTCCCTGAACATTTAGGGGTAGAAAGCTAAGAGAGGAAGAGGATAATTTCTGTCCTCTGTCTTCCTCTTCTTGAAAACTCCTTCTCTGTTATGTCTTTTGGGAAGTCAGATGTTGCACTGAGGGCAAAATCTGATCTTAGTAAAATCAAAGGGAGGTTTGCATTGACTTCTCTGGAAATAGTATCGAGTCCTTAACATGATTTAACCCACAAAGAACAGCTTTCTGAATCTGATTAAGCACATTCTGTAATAATTGTTCTGACAACTTGTACCTTCCTTTCCATGAGCTGGCACTGCGCTCTGGGGTAATGTGGCTCCCAGTTAGATGGAGATTAAGTGATACAGGAGATGTTATCCTATTTTTGACCTTCAGTACCACCTCCAGAGTGAGATACATTACTCTGATCTCTGGAAGGGGAAATCAGTCATATTTTGCTGACTAAAACTGCCTTTTTCTTAGCAAAATTACAAAAATACCTCAAGGAAAAAGTGTACGTTATTGCTTTGCACCAGAGTTGGCAAAACTGCACATTTTGCCTGTTTGGATTTGAGATTTAACACACATCTCTGCACAGCCCTCCCCCTCCTCAGTGTTCTTCTGAACAGAATATCAATGTCACCAGAGAGGAGTCATCTTTCCCTTTTTTTTTTTTATTTCTCCTTTTCTGCCGTTACTCCTCACTGAGTTTAAATTTCATTTACTTTGGCAAGAGGGCTTTTTTTTTTTTCCTTTAAAAGTTTTAATCCACCTTGTAACACCACCCAAAAAGAAGCGAAATTAAGCTGCAGTGTGTACTAGGAGAGAAAACCTACTTTATTTATCACCCAGCCCTACTTCACCATACACTGACCTAATTACAGCCCACACCACGCGTTGGAGGAGGAGCAGCAGAAGGAGTTCTTCTGCCACCTAGTGATTCCCTTCCTCCCGCAGTCCCCAGCAGAATCCCTTTGTGGGATTGGCATTTTCCCGTCCCCAGCACTCGACAGAAAATGACCTTCCCCAGGCTGCCTGCCTGGATGCCGGCTTTATCTGCATACTGCTCTCTTTTCCTCTTTTTCTGCTCCAAACCAGCTTTCACGGGTGAATTCTGAACTGCACCTGGCAACACTCAGTAAGGCAGGTGGGGGGTTAAAAAAATCGCTTGGAATGATGTAAAGTACAGCAAAAAAAAAAAAAAAACAAACAAAAAAAACAAAACCAGAATGTTCAAACAGTGCTAATACATGTCTGAAAACAGAAAATATTTTGTATGCACGGTCAGATGTAGGCTGGGATTTTCAAAGGGAGCACAGAGGGCTGGGTGCCACTGTGGCTGTCACAAATTGGATGCAAAAATGATTTGGGTCTTAAGCACTTGTACAAGATTTTGCTTCTCCCTCTCCTGAAATTATATTTTTGGTAATCTTAATCCTGTGAAATGACAGGTGATCATGCACCAATTAGCCTATTCATTTATGATAACATTTTCAGCACGACTGTCTTGGACTGAAAATGGAAAACATAAATATTTTCCTATTGCTGAAGACAAATATATTACATAGCAGAACCAAATTTGACTGTTGGAAAATTAAGGTATTTTTTCCATTATTTTTCTTTCCAAGCATGTCAATATTTTTGTTCAGAACTGCTCTGAAGGTCATTTTTCTTAATTGGGATGTTGGTGTTAAATTAAATGTAGGCTATTGACACTACTTGCTATGCATAAGTGAGAGTAGGTGAGCTCTTAAGGACTAAGAAAATTTGAATATTTTTACCCAGCGTGTGCAGATCAAGGGAAATGTCAGCTATTATTTCAAACTCTGTTTATATAAAAACTTTTATCCTTTTTTCAATTGTTCTAGTGAAGGGCTCCAACACAACCAATTTTTATACTTTTATTTTCATGTAAATTCTAATGAATGAAAATTAAAGTTTCAGGATGCAGCATTAAACAATTAAAAAATACTCTGATAACTGCCTCCACAATTTGCAGCCATTTCCAGTCATGTATTTTGACATGTATGTCCAGGGGGTCTTTTAAAAAATTTGAATTGTATTCTACAAATTTGTCTTTTTATTGTAAGGAATATTATCACTCTCTCACGAAGGTTTCCTAGTGATCCACTGATGTTAAACAGGGTATTAATAACATTCACTCTGCTCTCATGAATGCTCAGGTCCTCCAGAAAGGTGCCTGGTTTGAATGTGACGTGGTTTTCTTCCAGACCATATTTCCCTGCTGCCTTCCCAGAGGGGCCAGGATGCTGAGGCAAGGAGGGAAAGAAGGCTCTTGCCACAGAGCCAAAGTACAGCCAAAGGGCTCGTGTTCCCACAGGCACAGACACACTTTTTGCCTGTCCTCTCTGCATCCATCTCCACCTTGGCATCTGCTCTGCAGAAATGCTGAGGACTCCTGTTTGTAGCTAAAGCCGTGCTTCACGTTTAGATTCCTCTGTCACACCTTAAGATGCAAATAATCACATTTTAAACAACTCAGATTAGCCACTCCACATTCAAGTATACTTTTCACGTTTACCTCTCTGTTCCTCAGTTCTCTGTGCATAAAAAAGAGGCAATGCTCTCAACGGAGGTGTTGTGATGATAAAGGAATTGTTTATGAAGCACTCATATATATCAGTGGCAAGCATTGTAGAAGAAATAACACGAGGAACAGGTCAAAATTGTGTGCAGTAGATAAACTTGCAGGAGTATGCACTGAACAGGAACAGAAAGATGGTGAAAAGTGTTGACTAAGCGAGCATTATGCATTCTGTACTTTGACTGGAACAGGAATACTATAGAAATGTATAATGTATGTAATTTATATACATTTATATATTTATATATACAATATATACATATGTCTATCTTTATAATCTATTATACACTATAGAATATTCATACCATAGGAAACCTACCTAAAAATATGAAAACTGAAGAAATTATTTCACTTCTGTCCCACATAGTTACAGATCTTACTAACATTCTAGGACCTTAAGCATGTTTCTGGTTGTCTCCTATGTTGCTTGTCATATCATAACCACTGTTGTGATCTTGCAGGTCTAGTAGAATCAGAATCTTCTTGCTCTTTCTGTAGAAATTAGATAGAGATTATTTGATAATGCAAACTAGAAATCTTCCTTTCATACATTTTTTTAGTGCCTTGACAGGCATAATTTTGACCCTGTTTATTTCCCTGGAATCTTAGTTCTTTTCAGAACATATTTGTGATATCTGATTTAGGTTATATGGTATGACAGGGTTAGGAACCATCTGATCTGTGTATGATGCCAGACATTTTATAGATGGATCAGAAAATTAATAAAACATCTCCTCTCACCCATAGAAATTAGATCAAGAATGTTTCCACTTGTTGTGTTTTGAGTGTCCTGTATTAAGCAAAGGTAGCATGGTGAAAGTTGAAAGGGGTGATATTTTCTATTGTGTTATGAGGGCAGCCAAAGAGAATGTTACTCCAAAATTATTTGAGAATCATCCATGGCTCTTGGTCTGTTCCTGGGAAGGGTTCATTCTTGGTTTCATTTACATGACTGTTCAGTGCAAATCCTGAAATGGATCTAGGTTGGAAATTACATTCTCAGCACAAATTATTTTACCCAACTTGTTATTTTAGACAGCTACCAATTACACATCCACACAATTCTTATTGGTTTTGATATTATCATTTTAGTGGAAAAAATATGTAAAACTTTTCAAATACATAGGAATGTTTTTGGAATATCAGGAAAGGCTTCAAACCCAATTTGATATTCAACTTTAAAAAAAAGGAGGGAACAAAATGAAATTAGTTTTTAAGTCATGGGATAAAGCAAATATTTGAGAGGGAAATTAAAACCTCTCTGTCACAGAAATTCAAATTTAACTGGAATTTGAGCCTCAAAGATTCAAATATTAATGCCTGATTCCTTCCATATTACCTAAAATTTTCCGAGTTCTGTTGGGATCAATACTTTGTACAAAATATGTATTAAGTATAAACATACACACACACACACACACACACACACATATATATATATATATATACAATTTATATTTATATTTATATTTATATTTATATTTATATTTATATTTAGTATAATTATATTTAGTATATTTATATTTAGTATATTTATATTCTAGATATATATTCTAAATTTATTTCTATATATACATCTGTGTGTGTACATACACACACACATGTATATATCCATGTATTTATATCCACACATACATGTATATATATTTATATCAGTTATTTGGGAAAAGCAATTTTCTTTATCCCAAAAGTGGCATAGATATAATCAATAAAAGACATCAGTGCTTATAAATTGGTTTAGAAGTGTCTTGAAAAGTTTGCGTTGTCTTTCATCAGCTGACATGCGCTCACACAGTTTGGAGTCCCAAACTACCAGAGAATAAAAAGCGTGTGGTCCTTTTCATAGAGTTTTAAGTTATACTAGAGCACTAAAACTATCTACTCTGACCTCAATACCAGTGTTAGGATCCAAGAAAGAACCAAGTTAAGCCTTTTAAGGATGCAGAGGGACCTCTAGGGGACTCAGAGCTGTTTTTATAGCTAGAGATCCATTTCCAAAAAGTGATAGCATACAAAGATCCTCTGCCCTGGAAGCACATTCTGCAAGCTGGAGCCAAAGAATTTGGCTGGAGCCTTGTAAAACCTAGAGGAACTTAGTGAAACCAGATGGGCTTGGCATATCAGTGTAAACAGCAAGGCTGGGTAGAGTCCAGGAGGAGCACTCTGGGACAATGCTCCGTGGGGTAACTGTCTGGGTTGCGTTTCTTCCTGCACACTGCTCTGCAGAAACCTCTTGGGAAGTTGTCCCAACACCAGGAGCAGTTAGGTAGACCGGATTTCCCTGCTTTAATTGGCAGATCTGATGGCTATCCTAGTTGTGAGAAATCATTCCTAACTTTATAACCACTTCTTCCTGAAATTCATGAAGTAAAAATTATTATTCATGTGATGAGAGCACCTCTTGTCTCCAACTGGATCATCTAACACGACTGGTACTGTACAAATGGGCCAGTCACTATTTGAGATGGAACAGAGGGCACATATATCAGATAGCTACAGGAAAAGCAACCCCAATTAAAAGTGTCCCTAGATACTGTTAGAAGCTCTTCATTACATCATCCTTAGAACCCTACCACACAAACATCTTCTAAATAACATGATTTGAAAACTATGATGTATAATGAAGCTATTCAATGTATTTCTGGAGCAAAGCATAAGCATTTCCACCTGAGCCTAGTTGCTATAAATTGTGTTGCCAAGTGATAATGAATATTAGATTTCTTGTGGCAATAAGACAGTGCTTGTGTTTATATGGAAAAGGAGAACACCTTTCTCACACATTCTCTGCTGCAGTCTTAAAAAAGGGGTTGATGGTAGATGTGCCAGTGCTTTGTTGCAAAATTTGCTTTAGTATATCTTGGCTCTAAAATATTACACAAGGTTTCATTATATTTTAATGTGCAGATGGGTTAGATAAAGAATGACCCAGGGAAACATATTTTTTTCTTTTGATCTTTGAGAGGGAAAATCATTTGAGGTAAAGTCCTCGCAGCAGAAGAAGCTTGCTTAAATCACCAGTAAGGTACTATATGGAGCAATATGTCAGAACCACTAAGCCAGAGTGACACACAGATTTTGTGTAAATCCCATGATCACTAAATGAATCCACTTATGGCTCACAGCATCTGTGACTTGCTGCTCTTCACCTTTCTCTGTTACAGAGTGACTCAGTCGGTCCCTCCACATGCTGTGTCCTTTAGCTGCTCCTGAAATGGGTAGCAAGTGTATATGTGGGAAGAATCTGTGAAAAATAATATTTATACAGAATGTAATTTCTGTTACACAAACTATGCTATTGACTCAGAAGAAAAAGAGAGAAGAAGAAAAAGAGAGAAGAAGAAAAAGAGAGAAGTTGGGGAGGTATCTGATAATTTTAAATTTGGCTGACAGACAGTCAAATTCAAACAATTCTGTGGTATGTTATAGTTGTATTATTTGCTACACAAAAGAACTTTAAATTTTTCATATGGTGCCAAAATATATTTCCCTTAATCTTGTGTTTGGTCATTCTTGAGCATTAGAAAATATTTTGTTATATATATATATATATGACTGTCCCAAAGAGCCATGTAACATGCCACATCCACTTTTCCAACATATCCAGTTGGGGACTTCAGGATTTGCCCCTTTTTGGAAAGATGTTATCTGATATCTCACCATCTCTGTACAATTCATTGACTGAAGACACAGCCTGATACAATTACAATTAAACATCTTTGTAATGTTTCCAATTTCAGGAAAATGTGGAAATGGGAAGGCTTCTTCTCTTTTCCTCTACCAGCTTACAATGTTTTTATGGGTAATTTGGCTTATATTTTGATCTGAAAGGTCTCCTAGAAAATGCATAACATTCTGTGATCTAAAGACTACAGAATATATACTTTTAAAATGTTTTCAGATCTGTCTAAATAGTGTTGAATGTTGCATCTATTTTAATGTTTTATAATTTTTGAATGATAATGACAGATAATGATATATTTTAAAGAATGTCTGCAATTAAACTAAAGTCTACATTGGCAACATACAGCTGGGACATCTGAAACAAACATCTCACTTAGGTACTAGCTTTCTGGCATTCTAATTACACCACAATTACATTTTATAAGTATGTGCATCTTTTTTCTTTTTTTCCTTTTTTTTTTTTTTTTTTTTGTAGATGTAGGATGAAAAATATAAAAAGATCTTCACTACAGACCTATTCTAACGCTTCTCACACACTTCCTATTTTGAAAGGCTTATTCACAGCTTAAAAAAAATTGCGGAGCCTACCGTGAACAACTGAAATGATGAGTACTTTTTTCCAGTGCTTCAGTGGGATTACCTTAACTCATTCTGATATTTCTGTTCCAGTGTGTCTGGGGTTCCTGAAATATCCTTGTAAGTGTGTAATTTCTGAGTTGGTGCTATATTGACCCATGTCAGACACCATGGCTAGTGGGTTCTCTGAAGCACTCTTTGTCCAAGCATGACACAGTTAACCTTTCCAGCTTTCCTGTGAGTACTTATTCCAGTAATAAGACTGGAACAATTTTATTGTGTCCTCATACAACACACATTTTGTTATTCCGCAAACTGAAAAAAAATTGCATTGTAATTCACCTTGGTCTAAATTATTCCAAGTCATGTTCATCCTCATGAAGGGCAGCTTTCTCAATTTGGTGGAGTGATCAAATAATTTCTACTGAGAATAGTCTTCCAACTGTTCTGTTGCCATAATCTTGTAGCAGCCTGAGAGGACAGCAAAAACAAGATTAAGACCCCTTGGTTGGGATAAATTTTATTGAATGAATCATTGATAAACTCACTCAAGAGACATTATTAGAAATGATTTGCTATCACAGAAGTCTGTTTCAGGAAAATATACTATATTAAAAATTTATTGCTTGTTTTTGTGTCATAGCATTACAATACTGGAAAATTATGAGGGCTTGAGTATAATTTTTTATTATTTTCTATATTTATATTTTAGTACTGTTGCAGACATTACCTTTTCTTGTATCAAAATGTTTTATTACAAAATAAACAAAATACAATCATTATTTATGAATGCTTTCTGTTTTGAAAGAAACACTCTCTTGTTTATCTAGACTGAAGAAAAAAATAAAAAGCAGTCTGTCTTAAGCCTGGTCTTCATATTAATAGTATATCAGGATTTCATTTAGTTTCAAATCTTTCCCTTACAATGAGTGTGGAGAGTCTGGGGAGCAAACCCACCTACAGTCTTTCCCTTGATATTCCATCATTTTGACTGTCATTTGCCAATGAGATGAGAAGATAGCTATTCCCAGGAAGTTGGATATTTTTACAGATATGGAATAAGGAGAAGAAGGTCTCAGACCAAGGCACTCCTCTTTCTTGGTAGAGATGGGATTCTAGAGTCAAGCAGACCAATATGTCATTTGCCTAACTGAAAGCCAAAAAATCCCTATGGGTTTGAATCCCAAACAGAATAAATAAAACCAGCACAAGATCAGTACAATAAATCAGCCAGCCAGGAGGATGAAAGTAGCAAAAAACATATTAAGGGAAATCACATCAAGGTTGAAAAGAAAGTAATAAAAGGAGCATTCAGCTCCACAGAGAAAGACTTAGTTAAATTAGCATGGAGTCATTAAGAAAGATTAGGAAAAGTACATTTTAAGACACCTGAAATGGAACAATATTATATTCTCACAGGTAAATTTACAAGGTAACAAAGGAATGAGTAAAGCACAGAGCTTAGTTCAAAATTTTATTATCATTGTATATGTGATTATAATGTATTTACATCTAACATTCTTAATAAAGCAAAAAAGACAAAATATGCTCTGCAATTGTTTTTCCTACAAAGAGAGAACAAAATGAAAAAGTGAAGAAAACTTATTAAGAAGAAATTAAAAGATACAGTCAAATGAGTGAAATCTATACAGTCAGCATTTAGAGGGTTAAACTGTATAAGTATTGGTGTCTCAGATAAAATATATGAAGTCTTAACAAAAAGACAAGGAAAGCTAAAAAAAAATTCAGCTTTAGAAGAAGGGTGAAATGGAATCTATTCAGTTGAAAATGTATTCTTCAGAAAACTGAAGGTGTGGCCATGTAGGAAAAAGAAAAATAAGATCCAGTGATAGCAGAACAAGAAAGCTGATTCCAATATCATTGAAACACCTCAGGAGCAGGAAGTCTGAGAGAGAGTTAACAGTGTCAAAGTACAGAAGCACTTAGAAAGCACAGAGCTGCAGAGGAAAACTTGAAATATATTGGTCTTGTGTTCACCCCTTTGAGAACTGTTTTGCTTTTTTTTTTTTCTGAGAGATAATGTAGATGAGGCAGAAAAAGTCCTTTGCAGTGAAGTAGCAATGTCTGAAACTACTTTAAAAATGAGCACCATGGGGCGAAGTAACATTCTTGTAAGACTTCTTAAGGAAATTGAGATGAAATTTTACTTCAGTTAAGCCTTTGATACTAATTGTCATTGTATTCTCCTGGAAAAGCTGACAGCCCATGGCTTGAACAGATCTAGTCTTCTCTGAGGTGAAAACTGACTGGATGACCTGGCCCGAAGAGTGGGAGTGGATGGTGCTGGTTGACAGCTGGCAATTAGTAGGGTTCTCCAAGACTTCTCCAAGTACTGGGACTGGTCCAGATCATCTTTGTTGATGTTCTGGACAAGGGGAATGACTACATCCTCAGTATGTTCATGGATGACACTTTGGGCAGGACTTTTGATCTGCTGGAGAGCAGGAGGGCTCTGCAGAGGGATCTGGACTGGCTGGATCAATGGGCCAAGGCCAGTGGTTTGGGGTTCAATAAGACCAAGTGCCGGGTCCTGCCCTTGGGTCACAACAACCCCAGGCAGCACTTCGGGCTTGGGGAAGAGCAGCTGGGAAGTGGCCTGGCAGAAAAGGACTTGGAGGTGCTGGTCAACAGCAGCTGAGCAAGGCCAATGGCATCCTGGCCTGGATCAGTGATAGGGTGGCCAGCAGGACCAGGGCAGGGATTGTTTATCATGAGTTTTCAGTATTGACCTTTATTGATTAATTCTTTTGGCCTCACATTTCCTTGACCCTATCCTACTTGCATGAACATTTAGAGGGTCTTTCTTTCACTTTCAACATTAGGTGCTTAGGTGGTATGGGAGACACAGCTTTAAGAAATAAAGATTTGATATAATGACAAAATTTTCCAGTGAGAATGCCATCATTGCTACAGACTGGGTCTGAGCCTGTGGAGACTGAATGACTTCAGATCTCAGGCATATCTTCTTCCTGACCATGACAGGTTTTGGCTATGACTTTTGTTCCATCGAAAGAAACAAAATTAAAAGTGACATGCAATAAGGAAGCCACAGCATTGCTCTCTTTCCATCTTTAATAAAGTATATTAATTAATGTGTACAGTATTTTTTAGCTAAATGCATTTCTAAAATATATTACATATTCAAAGAATACTTTAAATTCATTATAACCCATTTATTCACACTTAATAACAAAATTTAAATACAAATAGGAATCAAACTACCTCTACACGTTAAATTTAATAATTATGTTTTTATTTGTGAGACAATTAATAAATCTCAAGACATTACTTATAAATTTGAACATGAGAATAAAAAATGGAAACAAATTACTTCTCTATCAGCATTTAAGATTCACAGCAGAGGCAGTTTCATAGAAATTTGTTTTCACAGAATATTTTGTTTGCTTCTTGAACAAAATAATATTTCAGTATTTTTAGGTTGATATATATAATTATCCCTTGAGCATTTTTTCATTCTTTTGCTATTGAGAGAAATAGCTTTTTGAATTAAAAGACACCTCCCACTGGGTTTGAACTTCCTATCTCTAAATCATATGGTGTTATCAGTACAATTTTCTCATTTGATCTAAACCATTACAATGAGACTCAATATTTTTCAAGTATCTATAATTGCTTAAGGGAAACAGGACACTTTAAAGCATAATTTGAAATAAGCAGTTTTAAATAATGACTCTTATTTGTCAGAAAGTGATGATAATTGGAAGACAAGCTAAGCTACAGCAGATAAATCTCTGTTTCTCTTCCTGTTCAACAAGAGGGAAGGGAAATCTTGAATTATGGTCAAGGTTTAAGAGGGGGGATAGAGATCTTTTCTAGAAGCTTCAAAGAAAAATATTCTTTGAAATTTCCTTGGTCTGATTTTGACTGTTTTAGAACGTCCATGTACCATAGGGTCTCTCTCCCTCTGAAACATCTGGTCAGTGACAGCTTTCCAGAATAAATGGATAACAACTCTGATCCGAGGCTGCAATTTCTCTCTTCTAATCCCCAGCAGCCTCCTTGATTGATCCTTTATGCAGCTATGCTGCGTAAAGATTAACATTTAATTTGTTGAGTATCAAACAGCAGTAGTTGATATCCAGCAGGCATCACAGATGACTCCAGCAGCATCCTCAATCTTGAGTTGTCAAGTTGTGCATGCAACTCTTCTACAGAATAGTGAGAGGAAAAACTGCAGGAGAAGAGAAGGGAAGAAATGCAGGCCAAGACAACTGAGGCCTTGTGTAAGGGGTGATCTTGTGGGAAAGGCAACCATTCAAATGTCTTCTCTTTTCCAAACCACATTTTCAAAATCCAGTGCTGGGAAATCTGACTCACACAATTGTCACATGCCTAACCCCTTCAAACACTTTTTAACCCAGTGCTCCTTATTTGCTGCTCTGTGCCCACTAGTCTCCTTCAGCCTAAATAAAGATTCAAAATCTGTTGCTTTCTAATTAGGGCTGTTTGAGCAGATGTGCTTGAAGTTACTCAGCCTCAGTACTGTACATTGGGCTACAGTACATTCACTCCACTTCATTTTGGAGTGAAGTAACACGTTGTTAATGATAACAGGTTATTTTGTGCTATAGCTCTATAAGCAAAACTAACAAATATCAAAAATGAAAGCTAACAGCAGGGTCTTTATGTCTGAAGATTCTACAAAGTTTTGATCAGTGGATTTTTTATGAGTGAAAACCAGTTTGTCATGTCTCAGGACTGAGCAGCCTATTATATTCTGGATTTAGTTCTGATTTCTTTGCAGATGAAAGTGAGTTGATCTGAATTGTGCTTTTGTTGGTGTAGGATACAGTTTCGCAGTAATAGACTTTTTTACAGCACTCATAGATAAACTCCTCCTGGCACTAGAATCATTAATACCTATTAATTTTAATGATTCCCTACCGTAGTGTATATTAAAGAAATTAAAATAAAATACTAGGGTGTAACCTAAAACAAAGTTTCAGTTGGGAAGCAGACAGCTCAAAAATGTAAATAGCCTCATTCATTTCAACCTGAAAAATGACATTTCCTCTTCCAAGGAAAAAGAATGAATGTTTCTAGTCCTGCAAATCTGGGGAAGTTTGAAAGTAGTAGTTTGAATGTCTCTTTTCCATTCAAGTTGAGCAGAATATTAATGTGAAGCAACTTTATCTGTTTGGCATCCTTTTATTAGCTACACCAAGAGTTCCTTGTGACAGCAGTGATCTCCCCCTCTGTTTAAAGCCCTGAGATTGCTATTGCTTTTTGGTAGTCTGACTTTTTTCTTTCTTATCCACATTTCCTCCTTGAATAACCATGAAATATCTGGTCATTTGGTAATTCTTGGATGAAACCGAGAAATGACTGTGAGCTAGCTGTGTAAATTACAGAATTCATATTTCATGGAGATAAAAAGATGCCTATGCCATCACTATATTTTGGCGATGTATTATTCATGCCCTCATAGAAATCATTTTGATATTGTTAAGTGGCTGCAACCTTTTCTTTGGGTCAGGGCAAGTACTTTATACAACAGGGCAACACAGAATCCCGGAGTCATAGAATCATAGCTACCAACAACCGTATTTTCACAGCAAATATTTCACCTTGACATTTGCACCACACACTGGTGTCTCTTTCAGAAGCTGCCATCCCACTCAGCTTTGCAGCAGAAATATGTATGTATTTATTTCTGCCATGGTTCTTAAAGGTATTTCTGTCACCCTGTTGTCTCAAAATCTGTTCTGTTCCTATGGCTCTGACTTGTGGGTTGCATGATTTGAACTGTTAAATCATGATCTTTTCAGCATATTATATGTGGCAACATTACTTCAAGATCAGAGCAGTATAGGAATGGAAGAGGGAAAATGTGATGGTGATGTTTACAAAGGGATTCATTCCAGAGTTACCTGGGAAATGTGAGCTATTATTTAATTTGGTCAAAAATGGTAGAACTGATATTGCAAATCATTCATAGTTAAGCATAATATACCAGTGAGGAGTTAAAGTATTTTCTGTAAACATAAGTCATCCCTCCAAGAAATGGGATTTTTTAATATCATAAAACTCCCAACAAATTAGATTTCTTTAGAGGTACCAATGAAAATGTGGGTTATTGTTACTTTAGTAAGCACAGCTTTCAATATATTTTGAAAGTTTCCCACATTATTTGTTGAATTTATGAAAGCATACAGACTATAGAAATTAAAAAAATCACACTAAATTTCACAGTTAAGGGAGTTCTGTAAAATATCTATGTGAGAACGTGAGCTATTCCATTATATTTTAAACAAGCTCATCAAGAAGCAGGAATAAGTAGAATGACAATGTTTAAAGTTGATATATCGTTAATTTCAATTGCTAAAGCTAAAGCAGACATTGAAAAATTCAGGCAGACATCATTAATGACCCAGTAATAAAATGAAACATGAGATTCAGGTCTTAAATTTTTTTTTCCTTTACACTGTCCACTGTGGTTCTCTACATCTAAGCTAAAGCCACCTGAGGAAGAGAACTGTGGTGTCATCATGGGTCTTTTTCTATTTCACTGTGTCACATCAGAGTGTCAGAAGCAATTGGAAAATCAGATAAAACATTAACAATTAATAAGAACTGGTCCAAAATCCATTGCAAAATAATATTGAGGAAATAATGCTCCCTCACTGAAATTATCCAGCAGAAGTTTTAAAACCCAAGTTTTCACTGACAGCATAGTTTTCAGTCTGGAATTGGTTGATAGATGACACTATAGATGTAAAAACTATAAATTTATTTGGAATACTACAAGATAATTTTTTAGAGTATGATTGGTAGACCAATCAAAGTCTATTAAACACAATGATATACCTTATCCCTCTTAGTTCAACGAGTCCTGAAAATGTGCATTGCTGGAAGGAAAAAGACTATGCAAACCTCTTACATCTGCCCAGGATTTGTTACTGGCTACTGACAGTGATATACAGCACACAGCCCCGAGTGGCCATTTTTATTCCAATTTTAATATAAGGCCACAGATTTTCCCTGAAGCTATCCCTCAAATAGATCCACAAGGCAAATGCTGCTGCAGCACCCAGCATCCCACTGTGCAAGCAGACTGTTGAAATGGGAGAACTTGGTGCTCTGAAGTGCACACTGCATTTTTGCCTGCTGGTGATTTAAGTGGACACAAATATACTTGGAGATGTTGTGGACTCCTTTAAGCTCTGTAGCTGCTGCACCTGAACATCTTTAGTTGAAACTAGCTCAGTTTGAAGTAGAGAGAAAACATCACTTTTCCAGGAGTGTATTTGTGAGGGGTTTGATCTTAGCAGACCTCACACACATGTGCACACACACACATCTTTCTTGATCTGAAACCACCTGATTGTGCCAGTCCCTGGACACACTGCAAGTGTTAGGCTTTCAAGATGGAAGGCTGATGGAGCAGCTGAGTCATTGACATGTAAACTAGAGTTTACTCTAGTACTGAAAAGTACTGATGATTTAATCCTGAATTATAAGTTTGATACAGTTCAGGAAACAAAACCTTTGGGCTTTCTGGGTCTGTTTAGTTAATAGAAAATAGCGCTTCTCTAAGGAATTAAACTGTTCAATTCAAAATGTAGTCCTCTTTTGCAGATAAGGGCTTGGTTAAACTTCAGCTCATGTTACCTAGCAGTTTTTAATTGTGTGGAGTTTCTGCTGCATATTCACTCCTTCTAGGTAGTGTTCTGCAGGATACATCTATCCTTATTCCAAGTCTTTCCTTCTTTGAAGTAGCCTTCTTTGATATGATGATGGAAACACATGTGCAATTGCTCAGATCAGTCTCTCTTTGCAGAGCAGACATGTGGTTTCCTTTTTTCCTTCCATGTTTGTAGATTTGACTTTTAATATTTTCCCTTCCAACATGGATAGCTATGTATCTATCTATCTTAAGAACTATTCCTCTGAATTAATTCATTTTCTCTGACTGAAAATTGCTTTTCAACACCTTCCTGAATGAGCCATCAATTAATATGCAGATCAGAATTGATCACAATTTCCTTG
This sequence comes from Pseudopodoces humilis, assembly GCF_049639895.1. NCBI lineage: Eukaryota > Metazoa > Chordata > Aves > Passeriformes > Paridae > Pseudopodoces > Pseudopodoces humilis. The sequence continues at coordinate 52,079,984 of NC_142202.1, forward strand.
GAATACAGCTCTTTTACTTGGTTAGTGATTAATTCACACTGGTGACCTCCCTGAGCTCTTGGGGATACAGATTTTAATTTTACCTTATTAGACAATAAATGCTATGCAAATAATAGATACAGATATATGAAGTATAGCAAGATTAATAGAGTTCAGGATGATCATCTGTGCTACATGGCATGCCTTTGAAACAATCTTGTGTTTGCAAATCATCTCTGTTTATTTATTTTGTCTTTTAGAAATTAAAAACCTGGCAGAGGAAATACCTCTTCACTTTTCACATTCTACTATTACTACTTCAGATAGTAACATGAATTAGTAAAATAACTGAAATATAAGACCAGAGGGAGTTCATTGGATTGTTTTGGTGCTGTCTTTGAACCCAGGACCCTTTACATTTTAGGTTTCATAGGATATCTACTGTTCTTTCCTCTGCATTATACTTTTTCCACCAGCTCTCTCCTGGGTTCTGACATAGTCTAACATCTTCTTTTTCCTGGGTATAGGTGAGTGATGTCACTGAGAAAGAGCTATGACTTCCATGCTGCTCATTCAGTCTTTATACTGGATCCTCAGTTACTGAACATTTTAGTTTGGATTTCTCATCTTGCCCTCTGCTCTAAATACTTAAGCTGCTGCATCACTCACATATTTCACTGAGTGCCAGAATTTTCTTTTCATCCAAAGGATGTGCTACATTCCCAGATTTTCACCTAGCTGAGCTGGCAAGAGTTTCACATGGCACATCTGATAGCAATTACCCAGGGTAGCAGCATCTGAAATGACTCTGCAATATCTGAGGCTTGAGAAAGCAGCAGGGGTTCATGTGAACTGTAACCAACACATGTGCAAGTTTCAACAGATGAGATATGAGTCACATATTTTCATGGTAACCCCTTATCATTAAATGTCTGCCTCAAGCTCCACCTCTGCTGGTTTTTTACTCCTCAGACAGGCACTTCCTTTCACCTGCTCACAGTAGCTATTACCACTATTACAGGAAAGCTATTCACTACATTTTTAGTCTTTTGTACCTAAATTGACCCCACCTTTCCCATCTCCAAGTGTCCTGAACTCCTTTTATGCTTGCAAAACCCACATAGAAAATGAGGAGAAAAAGGACCACAGTGATCGTGATCAACTCACGATCACTAACTAAAAGTGAGAGTTAATTAAAGGAGTGATCAGGAATATTTTAATTGCATATACCACTTCCTGAAAATATTTCCTGTTCCAAAATATACTTTCTGCTGGAGAAGCTTCTTAACTACAGAGTGGGATTTTTGGGCTGATCCTGAGAAATATCCACAGTCCCATGAAGAGAAAATCTCCGTGAGATGGACTCATATTCCTGTTTGCAGCTGGGACTCAAACCATGTATTTTCTATTTTGGAAGACTCCCTTTTTGCCAAGGCTGTTAGTAGTATAGTGGTAGATGCAGTAACCTGTCCCCTTGCCTTGTTTTCTTTATTCTCCACACATATTAACTGCTTTATTAAAGTCCAGGATCCTTTGTTTTCTGACACAGAACCAACTATTTGAGCTTCATTCTCTTTATCAAGAATGCACATGAGATTGTGCAGTAAGGCTTGCATCTTACTAGTTTAACCTCCTACATCTTCTGGTTGCAGATCAATGTAGGAGATTTAACTACATCCTGAAACGCATGGAATTTGCTAGACCGAGTGGTGGATTATAACTGAAGTAAAGAGTTTGTCCAAGAAGAGTTTCTGTCTCATGTTATTAGTGGCATTCTGTTTCCGGTTGTAACATGCAACATCCTCATGTTTCTCAAAAAGCTTCTTTGCATCTGCATCTTGCATTTGCATCTTTGATATATGTGGAGTTTATTTTGGTGGGGTGAAACAGCATGATAAGTGAAGACTTGGCCTGGTGGATACGCATTTACAAGTTTGAAGTAAGTTGTTATCAGTCCCCATTGAGTGATTCACAAAATTTATATTATATTTTAGCATTAGTGGTGAACTCCTGCTGATCTAGGCAGGAGCAAGCAAATGCCTGTCTAGCCTGTCTCTGGCTGGACCTCAGAGCAGCTGCTTTTGGAAACAAAATGCCAGTGGAGAACAATTCATTCCCTGATGCACTGTGCCAGCAAGCAGCACTCATCAGTTCAGGGACTTCTTCACTGAAGGTCAGCTACACACACCGTGTTTACATGGCTAATGAACCCATTCACCATGACTGCCTGTTCCCTTTATGAGCCATCTGTAATTTGCCTATTCCAGCTCCAGCATGTGGCATGCCAGGACTTAGCTGGTAATGTCCTGATCTAGGCAAAACCAGAGCTAGAGACAAAGAGGGTAAACTGAGCATGTCGAAGGTCACCACTAGCATCGCGAAAAAGAATGTCCTGAAAACAATTTTCAACCTATTTTTCCACCTATCACCCTTAGGTTAAGCGTATTCTGATATGCCATATCCAGCATCTGCCCATGGAGTTAAAATACCGTTTTAAATAAAGTTGTAAGACTAATCTTATCTTCTTCCTATAATAGCACAAAATTCTAGCACTATAATTACTTTCCAAAGCTTATTTTCCATCTTGTGTGCTGTGACATGCCAAGGTAACTTTCTTTTCCTTCCACAGGAACTAAATATGGAAAAGATAAATAACTGAACATTTTCTGATTTATGGAATCATATTTTTTACTGGAGAAAAATATTCAAATCTATAGGGGAACAAATCAATTCTTCTATTACTTCATATTATTAGCACCCAAACAATATTTCCCATTCATTAAATTTGTCTGTTATCTCATTAAACATTTTTGAAGAATGGAACAGAATAGAGACATCACAAATAGAGAAACATTTTGCTTAGATTTTTTGTTTTTTTTTAAATTGGAACTTTGTGCCAAGACTATGGAAGTTTCTGTGGTTGATAAGCCAGAGAGCAGTGCCATACAGACTGATTTTCTTACAGAACTTTGGGATTATATGTCAAAACTGACATTTACCTTTGAAAAATATTAATTTTAAGGGAAGTGCTTAGTTCATTGAGATATATTTTAGTTTTTAAATTCACAGCCATTTCTGGTTATGACTTCCATCTAATTTCATTTCTGGCACAAACATTAATTGTGAATTTTGTAATTGTAAAATTATTTCTGTATTAGGATTTCGATGGCAATAAAAGAATTATACTTAGTTTGAAGTACAGACCGTCTGTGTGAGATAACCTCAGGGACAGATTCTCACCTGACTAAGACTTCCCTTCAGGAATGGTATTTATCTGTCCATATGTAGAAGGCTGCAGCAATCTGACCCAGTTAATCTGGACTTCCTCCATGATTGGTAAAAAAAAAAGCTCAATAATTAGAGACATGGTGGAAGAATAAGTGTAGAAAATAATCTCACTCTCATGTTGAATTAATGGTCTGAGGGTTTTTTTCCCTTATCCTTATAAATAGGCACAATCTTCCACTTTTTTTTTGCTTTATCTCATATACAAAAATAGCAAAGGTGATTTAATTTTCTACTCCTGCTGCTCCAGTTAACACAGGTTGGTAGAGCGGGGAATGAAGCAGAAGGAAAGAGAAAATAACTCTCAAACCCAGGAGTTAGCATGAGGCTGAGCTGTGTGTTTGGTGTTTTGGTGTGATGTGTCCCATTTCTCAGTTGCAGCTTCAGTTCTGCACATTGCCCAGAACAAGGAACTTCTATAAATTCAGGCGAAGGACAGAAAGAAATCTGAGAAGTGGGCTAATCTGCCCAGCCTATGGCAGGGGAAGTTGAAAATAAAAATAATCAATAAAAGACACAGCATCTGATATATGCTATAACTTAATCTAGAAGTTATTGTATTCAAGTGCAGCAGTGATATTGGAACAGTTGTCAGAGTTATCTTGCACTGCCACTAAAAGCCTTCACACATTTAAAGATGTCATTTCTGTCCATTCTCTTTCTATAAACTCAGTACAATGTTTAGTATAACTCTAAAACACTATGAATTTTTACTGAGGTACTAATCTACAAGTAGTCAATGATGCAAAATATAAATTTAGAGGCTGATGCAGCTATTTCCAGACTCTCAGTGTTATTCAACCTCATTTGTTGGACAGCAGGAAGTTCTCAGGTCAATGTAATTGAAAATGGAGCATTTGTTAAGGCAAAGCAGTAGACACTTCCTGCCAACTTCTCCTGCCCTAGACTTCTGGATCCACCTAACTGGAAGCTTGAATTTTTCCCTTTTATTCTGCCCTTTTTCCCCATGCTCCCTCCTCCTTCCTTTCTCTCCTCTTCAATCCTTCCTGTTTCAATCCCTCAATTTGTCAAAGATTTCCTCCAAGTATATAAATTTTTTTGGTCCAATACCTTCACTTAGCACAGTCATGAAAGTTAGCCAATGCTGGAGCCATTCTGACAGATGCTGACCGGTTGTGGTTTAATAATAAACTATCACAACGTGAGAAAACCTTCCACAAAGGGTTCCTGCCATGTAGCTGCAAACAATACAGGTCTAGCTTCTTCTAGAACTGAAGTGTTTTCCTCTCACCACTGAGCTTTCAATGAGAATTTATTCTTGGCACAGCTTAAAGATGCTGGATGCAATTAAATCTGGCACAAGACCACTGGCATTAGCAGAATTATAATTATCAGAGATGCTTTCTGCCTCCTCTGCATTGAACAGTCTGGTAAATTTCTGGATAACAGGTACCTCAGCAAGAAACTCAAGTTATTTTACAATAAGCAGTAAAAAAAATCAAAAATATCGACATCTAAGTAAACAAATTTGAACATTAAGGCATATTTATTATCAAGATAATTTGGTTGGCTCCATTCTCCTTAAAGGAGACGTCAATTTATACCAATGAAGTGTTTCATTCTTGCTGGTGATGACAAGAATGTACTTTTATTCTTGAAAAAAGAAAGAGCCTGAATTATGGGCAAGGACTGCACTGTTCACAAAGAGAGAAAAGGAAAAAATTGCTCTGTGAAAGGTCTTTACAGTCTAAACGTTAGAAAACAGACTAAAGAATGATGATGAAAGGCAATCAGAGAATAAACTTTAGGAAGTAACAGCATAATAAATTAAAGAAAATGCAAAAAAAAATTTTGACATGTGACAAAGTTTTTTTTTTGTTTTAAAGTGATGGTAAAATTCTGCTCTTTTTCAAATATGAGGATTGAAATCCAGCCCCACTGATATTCTGGGAGGCTTACTGCTGTTTTCTGTGGGACAATAGTGATCCCTTTTCTCCTCTTATTTAAAAGAAAATTAATTTAAATAATAGCCTTATAAAAAAGTATGTGTTTTTTTTTTCTCCCTCTGGCTTTCCTATCCCTCTTCTTTGTTCAGAATAATATGTTCATTATTTGTCCAGCAAATGAATAATCTGTTAATTAACTGCACTTGTTATGTGATGAATATTCAATTAGCATAATGGGAAGGGGAAGAAGATGTATCATACCTAGGCAAATTAATTTGTTGTTGGGCAATGAATTTGCATCCACCTGGTTGCAGTTGTTCACTCTGAAAAGCTATCCAGGTTTGCTATATTTGAGAACTGAAGGAGCACACAGCCTATTTGTAGCCGTATACAAGAGGTGAATACCTTTTTCTCTGTGTCTTTTAACAGTATTATTCAAATGGAATTCAGAGATAACTTGCGTTCTGCCTAGTGATAAAAAAAAGGAATTATCAAGTGAATTAAATTTACTTCCTGTCTTTGAGAAATGGTAGCCCTCTCAGATCACGTTAACCAAGAAGTAAGAGCATCCCCAATGGAAAAACAGGCCAAACTCTTCCTGCACTAAACACTACAATATATACTTAAGTATGCAAGTCCAAATCTCATTGTTTTACTCTTCTTGCTGGTGTCTAAAACAATACCAAAAGTGTCTAGTATGAAATGCTACAAAGCCAGCATAAAGGTCTATATTCTAATCATCAAGGTTTATCCAATTAACACAGCAAAGGACATAAAGGAATCAAGTCCCTTGAAAAGGGAACTAAGTTCACGGAACAGAATGGTCTCATTTCTGTCCAAGGGAGAAACTGTCTGTCTGATACTCCTACCCATCTTGTTCCCTCAAATTTAGAGTGGAGTTTTTATCCATCCAGTATGACAAAGTCCTCCATTTAAGCTAACTGTGACCTGGAACATTCCTAGCACAGCCTCCACACTAGTGTTATACCATAGAACCATAGAACAGCTGCTTTATAAGGATGGCTGCTTTTTCTCTATTTACTGCCAATTAAGGATCATTGTGGTATAGTGTGGGACACAACTGTAAGACTGGAAATGATCCAGATTTAATCCATAACACTTCTCTAACCTAGGGCAAAAGTAAAAAGGGGAAAAAAAACCTATAGCAAAAATTTATGCAGTGTTAAAGAATAGAATTACTGATGGTATATAACATCAAGCTGTATGGCCAAGTGCTGGGGAGGAATTATCTCATTTGTCTTTTGGGAGGGGGAGAAGTCTAAATAAACAAAACCAAACCCACAAATTAATTTGCATAAATTAATTTGCATAAAAATACTATTCATAAATCCTAGAGATTCACTCCACAGGCTTAGATTTTAGTGGTACCAGCAAGTGTATAAGGAGAAAAAGGAGTGAGGAAAGAGATTGAGGTTTATGACCAAAGTTTATTTCTTGGCAGCTGTAGTTCAGCACAGTGGTTTTCAACACTTAAAACATGAAATTCTGCTTCAGGTTTATTCTATAAAGTAGGCTTGCAGACACTAGAGAGGATGCCTGGATGCTAACAAGCATCCCTCTACACCCCTTTCTTTACCACAGTCATCTGGAATGTCATGGGGCAGCACCTGAAAACAGATCAGAAAATAGTTGTGGTAAGGTAGATCCCAATACATTTTTGATATCAAGAAAGATTAAAGGAAGTGTCAGTAGCTTCCTTTTAAAACTTTAAAAGTAACTTCTTTTACTTTACTTTTTAAGTGCAAAAATATTTGGATCTATTTCTTATACACTGTTCATATTTTTACAAGTTTTCACTTGTAGCTTTTTTGATTTCTGGTTTCCATTAAGTAAAAAGATGGAAAACCAACAAAAAAAATACTGCTGTTTTAAATAATATAAACTTTTTTTAGAATGCTTTAGATTTCCAAAAAAAAAAAAAAAAGTAATCTCAGGGAGGATAAAGGGCTTTTATCTTCCTTTTTGTCTTTATGAAAAATTTTCTATTCAGAAAAATGTCTGCCAGCTATAATGGCAATAAATGTCATTGACTGAGAAGGATAAAGGTCCCCTAGATAGTTCTGACTCTGTCCCTGACAGAGGTTAAGTTCTTTGTCAAGAAGTCATTGAGTTTATGTGCTATTAAAGCAGCATGCTTCCCAGCCTATATTTAGCTGTTTGAGTGTAGGTTATGTATGTTAGGATGACGGTGATAAAACAGTTGTAGACTGCAACATAAGGCGATTTTCTTTACTGCACAATTACAGTTTATGTCACCATAAAGCTTTTGCCAGGGATGAAAAGTTGGGGAGGATTAAAGGAAATGCTATAAAACATATCAAAGTGGATTGCATAAACAATTGCCATGCTCTGGGAAATGGCTGATTAATTGACTGAAGTGAGACATCTGCAGGATGTTGGCACTATGGATATATCAAAGGATCTCAACTGCCTTGTTTGCTTTGTTAAAGGAAAGAGCCTTACACCTTTAAGAGTCTTCCCACAGCCAGTCCTCCTGGCACATTCCTCTGTGCAGAGACAGGAGAACAGGATTTTGTTAAACCTCAAAAATTAAGAGAAAGGAAAGATTTAACAAACAAAACGTGAGTGTGTGTATTTTTGGAAAAAAACCTTACCTGCTTCTTTGACCTCTGGCTGCTCTTTGACCAATATCAGGAAAATAAAGCTCTTATTGTCCTCTCATCTGTCTTCCAAACTTATTCTTCCCTGGTGACAATAGTGCTTCACAATCTTCAGTGACTGTTTTCAGCTAGCCACTGCTATCTCATTCCTTGATAAGAAACTTACTCACTGATAAAATGAGGCCCATAATGCAGAAACAGTGATCTGCCTGGCTCTGACTGAAAGCTTGCACAGTTTAGATGTTCTGATCAGAAAATTATTCAGGAGAGAGTTGTTTTTTTTTATATATACTGTCTTTTGGCATTAGCATGGAGACAATGGCTTATCCTTTCTTCTTAAATCCCAACTATCATGCATAAACATAAGTGTATATGTGTGTGTGTATATGTATATATTTGTGCATATAACCCAGGGATCTCCAACTGTTTCTTGCTGATTAAGCACACAAGTAATGCAAAATCCAGGGAAGATAAACCACCACTATCTTGAAAGTGGAAAAATTTTGGTCCTAATTACAGTCCCAAACTGAGTATTTTTAGGAGAGACGTTGAATCTTTTTTACGTTTTCATTTTGTGTGTAAGCATGGGAGAAAGGGAGTTGCACATGGATTTCCTACTATGTCACCATGACTTGTAGGAGTAAAACACTTGCTATGAGAGTTTAAAGTGCAGTAAATAATTTTGTTACTCCCCTGTTAAGAAAGGAAAATGAAGATAGAAGTGTTGGAAATTCTTTCTGGCTAGAAAAATATCTATATTTGCTAGGTTTTTGCAGGACTATTTAACAAATCATTTTGAATAAAGAAAAGAATAAAATGAAATAGCAAAACAAGTATGGAGGAGGTTGAGTAACATGAAGTGATCTCAATACAATTATGTGAAAAGGGTCATTTGCTTACTCTTTCTAAAACCTGCTGATAGGTTTTCACTTAGCTGCCTCCTTAAAACAACAGAAAATTATTTGGATACTCTTGTTGGTATCTTGTAAATTACTTATATTCAGCACAATGCCGGTTTCCCCAGTACTCACCTTATTTCTGCCGCAGTTTTAAAATACATTTTAAAAGGGCATAAGCATATGTAAATTTTTGTAGTATAGCCTGTTGCTAAAATGCCATGGATCAAAATAGTCCTAAATATTTCATTAATTCCAGTAACTGTTAGGAAAATTTAGAACTTTAGCATGCAATTAACAAATGTGACATATTATAAATGATAATCAAGAAATTAAGCCACTGACCTAGAAAACCAGCTCCTAATGATAGATGTTGGCGGAGTACAGATACTCTAGAGAAAAAGCAGAGAAAAAAAAAGCCAACACGATAAAGTAGAATTAATTTTACATTTTAGAATGTAAAGATGTTGTGATTGTGATAGGCAAATTTTGACTAGTGCTAAAGTATCCACAAAGGTTTAAAATAGTCATAATTGTTTCTTTTATCAAGGTTAAGTTTCCTCGCCACTGCCCAAGACACAGGACTTATATTGCAGGTATAACTATGCAAATTTCTCCGTACTGGTTTAGCTGTGGCAGCAGGATCCTTTTCTTTAGAGGCAGAGAATGTTGACAGAAGGAGTTTTTCTGCCTGCATAGTTGTGCAACTTCTCCAAAAACCCAGAGGTCAGCCCATAAAGCTCTTCTTTGTCAGCATAGCTGTGTCCACATGGGGTTTTTTGGCTGGCACAGCTATTTTGGCAAAGAATATGTGAGTTTTTTCACACTCTTCACTGACATAGCTGTGTGGATAAAACACCATAGAGCAGAAGAAGCACGTACACACAATATGTCTATCCCTCCTCAGCCTGCCTTTGCTTTTCACCTCTTCACAAATTAGTGACTTGAGGCACGGTTTGCTGAAGCAAGGAATAAACACTAGGAGTTTAATGTATCACGTTAATGTATCACTGCTAACCCCAGATACTACTAGAAGATCATGGGATAAAGGAAATATATGAATGGGTGGTGCAAGTAAAATTTCAAGAGTTTTTTTGTTGGTGTTTTTTTTTTTTGGGGGGGGGGGAGGTTTTGTTATAATGCTGTTAGACACCGATTAAAAAAAGTAACATATAGGCTTACCACTAGAAATTTTTGAGAGTAGGCTCACCATGTTAAATATATATGGATGGGAAAAAGAATCAAGGTAATAATGATCCACCAAAGCATGTTGATGAGCACAGTTTTAATGAATTGGAAGCCTCATGACTTGGTCCATTAAGACTGGGCTCAGTTTGGGTTTCCCTCCCAGCATTCAGCAAATTCTAATCAAAGAAGAATTAATGTGTAGACTTCACATCCAGGGTACCCTGCCAGCCCCAGTTGGCTCCCAGATCCCATAGCCAGCTTGATACTTGAGAAAGGGGTTTTCAAAGCACTGCTTCTTAGCAAAAGGCCACTGAAATTTGACTCTCTTTTGTAGAGCCAAGTAGGTGTCAGTACTTGTAACAGCAGGAGGAAAAATAGCAGTATCTTGCCTTCAGCTCCCAGTTACCCATGAGAAGTGGTAAAAAAATTCCAGTTTTTCTAATCCACATACCAAGTGTTCATGTGTCACCAAAGTACTATCCCAAGTGTTCAGCTGCTAAAAGACCTGGGTATTATATTTGTCTTTTTTATGCTTGTCTGCTCCCTTCTGTCTCCTGCTGAGAGCCCCCTTTTCCAGTGTTGTGTGGGCTGAGTCACAGTGAGCAGCTGAAATGATTCTACACAGTGACAGAAAGTCATAGGCAGAACAGAAAGTTCCTAGGACAAGCTATGCCTCTCTAGGAACACCTTATTTTATCCATTATGTTACTAAATAGTAAGTGGTAGGTAGAAATAAAATAGCTATGATACTTGTATGTTGCTAGAAATACTTTTCTCCTCCTCCCATTTTGTTATTTCCTCTCTCATCCCTTAATGCCATACTTGAACTTCTCTCAAGTGGGTCAATGAATAGTAAGTAGTTACAGTATCAAGGAAAGAGGGCTGTACTCCACAGAAGATTTTACCTGATTCCTTAGAAAGACAAGACTTCACTTCTTTTCTACAAAAATTCCTAAGAACAGGTATGTTCTAGTATGAACAAAAGAGTGTTCTACAGTAATAAGTGTTTTCTGAAGAGGCTGAACACTAAGTATTTACATAGAATACATTTCTTTATAAACCAGGCATCTAAAAAATAACTCAAATCTATGCCAACAGTTCTGTGTAAATCCTTTTGCTTGGACTAGCTGACCAGCCTGGGGCAGAAGGAAGCAGAAACATTCATTATTCTATTTATTCATTAGAATTAATTCCCCTCCCAAAGAAGGCGAGTTATAAATGTGTGTGTCATTAACTAAACAGGTTCAAGAATAAGAAATGGAAGAAAAAATAGAACATCATGAAACAGGTTTTGCAGTGCTTCATCTTGCATACTATTTGCATCTCTTACCAAAAAAAAAAAATAAAAATTAGTATGACAAACCTGAAAAGAGTCTCAAATTCAAAGATAATCTTTTACCACAATAGGACAGCTTCTAAGAGAGGAGTGGAGGAAGGAAAAACAAAAAGAATGACACAGCAGATCCAAAAATACTGGTGTAAAAAGAGATAATTTATTCAAGTTATGACTAATGCATTTCTTTAATCGTATTGTGATAACTAAAATCAAATTCCAGTGGATTATTGAGGTTATATGGGTCTGCTGCAGTTATTATAACTGTATCACTTGATAGACATTTCAGCAAATCTAAAAAAAAAAAAAGAATGGCTTGAGCTGTTTTCCATTTTACCTCAACTGACTTGGTTAGACCCATCTGATTAAATCAACAGGATTGTTTGTTTTATGGGCCATAGAAAGCAGGGCTTCAGTAGCAGGAACCGGGGCTTATGGTATTGATCTCACCAACAGGATTGACAGTGATTGCCTTCTAAGCTTGTAGCCTGATAGGTGAGAAAAATAAAAGACAAATTCTTCAGTCAACTAGAAAATGTCAGCTAAGAATCCTGGTGACAAAACTGTTACATTCCTGGATTGTTTTACACTGACACGGTGTAAAATGAGCAAGTAGTGGAGGACCATTTGTTTGCCCTGAAGGTACTATTGCAACTTATTTATTTAAGAATGGCAACTTGATACCTTTGTTAAGTATGAAAAAAAAAAAAACCAAGCAAAAAAACCTACTAACCAGAGTGAGTTACTCCAATTGTAGTGAAATTTGTTCACTGCAGAAAACATGGCATCATCTAGTCCACTAGCAGATGGTGGTGTTTGAAAGTGCTCCTTACATAACTTCATGTAACTGCAGGAGAATTAATCTGTTTTATACTCTAGCACACAACCTATAAAATACTTGCTTTCTGGTGCACTCATTTTTTTAAAGAAAAAGTCTTTGGAAGTTTTGATCATTTAACCAAACTAGTGGCCTTCTGTGATGGAACAACAATGTCAGTGGAGAATCGAAGGGTTATCTGCATAGTTTACCTGGACTACTGTAAAACCTGTGACGTGGTCCTCCACAACAACATCCTTCTCTGAGAATTAGAGAGGGAAGACTTTAATGGCTGGACTGTTAGATGGATAAGAAATTAATGGGACAGTCACATCCAGAGGGTAGTGGCCCACAGCCCAGAGTCCAGATGGACATCAGTGAGAAGTGCTGTCCCTCAGGGGTCTCTATGGGGCCAGTGTTATTTAATATCTTCATTAATAACACAGATGAAGGGTTGGAGTGCATCCTCAGCAAGTTTACACATGACACCATGCTGAATGTTGCAGCTGACACACGTGGAGGGTGGGATGGCATCCACAGGGACCTGAAAAATCTCAAGAAATAGGCCCATGGTAATCTCATGATGTCCTAACAGGACCAGGTACAAGGTGCTGCACCCGGGTCATGGCAACCCACGGTACCAGCACAGGCTAGGGGATGAACAGATGGAGCAGCCCTGCCAAGGACTTAGGGATGGTGGTGGATGAGAGCCAGCAATGTGTGCTCACAGCCTAGAAAGCCCAGAAAACCTGAAGTGAGCTTATAAGGGAAGTGGAGAGAGATTATTTTCAAGGGCACGGAGTGACAGGACAAGCGGGAATGGTAAACTGACAGAGTGGGTTTAGAGTATATGTTAGGAAAAGATTCTTTACCATAAGGGTGGTGAGTAAATGAAATAGGCTGCTTGGAGAAGTGGTGGGTGCCCCATTCCTTCAGCTGTTCAAGGTCAGGTTGGAGTGGGCTCTGAGAAACCTGGTGTCGTGAAAGATGTCACTGCTACTGACATAAGCTGTGCATTACCACTGACAGTACCCTGAAATACTGTACATCAGCCCACTGCCTGTTCACACAACTGTCCATGCCTTTCTTCACTCCTGGAATTATTACTTTATGCTTCCTTTTCAGTTTCTAAGCCTAGTGCTTAATTTAGCATGCAAGGTTCTTTTATACTGAAGGACTATCCTTAACCATGAGCAATACTTCATAAATTTTTTTCCAGGTAGCATTTCCAAATTCTGCAAATGAAATGATTAAAACTGAGAAATAGGTCACAACCTTGGCAACCATCTGATGTGAGACAGTGTAATCTGCTAGCACACTGGTTGTCATGGAAACTGACAATAGTGGATTTTTCCTTCAATGCAACCTGTTTTATGCATAAATTATTAGCATATTATTAGCATATTAAATCTAAGGCATTGGCACTTCAAAGCAGACCGCCCATGTGTTTTATATGTGTCCATGAGTAACATAAACATATTCTTATTGATATTGAGGAGAGGGTTCATCAGCTGAAGAATCTTACCGAAGAAAGAGTTTTTAGATTGGACAGTAAAGACTGGTGCTTTTGACATGAAGAGGTCTCAGGCTCATTTACTTAATGACCCACCCAAGAGTTTTGTATTGCAATGCTCATTTGCTTTGCCTTTTTTTTTTTCACTTTCAATCGTCTCAGAGTTAAAATTTGTTTGATGTAATACCAACTTTATGAGATAAGTTGAAAATTTATATATGGTTTGTTTTACTTTTGTCTCAGCTGGAATAAAAACAAGATCTTTTGGACTCTTTGAGAGAAAGCAAACAATTCTTTCACTCCTGCTGAGCCCTTTATTTCTTCCCCAGGCCTTCTCCAAACAGCCAGAAGTTGAAACTCCTTTTTTAAACTCAAGGACTAGTGCTCAGCTCTTACTCTCCTCTTGATCAATTAGCAAATTAGTAAACTGTAGCCTCTCTCCCTGTCTTCATCTGTTCTGTATTAGTTTGCAGTACATACAGGTTGCAAAGAAGTAGCATTTCTCAATGAAAAAAGATTCACTTAATCATTTCTTCTTTTTATTTTCCCCAGCCTGAAGCTGTGTGTATAGTACCTTCAACTGTAGGAAAAATCCAGAGGCATGAAATGAGACCATTAACCCGCTGCCAAAGAACAACTGTCATACAGCATATCATCTGAGCTGACATCCACGTCTCTTTCTTCTGTAAAAAACATCTTGCCCTTAAGAAAAAAGTTTGAAAGTTGAGAACAAAGGACTGAACAATGAGCTGAATTTCATCTTTAAACCTTTGAAAAGAGACAGGGCGACAGCCCATCACTTTTCCTTCCTGCAAACCCTTGGTATGGCAATAACACCTCATGACCCGGAAGATTTTTTCTCGTAGTGCTCATGAAACCAGTGTGCCTTCCCATTAAGAATTGTCTTTCCCATTATTCACAGAAGTCAAACTTTAACTGTAAGGGAAAATTACTAAAAAATGTATTTCAAGAGACAAAGGAGGAGTTAGTCTAGGTCACAAAGTGGAACATGAATGTACTTATACAAGGGAAAGTTCATCCAAAATATATAATGGATTCACAAACTATACAAGTAATTTTCTGGATTATATTTCTGTGTTTTCTCTTAAAAAGTTGTGCAAAATCTGTACAGAGACCAATTAATGTCCGTCTTCCTCTAATGTCTCCTGTTTCATTCTGAAATATTTATGAAATCTGCAGAATCAGCTGTACAAATTTGGTTCTTACATTATACTCCCTTTGAACATGGCTAATTAACAGAAATTTCATTCACTATCATAGTTAGATATAATTCCTCACCTTGAAGATGTTACAAGCTGTGTCTCTTCATGTCACCCATTTCCTATACGTGATCTCAAGCACCAACCTGTACTACTGCTGGTGTCAGAGGGAATATTCTGTATTCACAAGTCTCATCAAAACTTTGTCTTCCTCCGCAATACTTTGGTATGAAAAATAAATATGTACTAGCCAGAATAAAAGCTTCTTGCTGCAAGAATTGTTATTCTTTTTTTTTTTTTAAAAAGAACACAGAAGATGCATTCTCTTGTTATTCACCATAATGATTAAATTAGGTAAATGTATCAGCTTTTTCTCTATGACATTTTAATGCTCACTTTTTCTGATTTCTCTCTATAATGTCAAATATTAAGGCTCATATAAATAAGATTTCTCTTTGGTCTCTGTTGAATGTATTGGAACTATTTTGAATGCATATCAGGTGATATGTGGGAAGGTTTTTCTTGGTTTTTAATTTCTTTCTTTCTTTGTTTTCACCCCCACCCAAATAAGCTAATGAATAGTTGCTTAAAAGTTTGTGAAGGCTAAAGACTATCTGTTTATTTTTCTCAATGAGAAGACAAGAATCTTGTTTTCCCTTGTTCTATTTTCTCTCTGAAGTTACGGGAGCATGTTGCTTTAATTTCTAAGATTTCCAATATATCACTACAACTCAATAACATGCAGAAGCAGCAATTCTAGAAACTGTGTTAATGAAGTGAAACAGGATTTCCTATAATCTTTTGATATGTCACTGTGGCATTTTCTGATATTGATCTTTCCAGTGTAATTAACAAAGGTGAAAAGAGTGTTACTGCAGAATCAGCAAAATGTCCAGATTATTTTAGTGATCCAGAAACATGAAATTTCCTTCCCCATGGTTACGTTTAGAAATGGCCAGGAAGAACAAGAACAGTCAGGCTGCAAACTATAGCTTTCTGTGCAGTTTTGGGAACATTATTTTTCCATTCCATCCTGTAAACTATGTCACGGGGCAGATTTTTTAGCTGACAAAAGGGGTCTGAGGGTTTTATCAATTCAACATCTTAGTCTTGGCAAAGCAAGTACAGATATATTAAATAAGCAACTGTACTTTAGTACTTACTGAGAGGCCTCTTAGCTAGATTACTGTGTAGCTTCTCAAGTGTAACTCCCTTTAGATCTAATATCCATAGAAAGTAATCCATCATAAACAAACACAAAGAGGCACAGGCCATAGTAATTACAAAAGAATACAGTTTTGTTTTGTTTCATTTTTTTGTTTTCCCACCATTCTCACAGTGGCTTTCAAAGCTTTCTTTATTGTCATTTTGTTTTATCAACATTGATCAGAGACCATGGTGGCAAGCCAGAACTAAGAGGATTGATCTCAGGTTCAAGTAAGAGGGAACTAGAAATGAGTAAAGAACCATGTATTTACAGGGATTTTGACTAAATCCAATTCCCAAGTTTTTTGTCAGTTTACTTAACTACTTTTGGTATGTTATTGTAAATGGCTTTTCCTATGCCTTTTGGAGGGGGAAACTGGTTTCATTTGGTTTTAATAATTTGAGAAGGTGGTATATAAAAAATTCTACTTATATCAACAAGTGACAAGGCAACTCTCAGATTTTATCATTGCCTTTGGACAAGAGTAAAGAGATGAGTTCTTGCATAGCTTTCTGTTGGTCAAATTGTTATCCTTGATGAACTCTTACTCACGGGAACTTCAGACCCTTTACCAAAATATTCTTAGTCACCTGTCACTGTTTTCTGCTATTCCACACTTTTCCCACCAGATGGTAGGCAACAAAAGCAGGAAACAGAAGCTTATCTATTACTGTATACTTAAAAGGAATCACAAAAAATTAAATAAAGTGCAACTGTGAAACAATTCTCCATATGCTGGTCTGCTTTTTATGCTTGCAACTAAAAGGCAGCACTGGAAGAGATCTGGTCAGTGCTTGCAGGTCGTTGATTAATGGCATAAGTAAGGCCTGCATGAGCATATATGCTACATATGTTATTGCATATTGAAAAGATGCTATTGTGTCTCCTGTTCTGTTGTTCTCTAGTTGTAAACAAAACTAATTATTATCAGGATATGCATTTTCTGTCAATTCCTTTAAGGAAAAACATTTATTCCACTTATCCTGCTGTAACCAGATAAATGAAATTGTCTCCCCAATGTGTAAATTTCTTCTCCTGCCTTGTTAGTTCTGTCTTGTACATGAAGTACTCATTTAGTTGAAAAAACCAATTATCATCCCTGTCTGGATACATTAAGAATTTTCCTACAAGTCTTTTTCTCTCTATCACATTTTAAGCAACAGTGTACATGAATTATTCATATTGCCCATCTTGCAGGCAGGTTTTTTATTATTAAATTCGATCATAATAATAGTTATTACCACAGTCATGGCAGTTTTATGAGTATTCTTCAATGCCATTACCTGAAAAGTTTTCAATCAAGACATATAAAAGATGCAAATCAATTTCCATAATAAAATTAAACTGTACCATCTACTCTTTCATCCTTGCAATAGAGTTGATTGACAACTTCTCCCTGATAGTTGCAGCTGATAACCTGCAGGCAAAGTAATGGAGAATGGCAGATTCTTTTACTCTAATATCCTAAGAAATTCAGTATTTTTCTTGTCTTGTCAGTATTTAATGCTCATGTCTTCATGTAAACACAGTGTTTAAGATATAAACATTCAGTTTACAAATATTCCTCCCAGACAGGAGAATTGTTTCTCTCTGGAAATACAAGATTTGCCTTTTACTAACCAAAGGCAGTGTTGAAAAATGAAATTGCTTAATGAATTTTGGGAACAAACAGAACATTTTTTATGTTCTGAGTAATGCAGTTCTCCACAAAGAGATCTTTTTCCAAGGAGGGTGTTTTCAGGTTATTCTCCTAACTTCATCCTGCACTTTTATTTTGTCTTTCTCTCTTACTTGTTTTAGCACTGCTTTTGCACAGACTTTAATGACCACCTGATGGTTCTTCTTTGATCCTTTTCTGTGTAAGCACTTGACAACTTGTTCCCACTTCCTTGTTTGTTTACTACTTCTCTTTCTCTGTTTGCTTCCCATTTATCATTTCCTTGTGCTTTAGATCAAAGGTGCTGTCTAAATAAAACATAAAATGTAATGTCCACTGGTGCTAATATTAGCTGCTGTATAATTTTGCTTTTACTCTGGAGGTGGATTAAATCTTAATAAAAGTTTAAAATCTTGACTTCAGATCCATTTACATCAATTGCAAGGCAGAGAAATGCATTCATATTCAGGAAGTTACTTTGGAATGATATTGGAGTAATTAAATGAGAATATAAACAGCATTAATAAGGATAAATGTGTCTTCTCTCTTCAATTAGGCTTCAAGTAAGACCAAACAATACAAAGCATCAATCAACCCTAATACCTTGGGAAATAAAGTGATTGCTGTTTAGAATCAAGAAAAAAAGTTATTTTCATGATATAGATTCGGGCAATTCTATGCATTATATAGAGGTTAATGCTCCCACTGAAGTTTCTGGGTGGTGTCTGTTCAAAGGAGACTCCTGGAGACACTCCTGCTCTATTCCCACATAAAATACTTATACTCCTAAGAACTTCCTCTTTCATGTTCAGAAACACTTAAAAAGCTAGATTACATCACACTTCAAGAAAATAAATCATGCAAGACTGCTCTGATGTCTGTTATGTAATTCAATTTATTACAGCAAGGCTTCAGAATTAATGAGTGAATTACAATTTTTCCCATAAGCAATTTTTTATTTCTGCTAAGGTCATGTTAGGACTATTATTGTTATTCTTAAAAATGCATGATGAAAAATTAAATAAATGGTACATTTTCTATTTAATTTTTCTATTTTCAAATCTATTTAGATGTTGTCTAGATTGCCATTTAAATTATTCATTAGTTTTTAATGCTACCTGCTTATTATGGCATCTGTCAAAATCAATTTCTACTGAGAAATAATTTATTTCTTCATCCGCAACATATCTTGAGAAGTTTGTTGATTTTTATCCAACTGGTGTATAGCTAAGTATTAGTCTTCTCTAACAGAATTTTAGTTTCTACGTTTACAACTCTCCCTCCCCATGACCATTTTAGTGGTTAAAATAGTAATTTATTACATCAAGTTTTCAAAAATGATCCTGATTCTGAATGTAATGTTTGAAATTGACAGTAGCACTATGGCCCATGTGTGAAATATGCAGTTCATGTGTACAATGAGACGTTAGAACAAATGCTGTCATTATTGCTTTTAGATGAACAGCCTTCTATATCACAGATCACTAGAAATTCCTGGAGGCGTTGGATGGCATTTTCCAAAGAGCTAGAAATTCATTTGGAATTTGGTTCTCTTTGCTTTTGAAATAAACAAGTCCTTTGCAAATGACAAAAAAAAGAAAATAAAAACATTGCAATCTATCTTCTAGCAGCTTATTTTCCTTAATTTTAGATTTTGAAACTATTCTTCTATGTTGTCTGAATGCAGCATAGAAAACAAGAAAATTCATGAACACGTTTTTGGTCTCTCCACCCAGCCTGATATGCTCAAAGCTCTTTTTCAAACCAGAGCAGTACAGTACATTCATCCTTCATTGCCTCATCTGAAACATGCAAACTCTCCTGGTTGTGTCATACACCCCCTAAAATGGTATCAGTGGTTATCAATGGTAGCTAGTCATGGGTCAGCCAAATTACTTTCTGTCGTTATCCACGGTGTTGCATCTCCATTGGAAATCTGTCAAGTCCAACTTTGTTTCTGAGAGCTTTACAAAAATACCAGGCAGAAATCATTGGTAATTTACTTTTCTTCTTAAATGAATTTGTTTGTTTCCTGCCAGTAAACTTAAATTTAAATTAAATCAATGATTTCCCCAGCACTTTTTCCTAACTGTGTTGACAGAGAAAGGAAAACTTTGTCTGAAGTCCACATGGGGGAGGATGTTTTTTATAATATGCAATGACATTAGCATCTGTGTTGTCACCATGCACCCTTACATAATTTCAACAGGTACAGTGCATTACCCTCTTACATTTTGGTTCTCAAGAAACTTTGTCATGTACGCTTTAACGACATTGTCTGTCAGAGACCTGTCCATATCTATCTATCAATCTGACCATCCTTGTACCTATCTGAAGCTGGATGGAAGCCTAAATAGAAGGTAAGGTTTGCCACAATCTGAAAATTCAACACAAGAAAGGCAACTTAATTATTTAGATATTTATTTATTTATTTATTTGGAAAAATAAGAAGTAGAAATTCTAATAAAATAGTTCAACTACTGTCCTAAATTGTGCTGACTTTGTTAAAACACTGTAATCACAGAAAGAATGTTCTTCTAAATGAAACTGCCTTGAGTTCAAAATTGGATTTTAAATTGTATTATTCTAATGTAATATTTTATTCATTGTTTGGTAAAAGATAACTTGAGATTACACATGTTTTCTGAGGCTTTGCCTTATCCTTTAAAGCCAGCAACCATTTTCTATGGCCCAGTTTCTAACTACTGCCCTATAAATTCTTACACACCAGGTAGGGAAAAACGTTAGGAGGAGACTAAATAGTCTGCAAAGGAATTCATTACTAAATTGGGGTTTACCTATAAGGGCTTTTTCTCCCATGTGTCATAGAATATATTCATCCTAAGTTCCATATTTGCAGCTGAACTCCCTTTGACTGACCTACTGTAATTGAGATTCCAAACAGATAGAGACCTCCTGTGCCTGCTTGTCTGAGCCTTTCCTTCTGATCCTGGTTCCCCCTATTTCCAAATCATTATTTCACTTTTTTCTATTAAAGCTTGACATGACTAACAATATAGTTTTCAGAACTAGACTCATTTCTCATGAATGACAGATATCTCTTTATTTCTGCAATGAATATTGTAAAAGAGGAAAAAATTAGAGATCTTGGAGTAGTTGCATGATATCAAAAAATTGCACTTTGCTTTATAATAGTAATGCTTTGTAGTTATCCATCAGTCTTCAAACACTAATCAATTTTAAGTTATTACAAGGTTTATAATGGAATATATCATTTGTACTTCTCTTATCTTCCCTGGAATTCATTCAAGTAGATTTTTTTTTTTTTTAATTTAAACTCTCTAACAGCTATTCTTCCTCTCTGACTTAATAACCAGAAAGGTCTGCCCTCATCTTAAAATAAAGTGACAATGGTTATGTCTTCCTGCTCTTACCATCCATTTCACTGTTCCATTTTTTAAGTGGAATAGACCACACCTTTTGATAGATATCAAAGGAGAGCCTCAGAGAAATATTTTTTGAAGATTAAAGGGATGGAATTACAAATGAGTAAATGTATTTTGATTTAATAAACCTGGTCTGAGGGAAAGAGTCTGAGTCCCAAGCAGTGCAATATCCTAAGAAAATCCTTTACAACCAGCTGAGGCAAAGCAAAAGAAAATGCTGAAATTGAGCTTTTGAATATAAGCGTTCAGCTTTGAGGCTACAACTCAAACCAGTCCCACATTAGATCTAACGTGAATCTTACATTACTATTTGAAAGAGAAAGGTGCTAATATATGGGGAAAATCTGGCACTAGGCTGCTGGTTGTGTGATTTTTTTGGATGTGGAGGTAGAAGCTAGAAGAAAATGGAAAGAGTAAAGGTCTGGGTAAAAGAGCAGGTGTAGAGGGGGTCTCAGTCTGCACATTGTGCAGTGAAATGCACATCAGTTATGTGGGGAATCAGCTGTATTTTATTGCTGTGAAGTGGGGTTCTAATGTAATTAAAGGGAGTAACTTCATTAATTACTGTAACAAGCTGGATTCTATATGTTTGGAAAAATAAATAACAGATTTAGGATAAATTTTTCAAATCTCAGATGATCAGTTATGGCTAGAGCCACCCAGGGACTTCCAAACCTCAGCACTGCATGGGATTACCTTAATCTCCACTGCTTAAACCCTGATCTTTGAAACCTATACTTTTATCTGCCCCTAAAACTAAAGATGACAGTGTTTATGCTGATAAAATTGCTAAAGACTTCTGAAGCTAGGTTGGTTGGCACCTGAGCCCAAACAGGGCTGTTTCATCTTGGGTGCTGTTTGTGAGGAGTGTTCAGGGTAAATCAGATGGATTTCGTCTTGCTGAAAATACAGCCAAGGTGAGATGTTTCGAGGCTGGATGGTTTATGAACGTGGTTTACACAGGAGCCCCATGGAATAATCTCTTAAATACGGAATTTGTGGCATTTACTTCTTGCTGCTTGATTTAAACAGGTTTTCTTAACTTCCAAGTGCTCTGGTCAGTTGTTTCTGGAGACCTTTCTGTTTGATAAACATTCAGCTACCTACAGTAGGGTATGGAAGGGTTCTGGTGGGAGGGAATGGCAATGACTCTTGGCAGTGATTGATAATGAAATATCGCATAGCGTGTTTGCTGGGACTATTACTCCATTATAAAGACAGGGAACTGCGTAAAAATTTTCAGCTCTTACTCCAAAACAGGCATGTTTGTGAACATTTCCCATCTCTGGCAGAAAAATTCTTGTCCATAAGTATTAGATGAAGATGATCTAACAACTTTTGTTCCCCTTTTACTGGGGGAAAAAAATAAATACAAAAACAGAAAAAGAACAAAATCATAAAAGTGCTATTAAAAATTCTTTATTTATTGTCTTCAGGCTCAATTTAAGGTAAATCTTCACCTGAACCAGTGAATCTGAGACAAAGAATTCTAAGCAAATCCAACTGGAAATAGATTTTTCAAACATATACTTTTTGTATTTTGTCAATCTTCCTTGAAGAAGGAAAGCAATTACTTTTGATTTCTTTGCTTATATACTAAGACAACTGGGTAATTTTGAGTCCTTGTATGCATGCATTGGGCAAAGCTCTTAGCTTTAAAATAAGTTCAGCTAATAATAAAATGGGTCTTATTTGTACCTTGAAATGCTGAAACATTTGAAGTTTTCTTGGTTTTCTCATTTTACTGCTATGCTGACTTGGTCTTGGACTTAATGTCCTCACAGAGAAACAAATGATCAAGTTAGGGTATGTATGGGAAATCTATATTAAAAATAATTAAATCCTATTCTAATCAGTATAATTAATGTGATGAAAAATAGGGTGTAAATTCTATAGTTGTTAATATAAAAATTCATGAATCTTTCCAAGTTGTTTGAATGATCTTGTACAGCAAAAGATCACTCTTCTTCAATTAAGAAAATAATTTCTTCTTGGGTACTTTTTAAAAAACTCTCTTTATAAAGAGAGGCAATAAAAAAAAAAAAAGAAATCTTGAAAGAATAATCTGACAATGGTCATTAAAAAAGAATGGTTTTTCCTGAATGCTCTCTGGATTTATAGTTGTCTTGTAGAATAAAGTGAGCAGGTTTTATAGGGCAAGATTTGATAACCAAAGACTGTACTAGTCAGTACACGAGACATTTCAGAATACTCTTTACAACATCTCCACTCTTGATGAAATGCTTATTTGTTTCATTTACATTGGAAAGAAGGCCTGTTTTCAAGTATTTTTGCCTCTGCGGGGCGTCGTCCTCCACAGGAATTCACAGTTGGTGCTTCCAGAGAGAAATGTGCTTTTCTCTCAGCCCCCCACAATGTGAAGGTGTGAGGTTTTATAGGGGCCTCAGTTCTGCTAGCCCAGTCAAATCCTGTAGGACCTTAAAGCTCAAAGTTGTAGAAAATACTGCAGCTACTCTAAGGCACCAGTTCCCTTTCCTCTCACCCAAAAGAGATGCGAGAAGCTCTGTTGCTGAGACCAAAAGAATGATTAAATTCCTTACAGCTCTCAAATATTTGCAGGACACATCACTTTCTTTATTAATAAAAGGAAAAGGGGTGACTAAGAGGATGACTAATGGTGACTAACAGGCAGACACTGTGCTGTGCATCTCCATGAACTTTCTTGGAGGAAGGGATTGTGCATGTCTCAGGCTCTGTTTCCATAGTTGTCCCTCTCTTAGACCTATATAACAAACCTTCCTGGGCTACCAAATGGTGGTAGCTTTTAGCAGATTTTCAGTTTACTGAGATTTTTATTCTTGCTTTAGTCAAGTCCCACAGGAAATGCTTGAATTTTGTGGTTTGGGTTTGTTTGTTTGTTTTTAAATATTAATTGAGTTTTTACTAGAGAAGTCTGCTGTGCTACAAATCTTGTACAAGAGTGTAATCTCATGAGAACCCTAGCCCAATTCTGTAAAATTCGAGTTTGTACACTGTAAATATAAAATCCCATGTGTATTCTCTGAAGCAGAATAAACCTGTGGTACTCAACTCTGTACTTCTGCAGAGAGTCTTCCAGTGAAGATGTTATACTGAAACACATCAATGGTCAGTCATTTTGTACTCAGTTAAGAGACAAATTTCTGGTTACTCAGCATGAATGGTGGGCATTAAAATGCTTTATTATACACTATTTAATGAAAAATCTGGAGTACTAATAGGAACAATATTTTAATTTCAGCTATTTTTATTCATCAGATTTGGTGAATCTTGAGGAAGACTAAAAAATATACAGTATCTGTTACACTTTGACATCATGAAAAGTTTTAGAATTAAAATTGTTTTACTTCAGTTACCCCACTGAATGCACTGCACAGTTTAGTCTGTTATCGTTTTGGTTGTAAAATGTGCATGTTGTACCAGTGAACCAAAAGGCAGATATTGCACCATGTATTTGCAAGGTGAAAAATTCCAAAGAATTTTCTGAGCATCCATCCCAAGCTAGTTTTAGAGCTCAGGATGGGGTGGGTTTTTTTTTTGTTTTGTTTTCATGAGGCTGAAAATTAAGCTGCAAATTTCTTGAGCTTGTTTGGAATACAGTGTGGTTAAAGTTTTCTTGCAGCGTCTTGGACTTGTCTGTCTAGAAGGGAACACCCGGAATGCAAAGAGGAAAAAAAAAAACCAAAAAAAAATCCCAAAAAACAAGCAACAACAAAAAAAAAATTAAAAAAAAAAAAAAGTGGAAAACCTTCATAAAGGTTCTTGGAGCCTGGGGTAAAGAGGGGTTTTTAAGGGGCAAAGGGGCTGTGTGTGTGTTTTTCAGCCGAGCCGCCCTTCGCAGCCGCAGCTTCCCCGGAACCCGCGCGCCCCCTGCGGGCCGGCCCCGCTCCCGGAGCACCAAAATTGCTCCATCCATTTCCAAATTGATTATTGAACCTTATAACAGGCTATAATGAAACAAAAACACTTTCTGCCCGGCTGCAGACACATTCATAAGGAAAGCGATCATTCTTTGCCCAACCCCTGCGGTTTTTTATTAATATATTGATTTTAAACCTCCGTAGATTTCACTGTTTTTTTTTTTTCCTAGTCAATTTAATTTGTACTGAATCAGTTTTACATCTGCAGTAAAATATTACTAAAATTTTCTATAAATTTTCATGAAATGAGGAGTTTTTTCATATGTTTTATTAGGTAATTTTAAGGAAATGCATCCTGCACCATTTGTGCCTTTTTAAGTGCTCTCTGTTCATTTCACTGGAGTCATAAGTGTCCTCTTATGCCTTTTGTACAGAATGATCTGGAAAACTGCATTTCATAAAAGAGGGTTGAGCCTACCTGCCCTTCACTCTCACTTTTTAGCACAGTATTTTTATCTGTGAAGGACAGATAAATGTGAAATGATAGTAGAATATTTGGGTGTTTTCCTAACTCAAGAGAATGCAGCTAATTCTACATTAGCACATGGAGTATGCCAGCTGTATGCAAACACACACCTATCAAAACCAATCATCCAATGTCACATTTGAACATATTCTTAGAAACTGTTTTCTAAATCCTTTTGTAATCACAAAAGAAAGCTGTAAGTCATTCCCAACTCTTTCTTTTTTAAAATTAAATTATTTACTATACTTGCTTTCTATACTTATAAAGCACACTAAAGAAACACAAATAACTATAAAAGATGAAGCTGTTGTCTCCCCTGAAGCCTAATATCTAATCTGAACCTGTCCTGGTTCAGTTTAAGGTCATTTCTTGTCATGTTTGCACTTGAGACATAGTAGAAGAGGCCATCCCCACCTGGCTACACCCCTCTTTCAGGCAGTAGTAGAGAAGAATGAGATGTCCCTTGAGTTTCCTCTTCCCCAGACTAAACACCCCCCAGACCCATCAACATTAGCAATACCACTAATGATCAGCCACAGACATTGGCACCATTAATAAATCTCCATTTTGCTTTTCAGAATGACTCAGTCTTGTCACCACTGTAAAAATTCAGCTGAGTTCTTGGACAATGTGACCAACATTTTGTTAGTGCTTGTGAAGCCTCACACACCCACGAGCACACACACACACGTCGTAGTGACTTGGTTTGTGTTGATTTGCTTGCCTCTAATTCTGATTATTTTATCAGGCCCCTTCACTAGTAGTGTTACAGATTTCCTACCACATTTTACAATAAGAACACTTTCAACCTTCATAAACTTAAGTTTTAATTCAGTGACTTTTTTCTCAGTAAATTATTACTAATTTGTCGAGATGAACCTGTAATATTCCCTCAAGTCACTTTTCCCAGAATACGAGTTCCTCAGCAGGTTCTCAGATAACCAGCCAGATTTACTCTTCTGTCAGGCACAAGTCTTCCAGTATTTACATCTTTCTTTTTTGGATGTTGTGGTTTTTTTCTTTCTAAATAATATTTTATCTTGGACATTGAATGTCTTCAATTCCCACCTAGTCAGTATGCCTTGACAAAATTAAGCAAGAAATCATAAATCATCAAGGACTCCAAACAAACTGCTGCCAGTATTAGGATTACCTTATGGTGACCTGTCTTTCAGTTGAGTTCTCTTGGTTAAGAATAAAAGGAGAAATGCTTTAAACCTCTCTTTTTCATTTCTGCTGCTCCAGACAGCTCCTAGAGAATCTATTCACTGCTCTGTTCTTCCTCTCAGAGGATTGCCACTGATCCATTTTGTGTCAGTTATCACATGAGTTTCAAATGTTTTCAAAGGCTTACAAAATCTGTAAAAGAACCGCTTCACAATGTGTGGAGTTACATGGAGCTTAACCATTAAACAGCCACTAGTACAACAAATGAGACTCATTCAGTTCTGACCAATAGCTGAATTACTCACTTTTGCTCTAAGATGTTCCACAGCATGACCTGCCTTTTTTTTAATGGAAATTTTTCCATGGTTTTACTGTTCCCCATGATGCTCTTTCACCAAATCCCTATTAGTAATTTAATACAGCTGCATTCACCTGTCACTTCCTCTTTTGTGTGATCTGTATTATACAGCCCACAGAAATCTCTTTTGTTGTTTACCTGGACTGGTGGGAGGTGTCCTTGCCCATGGCAGGGGGAGTAGACTAGATGAGTTTTAAGGCTCCTTCCAGCCCAAGCTGTTCTATGATTTATGTCTTATTGGCTCCACATCACACAATTGATCATTTTCTCACTCTACAAAGCAAAAAGTCTACCGAGAAAATAGTAGAACTGAAATACATTAATAACTAAATTACATGATACATATATTAATATTTATATTAAAATCTATTCCCCAAACTCTGTTTATGAGAGTCCATGTAACTCCAGCTTTAAGTCCCATGCTTAAAAAAATACTGGTTTATTAACATATATTTTCTTTATGGAAAATATGTGTGGGCTCATTTGCCATGTACTACTCCAGCTTCTTTATTGATACTGATAGTAGCCTATTTAAAATTAAAGAATAATGATTTCCTCTACTCATTTTACACATCATTTTATATGTACATGTATCTATAATACATCCCTTTTATGCTCCAAGAAACCTTTTGTTTGAACATCCAAGAATATAAGAAAGTATCTCTTCTTAATGTAACATTGGGATAACAGTGGAATAACACTGTCCCATCACGTTAGTTGTGTATTCAAAAGTACATTACAACTATTAACCACAAGATGGCTCAACAGGAGAGGGAAATGTAGGTTTTTAACATCACAACACCACATCATTTCTGTAATTTAAGACTGAACATAATTTTGGCTTCTCAGACACTAGGATTGAATGCATCCAGTTCACTCCATTATTAAAACACAGCAACACTGTATTGTTAACCCAGTTTAGATAAAACACAGCCATGACTTTTAGTTTCCTTCACTATAAAGTTTAAAAATGTAAGTTTTTTTTCAGAGATGAGAAAAAACCAAAGATTAATGGAAGGAATCAAACTTTCAAAGGCAAAAATTAATTGAAAGACTGCTGCATGTTGCAGAGACTGAATAAGTCCTCAGTTATCATGAACAATATATTTTTAATTACTTTATATGAAACTAATACATAGCATGCTGATAATTTAGTTGTCAACATTAAGACATAAACAATGTTTATCCACCTCTCAGTTTTTTCTTTACCACTACTACTACTTTGACAGTTTTCCATGATTCCACTTCAGATACAGTTGCCCATAGAATCACTAAATATAAAATACAATTTTCCTTTCTTAACTTTGAGAATAGGTGCGTAGGAACTCTTATTTTGGTTGAAAAGGGAACTTCTTCAAACTTGTGCATAATACTGGAGAGGTTTCTGCCCATTTCTTAGTGACTGAAGCAAAATCATCACAAAGGAAATAGAACCACCTTGTTTGGAGCACCTCATTTCTGTAAAACTGAGAGATTCAGAAGTGTCAGCTCCTGCATTGTACTCTATTAAGATTAACAGGGTTCCTGCATGCCTACTCCCAGTTTGGTAAATCATAAGACTATTGAGACATGGCCACACTTATTCCATCTGTGCCCTTTGCCCCCAAAATGATGGAAAGCATGTTGCCAGACCACTTGCCCCAGTGTTGATTTCACCTTAAGCCATTGTTCCTGTGCAAACCACTGCAAGTGTAGAGAGCCCCTTGATCCACTCTGAACCATTTCTAACAGGTATCCCTCCAAAACCTCTGTGAGAACATGAATCACATGAAAATGTGGCTCATGAAGCAAGAATAATCTCTGCTCCTTGGTTATTGAAGATTGTGAATATATATCTAGGATTGAACTGAGTATGTCAGAAGGAATATGTTTAAATGCTGATGCCTTTTCTAGTGGGAAGTAGTAACTGCAATGAAAAAATGAAAAAGCATAGCTTGCCAAGGATAAAAGAAAAAAGAGTGGGAATGAAGGAGTGAGGTCATACTCTCCTCCTCTCTTTAAGATTTTCCTGCTTTCCCCCTAATTCTTGCATCAAAGTCCTTTCAAGGTAGGTGTGATTATTTTCATCATGTCTCCTCAGAGTTTCAAAGCACCCTTTGACCTTTCCTGTGTTCCAGCTGATGGCTTTGCCTGCACACCCTTTAGGAAACACCCTTTTCTCATAGTGTGCACACTGCTCTTGCACCTTGGTGAGGGTAGTCAGCCTCAGAGAAGACAGGGAATGTGATTCTATGTTCAGCTGATGGGGAAGGAGAGATGAAAGTAAGAACATATTTGCTTTTTGCTCACTGAAGAGCTCCCAGGGAGCAGGAGAAAGGAAAGGAAGCTTGATGAGAACTTTGTGAGTAGCAGCTGCAGCTCAAGATGGGGAAAAACTGATAAAGGCTATGGAAGAAGCAGGCAGAAGAGAGCTGGCTGATTAGACCCTGGAGTTACAGAAAATAATCCTTTCATCATCTGAGTTACTATTTCCTCCAACCTCTGTCTCAGCAGCTGCTGCCTGGGACCACAGTTTTCAGCACTGAAGAGGCAGAAGGTGTCCAGAAAGCATTTTATCAGCTCCCACCACCTCTACAGAGCGCACTGTGCCTCTGTCAGTCTGTTTTCCAGACCCTCACATTCATGTCAACCTGCAAGGTGCTCTGCTACCAGCTCCACAGACAACTCAACTCTTTCTTTCCTTGTTGGATTTTTTTACAGGACTGTCTGACCAGACACTGAGCAGAACAGTTGTCTGATCAAGTCCTGCATCTGATCAACTCTCTCATCTCTCTGACATTTGTGATGCTTCAAGCCAGGCTAGCTGGGAGAGTAGGACAAGATTTGTGGACCAGCTACTGGAGACACTTTGTGTTTGTGTGTGTCTGTGTGTCTGTGTGTGTCTGTGTGTGTGATACTAACAAATTCCACACTGGTCTAGCTGAAGCTGTAGGCTTAGGGCTTTAGGAGTTGGACAATGAAGGGACCATATATTTCAGAGAGATACCAGAGAGGCTCAAATAAAATCTCCTGTTGACCTCTGAATTTCATCAGCTGCAAGGCAGAGAAGAATTGGGCCATTTGTCCTGTTCATTCTTACATGAGTATATATATATTTGTGTATATGTGGTGCCTGTACAAGAGCTGCAAACCTGTCTGTGTTTATCTCTAAATGGTTGATCGTGCTTTTGTATAACAAAGGGCACAGAAAGAGCGCTGCTGGCACAAACCTTGCAGGAATGGTTGTTAGGTGCAGCTTTGCAGGCATCTTAGGCAGAATCAGGGCTCCATACTCCTCAGGTTTCTCATGTTTTTCAGCCCTGGAAAGTCACTCCAGGAGTGAATGAGAGTTATTCTTCTAGCCAAAGACCTCTCAAGTGCTCAAGGAACAAGTGTGTACCCTCAAAGCATTACTTCAGTGATGCTGCCATCACTGTACTGAGTTCTGTGCTCCGTACCAGGAAACAGTCATCTTTCACAGACAGAGGCTAACAACCCCTGATACTGGCAAAGGTTCCTTTTCCTAGAATTTTCTGAATCATGAAGTGAATAGTGTCAACATGGCAGAGACATACAGAAAAAAAATAAATAATTTTCAATGTCATTAAAAGTTCTTCTGAACATTAAGATGTTCAGGGAGATCAGGGGAGAGACAGCAAAATAATGACTTCAGACAACAGCAGAAATAGGGTCCTGGAAAAGGGTGAGAGATGAATGAGAGAGGAGCAACAGAGTCTGAAGAATGAGCTGAAGTCTGGCCTCAGAGGGTAAGAGAAAGACTTTCACAGCCTCTGTTCCTCAATACTGCTTTAGAAATATTCTAGGTTGTTGTGAGCTGTTGAGATCGATCAGGAGCTGTCTGCTGCTCACTTCAGAGGGTCTTGGGGGAGCATGAGTTGCACTGGCTCAGGGTCTTTTGGAGCACAGCTCCCAGTTTTGCTCCCCATGGAAAGAATTTATCTCTTCTGCATTAAAACCACCCTGAGGACTTAGCCCTGTCCCCAAGTAAATATAGACTGTCTGGGCTTCAGAACCAAGCTGCCGCTCTGAGCCAAGTTGCTAATGAAGGCACAACCTAATGCTGTTTATTCTTTCCCTCCAAAACCAGTGGGGCCAGTGTCTGTCACCCCTAAGGAATCAACATATCAGCCAATAAAGAAAAATGATAAAACAGAAATGTGCAAGGGCAAGAAGCTGCGTGCGTATTCCTTCCATCAGTGATGACTCACAGCAGCGCCCCGAGCGAGAACTGCGTGGGCACCACACGAAGCAGAGATATTCAGGAGACAGATTTTCTCAATCAGCTCCCATCCTCCTTACCTTGGTCATCAGAGGATGGCTCCATACATATTTTAAGAACTTGGACGTTGTCTTTTCTAGCTGAGTAAAAATAACTTGCACACTCCGATACAACAATGAAAAAGAAAGAGTGAAATCAATCCCTTTTAAATATATTTTCTTGCAGTCATTACTTGAATATTGATTTTTAGTGAGATCTTCCAGAACAGTACATTTTGACCTGCCTATGCTTAACTCCCATGACTGAGGTACAATATGTTTAAAACCCAGATTTATCTAATTAAATGGGGTATATGTGATTTATAGGATGTGATCTCTTGAAATTGAAAAGGGTCATACATTCAGAAAAATATTGAGAGGAAATTTTTCTAAATTATAGACAATACAACTTAATAACATAATAATGTTAATTATTTGAATTTATATAAAAATACTTACATTTATATAAAAATACTTATTTGATATTTCAAACAGCTTTAAAAGGTCTTTAAGGACTCACCATTTTCTAATCTGGATGCTTGTAAACAGTTTTCATCTTTGAACTATAACTATTACTGAAATAAATGGTCAGGTTTAAGTGTTTAATGGAATTTTTAAGACTTGTTTCCTTCAATGATATAAAAGTCTATATTTTTCATACCTCAAAACAAAAACCCCCATCTTTCAGATACCACTAGAGCAATCATTATGTCATACTCAAGATATCTATGCTTCATTTATCCATTGTTTTTTAAATGCATGTTTGTACCTGGAAACCATTGTCTCTAACAAAGGAAAATAAACATTTTAAGTAACTAAATAAATAAATAAACCAAGCAGAAAGCAGAAAAATTCACAATGCAGTCTAAGGGTAATTTTAATTACACTGTCCAAAAGGAGAAATCAAGAGTTCTTTGAATAAGATGATGAAAAAAAAAAAAATTCCAATACAGTAAAAAAAAATATTGTTGGCATAGTTAGGGCTATGATTTTGGTTAGTTGATTAATGTCTTGGGTCAAATTGATAGTTTGAGCTCTGCTCAAGGAAATCCCATAGCTGTATTGAATTTCATGTGCTCGACATCTAAAACCTTTTTCTTAGTATACCAACCTGAAGCGTGCTCAGCAGGATCCCAAAATCCACTACATTTTTTTCATTGCATCCAAGGCTATTGAGATAATAAGAATTTTAAATTGTCAAAAATTTTAAATTTTCTACTTCCTTTTTGTTATGTACTTGTTTTTATTTATGGAGGTTGCAAATCTAGGGACTGTTCAGCCTGAAGAATAGAAAGCTCTGGGGGATATGATCAATGGATGTAAATATTTGGTGGGAGAAAATGGAGAAGGATTCATGGTCTTCTGAATGGTGTCCTGCGATAGCAGGCAACTGGAACGATTTAAAACTCACCAAAATCCATCTGAACACAACAAAACACTATTTTGTTATGATCATGTTGCCTGACTGGACGTGATGCTGGGGGTTCTGAGCAGGAGGATTGGACTAGATATAATCAAAAGGTCCTTCCTGATATAGAGGATTCTCTGATGCCGTGATTCTGAGATACATTTTTCTCCTTCTTTGAGAATTTTCTAGTATACTATTTGAAAGAAGGTCTCTAGGGAGCTGGTTTTCTCTGGGATAGAACTGATTTCCTTCACCGTGGCACTACATTTTGGACAGTTTTGACTAGGAAGTTTTAAAGGATAATTTTCAAATCTTTCATTAAGTCAGTGAGAACAGTTCAGCCAATAATAAGCACTTTTAAAAAATCAAATTCATTGTATTAACAACTAAACAACTAGGAACTGATTTTTAATGAAAAAATATTCAAAATTATTTACAGAGTTATAATGATCAAAAGACAATTATTCATAACTTCTGTAATTCAACTAGCTGTCAGTTCAAAATAAAAAGATTATTTTGCATAGGAAAGCCATAATTTCTTAGTCATAAAAAAATTTCATATCTGTCAGGGTTTATTTTGTACCATATTCACACTCAATTTTCTAGTGTTTGAATGGTTAGTAATTGAAAATGTTCAGAAGCACATTTAAATAGAACATGTAATGCCTCACAGATGTTTAGCTGTTAGTGTTTTTCTCTTTTAGTTTTGGGCTGGGTTTTTTTCCTTTTTTCTTTTGGCTACTCCACTTATACAGTTTTATTCCTTCTTTCCTGAGTTAGCATAACTCTTACGCATGGTATACTGAGTATATTGTTTGGTTAAAATTTACTTGTAAGGCATAGAATTAAATTAATTCCAAAGGATGTAAACAACAGCTTTTCTGTGATTCCACAGAAACTAATTTTGTTTTTCTATTACAATTCTTACCATAATACCAGCCACATGATTAGCATATTCCCAGTTGTAACATTTTTATCAGCTAGAAGTGAATCATATATATTCCAGCCTAGTTTAACAGTTACTGATTTTCAAGGACTATGAGCTAATCTCTAACTCATTAAAATATTGTAAAGCATGAGGAAGAAATGAAATTACTTTGAAGTATTCATCCATGAATTCTTAATTGCTTTAGCTTGACTAAAGCCTGGCTGGTGTCTAAATGAGCTTAAGAACAGGCTTTTAACAAGATCTACCAGCCAGAGTTAATTTTTGGCTCTCTTCATGCCACAGGTCTGGAAATTTTGCTGAGAGGTACTTGACTCCCAGCCCAACAGCTGATTTGCTGGGTTGTGCACCAGGCTGATGTTATCACAAACAGGAGAAAGAGAATAAGCATCATGTGAGCAGTAGAAACATACAGCCAAGGAGGGCCTTTCAGCAGCAGAGCCTGTTATCTTGAGAAGGTAATTTCAGATATGAAAGGTGCGTAGCAATTTATAAATGCAAAAATGTCCCATGGCTTGGGAAATCCTTGTTTATGAATTTTGAGTGGTAAAATGCAGATTTGTCTTGTCAGCTGGAGAGCTTCTAGAATCATAATCTGTTGATATGTAGAGAAAAGGGGATTTTTGATATCAAGTATTCTACTTTGGCATTCTCCTTTTTTTCAAAGAATCAGTGCTTGGTTACAGTTCAGAGCAGAAATTTAAAATTAAATTAAAAAGGTAAATCATGGACTAGATGTGAACAGCAGGTTTCTGGGTCCTTGAGATTGAGAGGAAAAAAAACAAAAAAAGAAAACGAAAAACAAAAACAAAAAAGGAAAAAAGTTAGGATTGACCAGAAATTATTGTTAAAATCTGAAACCAAAAATAATCTCTACCCCTTCTTCTTGTTTCTCTTAGCTTTTATTGCTGAGCATGATGTCATGTATGGAGTATCCCTTTCATCAGTTTGGGCCAGATGTCCTGGCTATGTCCCCTCCCAGGCTCGTACTCACCCAAAGCCTTCTGGCCCTTGTGGAGGAATATGCCAGCACCCCTCAGAAGTGACAGAGTGACAGTGTCACTCAGAAGTGATAAAAACATTGGTGTGTTATCAGCTTCCTTCTAACTCCAGTTACAAAGCACTCTGAGAGCTGCTATAGGGAAAACTAACTCCATCCAAGCCCAATGCACTCACGTTGCTCCCACTGACTCCTGCAAATACTTCTTTTTTGAACAGAATTTCTTTTTTTATTTTCCTTATTTTCTGCTATGCTATTTTGAATCTGGAAAATCAGAAAAATCAGCTCTCTCAGAAAGAGATAAAATGCATGTCTATTTTCTTTGTTGAGAAAGTCTTCCCTTAGGAAACAGGAGAGAGCTTTTTTCAGAAACCCGTGTTGTACTCAACTATTACATGTCAAAGCAAAATTGCAGGGTGTTGGGAAAGGTGACAGGAGAACAAACAGATCTTGAGTCTGCATACAAGATGTTCTGCAAACATTCTGAATCCTCTAGGGCCTCTGAAATCACATAAAATCACTGTGGTTAAGAGCTGAATTTCCTCATTTTTGGAAAGACTTTTCTGATATTGTTTCCAGCTTGTGTCATGTGAAACTTCTGGTAGGAGCTGAAATGTTTAATTGTTGCTGTTGCTATTGTTTTCTCATTATTTAATATGTCCATCTTAACTTCTGGTTACTCAAATCAACTGTCTTCACATTTTGGTCATAGTAGAAAATTCATTAACCACATCTGTCATGAGCTCTGAAACAAGCAATCCCTGAAATATGCTTTAGCACAATTTCAGCTGAGTTTCTGCTGTCCATAATGAAAGAATATTATTCAGACTGAAATAGAATTAATATTATACAGACAGAGATATCAGTCAAGCACTCTTTTAGCCATGATCCTGAGGCCTCTGGCACTCGGTGCTCTGTGTAAATGTAAAATTTTTTTCAAATTTCTAATACTTACCTTTGGTTGTGTGTTAGTAGAGATAAGAACTGCACTGACTTTTTGCACTCAGCCAACCATCATCAGTTCACCCAGGGGGTCAGGCAGAGCAGACAACACCTAAGACTACTTTTTGTCTGTTCACTGCTGAGCTCGCACTGAGCAAGAAAGCAAAAGAAAAGAAAGAAAAGCTGAAAATTTGACAGACACTGCAAGTTCATTATATTTTGGTATGGGTACCTCTATCTCCATAAACACTGAGGCCCCATCAAAGTCTGTCATACTTTGTCTTTCACAATTCCTCAAAAAAGCCGTCAGTGCTGACAATAAACTCCTAATGTATGGATGAAAAGCAAACCATGAACCAAGGAGTAGCTGCTGCCCCCATAGGGCTGTTTTCATCATTTTATTACACCTCATGGCTATTTCACTGCAGCTTTTTGGGCTGTTTCTTTGAATAATGGAAGAATACAGAGAAAAATCTGAATAGACAGACTTGACAGCAATAAATAGCTACCTTTTAATCTGTTTTTACAAAAAATTGGTTTCAGACAGCATGGAAAGTCCCTTAAAGTTTTTGAATTCATTCACTCATTCCCTATTCCAGGTTTTCCTGGAAGAAGACAAGAATATTTTTCTTAACTTGATTATTAATTTAGAAAATTGAAGTGAGAAATATTTGAAAAGTTTCATTTTTTCTTTAAAAAGATGTTATAATTTGCTGGTTACTATTCTATTTACATTAAATAATTCCTTTGACAAAAAGAGGATTTCTAGAGTTCTCCATTTCTTTGTTCAACTCTTGTGATATCACAACTTTTATTAAGCTTATCTATACTGATTAATTAGAAGTCAGCATGGATAACAGGGCTCAGATAAATAGCAATCAGTGAAATTTAGAGTAAAATGTTTCCTTTCAGAATTTTGGTAAGATTTTATGTTGCCTAAAAAAAAGCCTGAAAAATTAAATGGTGGATAAAAATAAATAGTCTTAAAATTTTAGTAGAAAGACTAATTAATTTCTTCAAAATTGTGTTGTCCTCATATGACCAATTCTGTTTCCTGCAAAGCCAATGGGAAACACTGTAAAATTCAACAGTAGCAAAATTAGTGTTTATTCATTTTTACGCTTTCCTTCACTTTTCCTTTCAGTTTGCTTGTGATCTATCAAAAGAAATTATTTCCTCAAGGAAAAATCTGATGTTCCTGAACTGGGTAAGATTTTTTTAATTACAAGATTTGCTGTACTTTCTTGCTGAACAAAAAATACATTGCACTTAAATAATTGTTATCAATTTCTTACTATTACTAAATATGGTGAATCCCTCATGTTTTAAAAAATCCATTGTGATATAATAGTTGTAGACCAAAATTAGGTAAGTATTGAGTGATGGAAATGACTAGTGAACTCATTAAAAGATAATAAAGATAAGGGAGATGTTAAGACTATAGAAGTTCTGTGGTATTGATTGGGAGATCAGCAATGTTTCTTTTTTCTTTCTTCCTTTAGAATATAAGAGAAATTTGGGGGTTTCCTCTGTGCTTTTACACACAGAATCTAATTGCTATGACAGTTTGATGGGGTCTTTTACTACTTGAGTTATTTCTGTTCTGGAGAGGCAGTATAAGTGACAGTGAAATGGAATAAGTATTTGCACAGTAGGAGCAGAAAATTGCCTGAAGCTCTGCCAGCTCCAGCGGTGAGGAAATGCATCTGCTTGGCTAAGTAGAGTCAGATCAGTACTCAGATATAAGCTTTTGAAAGAACAAGACTCAGAAAATCGTGTGGAGTATGCACCAACTGAGCTTCGTGGTGATGGATATGTGGTGTTCTCGCCTTGGAACTGGCAAAATTTTCTGGAAGATAGCAAATAAGTAACCTACAATGTGTCACATCTCTATTGTACTTGTGTGCATGTTGGATTTTTCCACCTACACCTTATGCCATAGAAACTTAGTTTTGGTTCCCTTCTTGTTTTGAGAAAGCAACTCTAATGATCTCTGATCAATTCTTTTAAATCTCTGAACACAAGAAACATTCATAAACTGGTATTAATACAAAGTAAAT
Source organism: Pseudopodoces humilis (assembly GCF_049639895.1). Classification (NCBI taxonomy): domain Eukaryota; kingdom Metazoa; phylum Chordata; class Aves; order Passeriformes; family Paridae; genus Pseudopodoces; species Pseudopodoces humilis. The sequence goes on from NC_142202.1 coordinate 52,117,559, forward strand.
AACAGGGAAACAAAATAAGTTGTCCTGTAAACTGAAGATTCCTAACACTTAAGCCATACATAGTTGATTGTTGCTTCAACAGATTATAACTCCTGAAGAATATTTATGTTTGATATTAGCTGCCGTTTCATTTATTAAATAGTTTAATGTACAATGTATACAGAAGAAGAGAGAAAATTCTCTTTAAAAGCCTGTTTCAAGGCAGAATTTTTAGTGAAAATTAACTCTGGGGTTGAAGAGCTTTTAATAAACCTCTTTTCTCTGTACAGATTGTTGATATAACTAATATTGATTTATTAGAATGAGCTGCTTCTTGAACACATTTCCTATCTGCATGTGGAACACAATTGACCTAGCTCAGGAGCTTAAATCAGTGTAGAAAATCCCTACAAAATGCCTTCTAGTCTGGCACCCAGTAAAGTAAAATGCTAAAATAAATATACAGCACTACGAAGGAAACAATAGCTAACTTCAGAATGGCAGAAATGATTGCTTTGTTAGAGGGGACATTCAAATGCAGTGAGGCCCACTAAGGGTCACAGATGGTTCCTTCTGGTTTTGAAAGAGGAAAGTCCAAGTGCAGCAGAGAATTAGGGTGAATGGGGGAATCCAGAAGGTGATGCTGGTACACAGAATGAGGGTAGCTGCCTCATGCCTGCCCAAAATTTAACTTTAAATATGGCAAACAAATGGGAATTCACATACAGGAAAACAAACATAAAAACAACCAGAAAACACATATATTCTAAGTAGCAACTGACAACACCAAAATGAAAGGATGGGTCAAGGGATTTCAATGCAATAAATGGGAAACCTTTCAAAATGGAAAGAATATGTAGTCAGAGTCTTAATAAATGAAAAGTTTGATTTATTTGAGTGAACTTATATGATTTTGCAGAAATTAAATTGTATCTTTTTGGATTTATTTTAGCCCTGATGATGTATGAAATTTTCATGTTCCTGAAATACAAGTCTGTTCTCCCCATTCTGTGGCTGAAAATCAAAATTGCTGTTTTCAGGGCTCTCTGATACTGCTCATGGTCTTCATTTCACTTTCCATTTCACTCACTTCACTTTTTTAAAAGGGTTGTGGGGTTTTTTTCCTTGTTTGGTTGGGTTTTTTTGGGTTTTTGTTTGTTTTTTAAGAGAGGGAGAAATACATATCTTTTGTGCGTAGACTGAGCTGTTAGATCTCAGAGCAAACTTTCATGTTCAAACGTCTCATAACATGCAGCTAAAAGAAGAATCTCATTTCCCCCAAGAATAATGCAAAATGTGAAATCATTAGGCCTTGTAAAGTCAGCATTTCTGATGCTGAAGTAGCTAGATATGCATTATAGGAAACCATATAGGCAAAGATGAAGAGCTACGATGTATTCCGGATTGAACAATGGCTGAGTATGAATTTTTGAGATCTTATTAAAACACCTATTTTCTACCCTGCTTACATTATAGGAAATTGGTTCTGAAAACTCTCAACTAATCATATAGTTGTTTTTTGTTTTATTGACAGTTTTCTAAAGCTACACTTTGGTTTAGATTTACAGCAGCTGAAAGCTGGTAGATAGCAACTTTTTTCTCCCTAAATCACATTTTTGATGCCACATTTCAGTAACATGTGAAGCTATTTTCTCATGCATACTGTCTTTATTTCCATTCTATCTCAACACTGCACACACTGTTTTCTCCAAACACGTTCATAACAGCATATGGCAAAGAAAGAAGTCCAGCTAAAGCACTGCAGCCATTTACTCTGAGACACCACAATTCTCTAGGAAGCAAAGATGATCATCCTTGGCGATGCAGACCAGATAGGTGAAGCATTCATATTTCCAGATCCAGCTGGGCATCACTGGATACAACTGGTGTTGCTTGGACTATTTTGAATATCAGCCAGACACACATAGATGAAGGATAATTTCCTAGAATTTTAAGAGATGAGCTAAGTGGTTTAAGAGAAGTAGCCTCCTTACCCATCATTTCCCTGTGCAGCAATGCCTTTTTCTTCACACTGTTGAATCAGAGAATTAAACCAAACCCAAACCCAAAAAAAATCCCCACTCTCTCAGATTCAAATAGATTATACTTTTTAGTTACCAGCAGGACATTTTAAACTCTGAAGTGCTGAATCCTAAATAGCCGTTTTGGGGACATTGCACACAATATTGCATGTCCTGAATGAAACCTTTGCTAGGATGATTTAATTGGTATTTATTTGCAGTGCTTCTCATGTCTAGACATTGAAAGCAGGATTACCTACACTAAATATTTTATTTTTCCCTAGCTAGAAATATATTACTTCAAATATGCATGCCTTCCAAAGTTGTCTGACTGTGCAACGGGATTGCCAATTGATTTTCTCTAGGAGTGGTGTCTCAAAAACAAAGCAATAACTGACACATTTAAAGCTTCAGCACAAACACAAGAGATTGTATGAACACAGAGATTGATCTATTCTATTTTCTTTCATTAAACATCTTCCCCTAGGTGCCTTCTAGGAAAAATAATGTTGAGACAACTTTTGATGTAAAGTGAATAAAATGAGGATTTTAGGCTTCACAACTATAAATCTGGTATATCTGAAGAGCAATATAATCAACTTTAAAAGATAAAGGAAAAAAACTCCCATATTTCTTCAGAAAAAGTGTATTTATATAACAGGAATAAATTAAAAAAGCTTCTATAACTTTAGAATAGATTTATTCTATGTCAGTTCTTTGAGAAATTTAGAAGAAAAGCAGCAGAGAGAAGCACACCATCATTTTATCTTCAGTTACAGATTACAGATAGTTTTCTTAACGTGGGATTCAAACCAAAACATATTTTCTTGTTAACTAAAATGAGCTAATAAGATACATGTAGGCAATGAAAAAACGTTAGGGTTTTTTCTCACCAGTCAGCCCACAAGCAAAACGAGGTGGTTTTTGCTGTAAGATAGCAAAGTAGATATATATTCTGAATTTTCCTCCAGACAAATACATTGGTTTTCCTCCACATCTGCTAAGAAATCCTTCTACAACTCCTTTTCCCATTCAGCCTGCTGTGTACAGTGTGTAAGGATAGGAGAAAACATTTTTTTTAGCATCTTTCCCTCCTTTAATACTGTTATTTAAAGAAATGCTATGATTGAAGTGCAATAGCCTCACAGTCTTCCCCAGCAACTTTGCCACCATATACTGTAAAAAATATGCTGAAACAAAATTAACTTTACAGATTTTTTCAGTTTACATTGTCTGTAATTCAGTTTTAACTGAAATGCAGACTACTGCACATCCAAATTGAAAATGCTGTTGCAAGAATCAGACGTTATCATTTATGCTTTACCTGCTGCATTACCATAAATTAAAAAGTAATATAAATTAACTTCAAAATAAAACAATCACTAGACCTAACTGTAGCACCAGACACAATTGTAGCATCCCTTTTTCTATTTTATTGTCCTCCTCTTCAATGTCAAAAACTTTATTCCACATGAGGAAGAGAAAATCCCCTTTTGCCTCAGTCATGAATGCTGAATTTGGGGTTTAATTTAGAAGTTTGATAATCACAATCCACTTAAGGTACATAAGCATGCTAATCTCACATTTCATACCAGTTTAAATATGCCTCTGCAACTAAAATTATAGATAAAAATGTGTAAATCCCTTCAGCTCCTGGCTTTTCCTGTGAACCTCTTCCGACAGCCTAATATTTTGTTGAACTCCATGGGAGTGTCTTTGTCTATACATAAGATCTCTAACTTTAAAAAAACCCTGAGGTAAGAGCCAAAATAATGTAGAACAGTATAAATTGGAAGAATTAACTTTCTGTTTGAGAAGGTGACAAAATCCACTCCTATTTGGAAAGGTTCAGCCTGTGAGCAGATGTTCCTTTGACCTAGAATGTTTTTCTTCTTCACATTGGAAAAGAAAAGTATGCTTTTGTTGGACAATGCCACCTGTACCAACACTCTCTACTACATCATGTCCTTGTTTTCCCCATCTTCTTTCCTATACATGGGCAAAACTGAAGAATCTCCAGACATTTTTTAATGACCCTGGATAAATCTTGTCTCAGAAGCTGTCACACAAGAGAAAGTTACTCTATGCACTTTAAGTAACAAGCTGTCTCCAGCATTTTTTAATTCTCAATAGCTCATCACATTTAAATGCTTTTTTAGTCCAAGCTATTTTGCATAATCCCATTGAATCATAAGCCAGATGTTTCTTGTTCACACCACCAATTAATTACATGCAGACAGCACAGACTCAGAAACAGTCAATGTGTATATGTAAAAAGCCAGTCCTTACCACTTTCTATCACTGTGATGAGGTTTACATTTAATGTTAAGTACCTGCTTACAAGGGGACATTCCAACATCAATATTTATTAAAAGCTATTTATATGCCAAAGGATTTTCAAACTAAAAAATTACAAGTTGAGTGGGTCTTTCTTCTTCCCAGAAGTCATCTGCAGATAAATGTACAAAGATCACGTCTGCTATGAGATATAACCTCTGTTGATGGTCCATAACTCAGTTATTGAATCACGATGATTCAAATGGCACAGTGCTGATACCAATAACTGCAGAATAAGATAAAAATCCCTGTCAAAGGAAATAGATTTTTAATCTGTTTTTTGCCTGGTTTCATAAGGGAAATATGTTTTTGTTATCATACCGGCCATCAAAAAGCCAGTCATAAAAGTTCAAGTAATTTTGGTCATATTCAGCTAAGTTATTCTTTCAAAGATTAGCAGTTAGGTAAAGGAAGGATGTTAAATTATCTGAAGTTGGGCTGGCAGAGCTGTCATGACATGTTCCACCTAAAAGCAGCTGGCCAGGGAACCACGGTTGATATGCTGGTGACAGAGCTCTAAGAAAGCAAAACTGAGCTCCGTGTTGTACAGTTAGGGCATCTTAGAAGATCTGTGCAAAGGAGAATCTTGGGGAAATGGGGCTCATTGGGTACATATCTGAAAGAAATGAGGCTTTTTCTGACCCAGAAGTGAATCAATGATCTGGGAGAGTAAAAATTTCTTCAGCTGAAGTAATCATGGGTGTTGAACAAATAGTTACACTTGAAAAGCTGAAAAATCTTTCACAGTAAAGTTCCCTTTAGGCCTCTGAACATGTGACTGAATTGTTTATATAAGACTTCTGAGAATTAGATTATAGCAATTCAAAATTACCAGCAGAATTATTTAAATTATTTCCTAAAGTTTTCTTTAGCGTTCATTTTGGATTAGAGAAAGATACCTGCTAAGCAGAGTCATGGTTATTAGTGAGAGAAAAATACTATTTGGTTTTTATAGCAATAGATTCCCAGAGTGTTTTCCCTTCAAACATATCTATTAAATAATAGTCTGGTGACTCCACTGATGACAAGGCATTGCCTCTTCTCTCCACTCTAAACAGGGGAATTTTTAAAATTATTCTGAAAATAACTCAGAATTAAAAAAGAAATCTCTAAATGGGATATTTCTCTCTATCTTGCAGTAAATATTCCAGCAAACCTTATCCAGGATAACCCAGACAAATAACAATATGGCATGTGAACACTTTAGAACCATTTTGCTGATCAAAATACACAGTAAAATCTACAACAAAGATCTTCATGTGATGCTCTTGCTTTCTTCCCACTGATGAAACCAAACTTTTCAGGGTAACATGCATCTGTTAATCTTAGTTGCAGACAAGGGACAAAACATGTGTCAGGTTGGTCTCCACTGTAGCACCCCAAGCATGAAAAAATCCTTGAAGTACAATGAGTGTTAGACACTGAATGTATAAAAGGTCAGAATCATTAAGCAAAACACTCTGGTTTAGCTTAGGAAAGGTGATTCTGGGTGGCACTTATGGTCTGAGGAAAAAACTCCTCCATTTGTTTTAAGAAAGATTCCTATAAGCTCAGCTTTCTCAAATTGATTTAAGCTTCCCTAAAGCACAGAGTAATCAAGCCTTGGAACTATTCCAACTGCCTTTAAAAGATTTTTGCTATCCATTTCATACCATGGAAACTCCCCAGCTAAAGGCAAAAGCCCTAACGAGTGTGGGTGCTTGCTGTCTTTCGATTTTATAGATATTGAACCCAGAAGGATTCCATTTCTCTCATGCTGCATTCACTAAGCATTTGCAACTACCCATTGCGTCCCTGTTCACATCTTTCAGCTGGTAATACAATCCTGAGCTGATGCTATGCACATGCATGCCTTTACCCACAGTGCAAAGTCAATTATTTTCATAGATTCTCACAGGGCACATATGCTCTATAACAGTTTTGTGAATTTACTTGCTCAAATAAGGCTTAATGCAGCAAGTTTTGTGTGTTAAAAAGTTGTGTATAAAATATTCCTGAAGAGAGGTTTTTGTTGAGTAGGTGGTGCTAGGACTTGACAGCTCTTAATGAGTACAAGTTTAATGCCAGATGACTTTTAAGTGTGCTCCAACCCAATCCATTCTATGATTCCATGACTCTATGATATGTGTCAGAAAGTTGATTCATGACATAAGACACTATCTCAAACACTTTGCCAAGACTGAACCAGAGTTAAGCTGCCAGTTAAGTGCCTGGATAGAGACAAAACTTGTGCAAGGCACACACAGAAGTCTGCTGACCCACAAGCACTGACCCTAGAAGAACTACATTTTCTTAAAAATTGAAACACACCCAGAGCAAGATTGGGAATCAAAGTAAATTTACAATCAAATCCTAGAATAATTTAGAATGAATGGGAATTTTAGAAGTTATCTGGTCCAAGGTGCATGTTCTAAGGTCCCAGTTCGCTGCGAGGGCAGTTGTGATGATTCAACTGCAGCATCGGGGCCTCGAGTTTTAAGATGTCCAAGGATGCAGTTTCCACAAGTTCTCTGGGCACCTATTCAAATGTTTCACTGTCTAAGCATGGAAAGCAAAATCCAAAATTTCGTCTTTCCAAGCGGAGATTAAGGACTTCCACTAGGTCATTGTGCAAGTACTCTGTAAATTTCTTGTATGTGGTTTTATTCACAGAAGGCACTCATTTCATGGTAGAACTCTGTGTCCACATTTTGCTACAAAGTTCTATTTTTTCTATGAAAACACAACTTTCTCTACAAATACAAATAAGAAGCATTTTCCGTTATGAAAAGACATCCTGGAGAAATAAACAGTGAAACTGGTGTACTAGGAAAAGGAAATAATATTTCTTCCAGTGGATCCTTAAAGAACTTTCGCGGTTCTTTAGGGAGGAGGTTATTTAAAAACCTTCACTGGGTCTGGAAATTAACTTAACTGTATTATTTGATGAAATTTTCTTGGACCTGCTTGAAACTTGAACTACAGTACAACAGTGAAAGGAATTCCTCTTAAATTGCAAAGTGCTTTTATAATCTTAATTATTCAACAAAATTATTACTGATTTGTTATCAGAAAATGGTATTTAAACAGAAGAAAAAGTCAGACACATTGAATAATGATTTCTTAAACTGTTTATGGTCTTTAAAAATGTGTATGCCTTTGTCTAAGACTAGCTAATGAATGCATTCCATTTTGCACTCAGAAAAATCAACAATAAATTCTTAGATCTACACTAATGATTCTGTGTCTGTTACTTCAAAGATCAAATAAATTGTGGAAGATTCCTCTGACAGTAATTAGGTTTATTTATCTATGTATTTATTTATTAATAAACAACACAGAAACTTTAGATGCCCCTTAGCACATTTTTAATTACAAAGTGAATGATATTTTAGTAACTTGAAATTCAGCCATTGTTTCTCTGACCTCCAAGCTGCCTAGGGAAAATCTTTATGCTGAAGAACTATACATAATATGAGGAGAAACAGTTTCCTTGCAATAACTATTATCCTTGCTTAGATTTACCACCTGACGCATGAAAATTGTTCAAGGACTGAATTACTTCAGATTAGATCATTAATTACAATTGGTGTAATTACTTATAAAAATTCTAAGGTTTTAAAAATTTTAAAGCATGCAAAACTCTACCAGTTAATTTTTCTATGTATTCTTTGTCTTCTATACATTTTTTGTCTACCAAAGACATTTGTATCAATTGAAATAATTACATGGATTTCACATCCAACTTTTAGAAATCAGAATAAAAATATCTTTTCAGGGGACAGTGAGAGCTAAGATGTGTCAGACTTTTTAGAGTTAGGATATTTATGAGTTCAAGCATTTAGCTCTGAGTATTTGGAATTGGAAAATATGATTTTGACTGTGTGATAAACATCGAAGTAAAAAATCAATGCTTGCAATTCCTTTGTTACCATGACAGCTCTATAACTAGCAACAGTAATATCATTGTAACACCAAGAAACATCTCAATTGGTAGAATTGTTTCAAAATTATACATAAGCCATTATGCCAACAAGACGGTGGACAAGGGATCCTATTGTTGATTCCTGGACCCTTAGAAGAGATAATGAGATCTGATATGGCTGAAAAATGAAAACCTGCTGTTCAGATGCTCTCTGAACAGATATGTTCTGTGCTGATAACACCAGCTGGAAAGAAAGGAAAGCCTGAGCTCAAACGCTCTGCATGCACATGGCAGCTGAGTGACCTGAACAATAAATGCCTGAGCCACTGTCACAGAAAAAGTTTGTACTTGGGCACAAAAGGTGCTGCCTGCCAAACAAGATTAGCCAATCACAGAATCATAGAATGGTTTGGGCTGGAAACCTTAAAAATCATCCAGTTCCAACCCCCTGCCATGGGCAGGGACACTTCCCATTAGACCAGGTTGCTCAAAGCCCCATCCATCCTAGTCTTGAATAATTCTCAGGAATAAATAAAGATAAGTTATGTATAACTTCAGAACTGGATATTTATGTTAATTAAAGTATTTTCCAAAAAGATATAAAATGTTTTCTATATGTTAGGCAAAATTTTGTCACAGCCACCAGAAGCAAAATAAAACCCTTCAGCAATATGACTTCATCTCTGTCATCTCCTATAACCTTTCTCTTTTATCAGGCCTGACTTGGCACTACATATGATCTCAGTTCAAATCTGTATTCCCTACCTGTCCAATCTTTAGCTCCCACAGGTTCCACTGAATATCAGGACTGCCCTTCTATGGGACATTAGGTGAGCATAACTTCATTTCATTTTGAGGACTAGAAATGAAAATGTTCAAAAGTTCATATGAAGTGAAACAGAAAAAAAATGACAGAAGTTCTAACATTCAGTCTAGTAATTGTTGTGTTTGTAATTTTGTATACAGCAATAAGAAATCATAATCAAAAATTTGCTAAAAATAAAAGCCAGAGTATTTCCCTTTAAATAACGTCATTAGCAAATATTCAAATTTTGTTTAAGCACCTAGCAAAAAAGCATCTTTTCAGCTATTTTCAATGAATCAAAAGAATCCCAAAATTTGAAAATACAACTATAAGGCTCATAATTCTTAAAGCATAACCTACAGTTGTCTATCTCTTGAAATTAAAAAGCTCTATATAAAATAGTATCAATATGTGCTTGCTCTTGTCTATTTCTTGCTAGGCAGACCTTAAAGCAAAGAATGAGCATACTTAGGTTTGATTCTTTTCAAAGAAAATGAGAAATAGCATCTAGAAGAAATGTTATATACTATAAGAGTTGATAATTTACATCTCTAGAAGAAACCACTGGTTCTTTTTTTACTGCAAGGGAGTGTTTCTGTATCAAGTTTGAAAGAGCATAAAATATTGGTTTGACATAAAAGAAATAATTAAATTTTCCTTCACTAGAAAATTTTATTACATTTTTTTCCTTGAGTGGAAGAGCCTAAAAATATTGAATTGAATTAGTTTAGCAAAACCAACACAACTTTAAGGGAAACTAGATTTCTACTTAGTTATGTCAAAGAATTCTTTGTTAAGCAGTTCATTCTGTTCCCTTATACTGCAGTAGTTCAGTCTCTGTCTACTCTTTCCAGTAATCTGAATCAACAATGACTTTTCATCCTGATTTTTGATACAGAAATATGAAGGGATGACAAAGGATTTTAGAGTTCTTTTACTCAATTTTACTCCTACTTTTACTGTGACAACCACCATAAAAGTTATGCTGCATTTGAAAAATATCTGATAATAATTCTCATTTAAATATTGTTGGCATTATCAAGCAGGCTGCCCAGAACTCTGCTTAATCTTCTGGTAATAAAATCTTATTGGCCATAAAAAAAAAAGCTATTTCAATAATGAGCATAATCTGTCCTTTGAGATCTTTGGAGATATATAAAAGGTATAAATCTTTGAATGCTCTTTTCAGCAAATCACAAACTTCTATTTGTTGGAGTACTCAGTGGAATGGTTTTTTGATCCCTGGAAAATGCTTCCAATACCATGAAAACTATCTTCCATTCTCCTCCTGACAGGATCTTGGACAAAATTGCATATAAGGCCAGTTTAAAAACTCCTAATTAGTGTATCATTTTATTCCATGTTCAATAGGAGCAATCTACGTGTGACAAACAACCAATTGATGCTGAGTTTATTAACAGAGATGCAGAACCTAGCTTGAATTGTCTAGTAAAGGTGTCAGACAAGTAGTGCTGTAAACAGTGAGGCAAATAAGAAGAAATGCATTCTTGCTGCAAAGATAAAGACCTTTCTGGGCTGCTTTAGGCAAAGCATTGCCAGCAGCTGGAGGGAGGTGATCCTTCCTTTTTTAGCACTAGCCAGTCCAACCTGGAGCACTGGTGCCAGTTCTGAGCTTCTCAGTTCAAGAGAGGCATGGACATTCTGGATAAAGCCCAAAGCAAGGCCAGAAAGACGATTAAGAGACTGGAGCATCTGACACATGAGGAAAGGCTCAATGAGCTGAGACTGTTCAGCCTGGAGAGGAGAAGGCTCAGGGGGATCTTGTTAATGTGCATAAATACCTGGTGGGAGGGAATTAAGAGTAGCCAGGCTCTTTTCAGTGATCCCCGGGGACAAGACCAAAGATTATGGGTTCAAAATGAAACATAGGAGGGCCTTTTCTGAACATGAGGAAACACTTTTTTACTGTGACAGGAACCAAGATATGACACAGGTTGCCCAGAGAGACTGCAGTCTCCATCCTTAAAGATGATAAAAATCCATCTGGACATGGTCCCAGGCAACAGGATGTGCTTGAGCAGGAGTCCTGCTGGAGTAGGGAGGTTTAGCAGGAGACCTCAGAGGTTGCTTCCAACCTCAGTCTTTCTGTGATTCTTTGTTTCAATGAAAGATTTGGCAAGCTGGAAATCTTTAGTTAGGTAGGTGTCCCAGTAATGAAGTAGGAACTCTACTATCTAAAGCCTAATTGTTTTGTCTATGCTCTCTAATCTGATTTATGAGATGGAATAGTTTTCCTTTTCCTTCTAGTCTATCTAATATCTTCAGTAACTCCAGAAATACTTGCATCATGCAATGAATAAATAGGCCACACTGACCAAATCTCCTTTATGAACATTTATCTAGGCAACTGCTATCTCCACAGATTATCATAGTTTACTATGAAGTCATTCTGGCATAACACCGCAAGAACATTTCATCAATGTGGGATGTAAAATGTAATAGCTCACTCACTCAACCATACTTTATTACATCTCCACTGTGTGGTTTGCAGTAGTTTCAATTTGTTTTAATGGCCAATTGAAAACTTTAGCTTCATCTGCTAGGACAGTTTCCATTCACTTCCAATAGGATGTTTCCTCCCAAAATACAGTTAGATTTTTTAAAACTTATGGCAGCCTTCCCTGCTTTGGTAAAATCTGCTGGAGACAGCAAACAAAGGCTCTTTCATGTAACACTTCCTCTTGCATGTCATTACCTGATTAGGCAATGTCCTTGCTGGGTTGAAATAAATATATGTCCAATGTATTTTATTTGGGTTATTGAATCTGCTAGAGAGTGTGTCTTATTTCCTGTTTGCCTTTTATATTCTTCTTTATTTGTTTGTCTGGTTGTGTTTTGTTTCTGTTTTTTTAAGGACTCTGAGGAAGTAGGAGGAGGGCACAGGAAATTCCTAAGAGAGAGCTGAATAGGGGAGCTACTCCAAGGTAATAATCTATGCAGCCTATGTACTTCTGCATAAATTGTTTGTTGATGTACCAAGAACATGATATAGGCATATCTGAAAAAGATGAAATAAATATAAGTGTGGGGATGCAAAAAAATACTGGAAAATCTAAAGAAAATTTGATAAACATCAAAATTATCCAATCAATAATCATCCATCTTGTGAAGTTCTCCAATTGTTTTACACACTAAATATAGCATTTAGTGTGTGTAATGGTAATTTTTATCTCAGCATTGAATTAAAGTGCTGTATCTCCTCCATCACTGCCTCCTTATGCCAGTAAATTAAGTTATTCGCATAGTCATGTGCCTTCTCTGAAAGACTAAGGATATTCTTCAAGTTGACTACATAATATTAATTATATTTAAGATTTATTTATTTATTGTGGTTTGTGTTGTCTCTTTTTTTAATTTCTAAAATGCTTTATCAATATCAAACATGAATTCAGAGCACAATAGAGATAACAGAGGTTGAACATTGACCATTCATAATTATGTCAGGGGAGTGGAATAACTTCTGAGGAAAGATTATGCACTTAAAGAGATTGTTTTTTATTTTAACCACTGGCATTTCAGTTCGTTTCAAGCCATAAAAATAAAAGATCACTATTAATATAGATGCTAAAATATTTATTCATGTCTTCCACAGTATCTGGGATATAAATATGTAACAATTTACAGCACTATTTTCTTGAGTGACTATAAATGCATACTGCACTTTTTAGCAGTAAATTGTCACATTAATTTGGTGACTGTAAAATGATACCATATTATGTTATTCTACCCATCACCTCTTCCATTATTCAATACCAAGCATATTCCTCAAATATTCTATTGTTATTTATTGTTATCACTCCATTAAAAAAAAAAAGTCTTGCTTTGATGAAAATGTAGCTAAATATATTAATTTCTTCAGTCAATGTAACAATGGATTAAATTTGCAAAACTATATACATTGTCAACCCAAAGGAAAGTTTACTACAGTTCTCTCTGAAGCCAATTACAAAGGTGAACTGAAATTGTGAATCTGTTAAAGACATGCCAGAGGTTCTCCTCCAGTTTTGGCAACAAACTACAGGCATATATGGTTTCTCATGATACTTTGGAAGTGGTTTAACGTACTTGTTTTTCTTTACATTTTACTTCATCCCAACAAGAGTAATAGGTAAATTACAATAAATTTAAATTAAAGCCTCTCAGTTTCAAGCACTGAGAATTAATCTACCGCATTTAATGCTGGAATCATATTCTTGACTATACCTTTTATAAATTTTGCAATATTATCCTGGCAAATTAAAAGTTTCAACAGTTGCCAATCTAATTCTTTTGATGTGCAAAGTAATTATTATTGATCTCTTATTTGTATAGCACTCTCTGTGTAGAGCTAATTTCCTTTAGACTAGCAAATTGCTGCTAATAGTCTTAAGAAGATAAAACCTCCAGGAAATGAGCTAGAAATTAATCTAGTCTGCATAAACCTGCAGCCATTGACACAGGGGTGTATTTATGAAATTAAGTAGGCCTCTGGCTAGTAGAAAGAATCAATATCTGGTTATGTCCCTTCTCCTAGTCTTTATTTTTTTCCCTTGGGATTTTGATCTCTGAGATTCTTCACAAATAAAACTCTCTGATACTTTATATACATATAACAAGCTTTGCAAATCTTTCATTGTAATTCAGCCTTTTTGCTCCCCCAGTCATCCTGCTGCTTTCTCTGAGATCCCCTCCCTACTATGTTATGATTTTATGACATTACTCACTTCAGGAATGAGTAGGGATTTCAGCTGAGTGTGGCTCAGAAGAGGAAGCAGACTGGTTTTTAGTCACAGCTGCAGTTCAATGGCTCCTTCCCTCTAAAATAAATGCTGCAAAGGAAGTGATAGTTATTGATGGTTGCTCTTCTTTTGACCATCAGTGCTATTTGGTAGGAGAGTTTACATTATGCTTCAGCTGAAATAGCTATTTCTGTCTTTTTAAAGACAAACCTAAAATGTCAGAAAAGTAGTATTTCTCACTATAAAAGGCTGTTAAAATTCCCATGTTTTGTGTTAATATTTTTATTTATTTAAAATTACTAGCCATCTCTTAAGCCTCACATATTCCCAGAAGAATGAGGTCCAGGCATCGAAACCCTTTGCAGTCCTTTAACATTCTGTATGGCAATTCCAGCGGGAATACAGAGCTTTAGAGAATCTGAGGTATAGAAAACAATGGCCGTCAAGACCAACTGAAATATCTTTTCCTAAGCATGTGGCTGGCATCTCTGAACTCTGCTTCTGCTCTGTGGGGATCCTTTACTGGTTCTGTGAGAAAGAGCATGATACAATCTGCTCAAAATAACTGAAAAAAAAATACTTGGCATACTCATTTATTTCTCTGAGTAAAGCAATAGCAATACTTTAGTTCCCTAAAATAAATGGTATTATATTTGCATATTTAAGTATTCACTGCACTTGTTTGATCATATGATAATTTGAATAGTTTATTTGGAGGCATATGCAAAGTATCTACTACACAGAAAACTATACCAATAAAAATCCCAAAATATATTCTCTCAAGATATGTTACTATTCTCTAGCAATTGTCAGCACAACAGTAATAAAGCGAATACTAGTTTGATGAAACATCCACAAGAACATTCTACATTTGTTTCTATTAATTTACATTGCTGCTTCCTTGGTATGCTCTCTTTATATAATTAATTTGAATAGTGGTATTGAATGCCATTTACATCTAGACATGATCATAGCAACAATGGTGAAAAGCCCTTTTGAGTGAGCTCATCATCAAGAGGCTGATCTGATATTCTAAAGTTATTATCTGTCTTTTATTAACTGAATTGAGTCACAATCAAATGCCAAGACCTCTACAACTTTTTGTCCTCAAAGTCTTTCAGTATTTTTCATTTGGACCACAGGATAAAGTACTAGATTCCTGCTGCTTCCAGGGAAATTTAAAAAAGAGGATTAGAAATTCCCTTGTTATTGTTGTAACACAGGTGAATTCCTATCCTAAACAATGACAGAGAAAGAATGGTGTAATTAGGGGGTGGATATTCTCACATACAGATCTATAGATATAGATATAGGTGATATAGATATAGATATAGATATATTGATATATATATATATATTCTTAATTATGACTGTGATAAAAGATACTGTTCACACGAAAGGTTTTTTTCCATTTCTTCTAACTATAATTTCATTTACACTTTCCATTTTATTTGTTTGAGAAATCTTTTTATTTCTTCAAAATATTCTAGTTGCCATGTCTTCTGGATTAAATGTCATTGCTTTATTTGAGGTTTGCACTGAAATGGAGATAGTGGTGATTATGAAATTCCCTATAACATCTGAAAAAAACACAAAATGCACTAACATGAAATACACTAATACAAACACAAAATAAGAAATATTAATATGAAATGTTAGCACTAAAACACTATTCGTCTCTTGTATGAATGATTCTCTCCATACTGGATAGGACATTGAACTGGAACCAACTGAATATCTTTAAGGTCCTGCTGTACAAGTTTAATGAAGAAAATAAGCAGTGAATTTTGCAGGTATGTATTTTAGAAGTTTTGTGTTTTCAATGTAAAGCTCTGTGAATCCAGACTTGAGTGTCAGTTGATGAATAACTACATTTACAACAAAATTTTGAAGATCCACAGCAGCAGTTTCGAAGGAGATGAATAAGGAACTTCTTGAAAATACGGGATGTGATATGACTAGAAAAAAGTCTTCACATGTGAAGATGCAATAGTCAGTTTTTACCCACAATAAATCAGTCTTATTTTTTAATTGATTATAAACTATATTAATGTTTCAATTGTTCTCCTTTGCTCACTACCTGATACATGGCCTATGAAGTTAAGTAATTATTTATACACTATGAAACTATAAAATACCATAATAAAGACCAAAGCTTGAATTATTATATTCATATTCCCAATGCAAAATCAGATGTTATGTAAGACAGCACAGAATTAAAACATGCAAGTGGTCTTAGAGCTCCTCTGTCAGGAAGCTATTTGCTGTCCATGTTTCAGTCAAGAAAAGTAGTAAATATGGACATATTTGCTTTCCACAGGGAATTAATACTCACCAAATTTTCACAATCCTACAGGGATTAGGACTCTGCTAGTCACTGAATTTTGCAGAAATTGCAAATTCTTCTCATTTAGTTGTCTGCTTCCATTAGCATCCCCCAAAAAACCTAGGGCGTATTTTCCATTTTGATTGCTTGGTCACTGTCTGTTTGCATCCAGACATCTGATATGGGAGATCATTTTACAAAATAGACTTACTTGAATATATGGAAAAAAATCATACAACTTGGGAACATTTTAAAGCATATTCATACATCTCAAGCTGCCATTCCTGCGTCTCACACAGTTTTGTTTGCAGTGAGCTGAGTATCACTGATGCATTTTGTTGCAAAATGCTGACATAAGTGATGTTTGAGATGCTTTGTAACAGGAGCATTCATTCCCAATTTCCTATGGCCACAACCCTGCAGATTCCCCAACAGCAATAACTCATGTGAATACCGCAGAGGATTCCCTAGCGATTCTATATTCAAATCTAGTTATCAGGACTCAGCAGAGTTGAGATGTGTCCCCTGGGAAAGGTAACCAGATGTGTGCCCTCCGTTTAGCCACTGCAGTTGCAGTTCTAGCATTTTCCCTTAAATTTCTTTACCTAATGTTTAGGTCTCCATGTCTGCTGCAGCCTGACCTCTACCACTAAGCCAGTGCAGCTCAAGTGAACAGAATCACGTATCTGAGACCTAACTCTGCTCAGCTCAGCATAGTTACAACTCTTTATAGTGCCCAGCCTCTACATTCTAAACTCACTGAGATTAAAGAGAACAAACTAAAAAAGAAATCACTTCGAAGCACAACTGCTTCATGTATTACATGCAGCACAGAAAATTTTATACTATAAATTCAACTGAAAAATGCATAATAGATTCAAAAGATAAATCTCTTGATTTACAGTCATTCATTCTCACATTAAAGTATCACCACTAGAGACAAAGGACGAAGACGCTTTTATAATGAACTGGGCAGATAATGTAGCCATTTTCTCAAATGGTGAGTTTTATCATTCCCCGAAGGGAATCTTCAGGTTTTTTCAGATACTGTAGTTATTGTATACATGCAAATGAAAAGCATATTCTTAACTTAGATGCTTTATGTCTCTTCAGATAATGACAACATTGTGGAATAAACTCTGTGAGATGGATAGTGCTATTTACAGTTGTTACCCAGGATTACTCTCTTCAGCAAATATCACTGATTAGTGTAGTCCAAGGTGGAATGAAAAATTAAAATCCAAATATGTTTTATGGAAGCGTATACAAAATAAATTTGTATTATAATCTGTATTAACCCAAGGTTTTTACCTTTCAGATATCCTTCAGATACCTTAAGCTATATATGTTTACAGATAAGCTTTTCCTTCATTTTTTTTCATGCATTTAGTGTAAGACAGCTATGGCAATCTGATCTGCACAATTTTATTGCTAATACATTTGTTATATAAGTGCTAGAACTAAAACAAGATGAGTTTTCCTTCCATTCTTAAGCCAGAGGTAGGAATGGAGGAATGTGAAACAAGAACATTTTTCTCCAACACTTGCCATTTGAGCCATCTGAGCTTGAATCATGGGTATTGTTTCCTCTATCAAAAACAGGAGTTCTACTTTTTGAACCTTTAGTCCATAAAATATTAGAGCAGTCTGGCTTCTAGACACGTGTAAGCAAAGTCCCTGTTGGCTACAGGAAGACTTGTACATTCCATTTCCAGTTCTTTCCTGAAGTTTTCCTTCCCCTTACCTGCTCTGGCTTTCGCTGAAACAGGATAATTTTCATCTACATTTTAATTTGGTTTCCTTATAATGGACATTAGATGTTTTCAATGCTCATTACTGCTATACCATGGTTCACAACTGTAACATATACAAACCTAAAAATTATCCCAGGTTTCATCTTCCTTATCTCCTTTTCACTATAGGATTATATCTTATTTGTAGATTTGACAAAGATTATTGTGCAAAAATAATAAGGTGTATGACTGTTGCTGTCAAGAAATTAGACTACATTCTTCTAAAGAGGTCACTCCCACTAATGGGTATAGATTTTCATAATCTAAAAACTAGGATTTGAGACTAGATAAACCCATTAAATCAGTGATTTCTTTCAAAGACCCATTATCTGACCTTTAGATATTTGACTCTGCCAGCTCATCTGGGTTCTCAGCACCTCCAGAATCTCCCATGTATACATAAGACCTGTGAGAGTCCTTAGAAGATTTTTTTTTTGGATCTAGCAGAACTTGCTGGGATGCTTCATGTAATCCAAGGAGTTTTAGGGGACATTCCTCACCTGATATAGTTTTTGTTACAAACAATTTTTATCTGTGTTCTAGCACAGGATGTTTTGTGCCCAAAATATGGACTTTGAGAGGATTACATATCACAGAGCCCAGAAATTTTTGAACAAACACTGGACTGAAACAGAAAATTGGGGAAATATTGATAATCCAAGCACCATTCCCAATTTTTGCTGTTTCTTTAGTGTGGAACTGGGACTTAAACTGGAGCTTTCTTCAGTCTTGTGAAGCACAAAACCTATTTCTGGGTAAAAGGCCTGAAATTTCTGAATACCCCCAGCTTCTGCACTCCTTCATTGACTGAACAGGAAGCATACAAAGCTAAGCAAAAAGGTTCAGAAACTGGAATCTAAACTAAAATATTTCAGACCAGTTTCTGTACAATAAAATTCCTTTTTCCACAGTCTTTTTTTCTAAATAATTATTCCTAATTGGCTAACACATCCCTTCAAGCTCACCCATCTGTGTAAATGTTCTGCAGAATTTTGGAATCTCCTGCCGAGGAAAATTAATAACTTTGAGAGCTATCTAGGATGTAGAAAATTACAATGTCATTGTGTGGCCAATCAATAAATTGACTGCTTATTCCTATCTATGAGGCAGTGGCAACTGACACTTTTAAGAAGAAAGACATATCTAAATCAGGGGTTTTTCTGAGCTTGGAAGAAATTTTTCCAGATGGTTCTTGAAATTAAAATTGGAAAATGAGTTTTGTGTGTTCACTTTGTGCTGCTAAAACGCAGTTGATATTGCTGAATTCATCTGCACCCTCTAATGCAAACACATTTTACAGCAGGTTTGAACTGTTACATCTGATTATCTAAACAGGAAACATAGATGAAAGTTTTCACAGAGACCTTTCTGTATCAGCAAAGGTAATCAATATAAAGAACAGAAGAAAATAGCATCCTGGCCTTCATTCAGCTCTTTAAATCATTAATTTCACCCCCTAAATAATACCTACTGGCTAAGTAGAGAAATGCAACAAAACAATGATAAAAAGAAACAGACTGTGTATTCAAGCAGCTTAAATACTAAGAATTTTGGCTTTGTCAAGCTAGCACAAAAGACAAAAAATAAAGATAATAAATCTTAAACAGCAGGTGTCCAAGCAATTATGAGTAAAGAAGCTTTAATCTTGAGAGATGTGCAAGATACACATGTGCTTGGGACTGTCTACAATTCCTTCACTCACATACCTCTTTCTTAAATTTTTAAATACACAGGGACAGAAAATATTCTTAGTAGACAGGGCTGAGTAAGAGATGAATTTGATTTCATGTTCAGTTTATACAGTGAAATGCACAAGAAATTATCATCATAAACAGATTGCGCTGTCATTGGATGTGAAATTGTTAAAATGAAAATGTAAAGATGATTCAGACACAGAAGAAATCCATCCATTACATGTAGCTAAAGAAAACAATACAGCATTTTTTTTTCACCAGAAGCAAGTACCAGAATTCTAAACCAGTGCACTGAGATCAATAATCTCTCACCTTTCTCTGAAAAATACATGCACAAATATTCTCATACACATTTGTCTGAATTGACAAATTGGTCTGATATTTAGCACAGTAATAGAGACAGGGAAGTGAAGAATTAGTACTGCCTCAAAAGAAAAAATGAATCTGACTGTTAGTTCATTCATCACAGCAAGGTCCAAAAAAAACAATTTAGGAAAGTATTAGGATGAAGCAGAAAGCAGCCTGCATCACACAGACCAACATGTGCTGTTGGACCTCCAGTAATTATATTGCAGGCTATCATTTCCAAAACTGAAATATAGAGTTATAAAAATGAAAAATATAGTTTATGAAATGCAGTTATGTCTCTGCCTTCTGAATTTCTGATAGTGTAGGCATTAGCAATGGCTTAAAATGCAGTTGTGTAAGCAAAAATCCTGTACACAACATAGAGTTTCATTTATCAAGAAAAGGAAGAGGAAAATCATTAGGTTGTTTAAGATACACTTAGGATGAGAGTCATGTATCCTAAGTTGTAGTAACTAAACCTTGGTTCTGTCTAGTCCTACAAAAGTAGCAGGTTGATATAACTCACCTCCTGGTCAGTAACCATTTCCCTTGCTTAGCTATGAACACAAGAGGGATTGCCTTAAAATTTGACATTATTCTTTAACTAATTTCTATAATGCATTGAAAGCTTTCTGACTTAATCAACCTATTTTTAAAAATACATTTTAGCAAAAAAAAGTCTAACAATGACACAGAGTAGAAAAAAAACACGGTCACCTGAAGAATGCTCAGTCACAATTGACATATCTATATTTTCCAAAGCAGATACTCATCATCACTCTGCCACATTTCACAGGGAGTAAAAGTTCTCCATCTTCATAACTTTCTTGCAAAATGGAAGCCATGACTGATTTCCTAAAACCTCTGAGACAGAATCACTATTTATTTAATTAAAACTGTTAGGAAACTATACATGAAACATGTCCATGTGAAGAGTCATCCTTTTATCATCTGTTCTCATGGTAGCATGAATGTAATGTAGCAAAAGGTTGGGGTTTTTTTAATATCCTATCCACCCACTATAGAATTGTGTTTCAAATAGTTGTTAAACAATTGCTAAACTATGTAATTTTTAAAATACCTTCTCTAGAGTTAAAATTATACCATTCTAATTTTCGCATAATGCAGACATTCTCATTAAAAAGGGTTATTTAGTTACTTATTGGTCTTCCAACAACATTGCCACAAATAGATGCCAAATTTCACTGCTAGATCTATGGGATTCATGAGCTTATGAAGGATGCTAATTCCTCAGAACTCCAGGACTCCATGTAAAATGGAACAATAAAAGGAACCTCTGAGGTCATCTCTGACTACAACTATGCTGGCATTAAACTTAGCAGGCCTTATTGCTGTTGCATGTAGTCATTTTGTAAAATTAAATCAATTTCTACTAAAATAGATTTCTTGTCTCATAGATTTTTTTTCTTAAATAAAAAACCACAATTTTTCATTTTTTTCTTTTCAATAAGATGCTCACTTATTTCTCTTTCTACCTAGAGAATCTAGCACATATTTTCATCACCTTTCATCTTTTAGCTTTTACAGATGTATCACTCTGTACTTAGACTGACTGATCTTTATCTTTTTTTCCCTCTAAAAATAGGTAAATCTCATTCTTTTTTTTGCAGTTACTGTGCACTGTATTTCCAGAACAGACATGTCTAATGTGCTCCAGATTTTACTTAGAGAGTAACAAAATAATTCAGTCTTATCATACCTTTCATAGAAGTAATACAAATTTATAAAGGATCAAATACTTTTACTTTTTTTTTTCTGTTGGTGCAGTAGTTCTATTTTCATGGTGGGCATATAAAGAACTTGTACCTAAATACTATTTATGCTGTTTTTCTGAGATCATTTGATCTTTTTACCTTTGAGCTGTCTGTAAATTCTGACTTGTAAAAATGTAAAGAGAGACAGAACTGTCTTTTTACATCAGTGCTCCTGTAACTGGATCCCATAACCAAGTTCAGGTAGAGTAATGAGGTCTTCTTTCGCCATTTAAAGGTTTTGTTCCTACTTTAATCATTCATTCTCCCCTACCATAGTAAAAGTTAGTAAAAGGATCTTTTCTAAGTGGAAAAAAAAATACATCTTGTTTTTCTACCTATAATATTGGTTCCAAGTGCTTTTCTGGCTCACATGGAAAGTGTTGATAGATATTCTCTGCTGTCAGAATTAATACATTTCTTCTGACCACGTGCATATGGAAAGCCCAAGAATTCAGAAAGAATCAGAAGAAATTAATTAGTAATAAAACAGTTAACTCCAGCCTCATCGTGATTACTCTGCCCAGCTTTGTCAAATTAGTTGTTGTTCTTCAGAAGAATATCAAGGTCAGACCCAACATAATTTCAGTTTGAATATTAGTTGGCTATTCTCATTAAGAAGGCTGCTTCACTCAAGCTAAAACAAAACTCTAGTGAACTCAGAAAGTTACTTCCTTAAGAGACTTAAGCACACGGAGTTCTGGATGAAGTGATTTCTAAAGCAGTTAGAATTTCCTGTTAGGACACATTCTGAAACAAAGTGAAGGAAAATCTGTGCCTCCTCTTGACAATGTCAGACTTGGAGGGAAATAAA